>NC_134950.1:168234852-168834852 GCF_965638725.1 Aptenodytes patagonicus | reverse complement strand
TATCTTCACTTGAGTTTTGAACTATTAGGTCACAAAACACTGCAGTGCTGGAACACAGGCCAAAAGATGGAACTGTGACTCAGGAGTGTTTACACTCTTGATTTTAAGCTCCAAATGCCAACCAGACCTTTCACTTCTGTAATACCAAATAATACAGAAAACTTCTTTGGTTTAACGCAGGGAAAGAAACGCTATCAAGTTGACATTTAAATTCTCAATAGTAGGGGCGTTCTTTGTTTTTCCCTTGTTAATACAGCATATTGCTACAAACAGAAAAACTCTTAAGCTTTTGAAGTTCTTTAAGCAAAAGTTAACTGCATTAACAACCTGCTATTAAGTAAACATTTTAAGCAGGCTTAATTATAAAGCTGATTTAAAGTGGTGAAAAAATAGAAGTGGGTTGCTTCAGTGAAGCCAATAATAAACAAGACTTAGTGCTTAGAATTAGCTAGAAACAGCAACAGGTTCAAACACACTCGATACGAATGCTGTAGTAATGCGCTCCTGCCATGCAGCAGCACTTGAAGACCAATTGAGCAAATGACCTAAGCATGTACTTCCCTTAGACTAGTCCTCAATAAGCAAAGAAAGGGATAGCTGGTACATTAAAACCCACGTAGAGGTTTCTTCCATTACACTGGCAATTTGATAGATAAAATGGAAAGGATTTTTCTCATTTACTTGTTCACGAAGTAAAAACATGAGGAAAAGCATCATCCAAAAAGAAAACTTTTCAGATGCACGACAAGGAGTTCGGTGACTTAACAGACTCCCGATGGGAAGCAGAAACCCAACTCCTCATTGCGCTTTTGAAAGTTTTCTCATCTCAACATCAGGGTTTTAACATGACATTTCTTCTGCAAACGTGCACTTTAAAAGACCACTTCAAAGTTTTCTGCATATGTTCTGCCTTTCAATCCTTGAACGTTTGCTTTGGTTTCAAAACTTAATCAGGAAAAAACCTACTTACTGCCTTTGCACTATAGAAACCTAGAGTCAAGATGGGTTCCTCCCCCAAAATAATATTTTAATAAAACATTTCTATACATAACTTTTATAATTTAAAACATTCAGAATCTGCCTTATAATATATACTATTATCCAAGTTATTTACAGACGGACAAATACCTTTCTTCACTCAAGTTTAGAGTAAAATGGTTTAAGATACTGCTGAAGAGAAAAGCATCTTTTTGATAAAAGCATGTTATCGCCCACCCCCTCCAAGAACCTCAGTCCTAACAAAGGATTCAATGCACATAACAATATGATCAGATAAACAAGAAAGATAAAAACAGAAAGAAAAAGGAAAGGACACAGCCTTAGAGGAATGAGACATTACCTTTGGAGCGCACGATGTAACACTGTTTCTGTAAATTTTACACAAAAATGGCAGAAATAAATTGTAATACATTTTCAGACAAAACTGAGTCTATGTTTTATTAAATACAAGTTTAAAATTAATATTAATCAAGTTGTATGCAGAACAAGGATGCCTAAAAAAGAGGGCTCTAAATTTTCTTTAGAATACAAGGTACTTTGAAAACTACAGTAAGTTCTCCTTAAAAACAAAAAGAAACCCGTAGACATAACCTGCTTGCATACACTATTACAGAGATAAACAGGTAGAAAAGAGAATCCTCCCACTCCCCTAAGTCTCAATCCAGCAAAAGTGTTGGAACACATGCACAACTTTAAGCAGATGAATAACTGATTTCAATGGGCTTATTCACATGCTTGCAGTTACATAGGTGTTCAAATGCTCTACTGAATCCAGTCCTAAGTATATACTTCATAGGATGGCACACCATAGCTTAAACGTTTTGATTTACAAGTGAAATGCGTTAAGTCAGTAAGTCTACAACTCCATACAGTTCATAATTAGCTGACATCTTCCTTGTATTACGAAGCTTTTCTAAAACTAAGAAAAATAGGTGCTTTCTCCAAAATATGTGCATTGCTATTAGATTGCTTGTGTTCAGAATTATAGAAAAACAAACACATTGTAGATGCAAAAAAGACAAAACGTGCACCAACTAATACCATACTTTTGCTCTGGTATAATTCTGAACAGCAGCAGTGTTTTAAAACTGCATTATCGGTTGAGCTTATCTATATTCCCCCCCCCCCAATAAACTATTAGTTCTTACTTATGTCTCTGCATATCCGAGCGTTGAAATGATCTGTTTGTTACTTACTACACATAAAAGCATCCTGTGAATGCTTTCACACGGGCTGTGCCTTCACATAAACTTTTGATCAAGCCAATGGGACCTGCTTGTGTGATAAGCGCACATATACCACTTTTACTCAAAGATAATGCAACATCAGCCCCTTTCATTTGAAATTTTTAGATTTTTTTATATTAGTCAACTGTTCAATAATTAGCTCAAAGGTATTTCATTCACAGTAAAAAAAAAAAAAACAACTGTTGATTAGTAAAATACCTGTTTTGGGACACCAAAAACACTTAGAAATGAACCACTTAATAAGCTGGTAACATTCAGAAATTATTTGTAAAATCAAAACAAAAAAAGAGTCCTCACAATTTATTTTAGCCTTCATTTAGCAGACCAAAGTGATTAGTTTGTTTGAATTTAGTAACTATGCATGGCACCACACATTAAAAGTATTTTTAAAAAGCTATTTAGTTTTGAGCAAGAAAGCAGAACCTGAGAGACACACTAAACCAACAATACCCTCAATACGGGAGAAAAAAAAAAATCTAGCAGTAATAGCAAAATAGCCTCAAGTTTTAAATAGCTTTTGAACAGAGAGGCAAGAACTCCAAGCATTCGAACTGATAAGGAACACAACCGAGGATTCCTCTTTAAATTGTAACAAGGACGTATTCCTCAGTAAACTACATGGCTAAATAACAAGGCAATAAATTAATTATGACACAAAACTTCCCCATGACAACAAAGAGGTTGGTTACTTTTTTTTGCCTCCTATTGTTTTCTTTATGCTTCATTCTGCACAGTCACCTCTATTTTTCTAGTAAGTGTAACTTGACAGATTTTGTATGACAATGGAAGCAAAGTTAAGCCCATGCAAGCATTTGTAGGATCAGGAGTCTCATTAATTTTATAGTACTTTATATACTCATTTTCACAAGAGTTGCACTTATTTTGTATTGCAACTTTCCTTACTAGCAGGTTGGGTATGGCCACAGGCACAATGGAGTTGCTCTAAAGAGACAAGATACCTTCATCAGATCAGCTCGACTGAGAAGCAGAATACATTGCTCAAGAAGAACATCACCCAACAAGTAGCACAGCCACTGAGCTGGAACATCCAAGAACAGGCCGACTATCCCCCCCA
Organism: Aptenodytes patagonicus; assembly: GCF_965638725.1. Classification (NCBI taxonomy): domain Eukaryota; kingdom Metazoa; phylum Chordata; class Aves; order Sphenisciformes; family Spheniscidae; genus Aptenodytes; species Aptenodytes patagonicus. Next base: position 168,831,531 of record NC_134950.1, on the reverse strand, counting down.
ACTCTAAATCAGGGACCTAAAGACATTGGCTATATTTGTGCAATGCTCTAGATGCACTCCCGCAACAACTAATAATAATCTTTTTGGCAGCAGTTCAAAACAGATATTGGAGTATATAGAAAAAGGAAGATGATTCTAGAGTGGCTCCTGTCAACCCCTACCCCATCCTAGGGATTCCATATCTGAGTATCAACATGGAAACAGGACAATTAAAAGAAGATTAACACACTCAGGTGGTGTTTAGAACACTTGCTAAATAACTGATGGTTCTATTAAGGATTATTCACAGAAAAGCAGCAAATTAAATAGTGGTGCTACCTGAAAATACAAAGAGCTAATTTATAAACTGGTACCTTACAACTGTCTTCAACACAAGTCTGCAATAAAATGCTACTACAGATCTCTTTGGGTACAGCAAATTCAAATTCCAATATTTCACAAATCCAAACATTATAAGGGACAGCCCCTGTATCCTTTCTGCAGGATTTCAACAAGATGCACTTCTTAAGACTAGGAAATGTTTCTTAGACACTTGTGTGAATAGACTTGGCCTATTTAAAGTACACGTGCATGAAAAACAATCCTGCCTTAGCTAAACATTCTCCTTTCAACCCAACTGTTACTCCTATTCAAGTATGACAAAAGATAAGAGGTAGGGGAAATTAGTCAACGAGCACTAAACACAGCACTTCTAACATTATACATACACACACACACTTCTGACTCTTTGTTCTACTTTTGCATCTTGCCAGTTTCTACCAGTGTTTTAATTTATGCTCATTCTTTTTACACTGGCCTCACTGGAGCTTCCTAACAATACTTAACACTGTCTTTTCCATGCCCGGTTCTCTATCGTTGCTTACAAATGCTTCAAACTCATTCATGCCAGAGGAATTCCTGATGAATCAAAGAAAGCTGATGATACTTTAGGATTGGTCAGATACTTGTTTACATTAAGATTAGTCTGAAGCTGCTACTTCAAGTAAAACTGATCACTGTAGCTCAACTTTTAACAATTTTTAGGCATTGCATAGAGTCTTGTTGTGACCAGTTTGTTAGTGCAGTCTGTCAAAGAGATATTTGCTGCCTGATCACTTTCTCTGAAGACTAGTTATTCCAAATGACACTTATCTGTGGTAAGCAGGGAAAGCACTTCTGATGAGCAAGCAAAAATGTTATCATCAGAAATCTTGCTATTATTTTAGCCCTAATTGAGCAAATACTTATATAAAAGAAAATCGCTTATTTGCATTATTTGCTACGTTAGACATGTGTATGATACAGAAATACAAAGTTCTCATCCCTGAAGTTATCTATGAACTATAAAAAAAAGCAAAGGTCTAAAGAAGTTCAGATGAACTATTTCCCTTTCTATAAATCTCATCAATAAAATTAAGCATGTTCAAACCATTAAAAATCTAAAGACTGCCACTAACGACTGCCCTTTCACACAATTTTCAGGTTACACATTTGAAGAAGATTTTTCCTAATGATAAACTACTGAATAACTGAGCATTCTTTTAAGAAACACATTCGAGTTTTAGCTTGAAGTATATCACTAAAGGAAACAAACATATTTTATTAAAGAAAAGCTGTAGAGATACACAGTACATTCCCTAATCAGACAAACATCACCAAGCAAGACTAACTGCTTTAATATATTGCATTTTAAAGTTAAGTCAGAAACTGCCTAGTTAAAGTCTTTAGTAGTTGTTTCCTACTTTGAATCTTGAATTTCAAGCTCTCCATGTTACGAAGAAACCAAGTTCCACCATTAAAAAAAAAAACCTATAAAAGAGACAGACTGTTGAACTGTGTTTCACCATCCATCCTTAACTCAATTTATGAATAGGCATCAAACATGAACCTGACTTTGCAACTGACTGTATACGTACACACCTGCCTTTATGAGCAGCCTCAGTGGCTTCTGTACGGATTCTGTAATGGTACATACTCATTCCCAGGATCAGCTGCGGTACTGGAGGCCATAGGTGGGATTCAGGTTAAGTGCATAAACTTGAATACAGTAAAGGCATCCACAAGTGAGCTGGGCATCTCAGCTGCTGGTCAGATCTAGGGAGAACGCTCTGTTGCCAACATATAGGCATCTCGAGCTGCCCTACTGTATCCTGCCCAGCTTCCAGCTGCTACTCCAGGAGTACAGGGTGTCTTGCAGGTGCTACATCGTATTTGCACACCCTGTCTTGGAGTTCCCAACAGTGTCTCAAACGGCTTTAGATGTCTGCGTGCATATAATGAAAAAAGCCCCGGTCAAGAAGGTCACAGAAGTCTAGAGCATTAGAGCACGCTTTAAAGACTTAGCCGCCCACCTAAACCTCATCAGTTATACTGAAGTTTACTCCTGGGCTTGATTCACTTGCCTGAATCTAGGGCAAACTGGTGCCGTTTAAGACACTACAGGATATCCAAGAAACCTTCAGAACATCCACACCCTTCTCTCCCAGCAGCTGAAGGGCAGGTAGGATTCCCCAGGACCCTAAAAATGGCTTTAGATTCCTACAGGCAGCTGAGGTGAACCTAGCTTACACGGAGACAATTATGTTTAGGTATCTTACTCCGCCTGAACTTCCACCAAACTAATACTTTCTCTTGACAGTGATTTTAGGGGGGGGACGACCCAAACATTTTTTGAAGAAATCTGCATCTTTCAAAATACTTCTGTATTTGATGAAAGTGCTCTTAAATACTGTTCATTTTATCGTCCCATGTAAATTTTAATTTAGCATCTAACACAACCTTAGGTTGTTTTGGTGTGTGGGGAGATACAAAGTGTTTATGTCTGTTAAATCTACTGAACAGGTCAGCTGAGCCTACTAAGCATAAGGGAAAGACGACGACTTCCGAATCAAATGCAGGAGAGAAAAGAAACTTTAGAGCCCTCAAATGATAGCTTCTTGACTGATGTGACATCATTAAGTTTTCATGTATATTGTTCAGATAAGCTTAAAAATGGAAAATCATGACAAGAGAACCAAAAGATAAGTCACCAAGTAGTAAATAGTAAATCAATGTCTTGCAGAGAGCTTATTAAACCACAGTGGGGGTTATATAGAGATTGTTTTCCATATTAATGTGTATACATATCCATTCAGATTTACTGAAAGGAAGCACAACATCTAAAATTTGGTTTGAAGGTAACAGAAAACAAGCTTTTGACACTTATGATTTTATCTGTATGGAAAGTCAGAACAGTGGTAACTGTGAAAGACTTCCTCTTAGGTTCCCATTCATTTTCCATTTTTAGGGCATTCTTTAGAACGAGAACTAAAAATGTCTCTTATCTGAACTTGATCATATCATACTGAAGATCTTTTTCAGGCAAAGGGGGGGAGGGGGTGGGGAAAAAAAAAAAAGATTGAGGACAATTTACTCCTTTACCGAAGACAGTGAAGCGCCATTCATTCTTATCCCCCAAGAAAGATGGCAAAGAAAAAACCAGTTTTTCTAGTTAAGTAACTACACTAAAATTTACTTTTGAAGACACCAGTGTTTGCACAAAGTTGTTCTCAGCACAAGCCCAAAGTTATAATCTAGAACTTTCCAAATACAAACTGTTAAACATTAACAGAAGATAATTTTTAAAAGGGAGTTAACAGGAGAAACAATTACATAAAAATTAGCAAGTTTAAAAATACTAATACTGAACCTAGAATACAACTACTTTAACCAAAAGATCCTGACATACCAGACCTGAGTATTTACTGATGGTAGAGTCATGTGTTTTCTACAATTTAACAGAACATGGCTACGTACTAGAATGGTTGTTTTGGTTTTGTTTTTTTTTTTTTTTAAGGTAATGAAGGAAAAATTTGATTGTCAGCACATAATTTTACATAGTATTGGTACCAAAGTAGCTCATATATGCACAAGTAAACAGAACTATGCAGCAATACAGAAGAAAAGCATTTCAGGAACAAACACTCCAAAATAAAAAAAACCCAAACCAACAAACGAAACCCTCACTCATCCTCCTCCTCCAAAAAAAAAACAACCAAAAAAACCCCAACAACACCCAACCCCCCCCCCAATAAATTATAAATCATCGTATTTTAAAGAGCATGTGCAAAACCATACAAATCATCTCTAGATCTCACTCCCTTTTGCATCAATGCTCAACACTGTAATTTGCAGATAATCTGTTAAGATTTGGTTGGTGCACACACAAAGCCAAAGAATCTGTTTTCTGGACACTAATAACTTATTGCATATGCCATATTTTTAGGGTAAAAAGCAATGAACAAGGAACATCCATGTAGTACCAGCTTCTAATCCAAATTAATGCCAGAAGCAAATTGCGGTAACTAACGTTTCCTGTTACAGCTTACACTGCAGGTACCCACTCAACCCTATTTAAATAAGGCGGATAACATTGTTATAGATAATTTAGCAATACCATCTTTCTCATGAACAGCGCTTCTCTGTTTAAGAAAAGCTCAACTGTCATATTACATCTACTCACATGAAAAATTGGGAACCATTGGTATGTTTCCCTCGGTTTGCCATTGACAAAAGGAACGCTCTGTCATGTTTGAGAATAAAGTTTTCATCTGTTTGAAGAAAAAATATGTTTGTCAGATTTTCCCTGACAAGGAATGCAAGTCTAATTTTCTTAGTAACTTATGGATGCTATAAGGAGAAATTCTTCTGCTGCTGAAGAAGCATGAACAGGTTGAAAAAAAACCAAAAATCAAGTTTAAACAAGCCTCTCAAAAGTTACAGTAAAAGCAGTTATGAGATAGAAAGCATTCTTTCTTAAAGAACAAGTTTCAGATATAGTGCAAACATTTCTAGTGAAAAAAATTGAAAGTCATTATTAGTGTCTGCAATAAACATTAAATCCAAGCCTATGAGAATCTAAATCCAGCATTTTCTGAATAAGAACAAGGTTGGCAGACTTACTGACATCCTAAAACACGACTTAACATACACAGTACTGTTATTTACAAAACATGCACCTCAGGTAGAAAGATCTAGAGGAAAAAGCCATTTCCCTGGTATGGCACATCAAAAGATAGCCACCTAACAATTCAGAATTGGAAATCTCAAAAGGTACAAGGGAAAAATACCCTCGATACCTGAATGAGAAACTAAAGAACATATTCTTCCTGCAACCTAAGTATAAAATCAATTAAGACTAAACTAAATGTGCATTTTATATTCCAGTGAATTAAAGAGGACTTCTGTTTGTACAGCATAATATAAAACCAGATCTGCTGAAGTTCATTTTCAAAGCTAAAAATAGTGATTTGAATGTACAAAGCCGTTATTTTTAAGATTAATTATCAAATTATCAAAACACAATGCTGCATGTTTAGCACTCACCACCTTTAGAAACAAACCCTAGTAACTTCGTAGCAAATGGATCTATTCAAGACTTCTTTTGACTAAAGGTTGCAATACTCCAACACCAAACTATGTCTCTGTTTAAGACAAACTTAATGGCATGCACTTAAGCACTCAGAGCTACTTGCAAAACATACAGAACCAGGGGCTGTAACATAAATACATATATAGCGCCTTTACTAACACTTGAATATGACAGCAACTACCTGGTTTTTTGCAAGAAAGAATTGTATGTCTTTAAACAAATACTTTATAAACTCACCATTTTCCTTCCAACAACAGATTTTAAAAAGAGGTAAATGTACATTTATTTACAAATTCTTTGCGAGTAAAATAACTTGTGTAGCATATAAACAAAGTCAAACACTTTTAGAAATGAACACTAAACATACAAACCTTGAATAGGGAAGGGGAGGAAAGGGACATTAAGAAAAGAAGAAAACTGTTTAGAGCTGGAAATTATGCCAGTATTCTTTCTCAGAATAAGTCATTAACCCTCAGAAAGGTTAGACACAGAACTCTTCATTTCTCCAAGCAACACAGATACCCATCTACAAAAGGACGTATCAGTTGTCTATATATTTACTAGGGAGGGTACAAGGGAACAGAGTTTGAATTTGTGTTACTGAGCTTTTGTCTCTTACCTTTTCATTTTGCAAAAGACCACATTCTCTATAAACAAAAGAATATGTTGACAGTTTTAGGCAGGAAGATAGGAGTTTATTCATGAATAAAGTTGCCTAACCTCCATGCTGAAAGTCATGTTTAACCAATAATGTTAGCCTTAATTAATTGTCAGTTAAAGTTAAGTATTACCAAAAAAATTATCTGAAAGTCATGCATATAAAAATAATTCTCATGCAACATTAGTTTCATGCAAAAGGTGATCTATAAGTAGACCTGTTTTCATTAAGTAGCTTGGGAATCAAGGCTTGTTTATCTCAGAACTGAATAAAGAATCTGCAAAGACATATTTCCTCTTACCTTTAAAATAGCCACCATAAATAGATTCACCTCCTTTTCCATTACCTACACATTAAAAAGCATGAATTAAACCTTTTGTTTCATTTATGAAAAAAACCTGTATGTAACATTCCACCAGTTTATAACAAACCAGGATACTCCAGCCAGTTACTAGTATCTGAGCATAAGCTTCTTAATTAAGTCACAGCCGTGCATTATCCTGTTGACACTCAAGATACTGAGAATGAAGACTGCCTTAGTGCCTCTGAATACTGGAAAGTCTGAAGCGGAGCTCTGAAGGCTAATCCTCGCTGGTATTTGCTAAAGCAACAGCAGACAGCAAAACAACAACAGCAAGCAAAAAAAACCCCACACAACAGTAGGTACGACCAACAATCTTGCTCAGCTCAAAGCAGCTGAGAGACCACTAGAATGGACGAGGTAAGAAAGCAGCTAGCAGTTTTAAAGGCACTTCTACTTGACTCTCAAAACAAGATATTCCCTCACCGCACCTGTTTTATCACGTACAAGATTTCAGGACACAGTGAAGATATACATTTTGGTAAGGACAGGTATTTCAGAGAAAGACAACAGGCTAGAACATTAGGGTGTACACATACTGCAGGGAAGGAAACAAAGAAACTCCTGGAAAAATCTCCTTTTGGAGACTGTCCTTAAACACTTCCAGCTCATTTACTAAAAATAATTTTAAAAAGTAAACTTATTCAAATAGTCAGGTCCCCATATCAATAGAGCATTACTAGTGTTGCCTCTACTGCAGACACAAAAGTGAAAAGCAGTAAGACTACATTTTGGATTTGAATTCTGTTTTAAGTGTTAACTCCAGCAATGTTTTGGTTTTTTTCTTCAACTTTTTTTCTAAGTAAATATCACTTCAGTTGAAACATTTTAGATTTTCAAAGATTAACAGATAAATGGGTGATCTATGCTACACTTCACAGCAAATGAAATATATTTATGCTTCCATGGCATTTTCTAAAGTTACATTATAACCATATTAGTTATAACATTTCTGTTCCACTTATACACTTTTAAAACTGAAAGGTTTTTTTACCTTCGCTGAAGTCCCCACCCTGAATCATGAAGTTTTTAACCACACGATGGAATGTAGTGCCTTTGTAACACAGCTTCTTTCCAGTTGTTTTGCCAATTCCTTTTTCACCTGCAAGAAGGTTAAACAAAAAGAATCTACAGACTGCCACTGAACAAATTCCAAGGGTTTTACCCCCCTAGTGCTAATGGATATGACAGCCATCAGAATAGCACAACTATAAAAGATAACGCAGTCCTACTTGTTGCCTTTTCACCGCCCGTTAATAGCAGAAGGGACCCATTTACAAGGGGACTCCCAAGTGAAAATTAGGTTGTTTCTTAAAAAACACCCCCAAAATTTCCTCCCCTCCCAAGGGGTGTACTTATTAGCAATCCACTCAGAACAATTTATAAGAAAACAAGAGTTCATGATAACGATGGGTTAACTATTTTCTGTGGTTATAGCTATGCTGCTATGTTAGCTGAAGCTTACACTGGATTCCTTTTTGAAACCACTTATACATCTGGATGTGCCAGCTGAATCCCAGGACAGAAATTTGAGCTCAGAACAGGCTTCAACTCAGTTTCAATGTGATCCACTCCTGGAAAAGTGGGATTGAGCTACTCCAAGCATGAGTTACACCTTCACCAATCCATGCATAGTGTCAGGCCACCCCTTAATGCCAGTCTGCCCGGCATCTACCCTCACCATCTCAGTATGAAACTTGCACAAAACAGACTCCCATTTCTGAAAAGACTGACAGAACAGGGGAACAAAATTGTGTATACAAGAACTATTCCAGGATGTACTGAATGAGAATCGTAACGGGGGCGGGGGGGAACAACCAACAATCCCCCAAACCCCGAACTGGTACCAGGGCCATTCTTACCCAGCAGCAGAAGCCGAGCCAGACCACGGCACTTGTTAATCCTTTCTGAGCCTGAGATTTCCTAAGAAGCGGCACTCAGCAGACTCCCGGTGCAGCTGTAGTTCAAGCCTACTGGTGATTTTTGAAAAAGACATCCCAGAACCTCAAGCTTCGTTAACATTTCTTCCAAAATTCAGAAGAAAAGCCACACTGGAGGTGTGGATGAGGGTACTATGACTGTCAGGGCAGAGGTCCTACATAGTAGGTTCATGCGGGATTTATACTGGTCCAGTGTCAGGGAACATACAAGAGACACCGACTTTAGCTTCCAAGAAGAGGGGAGCTGGCAGAACACGGCAATTAAGAGTAATAGGTATATTATACCCTGTGCAACAGCTAAAATCCCACGTAAACCACATGTGCAGGAGATATTCTGTAATGAGACAGGACAAATAACCCAACATCCCGTTTCATCCCACTGCTGGTTACAGAACAGGCGTTTGACGCTCGGTCAGAGGACATTTAACCAACTATGTTCTGTACCGTGTAGTGCCCTCGGATGTGCACGTGTACTTGTTACCCAAAGCCAACATTCCCCTTTTGCGATCTATTGTTCCTCCACCCAAGATTAACTGATGGCCAAATCACCCCAAATTTGCCATTCCAAACAGCCCATCGCTGCCAGGATGAGGGCAAAGAGCAGTTTGTGGCATAAAACCCACTCACGGCATTGCTGTTTATCATACTTGTAGAAGCCTTCACTCAGAGAATACAACTTATTTTCCATTACCCTGACTCTCCATACCCATAACCCATGCCACCTCCTACCCTGTTTTTATTTTCCACAGAAGTTATCCAAACAAAGCTATTTATTACAGAGATGGACACATCCCCTTTCCCCCCAAAACATGCCCCTCTTTGCTACAGCATCGGAAACCCCACATCAATCAATACCAAGGAATATCTACCTACATTTTTGGTCATGCTTCAGCATGGCCCTCAGGCTATGGATAATCCCCTTAGAGAATGGGATCCTGCATTGCACTTGACCACGTAATTGAGCTGGTACATTAAGGTGAGAGGTGAGCTTTAGACCATGGCCAGAAGTTGTAGTCCCGTTTTTTTACTCTCCTTTATGGTGTCGCCAAGATAGCATAGTCCCTATCAGAATAACAGCAATACTTGTGATGTTCCCTTCCTTTCATGCACAATACAACTGTAGGCAAAATCATATAACTCAACTACTTCCCCATAAGCCACAGACACTTTAGACAATGCACTTAAGCTGCTGGCCAAATGGCGGAGGGCTAAGTTCCTGCAAAAGCTGTACTATATCACTCTGATTTTCAAAACCAATCCTTGGACTCCCAGTCAGGCAAAAGACAGAGACCAGTTGTTCCACTGGTTAGAGCTGCAGCACATCCCTAACCTCAGACGCTCTTCTGCAACAGCCAGTACAAAGCCCATGGGCTGGGCTTCTTTTTTGTTTATGGCCAAATACTAGCCTTATTCTTTTTGGTCTAAATATGCCTGAATTTTGACTGAAAAAGCAAGAAAGTTGTCTTTGAGCCCCATCTACTTGCACCCTTTCTGCCTAAGTAGTTCTTTCCATGTGCTGCAAATCACTTGGAAATGGGATGGTGGAGGAGAACTTAGTGATTGCAAGGGATAACCCATTAGCTCAGAGGGCACAACACAAGGGCCTTTATCAAAGCGCCCTTCACCTTTCTACAGGTAAACTTTGCTCTCATGCCCTATTAACACCCTGCACTGCCAACCCAATCTGAGATATTTTGAATTAGGTGCCCAGTAGTGGTCTCCGTTTGAGATTATGAGAAGGGAAGCTCCTGACAAAGCGCCGAAGAGCAGATGGGCTTGTGCTTATTCAATAGGTGGACTGACTGAAGGACCTGCAAATGCCAGTTCGCAAGTCCAGATGTTTTAATTTAAATGCAGGGAGCCTCTTGCTGTCAAGGCAGACCGTGTTCTTTCACAGTAGCCAGGTCTATTTCTGACAACAATGTCAGGCTGCAGGAAGGCAGCCAGAATCACCCTGTCCTCCTCCATCTGTTTCTGACAAAAACATCCTGCTTGCCTCACACAGATTATGGAGGGAGCAGCAGGCATGATGATGGGCACAGCATTTCAAACACTGGTCTCCAGTCTTTCTCTCAGGGCGTTATCACCTTGCCTTGAGACAAGCAAAACCACTCTTCTCAGTGACACGATGGAAGCACACAGCCCAAATCAAGTTGCTATGAGGTCCATAACAGCGTAAGTGAGGATATGTGGTACTCTCCAGCTGCGATGCCTTTATCAGCTACAATGCAGGTGGGTACCCATACATGTCTAAGGAAAAAGAACGTGCTGGATTGGCCTAGCATGCAGAATCCTGAATTTATGTAGTACAGAAATGTACAATGCTCAGTCTGCTGCTAAGCTATTCCATTATGTAGACTATATATATGGTCCAGAATGGGACAGCATCCCCTCTCTATTATACAGCTATATAACTCCTTAGATGAGCATAGACCTCGCAGATGGCTACAAGAAGATGTCAGCGCCAGAAAGTAATGCTGTATTGAGTAAACCTCCAGTGATTCAAAGATTTCTTGCAAAGACCAAAAGATAAGGGCAAAAGATATACCTGACAGGAACTCACACTTCTATGATGACTGAAGTTCTACCAATGAATCTTGCTGTGAAAAGTGGCAGAAGTCAGGGGAGCCCGACTTCTGGAAGCAAATGACTGACTTGGTCTCTGAAGATTGTACAGCAGCTCACAACTCTAAAAATTTAAAGCAACCCTTCACATCTCAGCTCTGGTTGCCAGAGGTCAATGCAATCTTACCAGTACACCTTCATCTCCCATCACAGAACTGCTGCTCTTCTGAAGACAGGCTTTGTAGGTCCTCTAGCATAATCCAGGCAAACACAGAAGCAGTAGCCCAACTGGAATGCTACATCAGTCCATGGGGACAAGGAGAAAGTGTGTACCAGAGAACTGCTGGATCGTACAGTGAAGAGTGTGGATGACCCTAAGCCTGGCCTGCCGCTTCTGGCCACAGTTCTCATCCGTGGTGCCATGCAGGACACAGCATCCTTGTGTAGAGTGTTCAGTTTAGATGCTGAGGCGATCGAGGTTCCGACAGTACAAGGCAGGAGGGCAGGGAAATGGCATGCATAATGCAGATAAACTAGCAGTAACAAGTGCACTGGAAGAACTTGTCAAGGAAAAGCAGAAAGGCAGACAGAACAGTTGATAGGAAAAGAACCTCAGGCGAACTGAACAGGAACACAGATGTCATTAGTGCAAACAGGAAAAGAATTAATGTTAGCCACGCAACCCTAGCCTCCAAGCTCAGTCATCCTGAGTTCAAGTTTGAGAACGACCACAGCAGAAAAAAAGAGATGGCTTCTACCAGCAAAAGAAATTAATATAACTTAGTTCTCTTAAACATTACACTCAAAGGAAATTAAATTACTTCAGGTTCTTCTATATGCTTTTCTCTCCCCCACAGAATTTAATTATCATGAGTTTATTAGAAAATTTTTAAAGATATCTGTCAAATCATTGTTCTATACTATGAGTACGCAGCAGCAAACACAATCTGCAAGAACGAAACAAATGTTTCAGGTAGCTTTTAAGTCTGCGAGTCTGATCTCAAGAGTAGACCTCCTAACTTCGTGCTTACTTTCAAATGTTCTTCCAATTAAAGACAGGTTCCAGCTGAAGACATCAATGAAACCTGTACCGCCAGCTGTAGAACAGAATTCAAACAGGGATACAATACAAAGAAGAACAACTTTTTTTTTTTAAAGTCTGACTTTCTTCTGCTTGTTTGTTTCATTCCTCATCATCTCCAACACCTTTTCCTTCCTTTATCTCCACCTAACATTTTTCTAGCAAAGCTGCTGTAAGGATTTAAACAATCCTTCAGAGCTACAGAACATGAGGCTCAGACATTACGCTATTCAGTCTGCTACTGCATTTTATTTCTCATCTTTTGTAACCTGTTCTGATTAAGATAAACTTCAAAAGATTTCCCATTTTTCTGTGATACTGAGAATGGGAAAGAATAATATAACTATCCCTAGGTATCTCTTTAATAAGCATAAGTGATAAAAAAAAAATCAGAAAGTAGAATAAAGAGGGAGGGCATCACCACACAGACCTCAGAAAAAATACGTACTGTACCTTCCACAAGTTCATAGAATTATAAAGCTCTTCTAAATCTTCACAGAGATTATCTAAAACACATCACATTCTGGGATTTGAGCTCCTTATGCATTAACTTTAAGAAGTTAATGCATAAGGATATCAACTAATTTGTTTCACGTAACCAGTTAGCTAAAAGCTGTTCACTAAAGCCAGATGTTAAAATGCTGCCTGGAAAGTCTTGCTGGAGCATTTTAATGACTTGGAAAAGAGTTATTTCATATACAAGGTAGAGGCTTCACTGGTGCAGTTAATTCAAGGTATATTGCAAGTTGCTGAGCATTCAGATATACAAGACCAGAAGATCACCAAGAGACACAGAATGCATTCTTCGCATAAATAACACACACCAATTCCTGTAATAACCCAATCAAGATTAATCTTCAACTTACAGCTGAAAAATCCTTGAGGAACAGTGCGGACCAAAAAAAACCCACCAAACCCTTACTACCTTTACTCTTCCAATCATTAGAAACCATTTTTAAAAAGTTAAGTCCTGCTTAGAAAAATGGGTTGGAGGGTGCTACATTATACCCAGATATTCTTTTGCCAATGCTATCCCTTTGATTTCACAGATCTCTTCTCTCCTCTCTTCCACCAAGCAATCCCAGAATTTCTAAGGAACCATCATATTCCCTTTCAGTCCTCATTTAGCTAAATATGAAAAAGTTTTCTCAGATTTAATAGATGCTCCTGTCCTCTGATCCCTGTGTAGCACTTCTATAAACCTGAAATAAAGTTGAGTGTATTTATATATAATCAACATTTTATACAAGAATTTATATATATTCAAAGCTTTATGTAGTGTCCCAAGTCAAATGTCACCATTATACTGTGCAGTGACATTAATACTTAATGTTTCTCCTGATAAATCCTAAAGCCCTGATAAATCCTAAAGAATTGCTTGCCTTTATCACATCTGTGTAACGCGAGTGATCAATAATTCTACCATAGTCTCAGCCTTGTCTATCACTTCTACCTACAGGAGCCCCACATTAGGGACAAAAAAAAAAAAAAAAAAAAAGAAGTTTTTGATCCATAAATTCACAGTTTTTTGTTCTGTAATCATGTATTATCTCCACTACTCTAACTCAGTCCCAACTATAGAATACCACACTATTTCCTGCTATGCATTATTCAAATCCTCCTCAGTGCTAACAAGTATCAGCTTTGTTTTTACCGGGGGGGGAAAAAAAAAAAATCAGCACTATTATTATGCTGTGGTTTTTACTTGCATAAACAGATAAATTGTAAGAAACATTAAAAATCTTAAATATAAGCATGCTACTTACCCGAGCACAAGCAAAGGAAGTTTTTGCAAGTCTTCGGACATATGTCTGAGAAGAGCTGAAACATAATTCGACCAACTAGAAGATAAAAAAAGAAAAATAATTGAGTTTTATAACTCTTTGTATTTTCAAAACATGCTCATTTATTTATATGCAGATTTTTTTATATCATAATTTTCTGAGAAAAAGTTATTTTACCAAGCAGAATAAGAAAACATCTCGAATATGCATATATTAAACAAGCAGCAGGAAAGAACAATACTATAATTGTAAAAAAAAAAATGAAGATTAAGTAATAGCATTACATCTGATTTATTAAAAATCCTAATGATTCCATTTTGATTTGAACCTGGAAAGCCAAACTGATTTACTAAAATAGTTTATCCTGTCAATTCATTTCTGTTTTGAAAAAGATTTGCCATAAATACAGGTCCTCAGAGAGCTGGAGTAATTCCCCCCCTCCCCCCGCAAGTACTATGTTTATACCAATACATTAATAATTACACTTGCACAGTTTTCCCTGTGACCGTCACCTAAAAAGTCCAACTGACTTAGTCCCATCCTGTGTTAAGGATTATAGATGCATTGGCACCCTTGGCCTGAAATCCTTTAGCTTGAAAAAAAATTAAAAAATAGATGAACCAAATAGGAAAGATGAAAGGTGGGCAGAACAATGCTAGCAATTTCAGGACTAATGCTCCACTGGCCAGATACTATGAACCAAATACTTCTTCTCTCTATGCAAAGTGAACAGAGCAATTCTCACCCTCAGTACAGCTACCCCCATGCTATTGGTGGTAGTTATGCTATGTACCTTGGAAAACTATTAAAATACTGCTGAAGAGTGGTTTAATATAAAGAAAAACTATTTTAGAACTGATTCACATTTTCTATTTTATTTTCCAAGATACTGGGACATATATTACTAAAGAAAAAAAAAACACTCCCAAATATATGAAATCTTTAAAAAAATTTACATAAACAGCAAAGAAAAAGTTCTCTCTATAGGTTATGAAATAAGCCATAAAAGCCACACTGTTGGCCAGCATTACAAGGAGACCAGTAATAATCTGTCAATGAGCACTACCCTCTAGTGGTGTACACTGGTAAGACTTCAAAGATAATTAAAAAAGTAACTACTCCAGGAACTATTTCTCTTTTCCTTCCCTTAAAGAAAAAAGAAAAGTAATTGAAGTTCAAATGTATTTTATTCAATACTTCGTCACCAAGAAAAATTCTGAGAGGCTCCTAAGAAACTGCGTTCAATTTTAAGGCTTTGTCCAAACGTATACAATTGCCAGCAAGGTGAATTGTTGGTTCAAAAAGGGGAGAAAAAAAACAAACCAAAAAACCAGACCACCTGTATTTTGTACTCTTTGATAAAAATTCAAGATGCCTTCAGCTGGTGAAATGTCTGCATTTCATTTACTGCAGTGAGAATGTTCCCTGAACATTTGTCATTACAGCAGGAAAACCTAAAGAAAATGGGTAGGAACAGTCTCCAAAGAATGAAGAAATAGCAAATATTCAAAGACCCCACATTAAACAGTGGTAGCTGTAACTACCACTCTGAAAAGACAGCTATTTGGAAGTGAAGAAACCATTATAAGCCGTGCAGATTGAAGATTCATACAGAGAACATGATAGAGAAGACAGTTTTGTAAAAGAGTTCCCGATTTTCATTATAAGCACAGTAATCCAGGAGAGCAGCAGTCCCATTCCTCTGCTTGCAGAAGCGCTGGAACTGAACAGCGACTACGTGCTTTAGAAAGCCACGTACAGATTTCCTCTCACATTCGCTTTGTGAAATAACACATGATGCCTTTCAGAGAAAGAGTTGCCACCATCTCTGTTCCACTAAGAGTAGAGAAATACAGACCAGCTGCTGATTTACCAAGGTGACAGCTGCCAGATAACTAATAGGTGTTACTGCCTATGGGCTCCAGGAGGGACTTTTGCCCTCAGGCATAAGCTGCAGAAGCCTTCTGGTTGTAAGTCCCTGTCCTACATACAAACCCCACCATATTTAGCACCTTAAGCAGCAGACACCACCACTTCTGTTTTCTGGTGGAAGAACGTCATCTTGAGTTCTTGAAGATGTCAAGGCAGAACATGGAAAAAGACATTCATGACTAAGGTATCATGATTTCCACAGTATCTTTCACTAGTGCTTTGTCAATAATAATGTCTGCTAGCTTCTCATGCCTTCCAACTCCTACAAACTGTTTGTAATGCACGTATCCAACATCAAAAGACTACAGATCCAGTTTTAAAGATAAGGACATCTCTCCTCCGTACAACCTAAAGTATTGCTTACCCTGCTATATAAAACGTTGCAGCGTGCTTGTAACACACAAACCACATACTGTGTATCCATCTGGTGGGTTACTGTCTGTGTTTTACCTAAACTGCATCAATACCATTGTCACTGAAAGGTTGTATTTTCCACTGACAAACAGTCACTTAAATGTGCCAGAGAAAGATCAAACACATTTTCACACCTTGATCAAATACGTATGAAATAACAGCTGTTAATAAAAAAATAAGTAAAAACCTGTATAAAAAGTATGCTTAGAACCTACGAATCTCTTTTACCTCTCCCCTCAAAAAAACCCCCAACCATCTCATTTTAAACTTGGAGCTGAGGTATACGCTGACATAACACAGACAAAAAAGCATCTGAGATGCTACTAACTTCCTCAGATTTAGACATCTCCTCTGAAATGATCCACCTTCACTGTAGAGAGAAAATTTCCAATACTTTCCTTCAGCTTCATTTCCCTGATACAAAGGTTAAGTTATCCGATTAGGGAACAATCTTTCTGTGATTAACGGTAAGACTTGAGTAGTAAATTGAAACAAACAGAAAAAATTGCTAAGAAGAGTTATTCAAGTAGGCAAAGTCTGCTCACAAACCCACCCAGACTGCTCAGTCAGCTTTAGCCAAGAAACAAGCCTGCAGAGATACCTCACTTCTAAATAAAGCAAAAAAAGCTGGGATTCTATTTCTAACGATGAAACTCTCACCTGACTTGAGACGCAAATCTTCTAGTACCACAAGGAAGTTATACAAACCATTAAAATCTTTATTGTAATGCATCAGCAGGCAGGACGCTTCTATAATTTTAATCTTAGTGTTGTTCTCAATAGAAGAGTGATTCTCACCAGGTCGCAGCTCTGAAGACATGTTTGCCTGCACCACCATGTAGATTTTACAGTACATTACTGTACTTTCTGTGCTAGTCAACACCATAGAAGTTTATCCAACCATAGCTTAACATTTGCCTATTATTTGTAAAACAATACTTTTATCAAAGTATTCTTATTTGTTAGCAGGCTTTTAACTTATTTTTTAAAGATTTTTTTTGATAAAAATTAGAGTAAGTGATGAAAGTAGTATTAAGTTACTGGTAATTACATACAGTAAGTCATGCATATACAAGGTCTAAGACGTTTCAAAGTTCGATTTCATAAAGTGATAATCTGTGGCTAATGAGCTACACCAATTACAAAAACCAGAAGGCATAATGACCAGAAATAATTCAATTTCAGAAACTCTATTTTCAAATTGAAAGATGAAAACTTTTTTCTTTTGTTTTGTTTTCGAACCCCTGATCAATTTTTCAGCTGAGGAAGAACTAGTACTTGATTCAAATTAAGCGGTAAAAATTCAGGGTAGGAATATGCATGCTATATTATAATAAAGGCTCCTGCTAGCAAAATTTATTAAAATGATCATTGATTTCAAATGTTTATCCAGTGATTTCCTCCAATTTAGCTGCTTAACTTTTTAGAAACAACCTTGGGAGCCAAACACTTATTGCTTGAATGTATTTTCCATGTAACACAAATGGTTTTGCTAGATTATGTTATGTTTAGGCCATAAAGGTGTCGATTTCAGATAGACATTCCCAAAACAAACCTAGTTATTCAAAATTAAATTTAAACATATTGGGTTTGTCTTTTCCCAGTTTCTTAGAACAAACCAAGTAAGAAGCCACCGCAGCACTTTTCCCAGTATATCAACAGGAATATCCTGCTGAAGGAGAAAGCAGGGATTACAACCACTAAGACAGTGATGCACATCCCTTACAGACCGAGACCAGGAAGTCTGCCAGAGGCCCAAAGGCTTAGATAGATTTGGATACAAGTTTAAATAACAGCTCACTAAAATGACCGTATTTTAAATTTATTTATCCCTAAATTTGTGAACACTAAGTCATATAAAATTAAAAAGACTGCTTTAAAGTAGAAACGTAGCTACAGTTTTCAGAAAAAGAAAAGCTTACTGTGGAAAAAGAACAGATTTTATTTAAAACATCAGTTAAAACAAGGATGCCCCAGTTCCTCTGAGCAGGGATCTATAGTCTTGACACATTAACACTTCGTTAATGCTTCCTTACCCCACCTTACACCCTTTGCAAGGGAAACCTCCATAAACTTCTTTCCCCAGCTCTCTGCTAAGCCCAGGCCTCCACAGATAACTCCCTGAAGCTCCCTCCATTCCAGTCTCCCATGGTCTCCACATAAGCAAACGTATTTCAGCACTGCACACAACAAAAATTTACTGTCTTCAGTTTCAGAGGTATGCAAGTGAGAGACTACACTTTGTCTTCTCCTAGCAGAAGAGGCTAATCAGTTTGGTCTTCCATTTACTAATCCAATTTGTTCTAGACCTCAAGGTAAATCTCCAATGTATTTCATTCTGCACCGGCAACAAGAATTCTATATAATGAGCAGATTACAACTTTTATTAAACCAGTTCCCCCCAAACCTATCTAGATCCTATCTCCCTTAGGCCCTCCAATAGGGATTCTCCACATAGCATGCCCTCTTGGCTCCTGTTGTACTGCACTCAACTGGATTGCCAATCGGTTCATGGACAGTCAAAGTGCTGATCTATTTTCTGCCAATCTACAACTTTTTGCCTCCAAAGGGCTAAAAAGTTAATGGGAAGCCAGTTGAGAACAATTTCTGTCTTCAGGCAGGGTAACAAAAACCCTATGAGGCATCCCCGGTTTTACTAATGCAGGCACAGTGCTACAATGACTTTTGCAGTGGAGCTTATTTCACATAAATTCATAGCAGCTGAAATCCCCAAATACGCTAAACTTTAGGCAAAAGTGACTAGAAGGAGAGAAGTAATGAAAGAACAGACTGACTGATAAGGGAAGGGACATACCCCAGGAAGGAAAGAAACTGAAGTGGAATGAAAAAGTGAGCAAGGGGTCAAACAGTAGCAGAAGACAGGAGAGGAAAAAAAAAGTAAAAAAAAAAATGAGAAGAAGGAAAATTCTTCTGTGAATAAGAATGAAACAAAGCAAAAATGAGTAAATATAGCACACTTTATGATGGATAAAGCCAGTCGGAGGGGGTGAGGAGGGGAGATGTGTGGGGGGAAAAAAAAAAAATCTTGAATGGCCACATGAACTGCTACAGCAGCAGACTATGTATATGACATCCTAGTCAGACATCTGTTCTAATTATCACGGTACCTGAAAGACTGAAGCTCCACACAGGTTTTGCATCACAGAGTAAAGACAGAATTATTTAAATAGGCATCTGCTGCCATCCCAAAATTCTTGGAATACTGTAAGTAGTTTACTCCTATGTACATGCTGTACGTGTCCAAATCCATTGGTAGGGGGGACCCAAAAGAAGGGAGAAGTGCTGTCTGTGCTAGTATCAAAATAAATCTTATTCCTGATTTATTCTCCATTTGCTCTTTTAAAATTATGAACCACAACGTACATTCATACAAAAATGCTTAACAGGCAACTTATTAAAAGCAGCCTAAATTTAAACTTAAACACTGACACAAAGCATACAAAGTTTGCCCCACTGCAAGAGGCACATA
The DNA here is from genome assembly GCF_965638725.1 of Aptenodytes patagonicus. Classification (NCBI taxonomy): domain Eukaryota; kingdom Metazoa; phylum Chordata; class Aves; order Sphenisciformes; family Spheniscidae; genus Aptenodytes; species Aptenodytes patagonicus. Next base: position 168,811,917 of record NC_134950.1, on the reverse strand, counting down.
CAAGCAGGCATCAAGTTTTATTCCAAGATTCTGTAGCTAAAATTAAAATATGGACACAAAAGCTGTAATAAAGCTTCTGAAAGCACAACCAAAGCTACAATATTCACTCCTGTATTTTCTAAGGGATCTAGTTAAAGAGTAAAACTAATCCAAACTCTGCAGTCCCCTCCCCTCCCCTCTCACATATGCACACACACCCCCCACCTTTTGCCGCTCCTTCTCATCTAGTCTGTGCACTGCTCTCTTATTTTTAATTGCTACAGGTATCTTGACAAACACTGGGTAAGCAAAGTCTGTAAGGGGAAAGCTAAAAGTTGGCAGCTGCGTGGGGGAACATTTTTGGACTCCAAGCAACCTACACTGTTAAAAATGACACAGTTTTGCATTCTGCAGGCAAAGAGATGCCTGCAGTACTGCGAGAGGCATGTCCTCTTACTCTCTGTATTTTGTGGACAGGTCTTAGTTCAGCTTTTCAGTGTAGACAGGGCAAGAGCAATGTCTTATTTCTTGGCTAGCAACAAAATGCGGGATTGTTCTTTTCCCCAGTTCTTTCATTTTTATTACACGTAGGGAGAACACACAGATCAACTTATTGTATTGAAGTCCAAATAAGCAAAATGGTAATTTGGAAATCTACTGGCAATTTAAAAGTTAAAATTAATACCTCACTAGTATCAGCAGGAGAGTACATCTCTCAGAGTTAGTGCTTCATATCATCTGGAAGCACTGCTTTATCATTCACACTTGATTCCGCTTTTGAAGGTCATCTTACAGCTACAAGAGCAATGTTTAGGCTTTTTAAATATAACCATAAATCCCAAGACATAGTTGCATAGTGAATTAATAAACAAACACTAGCATAAAGTAGTGTGTAATCTGGTAACACAAGTCCCAATATCAACATTTTACAAATGGGCATGTTTTCCTGCAAAAATTAGTCATTAGTCAGGTGCAATAAAAACAGCAGGGCTCCGAATTTGATATACAGCTGTGAAATTCCTGTTACTTTAAAGAGAAAATAAATACAGACAGCCACAAACAGAGCCAAAGCCCGTGTCTACTCCAGGTAACCAAAGCTCTGCACCACCAAGAACACCAACGCTGCAATTCCTCTCTGACACCACTATCAGTCATCAAACCCAAGTAGATGTGAGGGAAAACAAGGTAATCCACTTTCACTCGTGATGCACAGCACAAGGCTGAGGAGGGGACAAAGCAGGCAGCAAGAGGTATTACGAAATGGGAGCAGGAGCGTGCGCATGAAGAAAAAGCAAAAGGAAACAGCGCAGGGAGAGATTCTTCAGATGAAGAGTCAAAACAAAAAAACCCTAACAAAGATTAAAAGCAAGTGAGAGGAAGAATTATAAACCAATGTCATCAAACTACCATTCCTAACCTGGAAACCTACCCAATTTAAAACATTTTTGGTAGTCTCATTCCATAGTAAATCTGAATTTAAAGCAACAGAAAATGTTAAAGCTCCATTTACATTAACGTTTTTCTCTTCAAATAAAAGTATTCCGAAAAGGCAGTGTTAATAACTCAAGTGGGAGTTACAATAGCAACAGATTTATAGATATGCCCTATCAGGTCACTGAAGTTAGAATTGAATCTTTCTTTTCAAGTTTTGTTGAAAATAAAAAGCAAGCCAAATGGGTTACGGTTACATTTGAATGCAACTGAAATTTGAAAATGCAGAGACATAAACTCTTTATTTCAAAGGCTTTCAGAGAAACATTGAAGCAGAAAATGAAAGTGAAAGCATAATGAAGCCATCACATTTATTCGTTTTTCTGAGAAACAAATAGTAGCAATATAAAGCACTGAGTATATGCGAGACAACTAATACGCATCGATTAATTCATGTTCCAATAGATGGGTAAGTAAATCTGTACGACCATTTTTACGGAGTGAGGAAAACAGAAGAGGGAATCAAGTAGCTATTCCAGGATTAAAACTCACAGTCTACCACTTACGGGCAATTACACTTCCCATAGGGAAAACGTGAGTTAAGAGATGGATTGTTTTTATTTTTTTTTTTTTTTTTTTAAACAGGCCACCTGCTCAATTCTTCATTTATATTCAGAGGGCTCAATCTGAGCAGGAGGAGGAAAGGTTTAGATCAGATGATCTCCTCAGGTCCCTTTTCAATTTTAATTACTGTGCGATTAAAAATACTTCTAGGAGCACCTCTCCAGTTTCCTCACAACTTGCCCCAATTTTCCATAGTTTATACAACTGTAGATGTATAATACATAACCAGACAACACTTCTAATACACAATTCTTTTTATCTTCAGAATAGCGTGTGTTAGCCTTACCGAACCAACGTATGCAAAAAAATATCAATTTCAAAGGAGAATAAAAAGCATCCAGCACCCCAGTAAACACCAAAAGTTACTAAAAACTAACTCAGAAATAACACATCAATGGCCAAACTCATTGCTAACGGCTCGAGTCAATTATTAAGGCAAAAATGTGGTAAAAAAAAAAAACCCAACCCCAAACACAACACTTGAGAGGAACGCTTGTGTCAGAGACGCAAGCCTTACCTGGTTCCCGGTTGATTTCTATCTCGAAGAAGCACTGGGGCCGGTCCTGCACCCCCATGGCCGCGGGCAGCCCCGCAGCCCCTCGGCCTCGCCACCTGGACACAAAGAAGAGGCGCCCTGAGGAGCAGCCGCGCACCGCCGGCTCCCGCCCCTCGGCCCCCCCGCCGAGCTCCTCCCGCCCGCCCTCTCTCCCTCCCTCCCTCCCCACCGAGGGGTAAAATTACACCGCCGCGGCGCTGCCAGAAGCTCCGGGCGACACCTTCCCCCCCCCTCCCCGCCCCGACCCCCGGCGGAGGGGCCGCGGGTGCGTGAGGGCCGGCGGCGGGGCTCCGGGAGGAGGCCGGCGGTGGAAATTCACCCTGAGGAGAATTCGTTCCTCTCACAAACAGCCGATACGGGGAGAAGGGGGAGGGGGGGGGGGGGGGGGGGGGTGGGGTGAGCCCCGTCAGCGCTGCCCGCCCTGCCCATCCCCTCCCCCGGGCGGAGGGCGGCCGCGGCCTTACCTGGCAGCTCCGCCGCTTTGTTCCCTCGCGGCGCCGCGCCCCCCTCGGCCCCCCCCCTACCCCCACCCGCTGCCAGGAGGCGCCGCCGGAGCCGCCGGCCCCGAACGCCATTAACCGACGGACTCGATGACCCGCCCGCCCCGGCGCGGCGCGGCGCGGCCCCGCCCCGCCGCGCCCCGCCCCTCCCCGCCTACCGCCACGCTTCCCGCCGCCCGCGCGGCGCTGTGAGGGGACGAGGAGGCGGAGCGGGTGCCTCGCCTCAGGGCCGGGAGCTCCGCTCCCTCCTGAGCGCGGCGGGACGAACCTCCCCCGTCCCCTTGCCGTGGCGGGGGGAGAAGCACGGGGAGGAGGAAGGTGCTTTACCAAATAAATAACATCGTCAGCCCCCGTAGGGGGGCAGGCGCCCTCACCGCCCTGACCCCGAGCCATCATGCACCGTGGCTGTGGAGCTGAGCGACCCCCCCCCCGGTGCTTCACCCCTTTAATTTGAGAAGCCTGAGCGGTTTTGCAGAGGTGTCTCTCTCTGAAGGGAAAATATTTTTGCGAGCACGAAAAAACCTCAGGAGATTTTGTACGGGAAAGTGTTCCCTGCAATGCATTCGTCAGGGCTGTGGTAGGACCGCCCTGGTCCGAACACAAGGCCGCTCCAGGGACCAGCCTGGGACAATCCTGTCCCTTGCTGAGCCTCAGCCCTGCGTAAACTTACCCAGCTGTGGCTTAGGAGCCCAAGAAAATTTAAACCAAGAAATTCTAACTATTGCAGCAGGCCATAGGTTATTTTTTTCTGAGTTTGGGATGTTGGACCATCCCAGAGCGTGGAAATGGTAGCTTTAGCAATCACTGAAGTGTCAAACTGTTCAGGGAGGAGCATTAAATCTATAAATCCTCAGCCTACTACATCCTTCAGGCCAAGCTAGTTCACACCGAAGACGTCCAGCAGCTTTTCCTGTAGCCCCTCATATCCATTTAATTTCTGTAATTACTCCTGTAACGGTAACTTTGTTCTCGTCGGTACAGAGATGGGTTTCCTGGGAAGGCAGAGGAAGGCAGCACCTCTAGCATGGTACACACCCTGCATACGCTGTGCCATCCCTACAGCCCTTACATAGTCTCCAGCTAAACCACAGCCTCACCACTTGGGGCAAAAAAATGTCTTTTATTATGTCCAGAAGGAAGTTTTGTCGCTTTCTAAGCAGTGAGGACACTCTTACTCAGTCCTCACCGCCCGAGAAGCAAACTGTTTCCGAATGCTTTCCAAAAGTTGTACAAACCAGAACTCACTGCAGCAATTTTACCTGGCAGCAGTATCTGCGGTTACATCCTTGTCTGAGGAGAAATTCAGAGGTCTTAGATTAAAAAAAAAGTGTGCTGAGAATAAAGAGGAGCAATACCGAAATCAAAGGATATTTTAGAAGTTAGGAATGCAGCAAAGTGGGATTGTTTTAGATGTAATTTATCTATAGCTTTAATGGCTGCTGTCGCTAGAGCATCTTACGAAGTTTTAACAGCCAGATTCTGTCATTCTTTATTACATCTAATAACACATGATTGTCCCTAAGGAAGCCTGTCTTTGGAGTTGTCACATAGGTTTGCTGGTCCTTTGGGGATATTTGCATGGTAAGCTATCACACAATGTGAAAAAAATTGTAGCACTGTCTGGCCCTAAATTATTTAGCTGTGAAATGCTCTTATAAAGTAGAAGGGCATTATTTGCCTCACTTTAAAACGGTAAACGGAGAAACAAAGCTACTGAGAAATTAAGTGAGTTACAGTAGGTCCACAGGAATTCCTTTCCAAAATTAAAATTTTAAAACACATCTTGATTTCCTTAATTTTCCCAAACGATAAATATCATAGGTTTGGGGTTTTATGGGTTTGGATTTTTTTTTCTCCTGCGCTGAAATAAACTATTAATTCCCTTTTACCTGCAGTCTCTTGCTTTTCTCTTTTCAGAACATGAACTCGCTAAAGGCAGATGAGCAAAGAAATAAGAAAAAGACTCAAAAAAGACATGGAAATGTGCTACTGGCTCTTCATGCAACTAGCAAAGATTGTGAGCAATAGAAAAAAGTTAATTTCAAGCCCTGATTATTTTAATAAAGAAGTGAATTAGAAAGAGGTTCTGATCCCCTGGGAGATAAGCTCTTAACAATCATCTCTAGGACTAGAACTGATAAATACGCAGCTTGGTGGAAGAAAGACATACCCCCCCAAAAAAAAGTTTCCAAAGCACATCTGAGGCCGGTCTTTCGAAACATGAAACATTTAGTTGCAAATGAAGATTTTTCCTAGTGTTCCTATCTGGGAGCTGCTGCAGATGCTGCCCTGGTAACATCCTGTGCCCGTTGAAACCAGTGACAAAGTCCCCATTGATTTCGGTGACTATGGCCGTAGGCTGTTTGAGGGGGATTAAGGTCTGCGTGGCAAAGCAGTACAGTTATGAATAATTGCTTCTGTATAACACTAGTTTTTGATAAGCCGTACATTTGTGAAACGCCCCCTTTTACAGGCTAAAATTTTCCCAGCTATGTTCCAATCCTACAGACAACTCTTGCATTCACCAAGATCAGCGGACCCAATTTTATTCTACCTAAACTCAACTTCAGAGATTTCTTAGTGGTACATTTTATGCCCAAGAATTCGTGTTGACAAATCTTGGCTAAAAGTTGCACTCTTTTCTGAGATAGAGCGTGCTTTGGCTACAGGAGTTTGAGAAGTAGGAGGGTGCAAACGCCACTGCTGAGCAGTTATGCAACCTATGTGCAGATCAGGGTGAAACTGCTTAAATTAGGACACAGTTTATTTTCCAAAATGTCTTTGATTGCCCTAATAGTTATTAGTCTACATGTGGCCATGAAAGCTCGAACTAACCAGCTTTTGTTTAGGTATTTATAGAGGCTTTTCCTTACCTTTTTGCAAATTCCATACATAGAACCTGAGTCTGAAATCGAAAATAAGCTGTTTTTATGAGCAACAGGTTGTTGGTCAGTTCTTTCTCATGCTATTTCAGACGTTGCCGTTGCAGTTACATTTTATTCGTCAACTGCAATACTACACAGGGCCTACTGTCTGAAAAACCTCCGGTCTGCGCCTCGTGTGCTGAATATTTTCTTACCTAATTTGTGATTTGCATGCACGTTAGTAAGATAAGGAGGAGAGGGAATTTTCAATGTAGCTTTTCATTATCTGGGGCGTTTCGGTTGGGGGGGCGGTGCTCAAAAGACTTCTGTGAGACAAATTCACGGCTGCTTATTCGAGATCTCGCTCTGTAGCCGCCCTGCGCAGATTCTCAGCTGGTGCGAAGGGATGTGAAGTGCTGACACCAGGAGAAGAAGTGACTCAGAGCTGTTCACGAGGGTCATTGAAGTTTTGAACACTGAGAGATGGTGGATAAAAGAGCCGGAAAATTCTGCAGTTAAATTTAAAAACTTGTGTTACTGAAGAACAGACGAGCACCTGAAGTGCTTCGATCATTCAGTCACGCAAAACCATTTCTTCGGTATTTTTTCTGAATAAATATTGCAGACCAGTATAACTGAAAAAGGGCTTTAATTATGAAAAGCCTCACTGCTGAGCAAACAAGAAGTTAAAAGTGAAAAGCCGACAGGCAGTTAGCTGTTAAGCAAACTTAAACAGTGAAAGGTGCTTAATTAAAAAATACCCAAGTCAGCATTTGAGTGCGGAGTTTAGAGTGTTAAAGGGAGGTAAATGGCTTGGGGATAAGTAATATACAGTAAAATCTGTCCGCTCTAGGCTGCTGATCAAAATCCACACCATGGCAGTAGTATCTGACATTTTTCCACCCGTCGAATGCCAAGATGGTGAAGATCTGTGCACGGCTAGCAAGAAGCTCCTGTCCACATTACCAAAAACATTAAAACTCTGGGCTTTTACAGAGCCTTGGAAGCAGTTAATGGTTCCTATTTTGACACGACTGAGTAAACTGGGAACTAAAGGACATAGAGAGGAGAATGTTCCAAGTGCAGCAGGAGATCTGGGGGCTTAGGCAGGTGGACTGTCACTAGTGCCTGCCTTCGACAGTAGCTTTCCCATTTGGCACCGTGCGTTAACAGCTACTCACAGAGCCCGTGAAGGCTGCTCGAGAAACAATCTGTTACCCTTCGGCTGCCCCGGAGTCCAGCGCCTGAGCGGTCCAGCAAGCCTGCCCATAGAAGCCAGATCTTCTCAAATCACTCTTTCGCAGAACACGAACATTAGGTAAAAGTAAAGAAAGATTATATTTACTATTATTAACATACTGACAATGTCATTAATAACTTCATAGAGACAGGGGCACAGTAGTAAAATAAAAACGGGTTATAGCCACCCATATGCTGAGCCAGCTCCAGTAAATTTCCCTCTCTTTTGCTCCCTGACAAACTCTTAGGACGCTTACACAGCTGCCCCACAGCCGAAATTCAGGTCTCAAGCAAAACTTTCATCACAGGGCTTGCTTTTGCTGAAAAAGAGCGTTGCTGTGGGCACACACGTATCCTCGAACAGGTTGTAGGGATATTTGTAACCTGACACATCCAAATGCTCCCTGCGGTTCTCTTCATTCACGCTTCCCTTTCCCCAGGGATTTCCTGTGAACCATAACCCAGTTAATACCTGAACCGTTAACACACTTCCTAAAGGATTACTGAGCTTTCCCCCATCCTGCCCTAAAGCTTTAGGAGTGTTTCCATCCCTGGCATGAGTAGGTGGAGCCACCTGCTATCCAGGCAGTAAACAGAATTTGTTAATGACTGCCCCAGCGTGATAGAAATATAAGCAAACCATTAATCCATTATGTGGTAAATTGCTTAATGGGGCAGGGTATATTCCTGTACGTATAGCTTCTTTAGGCCCTGACACCCGTATTTCACGTGAACTAGTATATGGGACTTTAAATGAACACGGTGTATACAGATTATTACCAGCAGCTTGCTGAGACTAGAAATAAAGTCAGCCAGTTGCTGAGAGGCAGGTCAGGTTTGGGACACTTGAGATCTCCTCCTCTAGCTGCCTGTGCTCTCCCTGGATAAACAAACAGCTTCAGTCTCTCTGGCTGATACGGCATAAATCTCAACAGTGCCAACATCTCATCCAGAAAACATTCAAAAGCAAATGCTGTCAAGGAACCCGACTACGAGTGAGTTCAGAAGCTGGCACATCATTTAATGTCGTTTTCTGTATAATTCTCCCGGCTGCTCCAGACTGATTCCTACCTCTACAATCTTCCCATCTACCTAGCTGCTTATTTGCTCCCCCTCATTAGTATCTGAGTTCTCCCCAAATAATTTTACAAAAATATCTCCATTTCGCTCTTCTTTCACTGCTTGTAGAGAAAGAAGTTGACAATTTTATATTTCCTTAACCAATAAATGCCAGATGTCTGACGTGCGGGTTGATGTATTGTGTAGGTGTCAAGATCACATTTGGCCTGATCCAAACCCCGATGCAATTAATTTTTTCCTTCCATTTACTTCAGGGGGTTATAACTCAGGGCTATTGAAAGAAAATGAAGTCTTGCTAGTAATTGAAACTATTCTTTATCCAAAGGATGAAGCCTACTTCATATCAGACTTGATTTACCCATTCAATGACACTTAAATTAGGTCAAAAAAAGAGATTCTTTCACACAGCATGTAATTAACCGGTGAAACTTGGTGCTACAGGAGAGTGCAAAGGTTAGTGAGACGATGTCTGTTTTTGCATGTGGAGTCTTGCGTGGAAACCAATGAGTGGGCCACACTACATAAGAGCAACACGAGTGAGTTTTTACCTTCACAATAAAATCAGACTGTTTGTGTTACCGTGTTCTTTCAATCTCCCATCTGTTTCTCTGTGCCTGTCGTCTCTTGTGTTAAATTATGAGCTCTTGGAATGGATGACAACAAAGGTCTTTTGGTAGGTACTTTGACAACCTGTATTGGTCTTATGTGAGTAAAAGAAATAAGGCAATTTTGCCTAAAAGTCTACCCTTATTCAGAAGTGACACTGAGGTAGGGATTAGCAATAAAAAATGGTACTGAACAAGTAGAAAAAAAAAGGAAAAATCATACATATTGCTGAAGGCAGCCAACCGACCTTGAATATATCAGCAGTATGTTTATTAGAGGAGCTTGGTATGAAATGTAATATCCCCAGGATCACTCTGATTCAAACTAGCATTTAATTAATAGCTTTTTGAGGGGAAAATGGCACAATGATTCCTTTCCCCTAGTTTTTTTTTTCTTTCTTTTTTCCTCTAAAGTTTCATTTACCTTTTTACCTTTGCATTAAAGATGTATAAACCCCAGCTCAACGTTCTCCCCAAGCACCATCTGAGAACACTCTATTATGCAGCACAATATGCTCGAAATGCTTGAAACTGAGTCAGCGCAGGTACTTCAGAGCTTGTTAGTTTTAGCTCAGATGGTTTGGACATTTCTGCACCATGGCTGCCAGCACTGTGGATTGCAGGAGGGTTTGTTAATTCAGCTGCAATGCAAATGTACGCAGCCAGCAGAGGTTCAGGGCAGTGCTTGCGTTGGGGACCACGGAGCAGAGACGTCGAAGTAGCTCTGCAGGCCAGTCTACCACCAGCAGAGATTCATCGGAGACAATTTGCTGTTCTGAGCCAGAAATGACTTCACGTAGGGCTGGTGGAACACCTTGTCACTGTCCTCCCAAAGTTACTGTTTCCAGGAGTGTGACACGTGGCACAGAGATGCTTGAGCTGGTTCCAGGCAAAACCAGCTGAGCTCTGGCAGAGGTTTACTAGCCCAGGCTCAGCACTGTTTCGAGGCAGCTGCATCGCTCCTAGACCCAAATTGGCCCCAGAACAAGTACAGCTCCATTTGTATGCGCTGCCGTTCCTGAACCAGTAAATCATAGTGAAGCCAAGCTGACTCCGCACAAAGCCATCTCAGGTACATCTAAATCCAGGCAGCTGGCAGTGTTTTAAAAATAAAGAATTCATGTCACAACGCAAAGTTAACTGGGTGAAATGTAGCGGTCCCCGCGATCTAGGAGGTCAGACTAATTGATACAGCACTTTGTTCCGGTGTTAAATCTGTGAATCTGCAGCTGAGGCTCCAAAGCAGAGGGATGATAATAGCAAGAACAGTGCCAATAAGGAAAAAAGCTGAGTGGTTGGTAGAGCCGTGGCTGCAGCGAGGCATGTAATTCTCAATAGATCAGGGTAGGCAAAAGGGAACAGTTACCTGCCCCTGAAACTGGGGGAAGAACGGAGAATCCTGGTAACAAAAGAGGACCCAGAGAAATTCTGGCTTGTGGACACAGGCAGAATCGTTGGGATGAGGGAGAGGGACAGATTCGTGCAGGGAGTTCCTGCAAAGAAGTGGGAGGTTTCTATAGGAGGAACTTGCTGGGGAATGAAGGATTGCCAGAAGTCCTCGATTGCCACAGTGAGTTTAGAGAAGGATATTAATAAAATATGCAGTGCCTCCTGGTAACAGCATTAGTAATAACCATCCAGATAAATGTTAATGTTGATATAAATAAAGCTATACGCAGTTATGATCAGCTAAGGTCAGGAAGATAGTCTTTTTCTGTATTGAACAATTAAGTGCATTGTGTGCACTTATGGACAGAGAAGGTTGGAAGGGGAGGATTTATATTGTCTTCCGACAGATTCAACACTGACCACGGTCAGAGACAGGATACTACATCGATCTGTTTGGGAATGACAATTTCTCTTTTTTGCAACAACCGCAAAATATTTGTGCTGGGAGTTCAGAAGCTTTGGCCTCACTTAATTTGATACTAAAAGATCTTGAGGGACAGAGATATATAAAACTGCCAGTGCGATCTAATGAGAATCTTGTTTATGCCTCCGCATAGGAAGAGTTTGTCTTATGATAAGGCAGGAGGTTAAAGTAAAACCTGAATGTAAACATATAAATAAAATGGTTTGGTATTTACTTTAAATTCTAGCTCCCAAAATATAAATAAAGTGGCTTGCTATTTAGTCTAGCTCCCACTTGAAATGCAGGCTAGAACACCATAGGTTTGTTCTAGTTTAGCAGCATGCTAATAATTGCAGATATACCATCAATTGTGCTGGCATATTCATTTAATGGATTGCAAATGTTGCTATAAACAAATGGTAATTGCTCGGGATTTAAAATATACTGTAGTTGCACTTTTAACATTGAACTTCTGTGATATAAGGATGGTAATTGCGGCATCTTTCAGCTCGATCGGTTTAAAATACAGGGGCAAGGGCAGTCTTACAATGAAGAGCAAGAGAAATAGGAGAATGCTTCAGGTCAGGGAGCAACTAGCTTCCAGTCCTGCTCCCCTTACAGTGCACAACAAAAGTTCCCTCCCAATGCGAGAAATTAGGACTGGCCACATAGGAAACCACACAGAGATTTCCAAAATGGAGCCTTCAGATGTCTGCACATAAATCAAGACTTCTCTCGGTATAACCAGAGCAGATTTGCTGGCAGGGGGAAAAAGAGAAGAGGAGAAGGCTATTAATCCTGATGCCAAGTTTGCATGATGGGAGTATGGGGGAGGCTGCCAACCCCATCCCACTCCCAGGGCTCCAGCTGCAGTGGAAGTACAGGCAGGGATCTCCGCGAGCGCTAACCTTTCCACCGCTCAGCCTAGGTTTTATGTGAGTAAATAGCCTTTGCCCTATGCCCTTTGTTCTGATACATTTAAGCATCCACCCTTCTAACATTATGCGCTGAACTGAACTCTCATCTCATAGTAAGGTTTCCTAAAATCAGTGACTATTGACTCTCTGCCTTTCACAGTCCCAACCTCCCACTACTTCTCCTGCTCTACCTATGGCATTTATCTGACCCTGAATAAACAACCTAAACCAGCAGAAAACTGCCCCAACCAAAAAAAACAAAACCAAAAAAAACCCAAAACCACAAACCTAAGACCCCCTCCAAACAAATATTTTTTTGCCGACGTAACAAGCTGGGCGTGAAGTAGGAGAGAGCAGGAGCACCGCTTTTGGCAGCAGCAAGCTGCTAGAGGCTCAGGAATTTCACAAAACTTCACTTATAGGTGCATCAGGCAGGTGAAGTAGGATGAACCTGAACCACAGAGGTGTCATCTAGATGAGGTATTCTGTACCTACAGCTTGCCAAAGGTACCCTGATCGACTTGTGTGCATCTGTCAGTCAAACAAAAACAAATGTTGCTGTTCTGATGGAGGATTATAGATCAGCTGGGAAATCCGTTGTGTTACATTCTGCTACACCCTATCAGTTTTAGTCCTGGTGCTCAAATCTGTTCAGTATTTATCTGGGTGTCGTGGTTTAACCCCATCTGGCAACTAAGCCCCACCCAGCCGCTCACTCACTCACCCCCAGTGGGATGGGGGAGAGAATCAGAAGAGTAAAAGTGAGAAAACTCGCGGGTTGAGATAAAGACAGTTTAATAGGTAAAGCAAAAGCCGCGCACACAAGCAAAGCAAAACAAGGAATTCATTCACTGCTTCCCATGGGCAGGCAGGTGTTCAGCCATCTCCAGGACAGCAGGGCTCCATCACACATAACGGTGACTTGGGGAGACAAACGCCATCACTCCAAAGGTCCCCCCCTTTCTCCTTCTTCTTCCCCCAGCTGTATATGCTGAGCACGACGTCATATGGTGTGGGATATCCCTTGGGTCAGTTTGGGTCAGCTGTCCCGGCTGTGTCCCCTCCCAACTTCTCGTGCACCCCCAGCCTGCTCGCTGGTGGGGTGGGGTGAGAGGCAGAAAAGGCCTTGACTCTGTGTCAGCACTGCTCAGCAGTAACGAAAACATCCCTGTGTTATCAACACTGTTTCCAGCACAAATCCAAAACACAGCCCCATACTAGCTACTGGGAAGCAAATTAACTCTACCCCAGCCAAAACCAGCACACTGGGGTAACTGCCTGGCCTTTGTGAGAGTAATAATGAATAACCAAGCTTTTTACTGTCACAATAATAATGAAGTATTAATGGTGAATTAAGGAACAGAACGAGAGAAAATCCAGCCATGCAGCCATCGGTGCCAGTTAGCGTGTAACTAGATAGTCAGATGTGGAAGCGTTAATGTATCTGGGTACATGAAGGCGTGATATAATCACACAGTCTCTATAAACATAAATCAAGATCAATAAAAACACTGGCTGCATAGATTCTGAGGGTGGATTCAGCAGCTTTAAGGCGACAAAACTTGATTTCATGATCACCTGCACCTGTGTATCCTAAAAATGCTTCAATATCTTCCTGTACCAGTGGTTGCACTGAATTCCTGAAAGTTCGTACATGTATTCTAGAAGAAATATTTAACTGCATCACAGATGGATTAGAAAAGAAAAAAAAAGACTTTACAAGCAAAAAACCCTAACTCTAACTCTAACTCGAAATGATCTAATTAATGTTCAATTTATAATGGAAAGCCACAAAAAAATCTATAAATCTAGTTGTTATAAGCTAATCTAGAAAAAGCTATAAACCTATATCCCTGGGCTTTTAGATCTTGGCTGCACTAGAAAATGTTTCTTCCACATTTTGTAAAGTTGAGCTTCAGTGCTACTGGCCAACATCTGCAGAGCTGGCCAAATCAAGGTCCACACAGTAGAAAAAGGTTTTGAATATAATTTCTGACCCAAGCATTGGATACACCCAGGTCTGGTTAAAACATATGAGCCAAGGAAAATCACCGGAAAACTTAATTAGAGGGGATTTAATCACATCTCTGAAGCATGGCCACATTTTCTCATGCGTGCCCTTCTGGCATTGACAAGATGCAGCTGAGTCAAATTCTCCTGGCACTATAAAAGCTTATGAGGAAGATGGGGACAGAATTTTTAGCAGGGCCTGTTGCGACAGGACAAGGGGTAACGGTTTTAAACTAAAAGAGGGGAGATCCAGACTGGATATAAGGAAGAAATTGTTTATGCTGCGGGTGGTGAAGCACTGGCACAGGTTGCCCAGAGAGGTGGTGGATGCCCCATCCCTGGAAACATTCCAGGTCAGGTTGGACGGGGCTCTGAGCAACCTGCTCTAGTTGAAGATGTCCCTGCCCAGGGCAGGGGGGTTGGACTAGATGACCTTTAGAGGTCCCTTCCAACCCAAACTATTCCATGATTCTATGGTTCTAAATGGGAGCAAACTGCGTCTCCTAATTCTGAGGTGAAAATGATTCATTTCTTGAAACAAAACTGTGTCTCTGCCTCTCACTCAGACCACCTCTTTCTTAATTTTCTTCCTATTATCCCCTCTGCCAGAGCACTACATCAATCATTTTCCTTCACTAAAGACAACCTCTGCTGTTGACTTGTCTCAAACAACCGTAGGATGAACTCGCTGTCAGCAAACACCTTCTGATGTTTGGCTTGACTGAACTGTCACTGACCCATCACATGAACTCACTCACACCCTCTCTCTACACCAGTTTTTTGTTGTCCCGCTTACAGGGAAATGAGGGGGAGAACCATAAAAATAACGAGCACGTTAGCAACGCTGCTGGGGAACAAACAGCTCAGAGGAAGAGCAGTGAAAAATCATACACAGCAGAGAAAGTCTCCCGAGATAAATGCAAAGATTTAGGGCAGCCAGATACTAATTGCAGTGTTTGCAAAAGTCAGTGTGCGTGCACCGCATTATTTACAGCAAACAACGTGTTCAGTCGACACAGCCTGTTCTCTGTTCCTTAGGCCGGTGATTTTCTTTTGTTTTGTTCTTTCCCTATTTGATCAGACTTCCCAAATAATTTTCCCACTGCTTTGGCCTCTCGTTTGCAGTTTTATAGGCTGTTAGAAGCACTGTTGATATCTGATGTTCCAAAACTGAAACAAGTTAGTTAATTTGGATTAGTCATAACAGGAGCGCTGTAGTTCCACGGTTGAATAAGCTTTACCCTAGAAGGCAGGTTTCTAGGACAAACAATATTTATGAGCATAGGCATCATTTGCTGAGGGCAGTGAAACGTGGGCTCTTTGGAGGAAGACTGAGAAAACAAAACTGAAATCACTTCTGAGCCTGGCTCCCTGACTTCTGGGATTTGTATAAATGCGAGCGCGTCATCATTTTCTATGCTCTTCCCTGCTTAATACCCACAAAATATCCTCCTGTTTGGCCAGTATTTACTCTGCAGCATGCGAGTGATGTGTGGGTATCACTCGGGAAGCAGCCTTCTTGGTCAGACTACACAGAGGTCTTAACTGATGCGGAAGCAAGATGTGAAAGTTTCACTCTCCGTTCATATTCAGATTTTGGGTTGCAGAAGCAAGTTTTGGCAGAAAAGATACAGTGAAATATCAAAGTGGAGTAACAGTACTTTTGCAGGAAATCAAGAGACCAGTATAGTTTCTGTATTCAAGCGATTTTCTTCCAAGAAAATCTCTTTGTGAGTGGTTTAACCCGTGTTATCTCATTATCCAGGGCATATTTCTCACACATTCTTTCGCATGTCTTTATTAAGACGAGTCACTCCGTAAACTTGATGCAAGGCTGCTCCTTTTCCCCATCAGCAGAGGTATTAACTGGGTAGCAGATGACTCACCTTCTCCTGATGCACCACTCCCACTGTACATCTGTGCTACCATCATTGCCAGATGCTCATCTCCGGAGTCCAGTCCCAAATAATCCTAAAGTTGAATTAAAGTCTATAAGATTTTTGAAGTAATGAAGGTTGGGGTGCTTTTCTTTTATGCTTTTAAGGAGTCATATTTTTGCTCTACTATCCCATTGTGAGATCTAGAAATTACCTTTGTTTTAGAAAGCAAGCTGGGATTTCCCCAGGTTTCCCATTATTCCAGAATTTCAAACCTTAAAACCTCATCTATTTCACAGGTCACGGTAAAATTGATGAAGATGATCACAGTGCTCAAAATAAGCTATGTAAGCTCTTTTCTTCTCTCTAAATACTGGATGAAGTACTGTCTTAATTTTCAGACCACGTCTCATGTAACTGGAAAGGAGAGGGAAAAACAAATGGCTGTTTGACAGAATGGATCTTTCTGTTAAGGACCGCCTGGGATTTAGGTTTTACGGACTGAAATGGATTGGGCTGTGTGGACAACGTGCAGGTTGGGACGAGGGCTGGGCTGGAAAGGGATGCTGCTGGAGGGAAGGCAGTCTCTTCACCTCTCATCCCTGCCACTCCCATAAACTCTGCCTGGGGATGTATGTGTATGCAGTGTAGCTCGCTAAATGCATTTACTCATGGTAAAGCACACAGATGCTTCTTATCGGCAAGTGCTCCAGGGACACTCAGAAGCTGCTGTTTCCTCTGTCTCATCGGTGAAGGCCTGTAGGTGCCTGCGAATGGATGTGTGCCTGAAACCTGTAGGCGTGCTTGGGACAGGTTTAATCTAGCTAAGCCGGGTACGAGAGTAAAGGTGGTTCGGTGGCACACCCTTTCGGTGCGATACGGCAACCGTAGAATACACCCAGAGCCCCTGGTGGGTTTGTGTGGTCTGTACCGATGGCAACATTACTCCATACCCAGGGTAAACTAAAGCTGTGTTGGAAGATACACACTTCACCTACATGTGTTGCAATCCAGCCTCTAATTGCCGTGAAGCCACACTCCGGGTATGCACCGAATGGCCCAACGTGCTCTCAATGCTCTGTATCTGGTGACGTGTGGTATTTGACAGGAGGGAGAGATGACATCTCCAACGTTGCATCCCTCGGGACTGAATGCAGACACATGGGCATGAAGCAGAGGTGGGGCGTGCAGTAACACCACTGCTACTCTCTCGCTGGATGTGCAGGGAGCACTACACCAGGTAGTATCGGCGTAGGTGCCACAGTCCCTCTTCCTGTGTTAAACCTGTCCCTAGGATTCATTAAACAGTGGCATATAAAAAGGGATGTTAGCTCTGATGTTCCTCGCTGATGCTGTCAGACTTAAATTCCTCCTGTAATTATAACTGGCCACTTTTGATATGTTTTTTTTTTTTTTTTTTAATTTGCAGTTCACCATTCCTGCGCATTCAGCATGACTGTGCTACAAGCAGGGTGTATTTATGTGGTGGATGATGTTGTTTCTGTAAAGGGCTAATCCTAGAGATCCTCAGGGGAAAAAGGTTCCTTGCACATTATAAAACTGCATATTTGCCTACTGCTAATTAGGCAAATATAACCTCCAGTCTGAATCTTCTCGGAGACTGGGAAGAAGAAAAATACCCTGAAAGCAGGTGGGAAAGGGTTAACAAATGAAACACAGACTGCGACATTGAAATATTCTTTCTGGCTCGGAGATGGTAGGCAAAAGCACTCATCCAGCAGAGAGACTCTTTATCTGCTATCTGACAGTGCCACAGGGGACAGCGAGATGCCTGCAAACCAAGGTCATCGCCTCCCTCTTTGATGTAATGCATTACTACATACTGGCACAGAAGTAAAAGCTGGACCTCCAGCACAGCCAAACCAATCCAGTGCCACAAGTCAGGCAAAGCAGCGTGGAAAAAAGCAGAAGTATCAGCACCCAAATCCTCAGATACTGATTGCTAAAAGGCATAAGGAAATTATCCAGTCTGACCTCATTTGTGATTGGATTTTTCCCCCAATTATTTCTCCATAGAGTCTGATAACTTGTCATTTAAAGGGGAACTAAAAGTCAGTAACCTATGGATGGTAGGTAAATTAAAACTCCCCCTTTTTGAGTTGGGAATCAGAGGAGAAAATTAAACATTTTTTAGGATCAAATCCTGCACAGAATTATGCACGTACTTGCCCAATAGACCAGATGGATGTATACAAACCAGTAAAGTAAAGAGGGCCAGACACTGGGGTGAACACTTATCCGTGGGTGTCTATAGTGTTCAGTTGTTGGCATTGCTCTTGGTATGGCGTTGGCTTCTGCTGACTGACCCAGGCATGCTCTGAGAAGGTCGTGGGCCAGCAGCTTTTCCTGACCAGCAGAAAGAAGCAGCCACCCTGTCCTGGGGAAGAACAACAGGAGCAGAGTTCAGCTGTATCAACAGGAGTCCTGACATGGCGTTTGATTTCAGGTCAGAGGATGAGCCCTGACCTTCTTTATTTACAGGTATAGATATAGCCAATTAGCTTATTTGTGAGCCAAAAAAGCACCCGAGCTTTTAAACTACCTCTTGTCAATGCTTGTTAGATGCCACAGCATCGCCTGAGGAGCAGGAGCAATGAGGGATCTTTGGAGGAAGAACTGTCATAACATTTATCCAGAGCCGAGTGTCCTGTTAGGTCCCAAGAAATAGCAAAGCTCTCCAATATTAAGCAGATGTCATCTTTTAAAGTCTGAAAATGCTGTCACTTACAACAAGGGGGAGAGGGAACAGAGAGAGGGAGGCTCTGTGTTAAGGAACAGAAAGCTGCAACCGGCTCCCCCGCAGCCTCCACTAACTCCCAGTCAGCTTGAGAGCCTCCTAGCCTAAGTGTCTGGTCTTAAATGTTAATACAGCATGACAAGAGGATGTAAAGAACAAGAGGAGGCTTTCATCAGGGTCTTGCACCACTAAGCTCTATAACCTCCTCCCTTCCCCTCAAGAAGGGGCTTTAGCTGTCTGTGCTGGAGGAAGCTCTGATAATGCTTCAGCCGTAGCCTTGGGTCAGCCTGCTGTGGCATGAGTGTGTGTGAGGAGCTGCTGAAATACGGGAAGGGGTCTTGCACCCTTGCCTGAGTGATGTTTGAGGTTTGTCCGTGCCTTGCCTTGTACCTTGCTGATCCTGACCTGCTGACTCGGCTTCCTAGACCATGGACCCAGGACCATGCCTCTGCCCCAGGCACAGGATTCCCCCCCTCAGCCACAGTCCCAGATGAATGCAGTGACTGCCAACGTCTTCGAAGGGGACGGAAACACTGCCACCTCACTGCCCGTATGGTTGCCCCATTGGTTTGATCCCAGCAAAGGAAGAGTCTGTTGGGAGCATTCAGTGTTGCACCCTGAATTGGTGGCCCTTGAACACCTCAAGGTGAGTCTGGCATGTGGGGGTTGGTGTCTGCACACTGGGCATTTCACAACACCTGCCTCTCCAAAGCTGGACCTTTGTAAGGTGTGGGGACAAACGGTGATGGGAAGGCAGGTGGCTGTCACAGGGCTGAGTGCACCGACAGGTTCTGCAACCTCTTGCCTGCCCCTCCTAGGGCTTTAGCTGCTGGTGCTCAGGGGCAGCCCTGACGTAGGGCAGCTGTAACCTTGATCAGGCTGCTGTGAAACAGCTAAGTTGGAAGAAAGAGCTGTGAGAAGTCCTGTCTGGTGTCTTTGCCCATGAACCCTCCGACCCTGGGCTTGAGAGCTGCGTTTCAACACAAGCCCTTGCCCTTGGTCCTTGCCTGAGCTGGGGTGCAGGTATGGCCATGCCCTGCCCTGCTTTGCCAGGCAGTTCTTTCAGCTTCCTGGCAGAGGAAAGGAGGAAGACAGAGGGCAGAGTAATATAATAAAAGTAAAAGCTTATTCTCATTCTGATCATTTAAGTATTAAAATGGTGGGATTCTTTGCCAGTATAAATGCATAATTGATTATTAATTCCCTTTGCAGAGGCATTGTGTCCTTTAGTCCCTGCTTCATGTGGACTGCAAATGGAGGACAGAATGAAACCGTGTTGATGGGGCTACATTTAGCAGAAAGCACTGGTGGCTTATTGCTTATGCTGTTCAGGCTTTTAAAAGTCAAAGTACGTAGGGCTCCCTGCTGATAAAAATATTCCAAGTTGCTGCTTGACTCAAGGGTGAATGCAATGTGAAACCTCCTCAAAGCGGTTGGTGGTATCGGCTTAAAACACTCTCACCGTCCTCCTGCACCGCTCCTTTGGTTGCACCAACGTGCCCGTGGGGCTCTGCTCTGAACTGGAGCAGGGAACTGGCAGCGCTTTTACAGAGAAGTAGGTGCATCACCTCTTTTTTCTTGCTCCGCTCTCTGATCTTTCTCACAGCTGTCCTCACCAAAACCACCATGCCAGTGCAGGACGGGAATGAACAGCGGGGAGTGGGAAGACTTCAAGCCAGCTGTGTCACTTTTACATCATGTGAAACCTGGGCAGAAAGTTAAAAGCTACAGTGAACTGCCTCGAGGATTAGGCTGCTTGCTTTGTCCTTGGAGTTATTAGCTGGGGAGTGAAAGAAGAGGGAGCACAGAGTATATGGACTCATCCAGGGTAAAGCAGACAGTGGCAGCGAGACACTCCATACAGCTTGTGCCTTCACGTTGTAGCGTCCCCATACCTTCCCCTGAGGTGACATTACTGGTTATTGATGAAGTCGGGTTGTTCCTCTGGGTAGACTGAGCTGATCCTGTCTGATGACTCTGATGTTTCTGAGTAACAAAATAAGCTGTGAACTGTGCAATGAGAACTAACAAATTGCACTTTTCTGGTAAGACTCCAAGCTATATTATACCCAGTCAGTATTTTCCACAAACCATTCAGTTTTAAACCACTGGTTTAAAATGTAATGATCACATGATTATTTATCTGATGTCTTGCAAAGTTCACGACATGTCACTTTGAACACTTTGCTACAAGCAATGTAAAAATGAGGTGGGTCTGGATCTACAGAATGCATTTATCTGGTGATTATTCTTGAGGGAATAAAACCGATTTGTTAAACTGCGAGGTAGTTGTTGTAGACTATGTAGGAGCAATGGAAATAATCTGTATGTAAATCATGATAACATCAGAAACACACATGAGAAACTCAGGTTAAATCCATAATTAAAAAAACCGCCAAAACATATGCAAGGAGGTCAGTATGTATTTCCATATAAATACAGAGGAATAAGAGGTGGTTCTTCATGCTATGGACAACTGAACTGTAGAACTCCTTGCCAGAGGTTGTGGATGTAGAAAGATTACCTGGATTAAAAGGGAAATTAAGACAGGATTTTAGAGAGAAGAGATCCGTTGAAGATTACCAAGTAGACAAACCACATCAGGTTCATGAAATTCTCTGAGATGAAAGTAGTTGGAAACTGTAGTTGGTGGGGGAAGTATCACTTATTCTTCTTTGACATCTGCTTATGGACACTTTCGGAAACAGGGCAGCGGACTACTTGTGCATTCGGTCTGAATCAGTATGCTCGTTCCTTTGCCCTTATGATATTATTTATTTATTAACAATAAATGATTAACATGAATATGACAAAGCTGAATCATTGAACCATAGAATCCTAGAATAGTTTGGGTTGGAAGGGACCTCTAAAGGTCATCTAGTCCAACCCCCCTGCCGTGGGCAGGGACATCTTCAACTAGATCAGGTTGCTCAGAGCCCCGTCCAACCTGACCTGGAATGTTTCCAGGGATGGGGCATCCACCACCTCTCTGGGCAACCTGTGCCAGTGCTTCACCACCCGCAGCGTAAACAATTTCTTCCTTACATCTAGTCTAAATCTACCCCCCTTTAGTTTAAAGCCATTCCCCCTTGTCCTGTCGCAACAGGCCCTGCTAAAAAGTCTGCTGCCATCTCTTTTCTAAGCCCCCTATAAGTACCGATAGGCTGCAATAAGGTCTCCCCAAAGCCTTCTCTTCTCTAGGCTGAACAACTCTCAGCTGAACAACTCTCAACTAAGCTGAACCCCAACTCTCTCAGCCTTTCTTCACAGGAGAGGTGTTCCATCCCCCTGATCATAATAATTGTTTATTGACTCTCCTCATATTATGTTTAAAACAAACCCTATATCCTGGGAATGTTTATACAAACCAACATTGCATTTCTTAAATGCACGCGATGGGATGCATTCAGTTCAGTGAGAGTAGTCAGACAAATAAACCTTTCATGTGTTCCTCAAATGCTCACAAAATTGAGGATTTAGATTACAAATTATGACATGTTCTTCTACAATAATGTAGAGCAAATAGAAGGCTTTACCTCCTGTTACAATATTAAATAAGCTAAGCTAGTCTAGAAGTTAACAAATCTACTTTCCAAATTTGTAGGAAATGAAAATTTAAGACTTTGCTTATGTTCCTCCATCACGGATGTTTTGGGAAGTAATGAAATGAGCATTACAACGCGATTCAGAGACTGGCTTTACTACGCGTTTATACTTGTCTGAATGTAGTGCTCAGCCAGTGTCTTATGCCGATGGGTTAGTAATGCAAAATGTCTAATGATGTCTCTCACGGCAGCCTGTCACCCTGCTGACAGTGTGGGAGAGAAACGTGGCAGCTACAGAAGAAACACTGGCTACAGACCAGGGTCTTGAGCGACCTTGCCTTGCCAGCCATTATCAGAGGAGCAGCATGATCCACTATCTTGGGTAAGACATTGAATCTCCATTCAGAAAACGACTAATCTCCTCAAACGCGTTTTCACCGAGGCTGTGACTACTGGACACGTGTAAAATTGAGCGTGCTGGGAAGGTTTTAATCTTACACATACCTTCCCATTTTGCAAATGGTTTGGATTCACTATTTGCATACCCAAGATATACAACAGTGGTTTAGCTCCACTATTCATACACACACAAGGCGTATCCACATACCATAAATAAGTGGTTGTGAAAGGCATAAAGACTGTAATAGCCTTCTCTTTCACATTAGGATATACCCTTCTTTTTAAGCAGAGCTGTGCGCTATCAGTTGGATAATTCACAATTATTTACCTTGGAACCAGCACTGTGGCCTTCTAAAAACAGGATTTGTGTCCAGCACTCTTGCTCACTCAGGAAGTATTGGTGAAGACGTTAGAGCTCTAACAAGCTATTATGTCTATTTTGTTTTTAACATCAGCGTCAAATGCCAACTTGCGTTCATCCAGAAAGCTGGCAAGGGTTTTGCATGTCAGTGTGTTTTCTTCTATTTTAATTTAAACCTCTCAGTGAAAGTTTCAGTATTTGCCATGCTCTGTTCTTTCCCAGTCATGGCTAGGATCATCAAATCACAAGAAAATCCTGAAGGCAAGCAATTTAATAAAGCAGTCCTTTGTTTTGTGGCTGGCATGATAATTCAAACAGAAGGTCAGTCAAAAAATCATGCTTTTCTGAATGCCGTGGGGAAGTGAGTGGATGAGTACCCTGCCTCTTTCTAAGCACCATGCCACAGCAATAAGAAGTGAATTTGCATTTAATGCAAGAGATGAAAGTGTAAAAACTCATTCAGTGAAATAACAGCAAGTTATTTTCACAGCAAGGCACCGCTCGTGTTGGCTGGCACTTCCACAGCTTCCTGGGGATTTAGGGACTACTGCATGATTTTGTATAATCCACTCGGCCGGGCTGCCTGACCCCGAATGTGCCATGTCTGATGTATGCTAACCCCACTCCCTATCACCGTGCGGAAGGAAACCTTAAAATATATTCAATTTACCTGCTTTGTCACCTCTTGTCAACGTGACCATCTTCCATCACCTCGCATTCAGTATCGGTAAACTGGCCCGGCTACACGGCAAATTAGGAGCCGCTCTGATTTCAGACTGTGCCCTGGGTTTGGTTGGTTTGGGTTTTATTTTTTCGTTTTGTTTTAAATATCTTTAAGTTACTTCACGTGTGAAGTGGAAAAAATTGAACAGTCTGAGTAGCGGTAAGTAGTTTTCTGTCTGGCTTGTTTTTGCTAAGTGTTGCTATCACCACCTCTCAGCCGGTAGGTAAAACAACCTTCAACAACTGAGGTTTTCATGCATTGTCAACATAGTGGTTAACACAGAAAGATTCTTCAAACACTCCAGTATTCAGTGGTGGATGATTATTTTTTTTTCTTTTGCCCCAAATATTCGGTCTATGCTCTACTTTCTAGTTTTGTCTTTGACATGAGGATGTGCTGCTTCAAAATGGAAGCAAAGATTGGCTTCAAATTCCCTGGCAAAGCTTCTCATACAGGATACAGATCATCTCAGCTTATCTGGTTCAAGCCTGTCTGCACGTAACATTGTTTTCTTTGGAAGTTCAGTATTGTTGCTCTGTGCTCCATTGTTCTCATTTCTTACAGTTGGAGTTGTGGCAAAAGAAAAATCAGCTTTTTGTTTCTTTTCTCTTCAGCACTAGTGGGTAAATCACTCCCTATGTAGATCGAAACATATTTTCCTTATAATCGTTTGGACTCAGCCTTCAAACTTCTTGTTCCAGATCCACTGCCTACTGCAAAGAGGAACAATGTTGGGTGACTGGTAGCAGACTGGTGGAGCAACTAGAAAGATATGGAGCATTTGGTGGTCAGTGCAGCCTTACCGACAAGAGTGGCAGCGCTTCAGCATTTTTACTTGCTGGGCTCCTCATTTTCTCTGACAGCAGGTCCTGGGAAAGAACAGCAGTGGCTCTGCCTGCAAGAAGTTGCAAAGTGTTACCTGGAAGAACCCGTATCTCCCAACCTTCTGAGCCACTCTTGTGGTACAACCTGGTGTAGTCAGTAAGATGCAGCCCTGCAAAGCGCTGGTGGTGTCGTGGTTTAACCTCAGCCGGCAACTAAGCACCACGCAGCCGCTCGCTCACTCCCCCCCCCAGTAGGATGGGGGAGAGAATCGGAAGGGTAAAAGTGAGAAAACTCATGGGTTGAGATAAAGGCAGTTTAATAGGTAAAGCAAAAGCCACACACGCAAGCAAAGCAAAACAAGGAATTCATTCACTACTTCCCATGGGCAGGCAGGTGTTCAGCCATCTCCAGGACAGCAGGGCTCCATCACGCGTAACGGTTACTTGGGAAGACAAACGCCATCACTCCAAACGTCCCCCCCTTCCTTCTTCTTCCCCCAGCTTTATATATACTTTATATACTGAGCATGACGTCCCATGGTATGGAATATCCCTTTGGCCAGTTTCGGTCAGCTGTCCTGGCCGTGCCCCCTCCCAGCTTCTTGTGCACCTCCAGCCTGTTCAGTCGGCAGAGCATGGGAAGCTGAAAAGTCCTTGACTAGTGTAAACACTACCTAGCAACAACTAAAACATCGGTGTGTTATCAACATTGTTCTCACCCTAAATCCAAAACACAGCACTGTACCAGCTGCTAGGAAGGAAATTAACTCTATCCCTGCTGAAACCAGGACAGGTGGTCACTCACTGGGATGCTGCTAAGCTACAATAACATAAAGAGTTCACTTCTGAACATACAATGAATTTGTAGATCAACCCTCCAGTCTCTGTAAAGGACAGAAGCCTTGCATTTTCTACTGCCTTAGGAGAAATGGGTAGCAGGAAGGTTTTTGTCGCCAAGTCAAGATAAGCACTGTCGAACATATCCTCTGCTGTGCAGCGCTAACCATCTGACACAACTTCTGTCTGCATATCCCTCCTGGGCCAGTAGCAACTCAGTCACTGCCTGAGTGATATCCCTGCTCAGTCTTCTGGCCACACGAGTGTCTTGAATAATGAAGAGCTGGAAGAGTAAAAGAGGGGAGCGACGGCTGGAGTCTCTACTGCTTTCAAAGAATGGCTGTCTTGGGCTAACAAATCCCCACGCAGCTAGACTTCAGCCAGCTCCTCAAAAGAACTTGTGAAGCAAGCAAACAAACAGATTGCGATACCCTAAGATCCCTGACTGGCTTGCCTCTGCCTACTAATAAAGCGCAGCTGCTGTTAACAGAGCGTAACCGCAACGGTACATAGGGTTTTGCCACTCACGAGGAGAAGAATGCTGGCTTTGGTGGCAGCACAGCTCCCTCTAACAGGCCTGCGAGTACGGATGCAGCGACCGCCGAGTAGTCGGTGCTACCCACTGTATTGTGGACTTGATTGGTCACCAGCTTCCTAACAAAGGTCTGAGAACTGGAGGAAAAAGCCTACCAAACAACGCACCTATTTCTTTTGGTGGTACTAGTAAATGGAGAGATGTTCCCTTTAACGGCAGAGTGAATGAGATCAAAATCCACCACACTATGGGAAGTGGGCAAACACCACGCTGCATGGATGAAAGGAAAGAAGCGTTTGGAATTAAGCTGATCTATTGCTGCTCCCCAGAATCCCAAATACATCTTTTTCCCCTAAAGCAGGGTATTTCATTTCACCAACAGGAAGAATCCAAAGCAGCGACCCTCAGCGGGGATGAAATCAGACTGTGAAACAAGCTAGACCCGCAGCAGCGGGACGACGTGTTTTGATGAGGAGCAGAAGCTGTTCGAACAAAAGCAGAACGTCCGTGGTTATTCACCTCACATGGTGCTAAGCAATGCTGCTATTGCTTAGAAACAGCAACAACTTGATTACACTCAGATAACGTCCCCATCTCAAGATTTGTGGATTCAGAGCTCCCATGTTCAGTAACTGATCTTTTTTTTTCCCCCCACCCTTTTTATTCTGCTGTTTTTTCACATGAACGTCCTGTGAGAAGACAGTTTGCGGTGTGTTACTGCCACAACGCCCGCAATGAGGCACAGGCATCATCCCAGATGCAGAGCTTCCTGACTTTTTTCTGTGCCTGGCACCACCAGAAGGAAGGAAGAAGGCAAGCTACTTTGAATCCCAGTTCACCTTCTGCAGCAGCTTGTAACTGAAAAGAAAAATCCATCTGTCACCTCGCATGCACAGCGGTACAGAGTTCCTCTTGAAGCACCAGCACGAGAACTGAGCTAGAGAGCTCAGTTTTATTTCAACCAACAGCTTCCAGAAGAGCCTGGTAAGACTGCTTCATGTTCGGCTTGGTGTCCAAGCCCACGTGCCTTGCGTCACTGTGAGAATCTCAGCGTTTTCCCCTCTCCCTTGGCCGCCGCATGGCTCCGGTGCGGCTCCCGCAGCCTCGGCCGGAGGAGTGCTCCCGCCAAGGCGAGGGCACCCACAGCCCACGCCCTGACCTCCCTGCCCTGCCGCTGCCAACGCGGCTGGGCTTCTTCTCCAGGCCCACCTACGGCCCCGACCGCGTGTGACGACCCGCGGCGGGCGGCCTGTGGGCGCCGCGGAGGGGTGGAGGGCCGCGACCCCGGCCGGGCGCCGAGGGAGCCCCCGGGGAATCACCACAGCCCCGCGGCTTGGCTCTAGCCACCCCCGGCAGCCGAGGCCCAAGCCCGGCCCACCGCTGCCTCCGGGGCTTGACCGCGGCGTCCCCCGTGGCGCCGCCACCCCCGTGCCGTGTCCCCCCGCCCGGGGGGGTGCGTAACGGGGCCGGGGCTCCTGGGCGGCCTTCGCACCCTCCATCCCCGGCCTCCCCCGTCCCGGCGTGCCCCGCGCCGCGGACACTCCACCCGCCGTCTTTGTGGGCGGAAGGGGGCGGGGCGGGGCGTGTTGTACCGTCGCCGCCGCCGCCGTCGCCGTGCGGTGGGAGAGGCCCGGGGCCGCGGCGAGGGGCGGGGGAAGGTGAGCGGCGGAGGGGTCCCGGGGGTGGGCCTCTTCTCCTTCTCCTCCTCCTCCTCCTCCTCTGTCCCCTTCTGGGTCCCCGGGAACGGGGGGGGGCGGGCCCGCGTCGTGCCGCGCCGCTCCGAGGGGGGGTGGTGGTGTGTGTGTTTTGCTTGAGGAGTGTAGGGTGAGGGGTGGGCCGGGGGGGCCTGGGGTGAGCGGGGGTAATGTGGGGGCGTGGGGTCCTCTGGCAGGGAGGGGTGCTTGAGGGGGGTGTGGGGAGGCGATGGGGGGAGTTGGGGGACGTGGGTGCGCCGGGGTGACGTGTTGGGGTGGGGATCCTGTCGTATGGATGTAGGATTTGGGGGTTCCTTGGAGTGCTTGAGGGGTGTAGGAGGCTTGGGACTCTGAGGAGGGCTTGGGTCGGGCTGGGGATGTCTTGAGGTGAGCTGGGATAATGTGAGGGTTTGGGAGCTGTGGAATGGGAGTAAGATTTGGGGGTGTCTGGGGTGCTTGAGGGGTGTATAGGGAGACTTGTCAGTACAAAAGAGTGCCCTGATGAGGGGGGTGGCTTTCAAGTGTCTGGGTTTATTGAAGAGTGTGGGGAAGGGGTGCTTTTGGAGGTTTTGGGACTCTTAATGTGGGGGAGAAGAGGGGTGAATAGAGTTTAGGTATGTATAATGTGATGAGTGTAACAGGACGGATATGGGAATGGTCCTCAGTTATGTGATCTGGTGAGGGTATGGAGATGAGCTGGTGGGCTTTAGGAGGCTTCAGGGTACAGGTTGGTGGGGGTGGGTGCGTATTTGGGAGCAGATAAGGTGGCTGATGCTTCTGAGAGATTAATGTAGGGGGAGATCTTCAGAGCCTTACAGAGTTGTTGCGCTGTGGTTTGGGCAAGGGTTAGGAGGACCGTCCGTTGAGGCAGTGTGGTTGACGGGGGAGCTGAATGTTGGGGTTTGAGTTTTGTGTAACATGCGTTGCTTGTGGTAGTTCATAGGGGTGTGTATAGACAGGAGATTTGTGATGGTAAGGGTTTTCTACATGCTTCCCTTTGGGGAATAAGAATAAAGCTTGTAGGGTTTATAGGAGCCTATAAGCTCTTGATATCCGCAAATCCTGTTTTAAAAGTTGAGATAGCATCATGCTTTCAAATTGTTTTTATTCACTGCTAAACCTGGAGGGCAGCTCTTGCTGCACTGTAGGTCTGTGATATCAGTAGCTTGGTCAGCACTGCTGTGAGCATTGAGGGAGGGAGAGCAGTTGGGAAGAAGCAGGTGGATACAGTTACTGCAATCTTAGAAGATGAGAAATTTAACAGCATTTCAGATTTCCCTTTTCATATATGTGAGAAGAGGATAAAATCCACCTTGTGATCCTGCAGAGAAGTAGTAATTCACCCTCTTAAACCATGTCTCAATTCCTTTTCTCTTCTTGTTGGTTGAGACTGAAACCATCACTTGACCTGCAGCTCTATTAAATGTTTTGTGTTTGATCGAGTCAACCTGAATCTCTTTCATATTCTGGCATCCCACCTGTATCTGTCTGTGACTCCCTCTGAAGCTTACCCGCCTGAGGAAAGATGCATTAGGTGCAATGGTTACGATCATGTATCAAGCTGTCACGTGTCCAGAAAACTCACAGTCTGCTTCAGGAGCCTCCTGGACTATGGTAACATTCACTAAAGTTTTCTGCCGTTCCTTCAGTAGGAAGATCAGAACTTGACAAAATAGTTGGATGTAGTTGGGTTTGAAACTGTCCCATGTGCCAGCACTGGAAAGAAGGGAAATGTGACTGTGAACAGGGAGAGAAGACGAATGCTTGAGAGAGATCCCGGTAACAAGACATTCCTTATTAGTGTTATGCCACTCTTAGAAGGAAACTTCTGCTTTTGATGGTTAGATAAAATAATTTCTTGAAGAGCAGTATTTTTAAAATAATTCCCTCCATGGACTTGTACTGGTTTGCATTTGATTTCATAGCCTTTTGAGTAGATTGTTTTCTAAGTGCAGACAATAAGGTAGGGGTTTGTCTAGCATTTGGAGAAGTGTGGCGCTTGTGCATTGGGTCTAATCTTCATATTTGGAGGAGCTTGCATAACAGTGTAGTAAAGTGTGAGAGGTCTGATTAAGGCTGCTTAATAATCCCTGCGTAGTCACTGGAGAGAGTTGGCCACTGCTTAGGAAGCGAGGGATGGAGGAGCTGCACTTCAGATAACTTCTTAGATGCCTACTGTGGGAATACCCTGAAGAGTCTTGTTTGTTATAAGACTGGTAAATATGTGCTGTTCACGTGAGTCTTACACTAAACAGCTTTCTTCTGAAGTGTTGTTAGATGTACAGGTGCTTCAAATAATGAAAAAACAAGCTTTGTTTACTTCAGTCATACGTCATAACTTGCTCTTCTGAAACAATTGCTTAAAATATTTCTCAAGGTTTTGCCTGCTTTGTGCCAATAAAATAGCTGGGCTGACATGATGTCATTAACTCTGAATACTGCAAGATTTGATATCTGCACAATCAAAAGACACAAGTACATTGTCAAAGTTCGGGACCTGAGTTCAAAGGCCTGCCACGTAAAGTCAGTTGCAGATACTTTGGGCTGCTAATCATGTGCAGATAGAAAGAGACTGGAGGAGGAAAGGGTGGGTCGATCTGAAATAGTAAGATCGTAGATTCACTTGGTTATGTGCACACCTTGATCAGTCCAGTAAGTTGTGATAGTATGTGTTCACTTACAGGTGACGTGGCAAAATTGGCTTGCAAGTAACTAAACTTTTGAGGGAGGTGACATAGTAACTGTTAGTTGCCACAGGCACAAAACACCTTCGGATGTGCAAGTAACGGGAGGCTTGTGAAAAAGGAAGAAGAAAACCTGAAGCCTCATTGAGGTGCGGTGCCAGAGTGGGTGGGCTGGGGGAACGTGGAAAAGGAAAGGAGGTGGCTAGATGAGTTTGAGTGATAGGTGGTTGGTGATAGGAGTTATACAGAAGACAGGTGAACAGGTTGCATGAATTTATTTTTAGGCTTTGCCCTCTTCTGAGGCTCTCGCCTCTTTTAGCTAAGCCTGTGCTACATTTGAAATAAACCCCTGAACTACGAAAAACTTGTGTATATATATATATTTTTTTTTTTTTTTTAACTCCTCAGAAGTCTCTACAGGTACTGTTCTCAAATCTCACACCTTTTTGCTCTTTTGGAGAGTAGGGTGTTATGTACGCAAACATTCCTTTAGACCGTGGAAATGGGAGCTCTATAAGAAGCAGAACCAGTGAACGCATTTCCAGTTGTTTTGCCCTGAGGTTGTGCTCACCTGCTCTCTGTTGAGATTAAAGTCACTGCATCAGCCTTTCTCTCTGTTGGGGATGTACCTTTCTTTTATACACATTTGCCTATTTTCCCAAAACCAAAAGGCACGTAAGATATCTATCCCGCTTGCACGTACAGCTTGGTTGTATGAGCCTCATTTCCTTAAGCAGCAAAACTAAAAATTCACAGGCAGGTAGACTTTAAAAAAAAATAAATCAAGCCTTTTGGATGAATACAGCGGCGATAGTCTGATAGTACGTTACGGCAGGTGTATTCTCTGAGGAAGGAGCATTGACTCATTTCTCCAGTGAAGTCTGCCATTTAATTTGGAAATCTGCCTGATGGTGACTGATACCAGATCTTTCACAGGAGAACAGAGAATCCCTCTGATGGGCAGCTGATATTTAGTGAAAGCCTTATGCCCTGAAGCATGACGCTTTGTATGTCTTGGAAAGTTGTATACCTTTATATGTGCAGTTGGTAAACTATAGGTGATGTTATCCCTAGTGATGAAAATATATATATTTTAATCTTAAACTCTTGCTGTTAGTGGCATAGTGAGTTGAATAATTTCATAGGCTAGATACATTTTAGAAAATGTCTTTGGTTTCTAAGTTTGGTGTCTTTCCATTTTCGTGGTCATCTTCTGGCTCTTTCTGAAAGGTAAATGGGAGTGTTCAATGTATTACCTCTGTGGTGTTTGCCAAGTGGGATATTTTGGAGTTATACTTCATCAGCATTACCAACCATTGACCATAAAACTGCGGTTCTGAGCAACCGTACTTAAAAGTTGACTTTGTTGAAGTTAATCTTTCTGAGTTGGCATTTTTCTTTTTTGTTTTCATTTCACTTTTATGTTAAAGTTTAAGCAGCTTTCTGCACTGTTTCTTTCATGGCTGCTAGCACAACACATTGAAGATTGATGTGATGTTTCAAGTTGACATGTAATCATAGAATCCTAGAATAGTTTGGGTTGGAAGGGACCTCTAAAGGTCATCTAGTCCAACCCCCCTGCCGTGGGCAGGGACATCTTCAACTAGATCAGGTTGCTCAGAGCCCCGTCCAACCTGACCTGGAATGTTTCCAGGCATGGGGCATCCACCACCTCTCTGGGCAACCTCTGCCAGTGCTTCACCACCCTCAGCGTAAACAATTTCTTCCTTATATCTAGTCTAAATCTACCCCCCTTTAGTTTAAAGCCATTCCCCCTTGTCCTGTCGCAACAGGCCCTGCCAAAAAGTTTGCCCCCATCTTTTTCATAAGCCCCCTGTAAGTACTGATAGGCTGCAATAAGGTCTCCCCAAAGCCTTCTCTTCTCTAGGCTGAACAACCCCAACTCTCTCAGCCTTTCTTCACAGGAGAGGTGTTCCATCCCCATGGACCCGCTCCAACAGGTCCATGTCTTTCTTATGCTGAGGGCTCCAGAGCTGGACACAGTACTGCAGGTGGGGTCTCACCAGAGCAGAGCAGAGGGGCAGAATCCCCTCCCTTGACCTGCTGGCCACGCTGCTTTGGATGCAGCCCAGGAGACGATTGGCCTTCTGGGCTGCGAGCGCCCATTGCTGGCTCATGTCCAGCTTTTCACCCACAGGTACCCCCAAGTCCTTCTGGGCAGGGCTGCTCTCAATCCCTTCATCCCCCAGCCTGTATTGATCCCGGGGGTTGCCCCGACCCAGGTGCCAGGACCTTGCACTTGGCCTTGTTGAACCTCATGAGGTTCACAGGGGCCCACTTCTCCAGCTTGTCCAGGTCCCTCTGGATGGCATCCCGTCCTTCTGGTGTGTTGACCGCACCACTCAGCTTGGTGTCATCTGCAAACTTGCTGAGGGTGCACTCGATCCCACTGTCTACGGCATTGATGAAGATATTAAACAGTACCGGTCCCAATATGGACCCCTGCGGGACGCCACTCATCACCAATCTCCATCTGGAAATTGAGCCGTTGACCACTACCCTCTGGATGCGATCATCTAACCAGTTCCTCACCCAAATTATAATCTTGACTATTGTTGAAATGCTTTTTCATGCATGCTGAAATTAAGTTCATTGAGCTTAGTTTGAGTTTACAACTCAAATGACTACAGGAGAAGAACTGTGAGAGGGATAGTGGAAAAAAAATTAACATCTAATTCTTCTTTAATCTCCGTTTTAAAAGTTCAAAATAACACTTTTCAAGTGATGTGTAATCTTCTGTAGTTTTAATTTCCTTTTCTAAGGAAAGAAGTTATGTGCAATTATGCTTTCCGTCAATTCCTCTGACAATTGTTAGTTGCTTTAACATGCTGACAAATTGCAGCCACCTTTGACAAAGGGATAGTTCCTACAAGTTATGTGGAAGTGATTCCTGTGGAGCAGAAATGAGACTCTCTTAGTGCCACTTGTGGTAAGAACTCAACCCTCATTAGACACTAGAGCAGCTCTACAGGCAAGAGAGTTTGAGTGCTTGAACTAGAAGAGGCTTTGCTCTCTTACCTTCCTAGACAAGAAAAACACCTGATGATGAGACATATTTCAAGGAAACTTTGAGCATTGTAATTAATTGTTTGATACAGGGCTGCTTAAAGCAGTCATTCCCTTTATCAAAAGTTTGACTTCACAATGTGATTTTTTTCTTTATTTTTTTTCCTAACGCTTCATTTATGTAGTTTGCCCGAAGCAGAGTAAATGCCTTTTTTTTTCTCTTTTTTTTTTCCTTGACTTGTTTGTGATAATCACTTAAAGTCTGCTGATTTAGAGCTGCTTTTTTACAGGAAGCTAGGATAACTTAAAGACAGTGATTGGGGCATCAGAAATATTTTGCATATCATTTCATAGTGTCTTTGAATGCATTTAGGAATTGGTATATCAGATAAAAAAAATGAGGTTTTTTCCTTTAGGCAGAATACTTTCTAGGTTATGTTTACCTATTGCATGGGAGATTTTACATTATAAATATATATATATACGTACAGGTCATTAGTTAGTTTTCTAAAATGTTCATGATGGTTATCTTTCAGAGATTATGTGAGCTGCTGCGTCAGTCTTCTAATGTCTTGCACTGAATACTCATGGTATGTCTGAAGGACAGATCTCGTGTGTGTTCTGAACGTACCAGGTAAATCCCAATAATAACTTTTCATGGGAGATTGTGACCTGTTAAAAGAGTAAGAAGTCAAGAGAGGGCAACTTTTATTCTATATTTAGTCCTAGTTGATTCTGTAAAAAGAGCCTGACAGGCTGTAGCCTAAAATTTATTTTTGTATTTGTGTGTTATACTAGAAAATCGGACAACTGCAACGCTAATGCAGCTATTTGCAACACTAGTGAAGATGCAGCGTGTCAGTGGGAGTTAGCCAGTTTCCGTAAATACCTTTAAGAACTTTACTCAGCATTTCTGATGCATGAGGTAAAGCAGAAGGAGGGAAAATGGTGATGTTTTTCAGGTAGATAATTCCCCTGTCAAATCCCCTGCCTCACCTTCTTGTCTGAACGAGGCAAAAAACGGACACAGCTGTGACCTTTGAGAACAGTTTGGTTGCCTTTCAATGGCAGTGGTGTTACGAGAGGTACCGTTCAGTAGCAGTGGCGAATAAACTCTCACCTTGACCTATTTCTGGCTAGCATATTGGTTTGTAAGTAACTAATATCACTTCCATTAACGTGCCATTAACCTAATTGAATATTTCATTTTCAGGTTGTCCTCATGAGTACTCCAGTGGAGAATGTCCATGATCTTATTTGCCTGTGTGGTGCGGGTGAGGGATGGACTTCCCCTCTCAGCCTCCACAGATTTTCATTTCAACCAGGACTTTCTGGAATGCAGAAAGAGATTAAAGGCGTTATCCTCAATTCTGGCACAGTATCCAAGTCGAGGCACGGCAAAAGGACGTGACCTTAGCATACAGTAAGTCCCTGCTTTTGTTTGTTTGGTTTTTTTACTTTAATTTTTGAAATGGTTGTCCTGGGGATTAGTTGAACTTTAAGGATTAGGTATATTCTATAGTGCCTGACTCCAATCTGAAATCCCACCATGCATGTCTAGATTGTAACCTCCAAGCAGTATTTTGAAACCTTATTTCTCAGCACCACAGCCACACAGCTCCTACTCAGTTTAGTGAGCATAGGTTAAGAATTGCTTATTTTAGTTGTAATTTTTTGTAGCAAATGCTTTCTGCTCAATGGGCAGTACTTGTTACTATTAGCAATGGGAGTATCTTGGACTTCTACAAATACCTTCTACGATGGCATCCTAGTGTCTAGGAATAACTTAGTTTAGTCTAAACCCCAAACCCTTTTCTTCAGTGACTGTCAAGTCTTGCTGATGCCTTCTCTCAGGCTCCTACAGCTCTGATTCTGGCTTGCACAGACCTGCCCCGACTCCCTTCTACGTGCTGCCCACTCCATTTTCTGAATACCATCAGGGTTCAAGTCTCTAGAGGCTCTGGCTGATGGGTGTGTCTTGAGGAGGCCTGAAGCATACTGACAGTAGTCAGTATGGAGAAATTATAAATATTTGCTTTTATTTATTGGGAGAAGGATCTGCTAGCCTTTATTTTGAGAAATTAAGATTTCATTCGGAGATGAAAATTTTCATTTACTATTGATTTTAGTTTAGTTCTAAAAATGAGTTTTAGCTTGTGCTCACATTTCTGGTTGGCAAATGTGAGAAAACTTTAAAGTGACCCTGAGCTAAAACTAAATATCCCTTTTTGGGGTAGTGATTAGAGAAAGAAGATAAATGAACTTACACTGAATCAATTGGAAAAGCAGAGATTAGCATTTTAATTCCTTTCCCCTCAAAGCGAACTTGTGCCCTTTAATGCTAACATGTTCTACTGCTTTTAATCTTCTGTAGCCTCTACAGAAGTAGCTATGCATCTGGCTCTGAAATGAGAAGAGTGCAAACAGATAGGTGGCAAAAAGGCTATAAATTATTGACAGCTGGGAAAAGGTAGTTTTACGCAGGCATGGTGTTGATCCTCAGCCGTGAGCTGGGGACAAAAGGAATTTAGGGAACGTACCCAGTGTAACTAGGCTGTAACGGAGCTAATCAAAGCCATAAATGCCAAGCACATAGTACAATGAATAAATAAAAATGTGATAAAATAGAAACCATAAGTATTTCTGTATGAGAGGGATGAAATATATAAATAGTAGAGAAGAGAGAAAATACAGAGAGTAATTGTTCACCTTCAAACCTTTGTTTTATACTGAAATATTACTAGCAAATGGCTAAGCTATAAGGGAGGATTTCCTCAGCCTTTTTTCAGAGATAATTACAAATCCGTAATTATGGTGGGGATTGTGGAAGTTTAGCTATCTACGTTACGAGAGCTGACATCTGAACTAGGTGCCCTGACTCCCATCTTATTTAATGAAGCCTAGACGAGAGTGACTTATTTCATCCTGAAGTACATGCCTACATTTTGGTCAGATGTATCCCCCTGTTAAGTTTCCTAGAAGGTTTTTGGGCTATCTGTAAGTGGAAACTTCTGCATAAATATGTCTTCAGTGTTAGAGGGACCCCTTTTGGAGTAGAATTTTTATTGTGCTGTTTCTGATACAAACTCATCTTTATTTGTTACAGATGACTTAGTAGTAACAGTGTTTGAATATCTTGGTTTGTGCAAGTTAACAAATATCTCTTGCTGTTAATATGAAGTTGTCATATTCAAGGGGAGCAAGGAATACATCTGCTTGCTTTCTGTGAACAAGCTTGCTTGTTTTTACTTTTGTTTGTGGAAATCCACTGTGTTTTCTTTCAAAATCTTCTTGCCTGTGATGTTTTCTGGCCGTCTCTTTTCTTATTAACGTGAACTAAAGCCAGCCTGAGAAAATACCATTCTCAATTTTTACTGATGTAGCAATTTAATAAAATCTGTATTGTGATCTTTAGCGTGCTAAGGCATACTGAATGAGTTAAGAACAAGTGTTAGACCTACAGGGGCTGCAAGACTATTGCAGCAGTGCGAACAATATATTTTGCAGTCTGCTCTCTCAGCGCAGTCTGTGCATTTTGTTTTGACAGAAAGCACAGTCTACTTCTCATGTTCAGCATGACTCTTCTACCTTTTTATGTTGATGTTACTTTTTTTTTTTCCTATTTCAGTTTCCTTTCTTCTGGGGATATTGCCTGCATGGCAATCTGTTCCAGCAGTTACTCAACCATCATGGCGTTTTGCTTCCTGGAAGAGCTTCAGTGGGAATTTGCTGCTTCCTACGATACAACAAGCATCGGTTTAGCTTCCAGACCATATGCTTTTCTTGAATTTGGTTTGTAACTTTGTTCTCTAATAGTAAGAATTCTTTGTCTGCTACTTTTATGATGTTAAATAATGTCTCCTGGCCAAAGCCTGATCATAAAAATTTATCTGTCTGTGTGCCTTTGCATGCATGTGTAGGAGGAGGGGGAGATCTTGTAACTGCATTAAACTATTAGATTATTGGTTTTACAGCTCCTGAGAGCCCCTGTAATAGATGAACAAAATGTTGTGGTGATTAATAAACAAGCACAGAAGAAAAAGAAATCCACATCTCAAACACTTTCTAACTTAATTAAAAAAAATCTGACAAGTGGAGACAGATGGGTACAGGAAGAAAGGGAGACAGAATAGATTATTATGGGCAGCTTTACTTCTGGCATGGCTTAGATTCACATAATACTTCATAACCATGCCTAGTGTTTCTTTTTTAACCTGATATAAATGCTTTTCTTGCCGAGTAGCAGCTGCTCTACTGAACCTCACAGCTTTGAAAAATACAATTCCTTTGCAGTGAGAAACTCTCTTCTGGGAAAGGATAAGATATTGCAGTGGGTTAGCACACTTCTATCCGGATTTCAGTAATAGTGTTAAGCTCGTGCTTAAAAGATTGAGAAATCCACAAGCAAAGCATATTATACAGCCATCTTCCAGATGACACCAAGCTGAGTGGGGCAGTTGACATGCCAGAGGGACGGGATGCCATCCAGAGGGACCTGGACAAGCTGGAGAAGTGGGCCCCTGTGAACCTCATGAGGTTCAACAAGGCCAAGTGCAAGGTCCTGCACCTGGATTGGGGCAAGCCCCGGTATCAATACAGGCTGGGGGATGAAGGGATGGAGAGCAGCCCTGCCGAGAAGGACTTGGGGGTACTGGTGGATGAAAAGCTGGGCATGAGCCAGCAATGTGCGCTTGCAGCCCAAAAGGCCAATCGTCTCCTGGGCTGCATCCAAAGCAGCGTGGCCAGCAGGGCGAGGGAGGGGATTCTGCCCCTCTGCTCTGCTCTGGTGAGACCCCACCTGGAGTGCTGCGTCCAGCTCTGGAGCCCTCAGCATAAGAAAGACACGGACCTGTTGGAGCGGGTCCAGAGGAGGGTCACAAAAATGATGAGGGGGATGGAACACCTCTCCTGTGAAGAAAGGCTGGGAGAGTTGGGGTTGTTCAGCCTAGAGAAGAGAAGGCTTTGGGGAGACCTTATTGCAGCCTATCAGTACTTACAGGGGGCTTATAAAAGAGATGGCGGCAGACTTTTTGGCAGGGTCTGTTGTGACAGGACAAGGGGGAATGGCTTTAAACTAAAGTGGGGTAGATTTAGACTAGATATAAGGAAGAAATTGTTTACGCTGAGGGTGGTGAAGCACTGGCCCAGGTTGCCCAGAGAGGTGGTGGCTGCCCCATGCCTGGAAACATTCCAGGTCAGGTTGGACGGGGCTCTGAGCAACCTGCTCTAGTTGAAGGTGTCGCTGCCCAGGGCAGGGGGGTTGGACTAGATGACCTTGAAAAGTCCCAACCCAAACCATTCTATGATCTTGTATTTTGGTTGGATTCCCTGCAGGGCACGTTCCAGGCATGATGTAATTTTATGCTGAGATCCAAATTACTCCTTTTTTTAACTTGAGTAGGAATTTGGGAATTTCTAGCCTCTTTTAATTGCATAAGGCTCTTTATACAGAAAAAAAATGCAGGGTTTTTTTTTCATTTTTATTATTATACTGTGTTTTGTTACTGAGTCTGCCCAATATTGCTGTGTGGTTTTGTGTTGTTTTTTTTTTTTTCTTCCTGTGTGTGGATCTAAGATGCACTTGATGCATAAGATCTTAGCCTTTTGCCTGGTAGTTACAGGTAATTCTAGCAGGCTGACTTAAGGTAAAATACAGGATTTTTCATGAAAGAGCGCTTATGGTACTGTGTATTATAGCACAACATAAAGTCCTCCTCTGGTCTCAAAACTTATGCTTAAGCTATTACGTATGTATCATATCCAGTAGTAGCTGTGGTCAACCTATGTGAGTCTTCTAGTGTAGCAGTATCTTGCAGATACGGATTTTACTTATAGGATATCTTAGCAAAGTAAATGTTTCTGCATTTTATTTCCCTAAGCATTTGAAATAGCTTGAATTTGCCAGTATCTTGGCACAATTAAATAGGAAGTAGTAGTATCCACAGTGAGGTACTTCAGCTCTGGAGGTGTGAGCAATTCGTACTTGGACAAATTCTCCACTTGGTCTCAGTGCAACTCCTGTCAAGCCAGCAGCCACATTTGTGGAAAGGGATTTGCTTGCAAATGGTATTAAATTTAAAGTGTGAGAGATGAAGCAGGGTGATCTGTACGTAGATGTGTGGCTTGGACGTTGGTGGAATCACTATGGAATTGCCTCTGCCGGAGTTGCTTCATGACTCAAATATAGGTTGAATTAATTTATCTCTGTGCTGGAAAAAAACTAATCCTTGACATTGTTAAAACACATGTGGAATTGCTTCTCATGGTAGTTCATGGGTAGTTTAAGATATGTGTTGACACCTACTCCGGAATATGAAAGCTTGTTTTCAGATCACTGGCAGGCAGGATGTTGAGATTTAAAGTATCCAGTGATAAAAAATACCTAGGAGAGGTATTTTTGTTCCCTAACCAGCGGTGAAATTTTATACCTAAAACTAATAAGAAAAGAAATGAAGGAAGAAATGAAAAACAATCAAAAAAGAATGCCATGGTTTGATTAATAATTACCTAAAGCACTTACCTTTTGCAGAGCTAATTGAAGCATGTTTTTATAATGTTTCAGATAACATTATTCAGAAAGTGAAATGCCATTTTAACTGTGCGAGTGGCTCTCAAATGAAGGCCAACTGGGAGAAGGTTGAGGAGGAGCTGAAGTTCCGGCCCCCGGTTCAGCTGAAACTAGAGGATACAGAGCTGATGAATGGGATGACTAACGGTGGGCATGCAGGCGTTCATGTGGAGGTTGGTAAGTTACTACTACGCACAGGTGACAGTAGGCTTCCTCAACCTAACTTTGCAAACGACAGAAAAACATGTAACAGCAGTGGTTCCTTTTGCACTGAGAAATATATACATCTCATGTGTATGAAACCCAAGAAAAAAAGACTGCCTTTCTCTCATAGTAAACAACACATGGTCTTTAGATTATAGCAGGTATGCATCAGAGCCTGTAAGGACTCATGGTAGTGTCTTTTTTTTCCAGCCTTAGATCAGCTTCTCTATATGGACAATTGGTTGTAACTGGACTTAGCATTTTCCATGTTAAATTCTCCTGCTTTTAAGGTAGTTGTTTGTTGAGCTTCTTTTGCCATAGAAAATTTAACTAATTCATTGCTAGTTGCAAACTCTAATAGAAGATACATTATTACAGTCTGAATGAGTTGCTTCAGCCTTGAAAGAAAAGATGAGAAGAATATGAGCTGAGGGCAAAACTCTCATTCCCAGACTGTCTGTCTTGGGTTGTTCTCCCCTCTTTGCTTTGTCCTTTTACCTTATTCTTTAAAATTTAATGCATTTGACTAAAATTCTGAAAGAGGATATATGTATCTGTATAAACAACACATAGAGGCTTGACAAGGGACCTTTTTGTAACAAATACTGACCTTTTACCTGCTTTTAGAAGTACTAACCTCTACCTATTTATTGTAAAATTGGTATCTTATTTGTGTTTCAGTTGCATAGTCAAAATCTTGCCTACTTCCTCTATGAAATGAAATGCTTTTAATCCTATTAGCATGGCGGTTTAAATGCAGCTGGAGTGCTATGAGCTTGTATTTCCTCTTTTTTTTTGTTGTTGTTCTTGGCTTATGAAGCACTAATAAAATTAAGTTCCAGTTGCTCAGTCTTATTGTTTCTGATGGATGAGCTGGAATTTAATTTGACGTAGGTATTTTAAGTTAAAATATAGAGGGGCGGTGGCCAGGAGGAATTGAAAACAGAATTGAAAACATTTTATTTGCCAGTCAGATTTGTGAGCGCTCCTCAGAACTGTGCTTGAAGGTTAAATATTTTCGTGACGTGACAGGGCTTAGAAATTCTTTGCACTAGTGTGAACAGTTTCAGTGCCAGTAAACATTTGCAAGTTAGTCTGTGTCCACAGATCAGAAATACATTTTCAGTTCCCCCATATTCTTAATTGCTTTCTTTTACTTTCCATCTGGCTTTGTATTTCTGGCTGTTCTGTCTGGTCTAACCCAGATACTCTTACAGATTGTTCTGCCTTTATTTTAAGGATCGTGTTTATGATCATCTGTTTCCCTCAGCTGGAGTCAGCTTTCCTGGCTTATATCTCTCTCCTCTCATCATTACCTACCAGCTGAATCCCACTTTGCTGCTCTAAGTTTAGCTGTGTGGATAGTGTTTGTTCCCGTATTAATGTTACTTATATTGCGGCTCTGCTATACAGGAGACTTCTTGAGCATACGTTGAAGTGTTATGGTTGCAGGAGAGGAGAATTTAATTGTGTCTACATTCTATAGTGAAGATAGATCAATCAATGGATTTATCAAAACATCAGCCTCCTTACGTGGCTGTAGCTGGTTCCTGCCTTCTTTTGATCTGTGTGATCACATCCCTTGGCTCTTCATTTTAGTGTGAAAGGAGTCTGAAAAGTCAGGGCAGTTTTGTCCTTGTTAGTATATATAGGAACAAAAGTTTTTTTGTTTCTTTTTTCTTTTATTCTTTCTTCTGTTTGTTCCTTCCTTTGTTAACTAAACCCAGCCCAATTCTTGCTAGAAAGACACTAGCGTTGTATCCTTGATCAACATCTACACAACCTCAGCTGTTGTTGCAAAAGCCTCACCTTGTGTTTCGATGTGGGCACAGCTGTTAAAGCTCTGGAGGACAGTGGGGTATGTATACAGAAGAAATGTGAAGTGTAAGTAGCTTTCTGTGAAGAGGGGGAGTTTTCACATCAGAACTGGCTCTATGAAGTAGAAGAACAACTTGTGCTATTCGTCCAGCAAGCATGCTGTTAAATTATGCAGCGTTGTGCTCCCCTTGATGAATGTTCTTAGTCTTTTGTAGGCACGCACTCCTTCACAGAGTCCTTTTCAAGGTGTTTTTTGAAGATGTCTCACATCTCTGTCTTTTGTGTGCTTGTATTTTATTTTAAAATGTTTTGAGTCTGATTTCATTTTTCACTCCTGGTGCTGTCTTTATCTGGAGCTTTGAGTATGTGACTCATTGTCAAACCCTTGTTGTGCTATGCCTTGAAGAGACAGAATGGAGCGTGGTACAGGCATTCATGTCAGTCTCCGGTTAAATAGCCAGAGGCCTCTGCTCAGAAAACCTTTTATGGGCAGAAGTTTCAATTTCTTCATTGTGTGAGGGTGTTTTCACAGAATTGTTCTGTACATGTTCAAACCTGCAGATACATTTTTTTTTTTTCTTCCCTGGGTGCTAGATAATCCACAGTCTCCAGAACATCTTCTGTATGGTTTTTGTACTCTGAAGTGCACAACTTTTCTACTTGAAGAGTCAAATCTGTTTGAAACCCAATTGGCATTTAATTGTGCTTGTGCAAAATTGTGCTGTCTTGGACTGAGTGCTTGTACTCTCTTGTTCCCTTATTTAATGTAGTAAGCAATTCTAGTATGAAAGTCTGTTTATAAAAATAAGATTTAATTCACACAAGGAAGTGTAATAATTTTTCCCTAGCAGAACCCATCTCACTTGTTCTGTGCAATTTCAGTTTGTGAATTAAACCTCAGAATGATATAGCAGAAATAAAACTCCACAGCAAACAATTTAAAGATCGGTTTTCACAGACTCTGAACCCTGAGCAACTGGATATTGTAATCTCCCCTGCATCTGTGATAGCAATTCTTTTTATCGTACTGGACTACAAAAAAGTAACTTTTACAGAATATTCCGTGCTGCAGAAGCAATATATTGCGACTTGCATTGTTCTTCCCTGGGGACTGGGAACTCTTGACGTGTATAGCTCGCAAGATCCTGTACAATGAATGATACTTGTGCCTGGTAATTTTTCTTTGAGAGACACTGTGTGCCTCTGAAGTAAACCTTAGAAACTGAGGAAGAAGAAACAGTAGTCTTTATTAGGAAATTTCCATGAGAGAGAGAGAGAGATACGTAGCTGCAACATGATTTAATTTATCAAAAATAATAGGAAACTGAATATTCAGGTCAGTGAATGAACAAACATGCTGGTACAGCTCCTGTTCAGTGCGCTGTTTGGACCTTAAATTTCACTGCATAGCAAAAAAGCAAAATTGTCTTTGAATGATAGGGTTACTTGCACCATTAATTTACATGAACATGTGCATGACAATAACATACAGTAATGCTACATAATGTGACATATAGCAAATGGAATTAATACAGTTCCTTTTGCAGCTGCTTTGGAGATGAAATTATGGAGGTATGAGTGCATGCCAGACAA
The DNA here is from genome assembly GCF_965638725.1 of Aptenodytes patagonicus. NCBI lineage: Eukaryota > Metazoa > Chordata > Aves > Sphenisciformes > Spheniscidae > Aptenodytes > Aptenodytes patagonicus. The sequence continues at coordinate 168,768,812 of NC_134950.1, read as the reverse complement.
ATTAATTACATAGACACTTATAAAAGATACTTTATATCCCTGTATTAATTTGGCACCAAACTTTTTTACATCCGTCTATCAAAATCTGTCTTGAAGGAGAAGACACAAGTGTGTTCCTATCTTAAACCATGCAGTACTGCAATATTTAAGCTGTTACGGTGTTTCATCGGTCACTGAAATGAAGCCGGAGACAATCCCTGCTGTGTTGCATTGTTTATCTACAGTAGTCAGCAGCTGGCTACATCTGGACAGGAGGCAGAAGATCCTGAGAGCTGGGGAGACTTCTTGAGGGCTCATTCATTCTCTCCTGTATCTTACGGATGTTGGTGCGGGAGAGGATCTGGATTTGGTATCCGAGGTGCAAATTATCCTTCTTACTGTTATGCTGACAGTGTTCTACTTGTGATGATCCAAGGGCAGGGAGGGTATGGCAAGAAATGTAGGTGGGTATCTAGGCGTGGTGTCTGTTGTTGAGCTAGCTAGTATATCTAGGGAAAAAAAATCGGTGAGCTTTTGGACAGCCGAAAGCCTGAATTAGAAGTGGCAGATTCCAAAGTTAAATACAAATTGATAATAATTGCTTTGACCTTAATTAGGTATGTATCAGTTAGAGCATCCTGAAGAAATGGTATTTGGGTGTGTAGGTGTTCGAGTAAATAGTGGTAGTGGAGGAGGTGAGAAAGGAAAGAGCCAGGTAATTCACTACCTGTGAAACGTGGGCCGTTTGGGAGAAAGGGAATTGTAATGCACAGTAAAATGTGGTTCAAAGGCCAGACACTATAGCATCCAGTTTAATTCCTAGGCCACAGTTTTGACCGTGTTTTGTCAGTCTGAGAGGCCCAGAGGTAAGACCAGCAGTTCTGTGACAGGCATTTCTCCTCTGTGACTGGGTAGTATCATCTTGACAACTCCTACAACAACTATTCTAGCAGCAGAGCATCGAAGTCCTTGGCTCCTACCGCTGTATTCTGGCAACTGCTTGATGAGGGCACCAAATGCTGTATGGAAACTATGAAGGTGAAACTAAATTGCTGTATAGCAGAGTGAACCCTCAAACTGTCAGTGGGAAGAAATACTTAATTTCCTCAATTACCAGTTGAGGAAGAGATGACTTGCTGTCTTGCTTCTGTGGGGGTCAGAAATCTAAGTTCTTTCTCAGACCTTTGGGTGCTTGAAGCCTCTAGCTTTTCTAGTGACCTGTGAAGAATGGTAAGTATGCCGATCTGCTGAAATAAACAGTTGAAAAATTTCTGTGTGCACCATAAAAGAAGACATTAATGTCAAATAGCTCAAGAACAAATTCTGTTGCTTAATCTGTTTAAAAAGTACTCCAGAGCTCTTGCTGATTTCTAGATGTCTGAAGAACTGAACAGTGTAATGCAACAAAAAAAGGTGTTTCTATTTGTCATGGTTTAACCTCAGCTGGCAACTGAGTACCACAGAGCTGCTCGCTCACTCTCCCCCCGCCCCCGGTGGGACGGGGGAGAGAATCAGAAGAGTAAAAGTGAGAAAACTCGTGGGTTGAGATAAAGACAGTTTAATAACTGAAATAAAATAAAGTAAAATAGTAGTAACAATAATAATAATAAAAGAATATACAAAGCAAGTGATGCACAGTGCAATTGCTCACCACCCGCCGACCAATGCCCAGCCAGTCCCCGAGCAGCGGCCCCCCCCGGCCAGCTTTCCCCAGTTTCTGTACTGAGCATGACGTCCCATGGTATGGAATGTCCCTCTGGCCAGTTGGGGTCAGCTGTCCTGGCTGTGCCCCCTCCCAGCTTCTTGTGCACCTCCAGCCTGCTCAGCCGGTAGAGCATGGGAAGCTGAAAAGTCCTTGGCTAGTGTAAGCACTGCTCAGCAACAACTAAAACATCGGCGTGTTATCAACATTGTTCTCATATTAAATCCACAACACAGCACTGTACCAGCTACTAGGAAGAAAATTAACTCTGTCCCAGCCAAAACCAGGACACTATTCATAATTGGTCGTCTCTGGAGCAAGCATGAAAGGTTTTGAAAATGTTTAAAACCCGCATAAGCTGATTTGAGCCGTTTTAAGTTAAAAGATTCAAAGGAATAGTGCTACCTTTCATTAATGTCTGTGGTGTGTTTTTGTTTGTTTGTTTGTTTGTTTTTTCTTTAAGTCCCTACTTACAGAATGCAGCGTGTGACTCCCCTGGGGATTCTGTCGCTTGTTCTGAACATCATGTGTGGAGCTTTGAATCTCATTCGAGGAGTTCACCTAGCAGAGTATTCATTTCAGGTAACCCCGATTGAATTGAAACCTGTAAATGAGTCAAAGGAAGAGCATTATTTGGGTAACTGGATTAAGGGTGACTGTTCTGCTTCTTAGTAGAGCATACATCTTTCCACAAGAAGTGTTTTGTTTGTCCAGGGAATGTACAATTGTTTGCTCACCTGCTAGACCTCATGTGTTTTGTTGCATATTGCAGCACATTGCATTTCATTCTTTTCTAGGGAGGTTAAAATTTGGAGAAATATTTTAGTCTTGCCAGGCTGGCTGGATTTTTTTTTTCCCCCATTCTTGTATTTTGTTCTAGATGCTTTTCTGTAAATATTTTTTTAAACAAATGTGAAACTGTAAACAGCTTTTAAAAAAGAAAAAAAAAAGTGTCCTGATTTTATGGTGGCACAGTTTTATTTAGCAGGAATTGTCACATAAACCTCAGTTCTTGGTATCTTGTTCAGTGATATTGATCTTGCTGTTTAACACTGTTACGGTCAATCAACATAAACTAGGATGAGAGGTACCTGATGAAATATAGTGTTCTAAAATATCAAGCAGTACTTGCTAAAACTGTAGCTGACGTAGTTGTTTGTCACTTCTTTTAATCCAAACAGGAGGACCGTGAAGGAATTGGAAATGTGATATCTTTTTTCCTACCTTTTCTCGCCTGTGTTTTTCAGGTATGTTAACTGTAAATAAAATTGCTTTCTGATTATTTTTATATTATAATATACAAGACAAAATAACTTTCAGCTAAGCAGAGGAACAGTTTGGTTTTCAGTTACCTAACTAGGTGATTCCACTGAGGTATTTCAGTAAAGTGGCACAAATACAGTTGCAGGCACAATTTGACCCTTGTCAAATTGCAGTTACAAGCTTTTTCAGTGCTTTCATGTTTTGACATGCCAAATGGGGCTGAGTGTGATAAATAAGTGCTAGCCCAAAGATGGTTTGTTTCCCAAAGGGTTAGACACGATGTCTTTCTGACAGTGGCAGACTTAGTGACAGGCTTTTGTAGCATAGCCACCTTGAAAGACTAAGCAAATGTAGGATAGCAACAGTATTGAAAATGTTCTAATTTACATTAAAAATTACTTTTAATTCTTGAGACAAATGTCGTTCCTGACTTCCTTAGATTTTTTCCCCCACCCCTAATGGATTATTTTCTCTGACCTCCTTATGCAGAGGAGTTTGAATGGGGAAAATATTATATGGTCCAAATGGGTTCTTCTTGAAAGGTTCCTTAAATGCCTAAAACAGTGGTCCACAACCTTTAACTTGAGGGCAGTATGTTGTTTGCAAAGTCTTTGGTTTTTAGCATGTCATCGCAGGAAGCTGCTGTAGTTGGGTTACTGCTTGACAGAAGGAATAACATAATGCCTACAGAGTATTCATTGCTTAGTACTGTTGCATTTGGCTAATGGTTTGGGACCGCTATTTGAAGACTTCTGTCTATCTATGGTATTTAAAACTTGCAGAGAGGCTATTTATTGTATCATAATAGATACAATTTAGTGTCTTTCAGCCGCCTTACACCTCTGCTCATGGCAGAGCTTTAAGATGGAGGTATTAATTTGGATCTAAATACCTGATGCAAGTCATTCTTCACAAAGAAAGGCTCTGTCCTGCTTTTTTCAAGTTAGTACCTGAAGCTAGAGAAGCTAAATAAAGAAGAGTTCTCTCTTATCCTTTTGATCTATAGCAGTCATCTTCACAAAATGCTTGTGCATAAATTGAGCTCAAATGTGAAGCGCTTTCTACATGCTGATCTCTACTTGTGTCATCAGCACAGTTGGAAACTGTGACCTTAAGTGAGAAAGCATGATCTGTTACTGCCTGAGTTAAAAAAGTAACTCTTCTGCCAGCACTTTGTAGATTTTTAGTTTTCTCCTGTAAGGGTTGTTGCTCTTCACACATGCTTAGCAAATGGGTTCCACCTGTTCTTGAATTTAAAAAGAAAAAGAGCCCAAAACCCCAGCTAAACCTGTTAACAGGATTGATGGTCTTTCTACCAAACCAAGTCTAGAGAATGCAGTCCTTTACTTATCCCAAGAACAAATACAGCAGAAGCAGATTTGGGTTTGCTGTTTTCCTGCTTCTGAGCCTTTGTCTTGCGAAAATCGTAGGTGTTTTTGAAAGCTGGCTCAGCTTTTGGACTCCTTTTAATCCAGGCTGAGGCAGGCAGGAGGGACGCCAGTTGTGCTGGCAGCCTTCTTTTGATACCTGTGCTCACCCAGTAGGGTCTGGGTTGAGGCCACCACTCCAGCTATTCTTGGAGGGCCTTTCAACATAGGAGTTGAAGGGAAGCTTTGAGCTTCTTAGTGATCGCTGCAATGGCAGACACATCCGAGTGGCATGGATATGCCAGCAATTCCCAGCTATGTCTCTTGTCTGTACGTGCACAGTTTAATGCTAACGCGGTCTCTCTGATCCTTTTGTAGTGTTACTTGTACCTCTTCTACAGCTCGGCAAGGAAGGTGAAGACGTTTGTACTCTTCTTCTCTGTCTGTTTGTGCAACATTTACTTGTATGGATTACGGAACCTCTGGCAAATAGCCTTTCACATAGGAGTGGCATCTCTTTCTTCTTATCAGATACTGACAAGGCAACTTATGGAGAAACAGCCTGACTGCGGAGTATGAAAAAGACTTTGGGTTTGCTACTCTATTTTTACAACTTTTTTTGTATTAAACTGGCCAAAAATAGCTTGGAGTGATTTTAAAGATTTGTGACAATGGTTATTGCAAGGAGGATATTTCAAAGCAACTTGAAATAAAGTAGGATACTGTAATCATGTCAAACATACAGTGGGGAATGTAGCTGTCTTTAACATGGCATGTGGTAATTGTGCATGGTAGATTTTGTCAGGTGTCATCAACAGACGGAGGTTCTCCTTACCATAAACAGGCTTTTACTGCTTGACTAATACCATCTAGACAGCATTTTGCCATTTGTCTTACTGGCTTTGTAACAGTTTGACAGGTCAATGTCTTGCCCTGCCAGTGCTTCCAAAAATATTAAAATTGTGCAGTAAAATGAAGATAAAGTGGTGGGTAACATTTTTGTCTATAGAATTTGTTAAGCATTAAGATTCTTGGTAAATGTAGGTAAAGGAGTTGTTTGCCATAATTAGATAAATTCAATATCAGTGGGAAAAATTGCTAGGATGACCTTCAGGGTAATTTTTCTAGGTTTTGACAGAAAGGAAAAGGCTGTGGCTCTTCTAAAAACCATAAAGGCTATAAATATCTCCTGGCTAAACAGCGCATCGTAGTTAAGTATGTGCTCATTGGTTAATTGCTAATACGCTTAGGGCAGCATAAAATAAACCAAGTGAATATAAGTGATCTTTCAGCTCAAGTGGCCTTTATTTCCTTGGTTAAGGTCGTACTTAGTATAAGGGTAATTCCATGTTTGCTTGGTCTGTACGGATAATAAATCTTCCAAGCCTACTTATGACAGGCCACTGACTCCTTCACCTTTTTTAAAAAAATGTATAGCTGGTGAGTAGAAAGCCATTTCCAGTAATGGAAGGCAAGAGCAGGTTCTCTTTATTACATAAAACACCTTTAGTTAATGGTGTTGAGTTCTTACACTAAGATGAATTTATGAGTGTGCACTTTTGAATGTAGTACTCAAGAGCTGAAATTCTTAACCTCTGCTGCACTGGGTATTCTTATATGTAATGTATTGAGGTGCGTATGGGCATTTTAGAACATATATGAATAATTTAGGCTGTCTGTTTAAAAAAAAAAACAAAAAAAAGCATAGCATTTTGATGCAGTTGTCCTTGAAGGGTTGTAGAGACTCAAACTGAGAAGATGTAGAGAACTGTAGGTGTGTTATTGTGGAAGTATGGTCCTAGATTTTCTTTTATTTTTTCTTAGGAAACTGTTTTCTTGTCGCCCCATTTCTTCCAGCAGACATCTCTCACCAAAGATTTATTTTCCTCTCACATAGTCTCTACCTCTAGTGGTTGCAAAGAGATTAACGTGATGCAGAGTTGTCTTCCTGAGTTTGCAGAAACACTTAACAAAATTACTTTCTTGCATCTCAGTGAATTTTCCTGAAATCTCATGATGCAAACATGAGTATCAGTGGACTACTAGACCAGAAACCTGTGGTGCTGTACCTTGGAAGCACTTCTGTGATGCAGCTGACTGCAACAACAGCATCGATAGGCAGCCCATTACAACCTGAACAGTTTCTAGGACATCAAGATACTTGGTGCCAGAGCTTTTGCCGGTAGTAAAATGTAGGTGCTTCTCTTCCATCCCATGTTAGCCCACTTACTGTAACAATAACACAATGAAATCCTTTTGACTGTGAGGAACCCCATCCCTGGAGGTATTTAAAAGACGTGTAGATGAGGCGCTTAGGGACATGGTTTAGTGGGCATGGTGGTGTTGGGTTGACGGTTGGACTCGATGATCTTAGAGGTCTTTTCCAACCTCAATGATTCTATGATTCTATGATTCTATGAATAGTCTAGTAGGAATGACAGAGGAATATTTTAGCCAGCCAGTTAAGAAAACAGCTAGAGCTGTGTGACATAAGGGAATACTCTTCTGTTAATAAGGGAGCGGATTAAAATTGTTTGTCTGTCATTACCCCAGTTTTCTGCCAGAGTGTAGGTGGAGAAATGAAGCCAGAATTCAACCATTGTCCTTAAGACACCCAGATGACCCCACAGATGTGGGGGTTTTAGTACTGACAAGCTTTAAGTTTTCATGCTGTTCAGTCTCAGTTTTATTTGGTAAGGTACTCTTAGAGACTGCAGGGAACTAAGCCAGGAGTTTGGATTACAAGTTTTTAAAAAAAAAAAAAATCTGAAAAAAGGACACCCCCAAAAATCTGATAGTAGAAACTTAACGCTTTGTTGAGGATACTGGATCTGATGACTGATGTGTTTTCCAGGAGCATAAGCTGGGTATCAGCCCACTGGGTTACCATGGGGAATCATCCTGTGGGGAAAGGATGAAGCATTTCATACTAGAGATAGTCAAAGCTTTGTGAAAAGCACCTTAGCGATATGACCCAACTCCCTGCTCCTACCCTTTTAGCCTCAACCTGGCTAAAGAGTCCAAAAGAGCTTTACTGTTTCTCCGTAGGCTTGGATAAAGCTAGCCTGCTATAGCTTAAGGCATGCAGAGCATTCACAATGGGGGCATGGGGCCAGTGTACCATTATCTGCTTTTTATTCCTCATCTTTGCGTTGAGCTGATTGGAAGAAACTGTAATGTTCTTAATGCTTCCCGAGCATCTGACTGTTTGCTTTATCATAAAACAAATACAATCCTGTGCCAGGTGCTGTTAGCAACAGCTCTGCAATAAGAGCGGTAGAACAAGGTATATAGGTAGCTTGTGCAATTAACATAATTAGAGTGGATAAAGATTAAATTCAGCTTTTGTTTAGTATTTTCTTTTTCCTGAAAATGTTTCAGTAAAATCAAACAAACCCAGTTTGGTTCAATTCTGCCTTCGTGTAAAATTTTTTTTTTTTTTTTCTTGTTGTGGATTAGATGGAGGATGCGACTAGACCTTTTCTACTATATGAACAAAGCTCTGGTTTGCTGTTAGTCTTAATCCCTTTGCAACCTTCCCCCCCGCCCTCCCTCGTAATATGTGTAAACCATATTAAGGATTCTATGTGGGTTAATACATGTGCGTTAGTATCTGTGCACTTTGTAGGTTTGGATTATGATTCAGGGGTGAGGCAGAGCACACATAGACCTATTTTTTTTTTTTTTTTTTAATGTTAGTATTTTGAATGGCTTCTGTATCTGTGTGGTATTTATACAGTTAAACTTTTTCTTCTGGTGAAACAGCAAGAGGAATAGAATAGTTTACATTGATCTCAGTGCTTTAAGATTTAATAAAAAAGAATGACTTGCAGTTTGAGTACATGAAATCTGACTCATAACGCAGGATTATGCCTGTGTTGAATCAAATCCCCAAACAGGAATCCATCCCTTTTTGTTCGACTTTGAACTGTTTAATGTAGTTTGAATTGCACCTCCTTAATTCTGTCAGTTTCCAAGACGAGTCTTTTGGAAACTCTTTTCCTCACCCAGCAGCTCAGCATAAGAAAATTGGCAAAGAATAAACTTCATTAATTTAAAGATTTGCAGTGCTTAGTCACTTTATGAAGCTGATCATTCTCTGTGAGTTTTTGGGGTTTTTTTCTTCCTCCCAAAGACCTGTTAAGTTTATAGAAGGTGGGCTGGTACCTTTTTAGACATTTTTGCACTGTATTAAAAATTGAACCTGTGTAAATGTGTATAAAATAATTTTGCATGTATATATATGTACATATATCTAATAAATGGCTTTTTTGTAACAGTTGTCTTCATTTCTAGTTTTGAAATATCTGAGTATATTAGAAACAAGGTAGATTATCCATTTCATTTTTGTATGCATCTTTAGTGTTTCATGCGGCAGTGTCCAAAATATTTAAAAAATAAGCCCAATTCTTCTCTTTAAAAAATAGCTTCAAAATCAGAGTGATTTCAAATGCTGTCATAGTGCATGCTGGGTTGCATGTGGTCTCTTACATAAAGAAATACTTGTATGAGCTCGCGGTGGCGTTCTCTGAGGTGGTGTGCTCTCTGATACCTAATCTACCTGAGTTCACACTGATGCTTTTTGTTCAGGGGGATTTAGGTAGGATTTTTATTCAGTCATCTGCATACTGAAGAGTCACCAAGTCATCTGCTGAACTATATAAATATATTTATAAATATGTATAAAGAAACTTGCTTATCCAAGCAACACATTGCAGTAGGCTGTGACATAATCTCTTCTTAGTTTTAACAGTCTTGCTCTTTACTTTCAGAGACCGTGTTATATGGCTTTTCCTCCAAAACTTGCATTTTGGAGTGTTGAAGTACGTGAAGTAAGATGTAACATGGTCCCGTAGATACTTTTCCAGCTGCTTCGCAGTGAGTAATGGAGATTTTGCAGATTGCTGTTAGGTTTTCAGCCTAGTCTCTTAATGGAACTAGGCCTATTAGTTAGTCCTACCAGTCAGTCCCTGCTAACAGCTTATGGACTTTTTTTGGCCAATTTCAGCTACCTTTCATAAAAGCTCTGAAAACACTGCTTCGTCAGGCTTTGTAGAAACGAATGACGTTACGCGAAAGAAAATTCAGCATTCCCCCTGTCTGAATGTGTCGGGTTCAGGTATTGACGAATGTGCTTTGGGAGAGTGATGCTTTGAATGGCAGGACTCACAGAGGACCCTGCCTAATCAGGAACCAAAGAATCAGGTAAAAATCAAAAAGCTGGAAGACATCAGGCTTGTGGAACTACTGGTTTCTTCCCATTTTTCTGCTCCCTGGTCCTCCACAGGAACGATACCTAGATATCTGTAGCAAAAGCAAAATGTGATGGGTGAAGGGCTGGGTTCTTCCACTGGTTTCCAATGTGTGAAAAGTGAAATCTTTTCTGATCTCTGAGGCTTATTCTTTATCAAGAAGGCAGTTGTGGGTAAAGCAGATCTAGGAGAACTGCAGATTCTTCAGCGTTATTCTTCTGCTCCAAAGATATATCCCACTCTTTGCCTTGACTTGGCCTCATAGCCTTGGAGCTCGCTCGGATGCTGGCTTGCGGCACAGAAATGTCAGCAGTAGGTTTGAGATAGTTACAGTGCTGCGGCACTCATTGCCGTGCTCAAAAGAGAAAGAGAGAAGCCTGTGTGTGCCCCCGTAATGAGGAAAGAGGCAGAACAGCAGGTTGTGCAGACAGTAGGTGGTAATAAGCAAAAGCTGATGGCAGGGGAGGGAGGAGAGAGCCTTATTCTTCTGAACTGCTCTGCCCTTTGAAATCTAGATGTTATTTTAGTTCTGTAAATAAATTGTTGCTCAAAGCGTGTTTCTTCTCAAGATGCCAATAGAGAAGAACAGCAGCCTTTCCCTCTTTTTCTCAGGTGAGGGGAGAAAGCAATTACAACTCCCTTCTTCTTTTGAAGATGCTGATAAAAGGAGGTGGGAGGATCAGAGGGTCCCTGTGCCAAAAGAGGAACAACTCCTAAGGTGATAGAAATACATGTTTTTATTTTAAACAAAGTAACTCATCTGCTGCTGTGTGCTGACTTTCAAATGTGACCTAATTGCATGGAAAAACTGTTCAGGGGGCGGGGGGAAGGAAACAGTGGCCACAAGAAAAAGAGCAGCTCTGTCTCCAAATGTGTTACCTCCTCGTGATGCTGGCTGGCTCAGCTCTTGTGTGCAAGGCCACCCTTGGAGCAAGCTCAAAACCGGGGCAGGCGGGAGGTGGGGACAGTTGAACAGTCTCTCTCAAGTGGGGTTTGCTTTTAAAAGCAGTCGACCACGTCTTAACCTCAGCAGTGAGGTGCCTCTGCTGAGGATGCAGGCTGAGGGGGTCAGAGGCTTTATTCCACGCCTGTTGGCTTTTACAGGTACCTCCTGGCTGTCTGCAAATAAATCTCTACTAAAGGTATGACCATTTGGAGAATGCCCTGGAAAGAAGCAATACCATGTCAGCAGGCAATGAAGGTGTATTTGAGCTCCCTGGGGTGGTGGTGGAAATTAATCCTCTTCCCCTCAGTCTTTCTTTTCCAAAAGGCTTTAACAAAGTGGTATTTTTACATTTGACCAATTGCTGTGCACCGTTTTCCCTCTAAAGTGTTGTTCTGTTGAAAACGATGACCTTGGAGTGAGAGTGAATAGTATCTGCTACGTTTTCCCGTGCTGCAAATGTGTCATGTCATGCGACTGTATTCATCAGGCGCTTCAGGAAGGGCTGTTCAAGGAGAGAAGCTGTTAACCTCTGCGGGTGGGCAGGCAGATAAAACGTAATAACCCTTCCCTTGGGTCTGCTATGGTAGTAGCTCTTTTTTGCCAAATTACAGTGGTGAATAGCAGTGTGAGCTTGAACTCATGCATGTCTTAGATTGGCTTAAGCTAATTTTTAATCAGGAAGATGCAGCTAAAAGGGGAGGTGTCTCTCCATCCCTGAGGCTGCAGGTCTTTCCCTTGAGTCATTTCTTCTAGCCCTAGGCAGGCTGACCCAGGCTGCTTGGCAGAACCATTTTAAAAGTAATTAAATGGAAACACAAAACAAATAGTCCTTAAAAGTCTTTGCTTTCTGTTCCCACTTAAAGCACACGATAAGCAAAACACAGAAGCATATAAAATTCCCTTTGGTGGAATAAATGTCGTTGGATATACGAACAATAAGAAAGGGTTGAAATAATGACCGTTAAAATGTAAAGCACCAGTCAGTATAGCATGACATACAGCTGCAGAGGGCTGAGATTTATTCTTTCATTATGCAAGGAAAGACATTAGCATGCAAAATCCCTTATTTCATGGGCTCTTGCAGGGAAACACTAAAAAGCAATTATGTGGAAAGTTCAGCTCTGAAATACATTAGTGCCCATCGGTGTGCGCCACGCAAAACAAACAAGAGGCCTTCTCCTGGGAGGTGCCACCTCCTCCTACCTGCTGTGGCCTTGAGTGAGAGCTCAGGGTACAGACCTTCTGGCATGATTGGCCCTAACCTATTTTTATTTGCCTGCTGGATGAGGCCAAAAAACCCAAGTCAAGCTGCAGTGAAGTTGCCAGGCGTGCTGAATAAGCCTGTGCACGTCACGCCAGGCTTTCAACAGCAGAGCCCCCTGCGTTTAATGGGATACGGTGTGCCCTGGCCAAAGGGGGATAAATGCTATGCTCGGATGCGGCGGTAGAACTACAGCCGCTGAGCGTGGTTCTGGGTGGCAGGGATTGCAGTGGCTCTGCCTCACCCTGGGTTTTGCTGTCTTCACGTATTAGGTGTGACCTGAATGTGTGTACAGCACCAGGCTTCCCTGCAGGGCAAGGCAGAAGTTGGGCATATCTACTGTGAGCATAGCCAGGAACTGGGGTATCCTTCCAGAAGATGGGTCTCCTCCCGAGGTAGTGCCTTTCACCTGCACACAGGTCTCATTTAAGACTCTTGAGAAACATTCAGATGACACGGAGCAGGAACCTCCGATGCTTGAGGCATCTCAAGAGCTGGCAGCGAAGTCAAGCTGGGTTGCTGGTTTGGACTCACAAGCCAGAATTCCCTCAATGTGTCCCGTGTTGGTACTGAAGCTTCTGCTTTGTGTCTAGCCCATACATACCTAAGTCACAGTGTCATTTTTCTCCTCTTTCTCTGAAGCTTCTCACTGAGGCTGGCTTGCTCTGCAGATGCTGGGGTCGGAGGGAGCAGGTGAGAAGCAGCAGCGCTTTGTAGTCTCACGGTTAATACACTAAACCGAGCAGGGAGAAGCCTTGCTGCCTCTGTTCCCAGGACTCGCATGTCCTTGGCTGTTCCCTGCACTCACACAGGATTTCCCGATCCCCCCAAGCATGAGCGGGTACATAGCAAGGAGTATTTGGATTTAAAATAAAAAATTTGAAACAATCTTCAATGTTACTTCTTGAGCTTTCTGCTTCTCTCTCTTGTGAGCACTGGGAGGCACCAGTGTACAAGCTAATGCTGCGTGCCCAGGCTACGAGGGAAGCCAAGCAGCTGACTCAGGGAACCTGCCAATTTTTTTACCTGCTTGTATGAATGCTACGGTTCTCCCAGTAGATTTTGCTGTGGGATTCATGAAATGGAGATAAAACATCCTGGAGACAGTAGGAGGATCACTTCAGGACTGCAAATCCACTTACCTAGCTAGGCTGGAACCAATTTGTCAAAAGCAAAGTCACTGCAGCTTCTTTTTTTGTCTCACTAGTCTTTAAGGAACAAAGCATCGTTCTTTGTGCTAAATATTGGCGCTCCTGGTCTGAGCACTGGGGCTTTGTTCTCGGCCTGAGGGATTCAGGAAGGGACTGGAGGGTTTCTGAGAGAAGAAACCAGCGGCTTAATTAGCGAGAAGTCTGGAGGCATGCATACATACATTTCTGGTACTTAATCCATCTGCGGTAACTGCTTGGAAAGTTAAGTCAGATGGAAAGGGATTTGAGGCAAAACCTTGTTTCCAAAACTCTGCTAATAAATGGACAAAGGATGTGAAGAGGAGTGGGAAGGAGGGGTACCTGGATGGCAGCGGGCAGCTCTGGCGGTGGTGGGGCTAGAGGACACGTAGGGTCCCTTCCAGGCAGGACCTCAAACCTTGCTGTCTGTCCTGGGGTGTATCCCATAAGCCGGTGCTGGGCAGAGAGGCCTGAGCTGGAGCTGGCTGATGTCACCAGGCTAATTCCAGTGACCCAACTGGGTTTGAGAGATGCTTTGCTGGTGCTGAAAGGGACCTCGCAGGATTCCGTCAGTCCTTCCTCCTTCCCAGCGGCATATGCTCTGTGATTAACTTGTTTTTATAACGACCATATCTTCCTCCTGCCTTTTTTGCTGGCAGCAAGTGCTGATTTCTGTATTCCCTCCTCCGCAGCGGCAGGGGAGGTTGGATGGGTGTGAAGAAGAAACTGGACCTACCGCACCGCAAGCACACTGGAGAGGGCAGCATGGAGACGGAAAGGATAAATGGAGGAAAAGGAGTCAGGGAAGAGCAGGAACCAGGACACGTGGGACTGCAGGCTAGACTGCACCCTGGTTATGTCTGCTCCAAGGTCATCCTAATCTCCAAGATGCCTGAGCTCCCCAGGGTCCGTGGAGGGAGAGGTGACACTGGGTGCTTCTTCCTGGAGAAACCCGTGCATTGGCAAGAGGAGGTGACACAGCTCAGTGCTGAGGCTGGGCCAGGTAAACAAGGATGGATTTTGCTCGGCTTAATCCCACAGTAAATTTGCTGCCGTTGAGAGGTGAAGGGGAGCTGCCTGGCTGGGGAGGAGAGTCGTGGTGGTATCTACCAGAAGTTACCTACTTCTGGTATCGCTGTGTGATCAGGAGTAAAATTCTTTCCCAGCCAAAAATACTAGGCTTTTTCAGCAATTTCTTCCCCTGTAGTTTTTTTTTTAAAAATCTCTTTCTGATCACTGCATGGAGAGTGACCGGCTGTCATGCACCATGTCTTCACTGGCAAAGAGAGGGGCAGTTCTCAGGTGGCAGCTGGTACCAGGTACCATCCTCCTGCAAAGGGGACAGCTGCAGTTTCAACACTTGTTAGAAAAATCCCAAACTCCCAAGTGCGCTCATGCACCGCGTGGGTTATACAGGTTTATCTGCTAGCGCCTTGCTTGGAAACCACCTGCCAGCTTGCTTTGAAAGAACCGTGGCCGTAATTGGGGATTGCTGGCTGGAGCAATGGCAAGTCAGGCAATAGCAGAGACGTCGTTCCTGCCTGGACGAGGAGCAATGAAGGTGCCTGAGTTCCCTATGGGAATTATTCCCTTTGGGAAAAGCCTCCCTGTGGGAGGCTCTCTGTGAGCCAGGAGTATCAGCTGTACCACCCAACATCCTCTGCAGTGGCTTAGACACAAGCAGAACCAAACTCCTGGGTCGCTGACTGAACAAGACCGTTTTCACGCGGCTCAGACAGCTCCCAAGTGTTTGCTCACCGTGTTTGATCAGGAACAATAAAAAATATAATTGCCAGTTGATATCTAAAAAAGAACTTGGCTCTGGAAGGGAATTCATTACAAACTAGCGTGAAAGCCGTGCACACCACCACCTCCCAAAGGCATTTCAGAGAGGGATGCTTTCTACTCACCTGGACAGACACCTCCGTCCTGTGGAGGAACAAGTTAGCTGGAGGGCTGCCAAGCAAACCTCCTCCTTTGCCGCTGTTTGGAAACTGGATTCTCAACCATTAGAGGCTGATTTCAACCTCTTCTGCGTTGGCTTCCCTGCATCGTTTTGGCATCAGTTTTAGCACTGATAATCACCTCTTGTCCCTGGCCCTTTTTTCTTCACGGCAGTGATTTGTGCAATGTCCCTTGGAAATGATCTGACAGGACGTTGTCATCGCATGATCAATCGGGGACTCTGATCCTGCTCTGCACCCCTACTTGGTGCTGATGAGATTGCACCTAAAATACTGAGTCCAGCTGGGCTCTTCTGTCCAAAAGGAATGTGGAGAAACTGGAGAGGATCTGATGAAAGGACATCAGGATAGCCAGGGGCAAAAGCCTGTGATCTACAAGGAGAGGTCAGGGAGCTGAGTTTGCTTAGTCTTGAGAAGAGGCTGAGGGACAATCTGATGGCAGCCTACAGCTACCTTTGGGGGAATCGCAGAGATACGGATCCAAACTCTTCTTAGTAGCAGAAAGCATACATGGAGCAAGTCATTGCAGCTTGGAAGGTTCAGGTTGGACACTAGATAAAATATCCCACTAGGAGGGAAGTGGAGCTCTGGAACAGGTCACATAGGTTGGGGTTTCTCCATCCCCAGAGGCTGTCACATCTTGGCTGGGCAAAGCCATAACCCATGTGAACTACTGTTGGTGTCAGTCCTGCCTCAAGCGGAAGGTTGGACTAGATGTCCCTTCCAACCAACATCTCTACAATTTCATGACCCTAGGACATACTGTAGTTTTAGGGTTCTGGATGCTGCTTAGCTACTTCACAATGGTTGGGTCTTAAATTAGCATAACGTTAAAAAAATCCCCACCAACAACCCTAAACCAAATTGACCTCCCTGAGGGCTCTCTCACTCTGAATTGAACATTAATGTAATTTAGAAAGAGCAGGAAGGCTTCACAGAGTAATTTGAGGACATTTTTATCGCTTCACGTGCACATGGTCTGGCTGTCCTGTGGTTGTGAAACATACGACCTTACGCATGCAGAACAGCTGACATTACGGCAGCGGGGAGCGAATTAACCTTGTGTTGGAGTGCTGCTGACTTGCAGCACATCAGATTTATGACTTACGATACGATCTGAGGGGATTGCTTTTGCTTTAATGATCTTGCTTCCCATTTAGAAAGGTGACCTTAGGGCCTGCTGGTAATGAAGCAGCATAATTACACATAGATTATTATTTAAAGTTGCCTCAACTATTTAAAAAAAAAAAAAACAAACCCCATTTTTTTTCCTGGGTGTTGTCCCTACATCATTTTCCCCAGTTATCAGGAATCTGACTTAATGAACTTCCAATGTACGTGTTTATAATATGTCTCTGGGAGAGTTACAGTAACCTGGCAACACCAGTGCTTTCCCCAAGTGGGATTCAGGGTTGTTGTGGTTTGTCCATGGGAGAAACGTGGTGTTTCTCCATAATAAGGTAATTATTTTTCTCTGATGGTTGAGACACATCAGCCTCCAAAAGAGACCCAAACGTGCTTTGTACCAGAGACCTACATGACTATATGGGTGTGTAAGGGTGCGACACACAACTGGAAGCACTGGCCTCCCGGGATGCTATCAGCCCTGCCTTCATCCCTACTCTTGGGAGCTTCTGCTCTCTGGAGGACTTCCAGCCACTTTTAGGCATTAATTGTGACAGCAAAGAAAAAGCCTCTGTCTTCTTGAATAAAGGCGGCCTGTGTGGTGGGGACTGTGTTGCTACGTCTCAGTTTTGTTGGGAGACTTGTCATTTGAGCTGAGAGGACGGTGCTCACCTCTGTGCCTTGCATTGGCACTTCTCCCAGCCACGTATCGATGTAGCTGCCATCTCTCTCTGTCCACTGAGCGCTTGCACAGCCCCGTGTCACCACCAGCAGCTGCTGCTTCGTTACAGTTCTATGACACCGCGTGATTATGTGATTTCAGGTTATTCTTTAAACCCTGCTCCTTCCCAGCTTGTGCTGAGTCTTGCTGGCCTGCTGCCACGCTGGTTGGTGCTTGACAAACATCCATGTAGATCTTCCCATCTTTTCATTACCTAGGAGCTGAGTGAGTCAGATTAGTACAGAAATGAGGTTTTGATTTGGTCACCTCTGGTCCTTTGAAAGCTCAGTGGATCATTTCTGGTTGCTGACACATTACTGAGCTGATCTGATGGCAGGGAATGATGCTCGTTAGATGGGGGACTGATAAACACAGGAATATCTGTTGATCATGATGCCTGTTGTGTTGAATTTGGACAATACTTAATTCTTTCTCACTCTTCCCTCTGATAAATATTTTAGAGCATGTCAGAACCAAGCACAATATTTTTGCTGGGTATTTTACTAAAAAAAAAGAGATTTTCAAGCATGAACTGAACTCATTCAGTTGTTTCCATCACAAGCAGAAAAAATCCAAAGTTGATTTTTTTTTTACACTTGAAATGCTGCAGTTTTCATTCAACATGATACTTTACTTCACTGTCAGTTACAATCTCAATAAAAGTCAAAAGGGAAACATCCTGAAAATGAAATATTTTGTTCAACTCAGGACAGTTTTTGTCCGGGAAGGCCTAGAGACAGCAACAGTAAGCTGTGATCAAAGAGTTTGATCACATAAGGAATTTAAGGACAGGAATACAACCGGTCTCAGCCCCTGTTTCGACAGTCTCAAGTAGTTAAAGTTCAGTGTTCAGTCTTGTTTGGACCCCATTGCCTTTTAAGACTGACTTAAAAATTGAAATACTTAATAAATTAATGGTTGCAACTGAAGTCATCTGGTCAGTGGTATAGGACCCAAATCCATTGATGTACTGAGCAATTACGGGATTCAGTTGGTTAATCACGGGACCTACTGCTGCTTTAGACACACTTGCGTATGTGGGCAAAAAAGGAAAAGGGCTTTGAGAATATCTTTGACCCAGGTTAATAAGCAGCTCTTCGCCCTAGATCGTATCTATCCATCCATCACTGTCTGGGAAGAAAATCAATCCTTTTTATAGCAATGAGCATATTCAATAATGCAAAAGGTCATGGCATTATACACAATGCAGTGGCGTCTTAAATGAGTGATGGGCTACAGCTTTGCCTTTTAAAACCTGCACATTTGTATTTCAATTTGTCGTCAGCAGCTTAAGGCATCTCTTGGAAACCCACCTGCCTCAGCATGTTGCGCTGTCCAGGAAAACTCCGGTGCGAGGACTCCCTTCCCATTGGAGTCCACTCTGTTCACATCGAGAACAGTCTTGGCCAGGTGGGATTGATTTTCTAGCTAGCAGAGTACTGTTCGGTGTTTGCAATGGAACATAGGCATTAACCTATGTCATTGGAAGAAGCTGATTCTCAAGGGACATCTTCTCTGAGAGTCTTGGCACCATTTTGGGCACAAGATAGATGGCCACAGTGTTTGCAAAGATAAATATATATGTTTTTTTGTGAGGGCTGTAAGGTCTCCAGATTTTGTGGCAATGCAGATCACATTAGTACCGAAGATTACTAGAATGGGGGTTTATTTCCACTTTGGTTCACATAAGCACCTCTGCAGTAGGGTATAACCTAGCTAGCTTAGTTAGTGCTGTGATGGCATTGAACTGAAGGCCGCTGCATGATCTTGTCGGATATTTGGGAAGTAAGGTCAAGGTCAACTCTATGTTGAGTTCCAAACCTGAGTTCCACACCAGCTGGCTGGGGAGCAGCTCGGTAGAAAAGGACCTGTTTATTTTAGTGGACAAGTTGAACATGTGTCAGCAATGAGCCCTCACAATGATGAAGGCCAACAGCATCCTGGGCTGTATCAGTGACAGTGCGGCCAGCAGATGAAGAGAAGGGATGGTTCCCTTCCAGCTGGCATTCTTGAGACTGCATCTGGAGTCCTGCGTTTGGTTTTGGACACCCCAGTAAAGAAAGACATCAACATACTGAGGCAAGTCTGGTTGAGGCAAGATCATTATGGGGCTGGAGCACATGGAGTGGAAGGAGAAGCTGAGAGAACTGGGTTTGTTCAGCCTGAATAAGGGGTTGCTAAGGGGAATGTAATTGTTGTATTCAACAACCTAATGAGTGGTTGTCATTATGGTTGTCATTATGTCAAATGTCCGGTCACGAGCGGTGTTCCCCAGGGCTCAGTTTTGGGGCCGGTCTTGTTCAATATCTTTATCGATGATCTGGATGAGGGGATTGAGTGCACCCTCAGTAAGTTTGCAGACGACACCAAGTTGGGCAGGAGTGTTGATCTGCTCAAGGGTAGGAAGGCTCTGCAGAGGGACCTGGACAGGCTGGATGGATGGGCCCAGGCCAACTGTATGAGGTTCAACAAGGCCAAGTGCCGGGTCCTGCACTTGGGCCACAACAACCCCATGCAGCGCTACAGGCTTGGGGAAGAGTGGCTGGAAAGCTGCCTGTCGGAAAAGGACCTGGGGGTGTTGGTCGACAGCCGGCTGAACATGAGCCGGCAGTGTGCCCAGGCGGCCAAGAAGGCCAATGGCATCCTGGCCTGTATCAGAACTAGTGTGGCCAGCAGGAGGAGGGAAGTGATCGTGCCCCTGTACTCGGCCCTGGTGAGGCCGCACCTCGAATACTGTGTTCAGTTTTGGGCCCCTCACGACAAGAAGGACGTTGAGGTGCTGGAGCGTGTCCAGAGAAGGGCAACGAGGCTGGTGAGGGGTCTGGAGAACAAGTCTGATGAGGAGCAGCTGAGGGAACTGGGGTTGTTTAGCCTGGAGAAGAGGAGGCTGAGGGGAGACCTCATCGCTCTCTACAACTCCCTGAAAGGAGGTTGTAGCGAGGTGGGGTCGGTCTCTTCTCCCAAGTAACAAGCGACAGGACGAGAGGAAATGGCCTCAAGTTGCGCCAGGGGAGGTTTAGATTGGACGTGAGGAAAAATGTCTTTACTGCAAGAGTGGTTAAACATTGGAAGAGGCTGCCCAGGGAAGTGGTGGAGTCCCCATCCCTGGAGGTATTTAAAAGACGTGTAGGTGAGGTGCTTAGGGACATGGTTTAGTGGGCATGGGGGTGTTGGGTCGACGGTTGGACTTGATGATCTTAGAGGTCTTTTCCAACCTTAATGATTCTATGATTCTATGGTTATGGAGAAGACAAAGCCATGCTCTTCTTGGAGATGCCCAGCAAAAGGATGAGAAGCAACAAACAAAAGTTGCAACAAGGGAAATTCCAACAATACATAAGGAAACATTTTTCACCATGAGAGTGGTCAAATACTGCAACAGGGATCTGGAGAGGTTGTGTCATCTCCGTCCTTGCAGACAGTCAAAACTGGACTGGACAAGACTGGGCATTGTGGTAAGTGTTGAAGCTGGCCCTGCACTGAGTAGGGGAGTTGGACTAGAAATGTCCTGAGATTCCTTCAAACTAAATTGTTCTGTTATTGCAGTAACTTGAATTACTTTACAGTAGCAGAAATGTAAACCTACTTCATGACAGAGACAAGACTGAATATGGGGGGAATGGAGGCAAAAATGGGAGCTGTGGTGTGATGGATGCAGAGGTTTATGCACAACTAAAAGACCAAAGAGCTGTCTAAAGTCCCTTAGAGCAACTGCTTAGAGCAACTGCTTAGATGGATATGAATGGCTCAATAAAAAGGATCTCAGTTGTAAAATTGTGACTTTACATGAGGTTACAAACAAAGGCAAATGGGCAAGCCTGGCAAGTCCCAAAGATTTTAATTGGCCTGTGGGTGCTGAATGCAACAGACTGGATTTAGCAGCAGTAACTTTGGAGTACAAACCATTTATGCCAAGGATCAGTAAGCACTGTTTATGAGAGCATTTGAGAGCTCGGTAAAGGGTCACTGAGGTAAGGGAAATGGTCAGGTCCCATGTGGCCTTTGGCTGGTGAGAGCGTTGGCACCACTAGAGAAGAACTGAGGATTTAAGTGTAGTAAAGATGGGAGGAAAGCCGAAGCTTGAGGAACACAAAAAGAGGACCTGGAATCAGGTTATGAGACGCATATTGAGGAACCTGAGCAGCAGGACTAATTTCCGAGCACCTTTGAGAATTCAGCCCCTTTCTTTAGGTACATAGGTTGGATGTGGGGACAGATTTCTTACTGAACCCAGCTCACAACATTACTCAATTTGATAATGTTTTTCCAATTTGAAGACTTAAAGGGTTCCCATTTTGGAGTGATTAACCTAGGTCTCAACAGCGAGTCCCATAAGCCAAAGAGATTGACAGGCTTTGACACAGTTGTGGAGCTGAAAGGACCTGCGTTCAATTCTTCCTCTCTGAGGATTCCCTGTGTGACTCGGGGCAGTGCTCGGGCTCTGTCAGGCGGGCACAGAAATCAGCCGTCTTGGCTAGCAGTGTGCTGAGCTCAGGAAAGTGAATTAGAGCATCTGCTCTCCAGGCTCAGGTCCCCTTGGGACCCATAGATCTGACACCAACGTGAGCTCTTGTGGCCTGTGTGCAGGCTACGGGGATCTCTCACTTTCTCTGTGTCTTGCTTCCTCCTACATAAAACAGCTGCAGAACTTTCTCATCGAACTATTCTCTGTCAAAGAAAAGTTCAGTGGAAACATGCCTATCCTGATGAAACTTCACTCAAAAACACCAGACAGCATTTTGAAACTTCCAGTCTGGCAATCAAAGAAAAGAGAAGTTGAAGTCTGGATACAGCATTCCCTTTTATTGCTGTGGGAACATTTGAATGACCCTGAGTAGGATTTGTTTAAAAAAAACCAAACCCAAAACGCCTTAGCTTTTTTTGCTTCTGTTGCGGAATAGCAATATTTTTGCAGGCACATTTAAACAGAAAGGAATAATCTGATCTCCAAGCAGCTATTCCTTTCTCTTATCCTTCATTTCTTCCTTACTTAAATGCAGGATTTTCAGGAGTGCCTTTGAACTGATTGAACTTAGGTCGGGAATGTTTTTATTATAGATACCATATTTGCCCAGAGAGAGGCCACAATTTATGATCGCAGCTTGCAGTATTTGAGCAACTGATTGCAGAGTAGACGGGCATAGTTTCAGTGCCCAAATGCTTGAGGGCAAAATCCACAGCCATTGTGTCAGCAAATGCGGTACGTACAGCACCTTGCCCTCTTTTCAGCAGAGCTTCCAGTTGCTGCTGTATTAAGATGACTGTTATTTCCACCAGCAACTTATTCCCCTAAAGAGAAACCATAGCAGCAGCAGAGCGTGCAGATCCACTGGAGGAAATTCACTCCATGGCTAAAGGAGCTGTTTCCTGATTTCCACCAGGTTAGGACCTGAGCAGTGGTTTCCTTTAACCCGTGAGAATCAAGTTAAGCTGGAATTTCTTGAGAAAAGCCTCCTTGTTTAACTTCTTCTCTCCCTTTTTATTGTTTTGTATAAAATGTTGCCGGGCTGCGTTTGCCACAACCCTCCCCAGCAGAGGAGTAATTACATTTATTGGAAATGCTTCCTGATCACATATTCATTTACCAGCTGCTAAAGTAAAATGAACTGGGCAAAGTGCCGCTGGAGAGTTGGATTCATAAGCTGGAGAAAGCAAATGAAACAACTGCTCAGTGTGCAGTTGCTTTCCCTCTCCAGCAATTCATTATGCTCCTCTTCAGCTGATATAGGAAGTTAAAAGGCAGTCAGGATGGCAGCATGAGATACTTTTTAGCATGAGCATAGCTTTGGGGTTGCCAAATTTACCTTTGGCTGCGCTATAAAGGACACAACAAATGCCCTAACTTTATTTCTTAAATGTGATGTAATAAATAAGAACAGTAATGAAACACTTTGTTCTTATTTCTTGGTTACTCTCGGTCACTCTTATTAGTGTTGAGTTGTCACTGCCCTATTTTCATCCTCCCCTGTCCTCCTTCTCCCTCCCACTATCCCAGTATCTGCTTTCTGGACCCCACAATCAGCATGAAAAACAACCAGCTCCAAATCGCCACATGCAGAAAACCCCCATAGCGCATATAGATACCACTGACACCTTCAAACCCACCAACCACCCAAAACCCACCAAAGTGCTGTGAAATACTGCTGAGGCCATATGAGTTGTGGAGGCCACCATGTTTCATTGTACAGAGACGACTTGTGGGACCCACCTCTCTGGTCTGCAAAGGACCTTCACTCAACCGCTTGTCCGGGGAAATAGATCTCACCTTCAAAATGTGCGGTCTGAATATCCAACCAACCTTTGCTGCAGTGCAAAGCAAGAAGACCCAGCAGCAGTAGACTCTTAGATGTCTATGTGTATGTCTGTTTTAGCGTATCAGACTATGCCAGAGCTGTGGCAGAAAATCATTAAAGAATTGTCCTCGCAGAAGAACATACCCTAAAAGAAGATTTCACTGAAAGATCTCCTACAAGTCTCCAAATGTCTCCTCCATCCCTCCTTGCACAGTTTAGAGACGTCACATGGACCAGTGCAGGCTCAGGAGCCCAGTGGCGGTGAGGAACCAAATGCAAAGCCTATTTGTACATATCCATCAGCACCCTGAGAAATGCACCAGTACAGGACTGCCAAAATCCACCGAGTCCTGCACAAGCACACACCAGAACAGGGTAGATTTTGTTCAGAGCACCAAGTACTGCCAGAGACCCCGTGGAGATGAAAAAAAACAGCCAGAATGAGCCAGATGGGCAAAATGGTACAGGCAGAAACCCTCTGGTGCCCACGAGAGAGTATTTTTCAAGGCATGACCCTTTTGTCTCTGCTCACTCAATCTTCATCCCCCAGGGAAGACCTATAAAATCTGTTGAAACGTGAGCCTATCAAGTAAAACATATAAATCTACTAGATGTGAAAAATCAATAGACATTGATTTTATGGTATATTACTTTCCCTTGCTCCCCATATTGTATCTCTTTCCCCTTGGCAGTGGCAGGCAAGAAATAAATAATTAATTACATTCCTACTCCCTCCCTCCCCATCCCACCATTTTGTGTCTCATGAAGGCCGATAAGCTTATAGCCTTACCTGAGATCTGCAGGTGCTAACTACTTACTTCTTTCAACTTGCCTAAATGTCCAACGTAATTAGATCTGGAGCATTTCCTCTCATCTTATATTCAGCTTCAATATTGATTTCAGTCTGAAGAAGGAACTGTACGTTCAGAAGTTTCTCTTTTTTTCAGATATGACCATTAATCTAATAAAAGGTATGAGCTCAGCCTCTTTGGCCCTGTTTAACACATGAAGGGAAGGAACTGGGTGGCCTATCTCCAAAGACTTGGGGAGACTTCTCTGATTTTAAATTTAAAAGTTGCTTGGTAGCCTTTCTATCACCTAGCATCCTGGGTGCTCTTTGACAATGTGGATGCATTGCTTTTTATCCAGAAATGTAGTCAATACCTGTCAGTATGAAGATTGCTTATTAGACTAATAAAATTCAAACAGAATGTGATAGTACACATCCTAGACAAGCAGACGCTGGAACTGGGCTGATAAAGGCTTGAATTACTTGAAGAGAGCTTAACGTAATTGCTGGTTTTCTTCTGCAAAGAGGTTTCTACAAAGCATATAAAAGCAACGCTTAAAAAGAAATAATTTGTGGCATAAGTGGTGTGATAAACATCTGAATATTAATGTGGGTCTGGTAAAGAGCCATGTAAATTTGTGTCTTCGAGCGTTTGTTTTCCCTAACTGAGGCACAATGAGGTTCGGTTGTCTGACTAGCAGTGTCTGATGTCATTTGAGGGTTTCCCGGTTTGGTCCCATGCTGCCAGCCCAGGAGGGTTTGGGTCTCCTGTAGGTTGTCTTCCAGTCCTGTGTGGACATCTCAGATGTCCCAACATTGCTCAGATGTCATTAGATATCTGTGTTTAGGCAAATGAGTTGAGCCCTGTGTATCAGAACCTAAATTGTCTCTTTTCTAAAGTTTGGCCTTTCAAAGACATCACCAAGAGATTTCTACTGAAATCCCAGATCTTCTGTCCACGGGGCAGTGGAGGGGGAAAGGAACTGTCTCAGCTGGGTCAGGTGGAACCACTGCTCCTTTTCTGAATGGGACAGAAGGGACATTTCAAACTCCAGGCTCTCACTGTGTCCCCAAAGCCCTTTGCGACCCTCAGGCAGGGTGCTCTGTTCCTGGTGCCGTTTTGAACATTGCAGATGTGCAGTGATTTGGTCAATGGTCGGGCTCACAGAGATCACAGCAGGAATGAGTTGGCTACAATGTCCGCTCCATTCCCATGGCAAAACAGGAATCTTCTCCTGTGTTGTCGTGGATATTTTACCTAGACCAATTTAAATCATTTGAGGGGATTTTTTAAACTTTATTCTTCATTCTTCACTTGGTTTGTGGCAATTGTGGTCTGTATGGTGCATGTAAGTCCAGGACACCGATGACAGTAGCAGCTCCAACAGTGAGAGACTTTCTGCGTGTTCCTACAGATGCTCACTCTTTTTTTCTTTTTTTCCTTTTTTTTTTTCCCCCCTCATATTGAAGTCTTTTTATATAGATTCCTGTGGCCATCCACATCAGCGCTTTGAAGGTACGCGTTCATCTTCTCTGCTTGGCTGGCTGCTTTATTACAAGATGATCTGTGGTTGGACTGCATTTAGCAGACCTCTGTGAGGTATGGAGGGAGCCCAGGGAGACACAAAGACAGACATGCACAGACAGGTATGCATTGTGTAGATATGTAAAGGTACAGACATATACATCCATGAGAGGGTGTGTTTGTGTGCATGTGTGGAAGAAGAGGTTGTGTGCGTCCGTATTTCACCGGTCCATCATCTTGCAAACCCGAGATGGCCAACATAAACTTGCACTTTCTACCCAAGAAAATATCTTCAGTCTCATTCACATCTTGGCAGTAGCTGGGCGTGTGGTTTTATTGGGGGAGGTTAATTCGTCTCTGTCTTTTCTGTTGAGCTGGGGTCAACCTGGAGTCATGTTTATTTGAAAAACTCTCTTGAAGTCTGGTTATTTTTCCAGCACCCCCTGTGAACCTTTCACTTGTCTATAACTGCTGTAGCTGAAGTCCCCTCCTGTTTTCATGCATCTAAGTTAAAAATAAAGGGCTGGATTCTCAGCTGGGATAAACCAGTGACACATACAGTGACAGGGCTGCTGGGATTTACACCTGCACTAAGTGAGAAATCCAGATGGACGGGGCCAGCTTTGCAATGGGCTGTGACAGATGAAGCCTCTATATTGAGACTTTCCCATGAGCAGCAGCTCAGCACCGAAGTCATTCAAAAGTAGCACCACCACTTTTCGTTGCTGAGAGACTGCCCACCCAGAGAGGACTGGCCGCAATGTGCTGTCCCCAGCCAGGGACTCCTATGGCTTCATCTGGTGTCTTGGAGGATTACAATGCTTTTAGGGATCTTTCCCTCTGCAAGATCAGGTGATGCTCCAGGTGTGGTGGCAGGACGGTAGGTAGCTGGACAAGCCTTTCCTCACTCCATCCATCCTAGTCATTTGTGCTTCAGCCAGGAAAACCAAACTCGCTGTTTAAAGCTAACCTCTATGTTGTGAAACTTTGCTCCTTTCCTTATTGAGTCTACTGCCCTGTGTTTCCTTCTTCTTTCAGGACCACAGCCAAAACTTGTGTGAATTTCCCAGAATAACTCCTGCTTTTAGCCCCATCGTCTCCTGGAACATTTCCTCTAACCAAAGCCAAGCTCACTGTCCCCATGCCAAGCTGCGCTGCTGCGAAGTCAACTGTGAAAAGCTTTTGTGTGTGAAGAAGCTCTATTTTCCTGTAGCCTGTGCTTCTAACAGGTGTGGATGGAAGGACAAGCTACTGTGCCGAGCCACACCCCACTGTATTGTCTGGTTGAGATAACAGTGATATTATAACCAGGTAAGCCTGCTCTGTGCTAGTAGAAATGCCCATTTTTCTCACAGGTACATGGCAGTAAGTGTCTTGCAGAGGTCTGATTTCCTCCAAAGTTTCCTATAGTAACTTTAAAAGCGATTTCCCACTTTGTTCTGGACTCAAAGCTCTGGAGCGTGTCTTTGCTGCTCAAATATCTTCATCACGGCAGTAATGGCGTGAAAAATCCCACATCCTTCATGGCCTTGTGTCGGCCTCATCCTCATATGCTGTTTGTCTGCATGACTCTGGCAATGTTTGGCTTCTGCTGAGAAATTCAGAAAAGCAATTAGTTAATGCTGAGAGGCCACCACTGATGAGACAATCCATGGGTCAACAGATGAAGAACAGAAACAGTTATTATTAGAGGAAATATCAACAATTTACAAAACAAAACACTGGTTGTATAGGTACATCAAACCCAGCTGATGGCCAGTGTTGTAACTGGCAGTTTGCATTGCTCCGTGTAACGTGGAGAACATCTGGAGCAGAAGGAGTCCAATCAGCGATTATTCACTCTCTTTCCTCAAATCACTGCGTGCAAAAATGCATCTCCCTGAAAATACAAGACTTTCTCACAGGCACTCCAAAGATGTCACTGAGCACCCACACACCTGGTGGGACCGGCAATGGGGTTAATGCTGCCCAGTTCCTCTGGCATCTGCTGAATGGGGCTGTTTCATTCAACTGGTTTCCTATTTTATACTGAGTTTTTTAGTCTAGTCTGTCACCATGGCCTAAAGCCAGTCCAGCCCAGTCGTGGCTTGTCCTCTGTAAGTGAAGTTATTTCTTTAGCTATTTCTTATTGCTGCTATTGGGCCTTACTTTTGGGTTTGTTTTACTGGGACCAAGTTACCGTTTTATAAGTCACGCCACTTGAGGCAGCTGCAGCCTGGTTTGAATGGGAGGACTGGGCGACAGCGGGACCACTTCTCACGCCATCAGTTATCCCAAACAGAAATCAGAGGAGGGGATAAAGCTTCAATGGCCTTGGCCTGCTGAGTCTGCATCTACTTCCATTCTCGCACAATTTCAAGATCTGAAGCTTTAGAAAAACCACAGGTACCACAAGACTGACACATATTCATGAGCTGGCAGCAGTGTGAAGATGTATCTTATGACATGGCAATTCTTTGCTTCTCTGGGTTTGTACTGGGGGATGTCACAGAGTCACAGAATGGTTGGGGGCGGAAGGGACCTCTGGAGGTCACCTGGTCTGACCTTCCCTGCTCAAGCAGGGCCACCTAGAGCCAGCTGCCCAGGTCCGTGTCCCCCTTAAACAAGTTGAATTTTCTTTCGAACTACAACTTTCACCTCTAGAACTTGGATGAATCCTTTAAAAATAGTGATGAAACCTATTTGTCTTTCCAAAGGGAGGTTTGTCAAGAGCACTGTTGCAGTATCTTTCACATGGGATATTTGCTTTGTTTTGATTTAAGTTATATCTATTATAATTTTAAAAGACTGCAAATTAGCTGTAGGAAACAAAGCAGACAGTCATGTTGTAATGAAATATCTTCCATTATGGAGAAATTATATTCAGTTTGAAGTATCCTTCTCATCTATTGAGTATTGATTTGAGGGGAGAACGTTTAACAAAATTGCCAACTGGTTCCAATCTGTTTGACCAGCGTAAATCCAGAGCGACTCCTTAGAAATCGATGAAATCACATTGATTCAGAAAGGCTGCAATTGAATGAGCTAATGGATGAGGAGTCAGTGGAGAAAGCTAAATGAGAGTGATCTGATCTAACTGGGAAGCTAGCTAAAGAGGTGAACCCAGCAACTTCACATTTCTTGGGTGGACCAAGAGGGTGCTTGGGCACATATTTGTTTGGGTGTGTTTGCTTTTTGCTTATTGAAGCTGGTATGTGGGTGGCTGTGTGTGCGAGAGGCATGTGCAAGTATGTGTGTACCGTGGGTGTGGGTGGGAACCCAGGAGGGAGGTTGCTATATTAAAAAGAAACAGTGAGCTGAGTTGATCTGGAAAAACTTTCTGTCGTGGTGAACAAAAGAGTTCTTCTAGACTGCAAAATAAAAGGGCCACAGGTTGAGCTCAAGTGCTGGAGGCTGGATTGTCCTCGCTTCTTAACTGCTTGCTCACTCCTGGTCTGTGCTTTGGACGCCTCCAGCTATGCCTTTGCAAGACCAAGGCGTGATTTGGGGAATAGTTCACTGCAGTGGCTATTTCCCACCATAGTCTCTCTCCCTGCACTGTCTTCCAGTGCTACCCGAGCAGACTTAGAACCTCCAACACCCCTTCATGTCCTTGCATCCCGCCCCAGGGCATACACCTCAACCCCTCACCTTCAAGTCAGGCAAACTTCACTCTGCTGGGTTGCAGCACATCTCACTGCTTTACTTTATGTGACTTAAACTGAAGAAACAAACAAAAATAATAACAACCATATTTTTGGGCCACAGGAAACTCAAGACCAGTTGCTCTGTAGTGTGGATGCAGACCGAGGGAGCCAGCCCTGAGGGAAACATAATTGATTATCTATAAAGCATTGCTTATATATCCTGTACTTTGGGATCGGTCTTGCACTGTGCCCGGGAACCGTCTGGCCTTGGCCAAATCCCTGCCAGGGGCACTTGCACCCATCAATGGTACAAACAAGTTTCAGTGCTCGGAAACTTTCTCCGGTGCTGTTTAATTCACTGGTGTGGGTGTAGTTTTAGAAGTCCCACTCAGAGGTGACAAAGAGACCATACCCGAACAGCTGACAAGCCTTTGCCTTTGAGGGGTATCTCTCATCACGTAAAACTGGCTCACCTGGCAGTAAATCATTCCCTTCGGATCCCTGAGCTCTGTAGTTTCATACTGTAAGGATGGCTTAAGTACTCCCAGATTCTCCCAGATTTGTGAAATTACTCTTTCAGGGATATTGCTTGTGACAGCTGAAGCAAAAAGTATTTGGTGTTTGAAACCTCTGAAAGAAGTCTATCTTCTTGTTCTCCTACTGCATGTCCCTGGAGAAGGGCATTGTGCATCCTGAGGATTCACAAGGTGAGGGTGGTCAAGGAACAGATATTTAAGGAATGGGGGAGACAAGGAAAGGTCCTGCAAATAAGGCCGAATAAGATGAAGGGCAGTTTTTGAGATCTGGTGGAAATAAGAGTGTCAGAGCACTGTATGACCTATTGCCATACAGAAGAAATGGACTTGTTCAGTGTTGGGGGAGAGCGCTGGGGGATATTAATAGTCTTCAAGAAGGTAGTAGGCAGCTGTAAGTGAAGGGAGTAAACTCTTTTCCTTATCTAAATGGAAAAGGGTAGAAATTGTGGGTTTATGCTACAGCAGGGAGTTTTAGTTAAATGTTAGGAGAAGCTTCCTGATGGTGAGGGTAGTTCAAAACGTGAACGGATTTTGGGGAAGGGCTTCCATCCCTGGAGGAAGAAGGTTACAAACATGTTATCAGATACATTAAATGTTGTCAGGACAGTTTAGGTAGAACTAACAAAGCCTTGAAGCAGAAGGTGGACCAGTGGCTTCTTGATGTCCTTTCCCATCATGTTTCAGTCTCCAGTGCTCAGGGCAATGAGTACATCTTTGAGTATCACCGAGTCCTGCACCTGTCCTTCCCTCTAACGTCAAAGACAGCTAAAAGCAACCTGAGGGAAGGCAAGCCATTAGGAAAGGGTGATCAAAGCAAATCAAAGTGCCATCAAAGTGGCAAAGCCAGCACCACCTCCCTCCTGCTCTCTGGAAGGTCCTTCTGCCAGGAGTTGCTTGTTGGCTTGAGGTGCCGTGTCGCTTTGAGGAAAGAGCTGCTCAAATCAGACACCGTGATCCACATCTCAGCCCTTTGCCCAGAGCACAGGAGCTCAGTGGAGAGAAAGTCTGGTGTAATCAGCTGATCCTTGGCCCCCGGGGTTGAATTCCCCTCCTTGCTTTGTGCTATGAATTTGGGACAGAACTTTGATAGAGCCCCCTGTAATCAAAAATTGTTCTGTATGTTTTCTAGTGGGGACAAAGCCTCCTGCTGTGTGCAGCTGGGCAAAGCCATTGCTCTGCTGATACCAGCCCTGGCCTATTCAGTCATTTCTTCATGGAGGAAGGGGGGAGAGGATCAGAGAGAAATCTTGTTTCTAAGAGGTGTGCAAAAGAAGGTGAACTTTAAAAAAGGTCAGGAGACCTGGGATTAATTCCTTGCCCTGCTGTAGACTTCTTGAGTTTCCTCCACAAGTTGTTTAGCCTTTCCTTGCTTTGGCTTCCCACCCGTAGGAATGGTTTTGTAGACTCATAGAGCGTAGTAAGGATGTCGTTGTTAAAGGAGCTCAGACACGAGGACATGAGGGCATAAGGATACCACGCTCTAAGACAGTGACATTGTGAGCGGTCTCATGCTGTTCCAGAAGAACATGCATGAAGTCTCATGCACCATCCAGAAGAAAGTTTGTGTCTAGCACTGAATATTGTTTGAGACTTGGAGAAGAGACGAATAAACGTCTTTCTATGTATCACGCCTTTTCTTAATCTTACCCAACTGCACAAAAGTTCTGGGTTTCTCACAGCTTCTGGTCACATTCTCTTTAGTCACGTTCTTTGCTTCATCATTAGCAGTGGGCAGAGAAGACCTGATGAATAAGGATGACCACAGAGGGCTTCAGAACTTCAGTTCAGTTTAAGTAGACTGTCAGTGAGGCACTGAGCTGTTCTTAAGCTAGGACCTGCCTTATGCTTTATTTGTCTGAGTCTGGCCTCTTTCTTATCAGAAATCATGTCAGATAGAGTTGGAAGACTTTGGACACTTGCCTGAGATCTCTGGCTATCCTGGTTTCGGCAGGGATAGAGTTAATTTCCTTCCTAGTAGCTGGTACAGTGCTGTGTTTTGGATTTAGGGTGAGAACAATGTTCTCACTGGCCATGCCCTAGGAATGACTGGGATGCACAGAGTCACAGGATAGCTGGGCTGGGAGGGATCTCTGGAGGTCTCTAGTCCACCCCTCCCACTGAAACCAGGGTCAATGAGAGCAGGCTGTGCACTGTCAGGGTTTGAATGTCTCCAAGGATGGAAACTCCACAACCTCTCTGGGCAGCCTGCTCCAGGGTTTGACCACTCTCACAGTGAAAAGTTTTTTTCTTATGTTTAAATGGAATTTCCCATATTTTGGTTTGTGCCTATTGCCTCTTGTCCTGTCAATGGGCACCACCGAGAAGAGTCTGGCTCCGTCTTCTTTCCTCCCCCCACATCAGGTATTTGTACCCAGTAACAAGGTCCCCCAGAGCTTTCTCTTATTGAGGCTAAACAACACCAGCATTCTCAGCAGAGGATTAATCTTACCAAACATGTAAAAATTAAACTTCAAATCTAAACCAGTCACCATGGACTCCTTTTACAAGAGAGATACAGACACCAGTGGCACATACTTCAGCTCCCTTATCCTGCAAATCTCAGGTGTGATTCAATTGCCTATACATACCTGCCAAATACCATTTGAGATGGTGTCTAAGACATTTGCACGGGACTGGCAGGTGTGTCCCAAGACTTACAAGAGACCAACTTCCTTCTGAAAAGGCAGCTGGAGGCCAGGAGAAATATCCTGGAGGTCCAAAATGGGCTTACATCTGTGTGAAAGCAACTGACTCCACTTTAAAGGTGGGAGCCACCTGGCAGATTGAGACAGCTTCATTTGGATGCATGGTGCACATGAAGGTGTCTGCGTGTGAGCTAGAGGCAGGATTTAGCGGCTCAGTGTTTGCAGCTGGAGCTGTTTGAGAGTGATGCCCTTGGGCTGCCTGCTCGTCTTTGTCCAGAAGGGAAGGAAATCCTAGGGAAGAGTGTGGCAGGTCACGATCAAGCCAGGGTTAAAGCTGACCTCCGAATCCAATCCTAGATGTCAAGAGGGTTGTGCAAGTATATGAAGACAGCAGCAATAGAGAGAGGGAAAATGAAAATGCTGGTTATGAAAACTGAACTTCTGCATGGGAAAAATATTGTCCAGTTTTATTATTTGGGACCAGGGAGCTTATGTCAAAGTTGTGTTCTGGAAAGGGCTTTATGTCCAGAGGTTAACAGGAATAGCTATCTATAGTTATCGCAACAATAAAACCAGTCCCTTTGCCCCCTCAGAAATGAATGAGAAAGAGGAGCAAGGAAACCTGAGTGGGACACCTTCTATGTGCCTCCTGATGTTGGCTTTAGGAAAACACAGCCTGCCCTAGGATCAAGGTTCAGAAGGTTTATGTTGAGGGAGGGGATAGCAATGTGTGCTCAGCTGGATTTTATGTGTAAGGCCGGCTTAGTCGTGGGTGGACAAGGGCTCTCAAAGCTGGTGTGAGGCTCTCTATGTCATTGGGGAGAACAGGAGCTGCCAGATAAAATCCTTGCCTCATCCATCGCAACATCTGTTTCTTATCCCCAAGCCTGGCTGTTAGAGATATGCTGAACTCCAACCCCCCCCAGCCCCAGCAGCCCCTTGGGGAGCTTTGCAGGCAGCTAAAAACTGGAACAGCCTATAAACTAGCTTGAATTGTGCCAGGGGCTCCACCAGCCCCATGCAACTTTTGGTAATGGGGGTGTAAATTTACACTTTCACACTGGAGAGCTGAGCTCAAGAATAATGGGTCCTGAGGCGACAGAAATTTGTATGCCATTATCAAACAGAAGGCGATGGATTGCCCTTGTATTTTCACTATCGATTATGGCTGTACAAATTGAATATAAAAGGTGCCAGGGTGCTGGTACTTTCCCTTCTCCTCGCTCTGTAGTGGCAGGGGAGAACCGGGCTAGTTTTTATTTAACCAAGGTAAATGTGTTGCTTGTTTTTCTTCTGCGTTCCTAACAAGTGAGGAGCAAATACCCATGTCAGACATGACCGAACAGGGAAAACCTGCTCCTTCCCTGCCTGTGAAGCGCAGTGACTTGTAATTCGGAGTCCTTATGAAAAGGTAACTAGAACTGTGAAACTGGGTGTTAGGAGAAAGCAAATTTAACCTTGTTTGTGGGTGGTGGAACAGATCCCTCTGCATTAGCAAGCACGATGCAAAGTGCCGTAAATATTTTTAATGAATAAACAAGATAAGATTTCTCTTGCTGGAGATGTAGAGAGGATGGAGTAAAAGCAGGTGCCGTCCCTTGAAGGAGTGTTGAATGAAGCCACACGTGTCCCCAGACATTGCTGGTTTCTTCTTCCTGTAGCAGCATCATCAGCTGGGGATCCTGAACGGAGCAGAATTGTGATGGGAGGGTATTGACCCCAGTGCTAACAGCACTCATCACCATGTTTCACTTTCATCAGGACCTTTCTACAGTCATGATCAACACCATGAGTTTCAAACAGGGGAAACTGAGGCACAGGTGAGAAGCCACAGTCACAGGTTTGTGCAGTAGTGGAGGTGGAAAGAGAATCAACAGCTTTGTTGGGCTGGTCCTTGAGCTACCTAGTAGTAGACTAAATCGCCCCAGTCTGTCTTTACTCCCCTTTACCCAGGGAGATGGCATTGGCAACACCCTGAACAACTTGGGCAGCAGCAAAGAGGTGGTTCAAGTCACATTTGAGTTCAGGATACTACCCTTGTGCCTCCAATTCCTCTACCCTACCACTGTGCCCCAAACTAGGAGCTCCGATTCCTTCTCACGACTCTTTCCTTCCATTCCCCTTCCAGCATCTCTGAGATCGTGACATCTTACTGGGACCGGAGGGCGGCGGAGCAGGACACTGAGTTTTCATTGCCCATGTGTAATGGAGTTGGGCTGTCGATGACGGATGATTTCCCTCTTTGGAGGCCTGGGATGAGGCTTAGCTGTAGAAAAGCAAGCTCTCTCCCTGTGTTTCGCCCTTCAAGGGACAAGACATCCTTGACATGCCACATAGCCTGATTTTTTCCTTATGTTGCCAGTGGCTTTCAGCTCTGACAGACCTGTCAGCGTTTCTTTTTATTGTGCCTGTCAGTGCCAAACGATGTTTTTGTTTTTAATCCAGGGAAATGTTTAAGCCTGGGTGATCTCTGGAGGGGAGATGCTCTAATTAACTCCTGTGCATGTTGGGGAGGAAGACAGTGTTTCTTTACCTCCCAAAAGAGCAAATCTGAGCTGCCCATCAGGCAGGCACGGTTCTCCTTGTGCCTGCCAGAGGATGGTTTCTGTTTGGGGATGCCGAGGAGCACCCCAGCAAAGTGTTGCTGTCCGGACAGCTGGTGACTGGTCCGGCGTGGGCTGATACCCAAAACAGGGAGACAAATACCCATCTTTCTGGGCAAGGTGTGTGGTTGTGTTGGGTTAGAGGGAGTCAATGGTCAGGAGTGCCTGGACACAGCCTTGTCTGCCTAGAGCTTTGGGTTTTTGGTAAGGACGATGGGTCACTCCTGAGTTAGGCTTAACTCTCATTGCTAAAAAATGCATTCTTACACTGTTTTGCGGGGAGAAAGAGCCAAGATAGATAACTTCTGGCTTTGTATTTCTCGATGACACAAGTACTGTCCCCTCTGGAGATAAATGTCACAGTGTCTCTTCTTGATTAGTGTTTCATTGCTAGCCTAGGCAGGCTTCTTGGTGTTAAACTTGCACTTAAGTTTCTCATTAAAGAATTGCCTTAGAGCACTAAATACCTCTTGGCAGCAAAAATCCCTGCTGAACAAAAGTGCAGGGTTTACCGATACGTTGCATGTTGAAGACCACATAAACCGTAGAGCATCACATCTGTCTGCAGGAATATGTCAGGAAAATTATATTTTGAATGTTTTTCGAGTGGGACATTTGGAGCATGACTAGAAACAATGCAAAATGGAGGAATATTTTTGGGGAAACAAAAGGTCAAGCAGCTCAAGCTTAGATGCCTTGCTCGCGGGCAGGTAAGTGAGGGCGGATAAGGTGACTCCTTGTGGTCAAGGTGAAGACCTGTATAGAATCATAGAATCATAGAATCATTGAGGTTGGAAAAGACCTCTAAGATCATCGAGTCCAACCATCGACCCAACACCACCATGTCCACTAAACTATGTCCCTAAGTGCCTCATCTACTCGTCTTTTAAATACCTCCAGGGATGGGGACTCCACCACTTCCCTGGGCAGCCTGGTCCAATGTTTAACCACTCTTTCAGTAAAGACATTTTTCCTCACGTCCAATCTAAACCTCCCCTGGTGCAACTTGAGGCCATTTCCTCTCGTCCTATCGCTTGTTACTTGGGAGAAGAGACCGACCCCCACCTCGCTACAACCTCCTTTCAGGGAGTTGTAGAGAGCGATGAGGTCTCCCCTCAGCCTCCTTTTCTCCAGGCTAAACAACCCCAGTTCCCTCAGCCGCTCCTCATCAGGCTTGTTCTCCAGACCCCTCACCAGCCTCGTTGCCCTTCTCTGGACACGCTCCAGCACCTCGACGTCCTTCTTGTAGGGAGGGGCCCAAAACTGAACACAGTGTTTGAGGTGCGGCCTCACCAGGGCCGAGTACAGGGGCACGATCACTTCCCTACTCCTGCTGGCCACACTGTTGCTGATACAGGCCAGGATGCCATTGGCCTTCTTGGCCGCCTGGGCACACTGCCGGCTCATGTTCAGCCGGCTGTTGACCAACACCCCCAGGTCCTTTTCCGCCAGGCAGCTTTCCAGCCACTCTTCCCCAAGCCTGTAGCGCTGCATGGGGTTGTTGTGGCCGAAGTGCAGGACCCGGCACTTGGCCTTGTTGAACCTCATACAGTTGGCCTGGGCCCATCGATCCAGCCTGTCCAGGTCCCTCTGCAGAGCCTTCCTACCCTTGAGCAGATCAACACTCCCGCCCAACTTGGTGTCGTCTGCAAACTTACTGAGGGTGCACTCGATCCCCTCATCCAGCTCATCGATAAAGATATTGAACAAGACCGGCCCCAGTACTGAGCCCTGGGGAACACCGCTCGTGACCGGCCGCCAACTGGATGTAACTCCATTCACCACAACTCTCTGGGCCCGGCCGTCCAGCCAGTTTTTGACCCAGCGCAGAGTATAAGAAGAGGACCTTATGACTGGTGGCAGAAGATCCTTGCCCAGTGCCATTTAATATCTGTACAAATCCCTTTGGAAGGACTTGTCTGTACTCGGCAGTCCTGGACTGGCACTGAACATCAGTGTAAGCAGGCACCTACACACACACACGGAGCAGGGAAGGAGCTCTGTATGCTTCCGCAATGATGATGGAGCCGAGTTAATTCCCCCTGCTGCACTGCCCCCACCCTTTGGTCATTTTGCCCTTCTGGGTCTCTGTTCCCTACAGTAAAATGGAGACAATAACTTTTTAGTGTCTGATTTGTTTCCCCAGGAAAGTCTTCCCTGTCTGTGGAGTGGTGAGGCAGGACTAATTTTGGCTGTTCTGGCAGGGGTACGTGCACGGGCGCTGGTCTCTTGAGTAAATCCACGGTGACAGAGCTGCGCACGAAGTCCCGTAGGTGCCTCTGTGGGAACCTGCTCTTATAACGCTGGTTATACAGAATTTAGTGGGATCTGAATGCTGTTTTCTTGTGTGCCATTAGGTGGTGATGGAGGAAGCAGGATAGACACAATCCACAGAGCTTCAAGCCAGAAAAATCAGAAAATTCCTTAAACTTCTCACGAAGGAAACACTCCTTTGTCGGCTGCTCAAATAAATGAAAAACAGATAGGGGAGGGTGATGCTGCGTGTGTGTGAAAGAGGGAGAGCTGGGGAAGGGGGAGCAGACCGGTAAACTGAATCACTGCTCCCCTACTCTTGAAGAGGGCAGCGAGCATCCGATGGGAAGGACACAAAACTCAGGCTTTTGATAGGGGAATTACAGGGGGAGGAGAGGGAGAAGAGCAAAGAGATGAAGCTCTGCAGATTTCCTCCCCGGTGCTGCTGTCTCAGGTGGGGAATGAGGGTGGGAAGGGCTGGGAGGCACCGCCGGAGCAAGATGAAAGGAGGCGTGTGAACCAAGCAGGGCCATGGTGGCCTGATCTTGGGAACAAAACCTTCCTCGACTGAGGTCTCTCAAGGGTTGATGTGTGAAAACTCAGAGTTTGAGAGGAACGGGAAGGGGAAAAAAAAGCTAACTCAGAATAAGCAAACAACCACACACAAAAATCTCAGCGCTGCTTTGCTCTCCATGACTTTAATTAACTGTGACGGGCTGGTTTGGAAAATGATAAGTCTTGTTTTCACCGGCCTCGTGGTGTCACATCACCAGCCAAGGAGACCTGTTGGGTACCATGAACACCCCGCAGGAACTTCGTCTCGCAGTGTATAACATTTATTATAGAATCATAGAATAGTTTGGGTTGGAAGGGACCTCTAAAGGTCATCTAGTCCAACCCCCCTGCCGTGGGCAGGGACATCTTCAACTAGAGCAGGTTGCTCAGAGCCCCGTCCAACCTGACCTGGAATGTTTCCAGGCATGGGGCAGCCACCACCTCTCTGGGCAACCTGTGCCAGCGTTTCACCACCCTCAGCGTAAACAATTTCTTCTTTATATCTAGTCTGAGTCTCCCCTCTTTTGGTTTAAAACCGTTACCCGTTGTGTCATCACTACAGGCCCTACGAAAAAGTCTGTCCCCATCTTTCTTATAAGCCCCCTTTAAGTATTGAAAGGCTAATGTCCTCCTCAGTGCCAGTAGTGAGGGACTAGAGCCTGAACACCCTCCTTTTGCCACTAATCCTATTCTAATGCAGCAGTTAATATTTTTGTTGCTTTTCACCTCTTTTATTTTTTTCCATATCTGCCCTGTATATCCAACAGGGTTAGATTTCACTGTCTTGCTAAATGAAATACATGGAGGGGTGCTGAAGAGAATTACAAGGATTAGGAGCTCCAAATCTGTGGCATTTGGCATCTGTTCCCGCAAAACCCCAGCCTCAAATAGCGCTTTCTGTGCTAAGCCGGTGATGGGCGGGATCAGCGGTGGGATCAAGCCAGTGTCACGCCAGTGCAGGAACTCTTGGCCTCCAAGAAAAGCCAGCCCCGGGACTGGAGGGTAAGAAACCACTGCATCCAGTTTTGCTGTAGCATGTCCTGTGTCTTTGCCCGAACCTTTAACAATGAGAAATTGAATTAAAGCCTGAAAAGTTCAGATGCTTTAATATGAAAAGCTACTGGTCCTTCGGAGGACGATTCTGGCTCTTCTCAGCATCCAGAAGGAAATATCCAGAAGGAAATATTCAGTGGTGTATCTGTTGTGTCTTGGGTGCCAGCATGCTGCATTTTTCCCTTTCTTCCCCTGCTCAGAGCTTTTATTTCTTGGTGAGCGAAGAAGAGCCCTTCTCGTCTGGAGGACCCTGTCTGGTTTCACCGCGGTGTTTGAAGCTGCTCCGTGTAAAAGTGAAGTGCCCTTAGAGCTAGATGATGATACTTGAATCCCGAGACCAAACTCAGCCAGTGAATGGGGCACGGGAGAATTGCAAGGAATAAAAGACGTTGCCTGAGGATGAGGTGTTGAAAACGGCAGTGACGGACTCCGGGTGCCCGGACTGGAAATCTGCTGATTTTGGCTAGTCTGAACCCAGGAATTGCCCATATTTCATTTAACCTGGTACTCTCAAAGTATCGTATAATAGCAAGGCCTCTTGTACCAAATCTGGCTCTTGGTTTTCAGAGACATGGACATTTCTTCTTGGGCCAGGCTGCGTCTTTCTCCCTTAGAGTTATAAAAGCCATTGGGAGAGCAGCAGGAGCAACAGAGGTCACACCAAGTCGCACCAGGCGCTCAGGAGACCTCAAGTCCATCGTTCCTTCATTTTTGACACAGTTTTCTTGAATTGCCCCAAAGAAAGGGCGGGTGGATGCTGTTAAGAGACCTACCGTAGGCAGAGTCAGAAGCGCACTGGTACGTGCGTGAGTGTGCGTATTCGTGTGCACTGCAGCCTTTGAGAGACTGGAATAAGTATTTGTCTCAGCAGGGATTTAGCAGTGCCTGTATTAGCCGACCTTGAAGCTGAAACTAAGCCGTGGCCACCACCCCATTTTCCCGATTACTTCTAGAAGTCTTCATGGGTCAGTGGGCAGGAATGGTGCTGCCGGCACATGTCAGTGATAAATACTGTCCCCGTGCTGCTCTGGTGACAGGAGAAAGTCCAGGCTTTACTGCTTGCCACTGGGTTAATTGGGATTTGTTCACATCTTGAATACTGGGGTCAGTTTATAGTGCTTCTCCCCAGAGAAAGGACATAAGGAGATGATGCCGTCAGGCGTGGCACTGCTGCACTAAGTATATTCACCACCGGGTTTCTTCCCCCCCCCCCCCCCATTTTGTAGACAGTCTCTGCAGCATGAAACACAATTGACCTGGTTTCTCTTGAAAGGAATAAAATAGCAATGCAGGCTACCTGGAGTCGTTAAAAAGCCAGTTTTGTGTTGTTGCAGCATGAGTGACGCTGCTCTAGACCAGTTTGCATCCTGCTGTAGATGTTCTTCATGACCAGGAACAAAGCTGCTTCACCTAAGGGTAGGTTGTTTAAAGAAAAGTAAATGCTCACATGCTCTAGTGATGACACCCACATAAATATTTGGATAGACAGAAGCCTCCTGTGGCTGGAGGACTATGCAAAGAATGCTGAATACTCAGCAAAGGATATAAATGGGTGGTGGAGCAGTTCACCAGGTTATTCCTGACGTAAACACAGAAATGTGTTTATAACCCAGCAACCACAAAAATATTCTCAGTATTTCAGAAAAGTTTGATCCCAATGCTTTGGTGCCTCTTCCATGAGCCGAAGGCAGGTCTGGTACAGTGGAGGTACTGGTGCAACATCTGGACTGTATGAAGTAGGTCGCTGCTTTTCACCTTCTTCTGCTTAAATTGTATTTAGCTAACCCCTAACCTGTGCAAATTCGTTCAGTAGTCGCCTGTCTGCATCTGCAGCTGTCAGAAAGGAAGAACCTGTCATTTGACTAAGGCCAGCTCCATTCCCCTTCCGTGTTTCTGATTTCCAAAGCAAATTTGTCCAGCTTTAGTTTCCACTCTTTAATTTTTGCCCTGCTAATGAGCCCACCAGCACCCAGGGTTACCTCCCCATGAGGCATTTACACACCTCAGCCAAGTCTCCTTTAACTTTTCCTTCTGTTAACTGAACAGATTCAGTTCTTAAGTCTCGTAAGGAATTTTCTCATGTCTATGAATCATCCTTGTGGTTATCTTCTGTATAGTCTCCATTTTTTTTTCCCAGCAGTCTTTTAAAAATAGCTGCATCACTGTCCTCTGGCTGCAAATTGTGACCTTGGGGCCCTGTAAATGACTTCTTAGAGAGATCCATGTTTCCATTTGCATCTGCTTGTCGTATTTTTTCCTCTTTCAAGCAAAATAGAAAATGGCCAAGACTGCCAATATGTCCCTGTGATTACTGACTTTGTCCTGACTGAGGTGGGACCTCTTAAACATCCAGATTGCAACACACTGATTAGAAAAGCCAAGATGCTCTGGAGGTGCTGGGGAGCTGAAACAAACTCATTTTCCCTCGGCGTCAGCTGGGATACAGCTCCCGGGATGCACGTTCATCTCTGCAGGTCTAATCCATTGCTCTTAATGACCTGGGAGAGCTGGTCTTGACTTTCCTGGGGGCTGCGCCGAGTTTCATCCGTGAGCGTGACTAATAACGAACGGCAGCATTTTCACTTAGGAGGAAACTCAGAAGCTCCCCTTGGTCTTTCTGTTGCTCTCTTGAGCAAAACCAGCCCAAAAGAAGAAATCCAGTGATTTCACAGATCTGAAGTACATTGAAAATGTCCAGTTATTTATACTCTAAATGAAGAACAACCGTCATTTTTCTTTGCTCTGTTACCATGGTCTGCAAAAGCCCATCTGATAGGTACTGTGAGATCAAAGCAATTTATTAATGGTGTACGTGAAGGAAGGGAATTGTATCAAACTCCAGCCTGAATAGGAGCTGCACGTGCCTCGCTGGTTATGTGGCCTCGCTCCCTTCACACCCTCAGCAAAACCAAAGTTGTCACTTCTACGCAGCCTGCGAGGGCGAAAAAAAGGAGAATGAGCTCTCTAAAACCTCATGTTGATTGAACATAGCTTATAGCTTATGTCCAGAGTATCATGGCTTGGAGGTATTTATTGCTGGCAGGGAAAAAGCAATTGTCCTCAGCACTTTTGGGCCTGGAAATGATTTAGACTGTCAGACTTTGCTGGAGACTGGGTGGACTGCTCTTCTGCCAAGGAGGATTTGCCTAGCTTTGTAGCCCTGGAGTGAAGCCTGGATTTAGGCTTTCATGATTGGGAATGCCAAAGGGAGGCAAACGGCTGATGAACGGCTCTTTGCAGGGTTCTGCTAATGATACTAAATGGCTGTGGCCAAGAGATAAATCTTCATTTCTTTCCTTGCTGGAAAACCTTGTGACCTACATCACAACCAGAGGCAGCACATAGGCTTGGTGCCAGGTTTCTTCAATAGGATAAAGGGATGCAGTGGCATAAAGCCAGTGCCAGAATTTTATCTGTTGTCTCCTTGGCGATATTTGATATCTCTTCCCTCTGGTTTTGGATGGTATCCTTTATACCGACACTGTGCAGAGAGATTTGACAAGGGACAGGATTGTGGCGGTGCTGGATGATGGTGAGATGTTCTCCTACTGCAGCCATGGCTTTGGCCTCTGACCACCTGCATCTTTGGGGCATGCTTCCTTCTGAGCTGTGGTCTGTGCAGAAGTAAATCCCTAAGAGCCACAGCTCATTTAGCTCGGGATATCACTAGTTATCCTCATAGTAGACTGCATTTCCCAGGGATTAGAGGTGGCCTGAGAGGACCGGTGGTGCCTCTTCTGAATTGTCCACTAATCCCTAGGAAATGTTGTTGCTTGGATCCCAGCCACATGGCTGTGTGGTGGTATGGAGAGAGATGCTCAATGTTTCTCCAGCCCTTTGTCTGCAGGACAAGGGCCAGCATGGCTCAGTGCAGGTATCTTGGCCAAAGTGTCAAGGGTTCTCCGGAGTTTTGCCACGTACAAGCCAAAGCCAGGCGCTCCTTCCACCATGGGACAAGGAAGGAGAGGAGCAGGCTGTGGCGTGAAGCTGCCTGCTCCTTCTGCTCCCAGAGCTAGACCTCCTTCCAGCACTAGGAGAGAAATGTCCCTATCGATATGCTTAGGAGGAGGACTGAGCGCTGTTGAGGTTTCCTCAGCAGGAAGGAGCGATGGTGAGGAGGATTTGCCCTGACCCCAGGACTCAGGACGTGTTGATTCATGTCCCTGTGGTACCACGGTTTTCAGAAGCAGTGCGTATCTCTTCCAGCTAAAGTGTACGTCAAGGAGGGGTGAATAAATGCCGCAGGCAGCTGAAAGCCCCGATGTTCAGCTCAGCCTTTGCACTTGGAGGCTGTGGGACCAAACAAGGGGCATCATTCCAGGGGGCTGCTGGAGGGGTGTCGTTTCTGAATGCAGGGCACGGCCAGCCTCAGTCCCCCTCAAGAAAAGGGGCAGGTGGGTTTCTCTGAGGTTTCTATCAGTCTTAGGAGCAACGAGACAAGCAGGAGCTTTGTCAGCACAGTCAGCATTTGCAAGCTGCTTCATATCTTGGGCAGCATCAGTTCTGGTCAGCCGCCTTTTTCTTTAAGTAGGCTATTTCTTCCCTGTGCCCCTCCAAATCTTCAAAGTTACAGTCTCTTTTCTCGATCGCAAGAGGATGTCTGTTTTCTATTTTAAAGTTGTGGTCAGAAAACACAACCGGAGGAAATGGTTTGAATACTGCTCTGGAATAGTGCGGTTATGTCATCTGACGGCTGTGCTTGGGTCTTGGTTATGTCTTTACCTCTTGCAGCTCACCCTCCTCAGGGCATTGCAGCATCTGTGACTGGGGAGCTGCCTGTTGCACAGTGCTAGCAGCTGACCCACCAGGAACATCGACAAGGCATTTGGGGACATATTGCTTACCTCAGAGCGAGAAACAAAAACGTGTGTCATCAAATAGTCTCTGAAAACACCTCTACCATGGTGACAATGTGGATGATCGCTGGAAAGTGCCCGTGCCTTGACTTTATTTGTTTACTAGTATAGAAACATCCTATTTCATTGGAGAGGTCACGTAACCTCTGTTTTTTATCTGTCAAGTGAATACCATACTGCTTTTAGAGAGGGGTTGTGAAAATAAAGCTTTGAACCTGGTGAAGGAGGTTATGAGGACTCTAAGGACCTTAAGTGCATCTCACTGTCATTTGTCAGCTTTGGTCGAGTTTTTGAGACCGTTATATTTCCCAGCACCTCCTCCGCGGTGGCCTCTGTTACTCCTGCTACATTGCAGCCTGGGACCCAAGGGCACCAAGAGCTTTCTTGAATATTGTGAAATGACTAAGAGGCACACAGGAAATAATACAACAGCGTAAGACTGTGACCGTAACACATTGGTGAGAATTTCCTCTCAAAGACTGGTCTTCAGTAGGAAAAGATGTTTTCAGATAGGAGAAAAATACTTTGTACTGACGAGAGCAAGTTTGGGAAGGAAAATCCAATCCATATAGGAAACCCAGCCTCCGCAGGTGCATGTTGCACGCTGTTCTCATAAGAGTCGGATTTGATTTTGCAGCAGACACACTGACTCAGGCCACCAAACTGACCCTTCTGTAAAAGGAGGTTGTGGATGGACACTTCCCCCAGGCCTCCCCAGGGCAAGGGAATAGTCACCCTCCTACCTGCTTCATTCCATCCTGACAGAGAGTGGAGGCTGCTCCAGCTTAGCAGTGCGTTTTCCTTGAAGTCCCTACTAAATCAGTTTAGCTGAGCTAATCCTTCTGATTTTGCCTGCAGTGATTTGGGAGGGCTCACGCAAGCAGCTTGGCCAGCCACCAGTGAACTCACCCAAAGTGGGGGAGGAAACACGGTGGGGTGGTTTGTGTTGTCTCTCACCAGCACAGCTGGGTCTGGAAGACTTTTTGCCATATACTTGGCTTTTTGTCGTTTGCTTATAGCCTGAGGTCTTACGTTTCATCACCGGAGGTCAACGCACACAGCAGAAATTGTGTAATTACATCACCGTAACTGCACCCACACTAGGGGCTATACTGGTGCAAC
The DNA here is from genome assembly GCF_965638725.1 of Aptenodytes patagonicus. Taxonomy (NCBI): domain Eukaryota; kingdom Metazoa; phylum Chordata; class Aves; order Sphenisciformes; family Spheniscidae; genus Aptenodytes; species Aptenodytes patagonicus. Next base: position 168,724,206 of record NC_134950.1, on the reverse strand, counting down.
AGTGCTGGTGTATTGAGAGCATACTGCACGACCAAAATGGGTGTAACCAGCGGCTCAGATGGCTTGTTGCAGATGTTTATACCACACTGGCCCTTCTCAACGCACCAAACTAACTATGCTGGTCAAACTGGCACCATACTGGCCCTTTTCACAACATGGGACGCTGGAGAACAAAATTCCACAGAAGACATGTCCACTTTCATCACCGGTTACACTGGTACAAACACTGCATTTCCCAGGCCTTATAATACATTCCAATCTTTTTTTTTTTTTCTTTTCTTAGTCCCATTTGAAAGAGAAGAGACTTCCACTATTTTTCTTTAACAGGTTCCACAAACTGAATTGTCCTAACCACTCCCCTTGGTGCCCTTTGAACATCTTTCATTGCTCTGCCCACCCCACCCCCCATTTGTTACAGAGCGATACAGAGAAAGGGATGAGAGATGAAGTCAAAAAGCCACGGGAAGTCCTGATTTTTGCATCGTCCTAATCTTTAATAATTCCTGGCAATATTTCCTTTATATAGCACCTTTTATCCCAACGTGTATTACAAATTCCATAAATAAATGCAATACTGTGCTAACGAGGTCTTAGATCTGTCAAGGATGCAGCCTGAGGCTATGTAACTGCAGGTATTTCTCATCAAAATCACTTTGGTCTTTTTCTAACCTTCATCCTATAACAACGTGCTTACAAGGCTGTCTTGAGCAAAGGTGGACCTCTGGCTAGCATCAACAGAAAGGATGCTCGCTGGGGTATGAGGCTAGAGGAAAAAAGGCTTAGTTGAACTGAGGGATTGAGGAAAGATGTTGCAGTGAGAAAGAAATGCCCCAGTCAGCCCTTGTGGTTAAGCCCGTGCCTCTTACAGTTGGTGGAAGCAAAAGGGGCCTGTAAATCAGAGCTGGCCTGCACCAACAGGGAGGCGATGAGAAGATGGGGGTCTGAGAAGAGGAGGGTTGTGAGTGGAGAGCCGTGAGGGTGGTTATGTGAGGGGTGGGCAGAAGCATTAACTTCTATTTGGATGTAAATCTTTCCATCCCAGAGCCAGAGAACAGGACCTAGCAAACAACTACAGACGTACTGTCATCTGGGACGTGGGCATCTCCCTCACTCGCTGGGTCATCGTAGGGATCAGTGCACAACAGCCTATGGACTATCACATACCCCAGGGATGGGACCACCTGTGAATTGCCATAAAGTAAAGGGCAATGTGACAAAGGAATGAGAGAGGCTGAGCTCTTGCTTTGAGAGTTTCTTATTTGAAATAACAGTGGATTAGAAATCAAAATGTTATTGCTGCCATAAAGTCAACCGAGATGATATGGCTCCCTTGCAGTTTAGTCCCTCCATTTAGAGGTGCTTTGATTAACATTCATAGAGGCTGTAGTGATAATAGCAGCAGCTTCTCAGTTATTAGGAGCTCTCGGAAGGATCTCTGTGTGCCAAGCAACCGTGCTTTTTATTAGCATTGATGGTATGTGTCAGTGGTTGGCCTCTGTTTATGCTGGCATTAACAAGCATTGGGAGGAAAATTGTGTTGTCAAGCAGAAATAACAGTACTTGAATTATTTCTCTGCATCCATGAAGTGATAGCATTTCTGGTCTTTAGCATCTATTTTATGTTTATGTGTGACAGCAAAAATCTTGCCTTACAATATTGCAGTTTCACTAGAATGAGTTTAATTTTGTTTTCTGCAAAAATGTTCTTGTTTCTGGGGTTAAAAGCTTCTTGTTTGCAGCTTTCATCTCCCCTCTGAATGCAGCCTCTTTCCCAACAAGTAAAATCTGGCCTCCAAGCCACATCTGGACTGCAGACCTCCAACGCGAGCTTCTGCTACCCTGCTCTTTCAGGGAAGTCCCATCATGCTAAGAGAAACTCAGCTGATGTGCAGCTGCATTTTCAAAGCATGGATATCTGCCCATGTTTCATGTCTGTCCCATGAATGGAAAGAAGGCTACGTTCAAGATTTCAGTAGTTCAGCACATTTCAGGAGATCTGGATTTACTCCCATGTTCTGCTACTGACTCCCCAGGTGACCTTGGGGGAGTCCTACACGGGGGGGAACATTGTCACCGAGGATGAGGAAAAGGCTGAGGTACTCAATGCCTTCTCTGCCTCAGTCCTTAACAGGCAGACCAGTTATCCTCAGGGTACTCAGCCCCCCGAGCTGGAAGACAGGGACAGCGAGCAGGATGAACCCCCCATAATCCAAGAAGAAGCAGTCAATGACCTGCTACGCCACCTGGATGGTCACAAGTCTATGGGGCCGGATGGGATCCACCCGAGAGTGCTGAGGAAGCTGGCAGAGGTGCTCGCCAAGCCGCTCTCCATCATTTATCAGCAGTCCTGGTTAACAGGGGAGGTCCCGGACGACTGGAGGCTTGCCAATGTGACGCCCATCTACAAGAAGGGCGAGAAGGAGGATCCGGGGAACTACAGGCCTGTCAGCCTGACCTCGGTGCCGGGGAAGATTATGGAGCGGTTCATCTTGAGGGCGCTCACAAGGCATGAGCGGGACAACCAGGGGATCCGGCCCAGCCAGCACGGATTCATGAGAGGCAGGTCCTGCTTGACCAACCTGATCTCCTTCTATGACCAGGTGACCCGCCTAGTGGATGAGGGAAAGGCTGTGGATGTGGTCGACATGGACTTCAGCAAGGCCTTTGACACCGTCTCCCACAACATTCTCCTCGAGAAGCTGGCAGCTCACGGCTTAGACAGGTGGACTCTGCGCTGGGTCATAAACTGGCTGGACGGCCGGGCCCAGAGAGTTGTGGTGAATGGAGTTCAATCCAGTTGGTGGCTGGTCACAAGCGGTGTTCCCCAGGGCTCAGTACTGGGGCCGGTCTTGTTCAATGTCTTTATCAATGATCTGGATGAGGGGATTGAGTGCACCCTCAGTCAGTTTGCAGATGACACCAAGTTGGGTGGGAGTGTTGATCTGCTCGAGATTATGAAGGCTCTGCAGAGGGACCTGGACAGGCTGGATCGATGGGCCCAGGCCAACTGTATGAGGTTCAACAAGGCCAAGTGCCGGGTCCTGCACTTCGGCCACAACAACCCCATGCAGCGCTACAGGCTTGGGGAAGAGTGGCTGGAAAGCTGCCTGTCGGAAAAGGACCTGGGGGTGCTGGTCGACAGCCGGCTGAACATGAGCCGGCAGTGTGCCCAGGCGGCCAAGAAGGCCAATGGCATCCTGGCCTGTATCAGCAATAGTGTGGCCAGCAGGAGTAGGGAAGTGATCGTGCCCCTGTACTCGGCCCTGGTGAGGCCGCACCTCGAACACTGTGTTCAGTTTTGGGCCCCTCCCTACAAGAAGGACGTTGAGGTGCTGGAGCGTGTCCAGAGAAGGGCAACGAGGCTGGTGAGGGGTCTGGAGAACAAGTCTGATGAGGAGCGGCTGAGGGAACTGGGGTTGTTTAGCCTGGAGAAAAGGAGGCTGAGGGGAGACCCCATCGCTCTCTACAACTCCCTGAAAGGAGGTTGTAGCGAGGTGGGGGTCGGTCTCTTCTCCCAAGTAACAAGCGATAGGACGAGAGGAAACGGCCTCAAGTTGCGCCAGGGGAGGTTTAGATTGGACGTGAGGAAAAATGTCTTTACTGAAAGAGTGGTTAAACATTTGAACAGGCTGCCCAGGGAAGTGGTGGAGTCCCCATCCCTGGAGGTATTTAAAAGACGTGTAGATGAGGCACTTAGGGACATGGTTTAGTGGGCCTGGTGGTGTTGGGTCGATGGTTGGACTCGATGATCTTAGAGGTCTTTTCCAACCTTAATAATAATGATTCTATGATACACTCCATCTGTGCTTCACTTTCCTGTCTGTAAAAGAAGAACATGCTCCTCTCAATTTTTCTGTCTTATATTTGGATTAGGAGATTTTTGCAGCAGGAATTGTCTGTTACTTTGTGCAGTTTATGCCTGGATCAGTGAGGCTTGGATCTATGTCGGGGTCTGCAGGCAAGTGTCAATGCATCAGTATTCTCTCTGGATGACCATGGCAGTCTGTGCTGGCTTTCAGCAAAGAGTTTGTGGCTTTGAGGCAGACTCCTGACAAAAGGACACACGCCGGCGTAGCAGCATCCCTGCAGCTGGTAATGCTGTGGTGATTTACAGGGAAATATCTTTCAGGTTGAAATTGCTGTGGCCACAGTCAACTTCTTGCCCTAATGAATAACCCCAGGAAGCACATAATTTTCAATTCCTTTAATTTGTCTGGGCTCCTTATTTAACCCGAAAAGCCAAGATGTATCCAAAGCTCTCCTCAGTTACTCACCCCTTGCTGTTATTCTCTGGAAAGTGAACACTAGTATATCCCTCATTTCAGTGCTGAATATATGTTTGAAATCCATCACGAGCAAGCTCTGCAACCCCTTTTTCTTTTTCCTTCAGCTGCCTGCCTGTGCGTATGCCCAGACAACATGTACCTCCTAATGCATTTGCTTGATGAGTTTAAAAGACCTCAGTGTAATCGATTTTTCACTGCTAGTATTAGTCCAGGAAATCAGAGCTCCCATCCATGCTGCCAAACGGGAGGATTTATCATTGAGGTGGAAGCTGTGCTGCCTGGCGTCAGGTCATTCCTGACTTTGGTTGTTCCTCTGCGACAATGTCGGCACACTCAATTTCTTTGCCAGAGGTGAATGCTGAGCGTTGGGGGTGTCTTTGTGGGTGACTCTGGAGTGACAGGGAGGTGCTTTCAAATCCTGATGTGTGCTGAACCCGGCGGGGAGGGAGGCCAGGGGCCTCTGTATAATGTAGTCCTCCTCAGGAGGAAGAAAGAGCGTGTGTGTCCTTCACACGCGGCTCTGTGCTCAGGGCTGGTCTGTGCACAGCAGGTGATGTCCTGGCCTTGTCAATGTCTGGTTAGACTGCCCTAGCCCGGTGAAGACCTTCCCCCAGCACCACGTGGAGCTGTGCAGGGGAATCTCCTCCTCCATCCAGGAACAGTGGGACACATGAACTTTAAACCGGGTCCTCCCATAGCATTTTGCACCCGTAAAACCCCTTGGGTTAGTAGGTAATGTTTTCTTAAACATGACAGCTTTGTAGCACCTGAAGCGAAGGCTGATGTGCTGGCAGGAAGACAACCTATCCCCTTTTCTCTCTCCCAGCCTATTAGTAGTGGCAGTCTTTCCAAACCATTACGTACCTATGGCCTGGTGTTTAGCATCATCTCCTTGTTCGGCATCTGGGGAACAGTGAATTTTAAGATGCCTCACCCGAGCTCAGTGCTGCGCTAAGACAGTCCAGCTCCTAGGAGCATCCAGCCTCTAGGTGAGCAGAGGATGGCCAAGGCAGAACATCATAGCAATATAGTCTATTCTATTTTCTCTACAGAACTAGGTCTAAAGCCTGTCCCAATCCCAGGTGCCAGCTTGGTCAAGACTGGTTACTTTTGTAACCAGCGCTGTCCAGTGGCACCATGCATCTAGAATGATTTTTGAGTCTTTTCCAACCGATTGGTCAAATATTCACTTACACCTCAGTCAACAGCCTAAGACGTAGGAGTGGAGTGACATTCAGATTTGCACTTTTGGATTTAAAATGATTCATCTCAGTCATGCTACCATCATTAAGGCTTATAAGAACGAGCTATTTTCATATGCTTACTCCTGCATTCCTGTGGCCCTAAGGGTGTTTAATAGCTTTAATTGCAGTGATCTGAACAGCGCAACCTTTGTGCTGGACCCATGGACGAGTTGCCATCTATCAGCTGAGCGATAGTGACTTGTCACAGGTGAGCTTTCAGCAGGGAGCAAATGTGAAGCGAGGAAAGAGGTTAAGACAACTCACATTGACACAAGGCAAGAACACATCGATTAACTGGGGACTGATAGCTTGTTCCATAACTTGTCACCTGTTAAAATATTGTATTTATATTCACGCTGATATACTGCCAGTTGCATTAAAAATAGACCAAGCGTGTAACTTTTAGTCCAGCAGAAGAAGAGTTTTCACACAGTTCAAAATCTTCACCGTGATTAATTCCTGGCTTGGCTTTTAAGTACCCCCAGGCAGCGTGTTTTGCCAGAGGGTGTCCAGTACACCCTGAAAATATCCTCTACAAAATAAAACAAAAGAGAGATGCACTGTTCACCAAAGCCCCATGATACGTAGACCCCCTTCAGCCAAACAAGTCCCAGTGAGGGGAAAGCAGGCTGTTAAGACACTGACAGCCCGATGTGGATGCTGGGGAGCTGCGGTGGCAGCAGGTCCGTTGTGGGCTGCTCTGTTGGCGCTGCGTGGGTGGCACAGGCTGGCGGGAGGTGAGTGCAAGGGATTGCACAGAGTCCTCCTCCCGTGCAATTAGGAGCTTGAGCAGCTGGAGTTGATGTGGTGCCTGCTGCAGAGGATTAGGCTGGGAAAAAGATGATTTTCAGCCTCCTTTGGATCCTGCTTGTCGGGAAGCTCTTGACAAAGAAGGGGAGGGGACTGCTGAAATGCACTCGCTCTGGAGAAGAGTGGTTTCATCAGTCCTTCTGCAAACAGGTAGGAGAGGGAAGAGCTTCCTGATGAGGGAAGACTTTACTGAGTGTAGATTCTGAAGCTAATTCTTTAGTTTCATTAAAACAAAAAAAACCACAAAAATGTCAGTTGAAAATCAGTAAGATACTCACGCTCCTAAGCTGAGGCAGTCCAAGCAGCCTCTATAACAGGGTCATCCTTTTCTCTGCCCGTCCTATCTTTCCTACTGAAACAATAGGGGAAGAATACATTTCATCTAACGTCAGATGTTTAAAAGATAGCTCCTAATTTTAAATTAGTCATCCAGGCTCTTTCTACATCAGTCAAGAGAAGCAGATGCTTCCAGAGAGTAGTTCATTCTCTGATGATGTTTTTTAGGCATTTGGGTGGGATCCAGCCATATATCAGTAAGTTTATGACCTTCGGATAAAATTTAGAGGTTGGACCCATGGACTGCACATGTTTTACAGGTCTCTGGCCAGGTACTCTACAATCCTTATCTTTTAGTTTTCTCTTTCTTTTTCTTTTTTCTTTTCTTTTCTTTTTTTTTTTTTTTCCCAGAGCAGCAATAACTGCTTGCACCTCTGTTCCTGGGTGTTCCTGAGATTGCTGGTTCAGTTCCCTCCTTCGTGAGTCACGAGGACATTTGTCACCTGTGCCCTGCTAAAATGGGCTCTGATGTATTGCATGAGCTAATTCCCCTGACTCTGCCTCACAAATCTCTGTTTGTCTTGTTCATTAACATAATTACTTCCCTCCATTAGCTGACGCCTGTAATAAAAGTCTCTGTTCCTCCTGTTGAAAGCTGTAGAGGTTGATAGCATGGTAATAAAAGTCAACAGTATGGGTGACTTAACAAATGACTTTCCCTTCAACTATTTGGCTGGTTTAGCAGAGCTCCCTTTCCCCAGTGCCCTTGGCATGAAGGGAACTCAGGAGTTTCGTGTGCTAACAGTTTCGCTCAATGTAGAAGGCACTAGAAACTCCTTTAGAGAGCTCACCTTGATTGTTTGCCTCATGATAGCTAAGAGCAGATGTGAGGTAAGAGGAAACTCCTTTCATTGCATGGAAAAAGATCCATTCCTGAATGCAAGAATGACAATCAGTGCTAGAAATGATGCTATGAGGAAGTGGAAATTGGTTTTTAAGAAGGCTTTATTGTACACTTGCAATTCTGGGTCCTGTGAATTACGTGCATTGACTGGGAATTAATTCTCTTTAAGAACCAGTTTCCATTCAAAGATTATTTTTGCCCTACTTCGCCTATTTCTGCCACCCATGGAAATTATTTCAGAACTGGAAAATAGATCTTACAGCAAGACCTCACAAACTCTATCCACCCTGCTGCAGTCAATAGGGGAAGATTGCTGTCTTTAAAAGTACATCACTGAGAGGAAAATATTGGATGCTAATGGGCTCTTTAATCTAGACAGGAACACAACCCAGCAAGGAGAAAAATATTAGTGGTGAGGGTGATTCACTTCCTAGAGCAAAATCCTAAGGGTATTATTGTTTTCTCTATCTCTTGAAGTTTGTGATCAGCTCTATTCAGTTGACTAAACATATGTGTTTAGTGTCTTTTTACGTGATCTGGGGTATCTGAGACATCTGTATGGGGCTGGCAGGACCTACAAGGTACTCAAGATCTTCTGAAGTGGCAGCTAGACATGCAGTGGGAGAGCCCCGTGGGTCTCAAATGGCACTAGAAGCCTGCTTTTAGGCAACTAAATTATATCCCTGGGCTCTGATTATGGATTTAAGGGGAGAAGTTGGTACTTTTAGGGAGCAAGATGTTTAATCTATTTATACATCCTCTTTAGGATGAGGTGAATTGCCCCCTTGACTGATTTCATATGGGTTGAGGAGCTCAGATGATAGAGGCGTCTGTGCCTACTGAGATGAATGCCACCCAGAAAGCCTAAGGGAGGAACTGGAATTGAACCCTGGTTCTCATGTCCATCCCCATTGCCTGTCTCACAAGAGCAATCTTTACAGAATTTCATGCTGCTTTTATCCTGGTCGGGAAGTGGCGGTGACCTGTGTGCCTGAGCTCTGACTCCTAGGCCATTTGATACCTCCTGCACTAAGCAGGCAAATTGCCCTGCCTCTGCAATTAGAATAATTAGGGAAAGCGATGTTTTGAGCTACTGGCAACTCTAAGAATAAAACATTTCATTTGAATCAAAGTGCTCTGATCAAAGTTTGAGCATTAAGATAACAACAGAGCAATTAAGGAAATTTTCAAAATGAAAAGCTTGTGTGGGTGGAAATAGTTTCTGTCAAAAATGTCATCAAAACATCTGAACTCTTTAAGAATGCTCCTTTTCCCTTTGTTTTGAAATTGCTCATTTAGGAGAACAACAGAGTAACATGGGTGTATCATAGGTTGGTATCACCTGTTCTTTTCCACCTTTCTTCTCCGTTCCCGAGAACAAATGTTCCAAATCCCAGTACGATGTGGGCAGGTCTTTTTCCCAGGTGTGGGACTGAGATCAAGATCTGACTGCTGAAATTTCCACCAGCCTACACAAAGAAGTGCCTCGAGCACATCTAGGGACAAATGCAAACAAAAAGTTGTCCAGCAAAGGTTATTCTTTTAGGCTCTCATTCCTTTCTGAAGATTAAAAAAAAAAAAAAATGTGGAAAGACTCACAGGGGCTGAAAACTTACCTAATGGGCTCCAACAGAGTGTGAATTGTCCCAGCCTGCAGTGCTGCTTTGTGAAAGAAAGAACCTGAGGGTGGAAAACAAAGGAAATCATGCCTGGAAAATAGTGCAGGTTGCACCTTGCTGCAGGCAGCAAGGTATTTACTGTAAGACACCCTGTCTCAGGTTGATCAAAAAGGCTCTGTCTTGCTGACAAGTGAAGTGATTTTCCTGGTACTGGGAAAAGAGATGAACTTTTAGTGAATGCCTCTGAGCATAAATGAATGCAGAGCGCGGGAGCCGCGCTGACTTTGTAATGAGTCCAGCTCAGGCTGAAATCATCTCACTGCACGGAGAGGGATTCAGACTTGCCACCGTTGTAATCGTGCAGTAGGAAACAGCTCTCCCTTCAGTGTGATGCAGCCAAGATCAGCTTGTTAGGTAATTGAGATGATCTTATAAACCTATTCCCGAGGGAAGGTAGGAAAAAAAACCCCAAGCTCTCTAGGAAACACTGGATTTCATCATATGTTCTGTGAGTGAGGGCTCTGGAGGTAACCTAAACACACGTGGCCTTAACTTGTGAAGTCCCGGTTGCTTTAGTGGAGTGATCCGGTGGGATAATCAGGCTCAGATTTGCCAGGAAAGTCAATTGGTTCCCATTAACCTTCAGTTTGTGCTTCTCTCGCGGTAGCTGAGCACCCGCCCATCCTCAGCACAGAGATGTGGGTTGCTTCCTTAGCCTCAAGTACAGGGAGTGGGAAAGAGTCTGATGTTCCCTTCAGAGATGAAGAAGGATGGTACCTCTCCGCCCATCCCAGCCCTGTGATGTGGGGACACAGCCATATGGAAGAGGAGGGTCTGGTCCTTTTATGTGATATGGTGGGGAGGGACAGGGAGGAGATGCAAAGTGAGAATTGTATCGTTTAATTTTAGGCATCTAAAAGTCAGATGACCACATCTGCGTTCCTCATGCTGGGCTCCCCCTATCTGTAAGCAAGCCCTTCCAAAAGACCCTGTTCAGACTGACCTTAGACTCTTGTTTTAGGGTGAGGCTAATTACCCTCTGGATGTGCCCATTTCTCTGTATTGACTGTAGAAGACGACTGGAGTGAGAACCTCAGGCTTAAATATCTGCATTTTAGACATGTCAGAACCAGCAGGAGGTTCCCACTTTCATCTTCCCAACTGCCACCTGGGCTGCTCCTACCCCAGGTCTTCAGGAGAGCAACAGTTGCAGAGAATCTGGCCCATAGCCACATCGCAGGATCCAAAATATCCATGGTATCTTTAATCCTTTGGATGCTGTATGTTTTTACATGTCTAGACAAATTGTGACAGCTTCTAATAGGGGAGAGCTATACTGATGAAAACGTGATGAATACCAGCCTAACTTTTAATCATCTGTCTCTTATAGGAATACGCTAAAGGGGGTATTTATGGACAAGCCCACAATTAGTGTGAACTGGGTTGGCACACGGAGAGGTGGCAGAAGCCGGAGATGATCCCTCTGTGCTTATTGTAGAGGTGATGTTAAGGCTGTTCTGGACATACTCACTGCATGATCTCTATTACCATTTTATCTGCAGGAGTTTGGCATACCCAACAGTCATAAGCAAAATTTTATCAGTTCAGTCTTGAACATGGAAAAAGATCTGTGAGGTAGTACTAAAGCAGTAAAGTTGTCATGAGGAGAGATCTCTGTGACTTTTAATTTTGCAGATATTAGATGGAGAAGAAATAAATTTTCCAGCGAGTTGACCAAGATGCTACTGGATGTGACAGCTGGAAGATTTTTTCACCAAATGTGTGTGGAATCCTGAAGTCTGAGAAACAGAACCTGAACCCAATCAAAGGTAAGTAACTCTTGGGAAGGGACTGAAAATCTGACTGGCTGAATACCCACTTCTGAGAGGTTAATAAACTGCCTTAAACCTGGGTACAGAGAATGGGAAAGAGAGTCAGTGGCTCAGGAGAGGATGACGTGTCCCATTAGCTGAATTTTAGTATGTAAATGGCAAGGAGCAAGGTGTGTGTGAGTCCAGCTGAGAAGACACCTGACCATTTCCCACCTTGAGGAGAATATCAGCCGGTGCTCGCTTCCTAAGTGAGACCTGGAGCTCACAGGGGTGCCTGGGAAGCCTTCCTCCTGCTTCTTCTACTTTATTAGGTCAAGCTTGGTGGCCAAAATGTCATCATGGTGCCTGTAGCTGTCACCTTGTGGTTTGGCAGATATGAAGTATCACCTGCTTTGGGATGGAGCTAGTGGAGGATCCCCAGCCCAGTCAGCCAGACTGAAAGTGAGCTTATGCCGAGATCAGCTTTCTGGCTGATCATCTGAAATATTGAAAATTACATGAGTAACAGTGAAGAGGATTTTATTTTGTGGTGGATGGTTGCTTGAATTTTCAATTCCAGGCATTCAACTTGGCAAAAGAAGAGACCCCTAGATTAGGCGGGGGACTCATCTGACTGGACAGACCCCTCCACTGTGATAACGTCCACCCCTAGGTACATCAGCCTAGATCTACACTGCAGCCATGCAGCTCAGCCTGTCCTAAAGGAGGCATCCAAAATAAGTGAGAAGGACCACTCATTAAAGGTGCTCATTCGTCTCCGCTGACTGGGACCTGCAGTGCTTTTCCCAGCTGGAGGTGTCCACACTAGAGATAGAATCATAGAATCATTTAGGTTGTAAAAGACCCTTAAGATCATCAAGTCCAACCATAAACCTAACACTGCCGAGTCCACCAATGTTGGAGGAACTGAATCCCACCTGGTATAACCCATGGACCTCTCCCAAGGCAAGCCACACCTAGGGAATAGGGCAGATGGTCTCAAATGCTGACATCGTGATGCTGGGCTTTGTACTACTAAAATGACATCAGATGACAGGTATCAGCTGCTTTCTCTTTCCCTCCTCTCACCTGTGAACTCTGAATTTTAGTGATCACAGCTGTGGTGCACTGGGTTTCCTTCCTGTGCCTATTTTATGCAAATGATCTCTGTAGCACCCCTGCTAATATGGGCCATAGCTTACTGGTCAAGAAGGGTACGTTCCCTCTAGACCCAATAAGTAATTCTTTGAATTAATCTTGTATTTCAGCTATGTCATGACATAAGTCGATTCCTTTTAGAACTTGCACTGCCTATTGCCAAAGGTCAATAAATTGCACTGGTTTATACCGGCAAAACGGCAACAGCTTTGTTGGTGTATATATATATATATATATATGTGAGGCACTTCGGAGCACGATTTTGAACAAAGAAGGATCTTGTCTACTTAAATGTGGCAATTTGCTCAGGCTGGATTATTATCCAGACACAGGAGAAGGGTAGCTTTTTGAACTTTCACATTTAGCTTGATAAAAGCAAGACACAGTCTTCCACAAATGATGATAAGTGGTTCCTGTGAAAGAGAGAGAGTCTGTCTTGCTCGCTCACTTTTCTTCATCATTGATTGCGTACATACACATTCAACAGCCACAAAACATAAAAGTCAAGCAACCAAAACCTGATGAATGTAACAATGAAGGTCGCCTACCCACCCTGGGCTGGAGGTTCAGGGTTCATATTCTTTCTGTCCTGTTCTCCTATTTTCCATGTTTTCCCAATAGTAGTGATAAAACTGGAAAAGGAAGAAATAAACACCGGAGAGAGGAAATCAAACATTCAAAATGCTGAATAAGCAGCAACCAGTTCCCTCCTGAGACCTGTAATCAGAAAAGGGTTTAAATAGTCTCCATCCAGTCCTCTCCTTGCCTGCTGCCTGTCTCTGTTTGAAGTGCGTTTGGCTACATGGTGGAAATTGTGATTATACCACCGGAGGCACATCTAACAGTGATGCATATCAATCCTAAAATGCCTTTTTCTGCTGGGAATACGAAATGCCTTATCCATCTTAATCAAAATAAATCAAGAGCCTTTGTAAAAAAAGATTTCCAGCCATAGGTCACCAAGTCACCTTGAAGCTGTAATTTAGGAAGAAAAATGTGATTAAACTTCTGGCAGTTTCTGATATGGGGGTATGTGGAAGAGTGTTTAAGCCTGTGGAGTTACACATGGCCTCAATAGGCCTTGAGGCATTTTTGTATGTCCCCAGTGGAGGCACAATAAAGCCGATTCAGTTACTCCCCTGTTAATTGCATTAGAATTTGGGCCTTGCTGAACCAACGTTATTAACAGTGATCAGACACTTTTCAGCAGAGGTACCCAGGAGCTAGGAAAAAAATCCTGTGCTATTTCTTTGATTGCATCAGGCCGAGATGACAGGAAACTCGGGGTGAATAGGGAGCTGAAGGGGTGGTAGACATCACAGCTCTGATACATTATTCAGATGTTACAATACTGGAGTTGAAGTTACACAGAGGAAATGAGACTCCCTTCTAGCAGGGTATCTGTTTATAGCAGCCGTTTGAGCACCACCAAGAGAAAAATAACAGGCTCCTGTAGGCCACCGTGGAGGCTGAGACCAAGCAGGGGAAAGCCTCATGATGTGGTTGCTGGGAAAAAGAGTGAGAGTCTGGCTATCAACCACCAAAGCAGCACCTGACTGATACCAATCTAGCTGGTTCCTAAAGACATCCAGTGATGGAGAAAAACTGGGTATCTGCTGGTTTGGGGGGTGTGGGAGGGTGGGTTCAGGAAGTATTTGAGACTGAAGCTGAAAAGCACAGAGAACCCGGAGGGTTTGGGCCCTCTGTGTATAGTGGGGCAGGTGGGGAGATGCAGGGACATCAGTGTCCAGCCTGAGAGGACGGAAGAGGAGGAGGAGAAGTCACCCCCTTCACCAAGCATGAGCATACCTGGGGGAGGAAACCATGATAGCAGGGCCTGGAGCTGCATGGGAGTTGTTTCAAAAGCTGTTCAAAGTTTTGGGACCCCACCGCTGACGACCCTGGATGGCAATGCCAGAGCATCCTCTGGCAACAGGTGCCTGCCTTCCACTCCTTTTTTGTGGCTGGAGAGCTCTGCTTAAAGCCTGTTTTGAAACTACATTTGATCAAACTCTAAAACTTGCATGGCGGTACTGGCTCAAGTCAGTTGTGCCTATCCTTGGCAGGTGGCGGTTGTCTTCTTCTTCCTTCCAGCTTATCCTGGGCAACCAGACGGGGCTGAATTCTTCTCCTCAATTTGCTCAGGGTGGAAGAGAAAACGCAAATACCTCCTTCTCCCTTACCATAGTCTCGACTTGACAAAGGCTGTCTTGCCTGTAGATGCTCTCCCTCCCTCAAACAGCCAGAGAGGGAAATGTTTCCCCGTAAACAGACTGAGCTGCCTGCTCTGCCTCCCCTGGTAAGAGAAGAGGAGATGGGGTCCCGGATGGGGAGGACCCCTTTCAGCCTCTGTGAGGATATTTTGGGGTCCCATGGTGCAGGATCCACAAATTCAGACTCCTCCAGTTGCCCTAGTGTAGAAGTTGCCATGGATTAGATGAGCACCTGTTCATAAACATCGTGAAGGGTCCATGCAATGTAATTTGGGATGGGTTCAACGCATTTTATTGCTGGCAAATAGGAGTCAAATTAGCATACCTTTGCCATGGCATGCACATGGAGAGTCCTTGCTGCTCAGCGGTTACGTGGTAGCTTTCAGAGGTGCCGTGTCTCTGTCACTGTCTCCAGGGATGACCTCCTTGCTGCGAGGGCAGGCTGGTGGGTGTCATTGGGAAGAGCACGAAGGCCCGTGAAGAGCATCCCATCATGGAGGAAGGAGCGGTGCCGTCCTTCAGTACATCATTCCTCCCTCCTGCTCATGGGTCCAGTACCATGAATGGTGGAGATGGTTGATTTTCACCCTCTTGGACCAATGAATTTGCATGTATTTTAATTCCAGGGCTGATTTGCTGTTTGAATAGCTGTTTTCTGCCTCCCTCACTGTCCAGCACTCCAGTTTCCTTTGAGTTGTGCATTTATCTCTGTTTCTCACAGAGAGGGTTGAGGGTGATGTGTAGATACCAGGCTGAGAAGTGTACTGCGAATTCTGGGGACAGTTACTATGATAAATGCATAAAGCTTCCTCAGATGAAAAGTGTTGTCTGTATAGATACTGTCATGATGATGGATGAGTGCACTGGTTTATTCTCTTTCCCATTTGTTGCTGAGGGCCAGGCCCAGAAAGGATTCCCAGCGCAGACAGAATATGCTTTCAGTCTCATGTCTTTGGCTTTGCTAATATTTTTCCGTATCAGCCACCTCTTTTTGTCTAGGTTAGCAACCCTGGAGTCCCTCCAAGTTTGCACACATTTCCAGTAGTCATTAAAAATCAAAACCTCAGAGCCATCTCACCTGTGACTTTGGGAGCGGCTGAAGAATGAAAGTAGTCATGAAAGCTGAATGTGTTAGGTGACAGCAGAGAGGCAACCTGGTGTCCCATCCACCTCCCTGGAAGTTGGCTGTTCCAGAAAATAATACTGTATTAGCTATTTTATCATTAGGTATTGGGAGAACCCTGCAGCTGGAGGAGAATGGACTTTTTGCAGCAGCAAGGGTACGTCATGCTGGGCCAGAGGACAGTCACCAGCCATCTGAGGTGAAGGAGAAAACCACAGGCAGCAGAGCTGAGAGCTCACCTCCCTCTCCTGGGGCAATGTACACACAGCCATTTTGCGTTGCATTGGCATGTTGCATTGGCACATTTACATTTTTCTTCATTTCCACTTGCTTCCAGCATGTTGGAGCAACATAAATGCTTGCGTTTAGCACAGCTGACGACAGTACTTAAAGCTCTTCAGGGTCCACCGTGAGATAGTCTAAGGTGGCGGTTTCTCGACTGCTCTGAGCTGATCTAAGTGGCTGATTGCAGATTGTGCTATAATATGCTTGAAGAGAGAGTGAAACTGCAGCCCGAGTCCAGCCATCGCTGTTGAAAACACCAGGGAAGCAGCAGACGCAGTGGTGGATTTTTACAGCTTCTGGATCTTGCTGTACCCCCCAGACTCAATACAGCAACACGGGGAGTTCAAGCAACCCCCCAGAGAAAAGTCTCTCAAACAAATAGGAAAGAAAGGAATGTTTGCTTAAAATGTTAAACATATCCTAATCAGTAAATAAGAGTACTTCAAATAAGGCACAAAGAATTACTACATGGCAGTATTATGCCACTTGTGAAATTTCTATGTGTAGTAGGAGAGAAGAAAAAACCACCAAACAAATGCAAATAGATGCCAAAGGAAATAAAGCTTTAGATTAAAAATGGAGATTTAGATTCAAATCTTTCTTTGGAGATCATTTAGAGTCAGCAGAGGAGAAATCTTCCTGAACTTACTCAAATTCAGGAACTAAGTTTCCGAAGAGCTGTGGTCTTTGCAGGTCGGAACTTGAGCATGGACACAGGCTCCATGCCACAGCGATGGCACCTCTTTTATTGTCACAAATAGAAACCGACATTAATCTACTGAAGACAATTGGATGTTACTAACGCTAAGCAACCTTCACCTCTGCAAAGTACATCCATATAACTCTTTATAGCACCAAGTTATCTTATTTTGTATAAGTCAAGCTGTTAATAATTTATTTGATTCCACTTTCTGATCTACGATCGAGGAAAGTCCCTGCCTCAGTTTTCACTCCTGAACCTTTTACCCCTTGCAGACTGTTTTCTGCTGGCCTGATTAGAGTCGAGGAGGGGTGTTTATTATCTCTTATGTTTATTCATGCTCTGCTAAGTCACTCTGTATGTTGCTATCTGAAGCTGTGTTGTACTAATAAATATACTACCAATACTAATATACTCCATGCTGGTTATGGAGGACAGCATAGCCTTGTGAGACGTTCTCCTCCCCAGGCACCATGAAGCCAACCTGCATATCTCCAGGTAGATTTTTGCCCTTCATTGCAGTGAGGAAAATCAGAATCCAGTTGGTTTGTAGAAAGAGGCCGTGCTGGAAGAGGTGGGGTGTTATGGTTAGGGACAGAGACTGAAGACCTCAAAGGTCTATGTACTGCTTATATCCATGGGTTGCCAGATGTGGTGGGGACTTCTGGAGGTTTCTTCCACACCTATACTTTTCAACTTACATATAACAAATTGCTTTGTTTTGACATCATTCTAACAACATGGCATTTGTTTAGCGACACGCAACGTGAGCTAGCGCAGACTTTGGAGGATATGACAAGCTTTGTGATATGATAGGCAGTACACAAGTGACGAGCGCATCTACACCTGGATTTGCATAGCAGCGGGGCATTATAGCTGGGAAAAGCCTATAGGTGTAATTTAGGTCACCTCTTCTTCCCAGGGGATCACTCAGGTGATGCTCAAGGCTGGGTGGTTAATGCTTTGTGCAGGTGGCAGGCTGTGGTGGGAAGGGCATGAAGGGAAGCAGAGCACTGAACAAGCAGTGGGGGCTTCTAAATTAACTTCTCCCACATATTTTTCAGTGATTTTTCTCCTACTGTTTCTGACACGGAAAAAGTCTTTCCACTTTGGATTCCACATCTTATAGCTTTATTATTTATGAGTCTCTATCAGCTGAAAAGAAGCAGATCATGTTTTATTGATGTTCTTCTTTCAGATTAATCACAGGCTATACGGCACTTGGAGCATTTCCATTCCTCTGCTTTGTCAGGGATTGCAAGGCTTGTAGCAGCCCTCCCCATGGCAAAAAATGCTGTAGATTTCCAAAGGGGTTTAGTTGGGAGATACTATCAAGACTTTTTCTTTTTAAGAAAAAAAGCAAAGACTTTGTTTCCTCTTTTTCTGATAGTTATCATGACCCGGAAGAAACAGAAAAATACACACACACACACACACACACACACAAAAAAAGGAAGAAAAAAAAAAGAGAAGAAAATAAGTGAATTCACTTTGTCACAGATCCCTTTTCCTCCCCAATGTATGTGCATGTGCTGCTGTACTGCATGTGATCTTTGGTTTTACATGTCTAATGGGATACTCCCCTACCTTTAATCAAGTGAGCAGTTGGCAGAATCAGGGAAAAATGGCACTGGGAGGTGCCTCGGGGCATTTTGGGTTTTAAGAACATTTTGTAAAAGCAGTCATAAACTCGGTACCTGGTCCTCATAAAAGTGGGCCTGCTGCCCTGGCTGTGTGAGGTAATAAATGGTGAAGTGTGTAAGAAATCACAGTTCTATATTCAAAGTGCTTCAGTTTCATAGAGACTGCTGCATGTCCAATACACAGAATTATAGGCATATTATATGCATATGTATTGTGCTTATTAATATGCAGAAAGCAACAGCTTGTGCTTTTTTCTCTAGAGTCGTGTTCTCAAAAAACGGCAAACTGCACACGATTGCAGCGGGTAACTCCAAGCACCCAACTTGTACGGGCAAGAGCAGCATGATCTGGTGGCACACGGGGTGTTTCTGTGCTGCAGACAGTGTCCTCAGGTACAGGCACCTCCTGCAAGCCCACAGCCATAAGAGAGAAATAGGTCCATCTCGTTTTCCTGGGAAATTAGCAGCACCGGGAACTGCCTTTCTGATATTTCTTTGCAGGTTGACAGCAGAAGCTATGCACACAGATAACGTGCCTGTAGCTGCCCTAGTTTTTGGCAGCATCAGAAAAATCTGGACAAGAGAGGGGCAGTAGTCTGCTGTGCCTCATCTGCACCCTGCTTTTTACCCAGGCAAGGTGGATCGGGTTGAGGGTGGGATTGCTTAGCATCAGTTGAGCTGTAGCGAGGGTCCTTGTGGTCTCCACAGGTGTGTGGCATGGTTAAGAGGTTTCTGCTCAAGGTGACTCACTGGGGAAGGTGCCAAATTCATGGCAGGTCCCATCAGCATTTAACAGCTGCTGGGCTGCAGGTCAGTGTTGGAGGGTGAGTGGAGAGGTACCTGCAAGGTGCCCAGGTGGGATGGGTACAGCCAGACATCAAACCTTCTTGCTGAGGTTCTGCCTGACCTGATAACATCAGCTTTGACCATTGCTGTTGCAAAGCAGATAGAGAGGGTCTCCATTCAGAGCCTGGCCATGAGCTCCAGGGCACTGCGCCAGCAGAAGAAAGCTGTCCTAGAAGCTGGGAATATCTCTCATGAGGGCTGGTATATCTACTCGTAGGCTGTCCCTCTTTTCTTCTGCAGGACAAAGCTTTCTGGTCTCTTCTGCTCCAGCCGGCAGGGCTGTCTAACAAGCCTCTCCAACGCTCATCGCTGATTTGTGCTGATCCTTGCAGGCCTGTCAACTCTCACATGTTGAATGTGAGCTGACTCTACACTGACCCACAACGAGGGTGGTGCCTCATATTGTCCAGCGGTGGCCCCTTGCCTGGTCCCTGGCCTGTGAGCCGTAGGCAGCTGAGCTGCATCTGCTGCCAGCGGTGCTGGAGGGGACGGAGGGGCTCGAGAAGGCAGGACTGAAGCTGTGGCATGGTACAGATCCTATCAGGCCCTATGGCCACCGGTATCTCTCCCTGTGCTTCATCCCAAATAGAGACTATTTAAAAGATCTAGCCCATTAGAGCTGTGGTGTAGAGATCTTTGCATCTCAGGTCAGAAGCAATGTGAGGAGTCTGGAGGGTTTCAGTGCTATTCACTGCTGAGAAACTAGGTCTGTCTGAGCTGGCTGGTGGTCTGAGATTAGGAAAATAACCAACTTGAACAAATCCTAAACTATTTCTGTGGTTCTTTAGGCTCTGTGTGTCTCTAGGAGTTCCCCTTGCAGAAGGACTTTGCAGTTCTGACCCAACACTCCTTTCCACTCCCCAGTTCAGGGAAGGTTGTTTCCCCTGGAGGGGAGCCTGCCTTTGTGCTGAGCTGTGGGTAAAATCCCGGTGGATCCTTTGCTTTGTTAAAAGCAGGATTGTGTATGAAGCGAACCTGGCTCTGGGATTTTTCCAGATTCACCCAGCACTCACTCTGACTTTGATCAGCAAAGAGTAGCTATCTCAGGAGGGTGTTTATTTGTTTTATTTTGGGCTATGGCTGGAATGTCTTTGGTGGGCATTTTCAAAAGCTGCGCTAGCCCCAACTGCTGTGCACAAAATGATGAGTTGCTCTTTGAAGTTGGGATCTGTGTGCCTGGTGTGTCAAGCTTTCATAGCATTGAAGATCCTTGCTTTGGGATCAAGGGCTCCTCTGCCTCTGTTAAATTATATGCCAGGCACGAAGCTGCATCCCTCTTAGACTGGAAACAATAAAGGCTGCAACAATCCTGCTGAGCAGCTTGGACGAGACAAGTCCACAAAACTAAAGAGGAAGGTGGGGCTGATTATTATGTGGGTCACACTCTGTCTGGCCAAAAACGTTATCTTGCAAGAATAAAAGAGGGAACCCTTTTTGCACAAGGTGCTTTGGTGTATCCCTGGGATGGGATGAATGGCCAAGCTTCCCGACTGAAAGATTTTAAGGTTCTGCAGAGCTATTACCAGGAGCAGATGCCATCTGCTTCTCCACATCTCCTTTCAGAAGATGTCTGGTTCTCTGGAGCCCTTTTTAAACTCATTTGTTTTTTCTCCACAGATGGAGCTGGCTTAAGAAAAAGCATCTCATGCAAACCCTTTATTCATTCATGATTGTACAGACCACCTCCTTCTTGCTGAACTCATCCAAGCCATCCTGTAGTAGTATCGCAGCAGAGAAAGTCAATGGGGTAGCACCATGTAGGATTTTTAGCTGAGTTTTCATGGATCCTTTGTACCTGGAAAGAAGAAAAAGTGTCAGCATCATGTGACTAACCACGTTTTCAAGCATGGCCAACATAAATGTCCATTGTCCCAATCTGAAGATGCTCCAACTCTGAAAATCCAGGTCCAAACTCCTGCAGACGTAAACTAGCACAACTCTACAGGCTTTGGCAGGGCAACACCAGCTGCAGGCACTGATTTTCACTAATTAAGATATTTGTTTGCAGAGGAAATACATCCATTTATACCAATGAAGACCCAAGGTGGCTTCCATCTAGCTACTCTGATACATACCACTGTGACACTGGTGTGTGCAGAGCTGTATTATCTTAGGATCTGGCCTTTCATGCTGCCGTACCCTTCCCAGCTTCCCACGGTTTAATTAACCAGCTGCAGGGCTCACCCTTAGCTGCTGGCTGGTGAGAGGATTCGCATCCTTCAGACTGTGTAAGTGCTCACACTGCAGCCCAGCACCTTGTCCACACAAACTGCCAGCACTGGATAGGTTTACTGTGGTTATTTTGATGGTCTCAGTGCTAAGGAGAGGCAACACTGCAAATACCTTACTGCAGTAATGTGAAGATTTTAATGATGCCACCATACGTTCACTAAAGGAGATGCTTTGATTTCAGTTTTGGAGAAGATGAAGGGTGTGAAGAGTGCATGCATGTGGCAGAGGAAAGGCATGCTATCTGGATCAAGTTAATAACATATTTGTGATCCTTCGGCCTGATGGTTTTTCTATAAGGGCAAAATGATTTTTCTACCAGTCACATATTGGTAGCTTTTGTAAAAATCCTCATAAATCTTTAATGCTAGTAAAGAGCTCTAGTCAAGCATCCTTAAAGAAGTCGAGCTGCAAGTAACTGTGTTGGGTCCTCCTTTACTGTGAAATTCTCCGTTCTTCCTCCAACAGAGCTGCAGGCAAAAATACAATGCTTTGGTTATTCTGAGCATCTGTGCGTTTGACCCAATTACTGTACAGTATCTGTCAGTTGAGAGCAGCATATAATATAGACGTGCCTGATGCTGGAAGCTGATTAGTATTTCCTTTGTAACTTCCTTAGGAGGGGGATGAGGAGGAGGTGGGAAGAGGGGGATATGTTGAAGACAGTATTTCAGGAGCTTGCAGTAGTTTGATTTCAAGTGTGACTAGGGTCATTTCTGCCTGCAGTTTGATGCTGAACTTAAAAAAAAGAAGTATGTCTCTATCTATTTATCTATCTACACACGTGTGTAGGCATATAAAAAGAAAGCAATATATCGGGAGAATCTGTGAAGTCTGGAATGACAGCATATAATTAAAGAAACAATCAATCTGTAGCATAATAGGCTAAGCTGCTTTAACTGTCAGCGGAGAGAGCTATTTAACCTTTTCTGGACCAGAAAA
The DNA here is from genome assembly GCF_965638725.1 of Aptenodytes patagonicus. Classification (NCBI taxonomy): domain Eukaryota; kingdom Metazoa; phylum Chordata; class Aves; order Sphenisciformes; family Spheniscidae; genus Aptenodytes; species Aptenodytes patagonicus. The sequence continues at coordinate 168,702,117 of NC_134950.1, read as the reverse complement.
GTAACAGTGGTGGAAATCTTCACTGTCTAGCTGATTTGCACTAGCTAGGGAATGACTTTTAACCCCAGGCTTGAGCACCCAGTTCTGGGAAGAGCCGACACCTGGGATTTCCCATAATTTCGGTGGCAATGCCACGCACAGCTGGTTTGGCGGCCTGGAGGATATGGAGCACCCTTCACACACTTCGTACTCAAACTCCTGCTGACCAAGCGTGTCTTCGTCCTGATGAATCCCTAGGACCAGGGGTGCGCCGTGAAGTAGCATTTGTAGATCTGCTGCGTGGGCAGCTCTGAAAACAGGAGGGATGATAGATTATATATCAACCCCCTCGGCTCTATACAATACTGATTTGCGCATGCCCGGTGTTGTGTGATTTGGTATACTACTTATATAGAACTTGTTTAGCTTAAGTTGCTTAGCATTAGTAGCTAACTTTGCTTCAGCCTTAGGCTGCAAGCTGTCAACTTTCACCTAGATATGTTGAACTTTTACCTAGTCAAGTAAAAGAAGGCCCCAGAGCCAGTTCAAGCCAGAAGGTAAGGCAGCTACATGCATTAACAGAAGCTGCAACCTCAGAGACAAGTAAGAGAAACGGCCCGCCTAGAGACAATGAAAGGACCCAACGAAGAATGGGAAGACCCCAGACCCTAATGTTACTACTGGTCCGAACTGTTGCATGAGGGGTGGGGAATTTAGATTGTAAGGGTATAATTGCCCAGGGATGTCTTTGTTCGTGGTCCTCCTTCAGAGGCACCCAGCTCGAGCTGTAGCGCTGTTAATAAAAAGGACTTCACAGAAGAATCTCTTTTCGGCTTATTGATTCAGCGGAAACCTAGAGTCGAGCCCTGTTATGGTGGCTGGCATGCGTAATTTCCATAAGACCAGCAAACACAGCATGCCCTGGAAGACCAGACTCACTCCCCATGTCAGATGGATCATACGCTGCATGGACAATGAATCCAACAAGTCCAGGATACACGGGACTTACCATGCATATAGTATAGACACAACATACCTGTGCTAAAGGGTCATTTATCCAGGATTCCTGTCCAGCTCGGGTCCGTGGGTGACCCACCATGGATGAGCTGGTAGGTCTGTATTTGCAGGGGACGTGTTAATTCATAGGTGGCCTCCCTGGAGTGATCAAAAAAGACCCAACACAGTGCAACGGAGTACAGGCTGGGAGAAGCACTGCCTCTCAGACCAGACATCAGTCCAGAGCTTTGACATCTAATGGCCATTAAAATGAAAAAGCCACTTCTCAGAAGGATAATGGCCATTTGGCTGAGTTCTCACTCAAGTAATTACAGTAAGGACCACTAGAGTCTTGACATGGACTTCTGGCTGCTGTAACATTTACTGCGGTTTTGAAATTCTCTCTGCTAAATAGAGACAATATTGCAAACACCTTACTGTGGCAATGTCAAGATTTTAGTGATACCACTATATATTTCTGTGAAGTACATTTGTGCTCCATTTCCAGTTCTGAATCATCCTGTTTGCTCAGAAAAGCTGTTCTCCTGTAGCTCTGGATGTTGTACGGTTAGCAAACTGTGTCTTCTCTGAAAATACCCCTAGGCAGGGAACAGTGTAGTGAAAAACTGGGCATTTTATGGCTAAAACTTTTTTCCAGGGGAGACTTTCAGGTTTAGAGGCACCAGAATGCTAATTGCTGGTATTGTCAATTTATTTGTGTAGAAATCAGACAAACAACAATTTTGAAAAGCTCTCAAATTGCCCCCTTTCCTGCTTTTCAGAATGAAATCTTTCAGCTTTTTGATTTGAATGGAGTTTTGAATTTTAACAGTGCCATTTAAGCAAAAAGCCCTTTACTAAAGAATCCCTTAAAGAAAACATTTGAAGCTGAGACTGAAAGTGTTATCTACCTCCAAACAATGCTTTTAAACCATTGATTACCTTTAATTTTTTTTTAAAAAGAATGGAACTTTTTTTATCCTGAAATGATTTTTTTTTCTGTCCGAATTATGTGCAAGCTGAGAAAGCCAAGCTTTTGGAGCTCTATTAATAAATGTTACGAGAGGCTGTGGGCTGCAGCTGATGAAAAGCTACTATATAAGTAGAACTTCATATTATTCTATATACTTATGAAATGTAAGTATTTTTTCATGTCTTTGACTTGTGCTATAGCATTTATATGGGAAAGTGGCATATTTTGCTTTAGGTGCTAGAAACTTTTATTTGAAGATGCAACTATAAACTTGCTTTTTCCTGCTGTTGCAATTAGGATGAAAAAGAAATCTGTGGGGTTTTCGCCTGTCCAGGCAGGTCTGCCTGGCTTGCCAGAGACACATGCAAACCCTTTTTGAGGTTTTGTATTCCCTGGAGTCTCCAGACTGAAGGGACTCTAGACCTCAAAATGTAATTTTGCTGACATCACTGCCTGTATTTATAATTGAGTCTAGAATGGGTTTTCAGCCATGATGCCAACATGGACATAGCCCTTGTTCAGGCAGCTGAGTGTGTTCATTTTCCAGATGGGCGCAAGGGACGTCCCTTAGTGAAACAGCAAATGGTCCCTGGCCCATGGTGACTCCTAACTATGCCTGGACAATGGCTGGGAAAGTGCTGGCTGACAAGTTGCCCTGGGTCAAAACTGTGACAAGAGCCTTTCTGAGGGTTTAACAGTATATGGGTGAGCCTGTGCCAGTGTTTGGTTGCTGGTAAAGATGTTGCTGGAGAGTTTCTCCTGTTTTTTTCTCAGGTCAGACTTCTCCAGTTCACCAACCTGCTCTGGAGGGTTTATCTTCATAGCTTGAGAGGAAAGATGGATTTGCTTCTAGTAACAGCATAGAACATGATCTGGAGAGATCTGGTGTTAATACTTATCTCTTTCAGGGCCAACATTTAATGTAATTGCCAAATTACATCATTAGTCATTCCTTTTTCTGAAAATTATGAGAACAATATTGTTTTGTTTTCTCATCTTCTTTGAGACCTTCAGAACAAACATCTGGAGGCGTCCAAAGCATCCATAAGAAGATGGAAGTTACAATGCAGATGCAATGAGAGACCTGTGTCCTTCTGGAGCAATATTTGGAGCTTGGTGAGATACCCTGAAGCATCTCAAGTGGCACTGGTCACTTCTGTGTGGACAGCCAAACTAAGCCTGTTTCTCAAAAGCGGCGATCTTGTCCATAACAATGCTGCCTACAGGTGAGACTCATGTATGAATTAAGATACTTCAAGGCTTTCCAAGGCTTGGAAGGCTGGGCTGTCAAGCCACCACTGGATTAAGTCAGTGGATTTTTTTTTTTTTTTAATATGGCTGGTTCCCTGAATACAAGAAGCAAGAGATTGCTCTACACCTTTTTCTCTGACAAAGAAGTCCCTTGCAAAATTCAGCTTAATTCCAGAGCAGCTCAGTTTGATGATTTCATCACAAAATAGTCATGACAATGCATAATCATGGACTCGAGTATATTTACAAATGCACAAAAGATGAGATCTTTTCTGGTGAATAATAGAGGGCACAATAATAGAGGATACATTCAAAATTATTCTGCCTTTCTTTAGAAGTGTACTTAAAAGAATCATCTTTATCCCAGTTCCTTTAGCATTCTTTTTTTTTCATCGGAGAATCAGGGTTTTGCCCAGGTTGCTTGAATAAAGAGCTGTTTCTAACACTTGTATATTGATGCCTACAGCATTGCAAATTTAATGTATGCACCTCATTTATATGAATAATTTAAGAGCGTAGCTTCATAGGGGAACATAGAAAGATTAGCCTCTATATTTGATCCAAATCCTAATGAGGCCAATGGAGAGACTCATCAGGCATTCCTCCTAGACTGTTTCTGCCTTATAACTGGAAGGCTACTGCCTAGTGGCTGCTATGGTTGGACTAGGGTGCAGAAGGTACAGTTTTTATTCCTACCTTTGACCACTGGGTAACGTTTAACTAGTTGTGCTGCTTCTTTATGACTCCAATTTCTCTATCTGATAAAGGAGTGAAATGTTAATGAGTTTCCCGGAAAATGATTTGGGGTGCATTTCCAACAGATCAGGTTGGTTAACTTACCCTTAAACTGAGGTCAATCAAGATTAATGCTCAGCTGATGCTTAACCCCTGATGGATACAGTCAGACGCTTGCAAAACCCAAAGCCATTCCAAGCAGAGGCGCTTTAGCTGCCTCATTCAAAATTAACTTTGTTACTTGCAGGATACGGTATTTTGCTGTAGAAGCTCGCTCCAAATTCCGTGAAGAAAGTCTTTGTAAAAGCACTTGTTTTTCTGCTGATGGCAACATGTACAACCTCACAAGCCAACATAGCCCTTCTGGATTCGATAAAGTAGGTTTTCAATTATATCCCATTCTTGCACAGCCTGATTAATTTCACATGCTGGGAAACCATCTGCTGGCTCGAGGTTCATGTAAAAATACACCCAGGAAAGGGGCTGGGCAGTGTCCCTGTGGGCAAAGCTCTCACCTAAGCTATGTGAGGCTAAAAGCTTGATCCCAGTCTAAAACCTGCAGGCCAGCAATCTGAATGCCCTTGTGCGGCTTAGCTACCAGGCTTACAGCTGGATGCTTGACAATAGGATGGAAGTTGATTCATTATTATAAATATTGGAGTAAAAAATGTCAAGGGAGATTTTAGGCTTTTTTTTTTTTTTTTTGGTGAGTGAGCGAGCACTTTTATACGCTATCTCCTGCTAAGAGCTCACTAATCACCCAAGGAGAAAGTGAGTGCCATTATTTCAATGAAAGAAACTATAAATAGAGGAGAAAATATCAGTGCTAAATTTGATATCTGTATTATCTTCCAAAGCATGACTTCTGCTAATTGAGCTAGATGAGAGCTCTCACTCTCTGAGGACAGCAGCAGAGATAATGTTCTCTGTTGCCCATTCAAGAGGATGAGAAAAATTCAGGGCATGGCAAGGTACAACACTACAAGACAAGGTTCATGAAGAGATGTTGGAATTAGGGGTGCATTCAAGCCAGGAAGCCCACAGGGGACATTGCAACACCATGTCGATCGACCGAGATAGGCTGAACTGCACTGTTGGCCACACAGACTAGTTTTCCATTAACACAGCATGTCTGAGAGGAGGGACTTGGACTTGGATGGAGAGCTCTACATCTCATTAGGTGAGTCACACCAGATAGACCTATCTGTCTGGTGTGATCTATCTATCCGGACAGATCTGTGGTAATCTTGTGTGACAGGGTTCCCTGTCGTGACCATGCTTGGGTCAAAACAAAGCATGAGGAGTCTACTGAGAGCTTTTAAGCTTCCACTTGGCCAAAATGTTCTTTTGAGGTGCCAGTGCCATCATTGCCAAGTTCAGCCAGAGCTCCAATTAGTGCCATGCCTGCAGCTGACCTCCATGAACTGTTTGTTTTGATTAAAAATCATCAAAGATAAGTGATCTGAAAGGCTTAAAATGGGGAAATTAGAGGAAAAAGGTGCCTGCTATGTAACCATGTAGCCCTGTAATACAGTATTGCCATCGCTACTAAAAGGCCATAAGCTTTGCACTGAATTTGCAAGGCCTGAGGACTGAGGCTTGTCAGGCTTGCTCTGTCTGAACTTCTCTTGACCTGCCCACAGTTTTGTTTCACCCAGTTTAGCCGTGACAGCAATTTCTCTAACTGATCAGGTGTCTATGGCTAATTTATTTTACTTTTGCAAGCACAGTTTTGTATAGACAGCAGTAACAAGCAGAAAAACAATCCCAAGAAACATTTAAATAACACTCAATTAAAGATCCTTCTCAGGAAACCTGTGCTTCACCTCCTGAAACCTTGCTGCACAGCTCAGATGCAGGAGCCTGGGAAACAGCTCATAAAAGCATCTTTGGTTTCCTGAACTGTGTCCCACAGGGCTGAATCCTCAGTCTGGGATGCAAATCAAACAGTGCATTCCAGGGCTGGATGGAGAAAGTGGAACAGGTTGATGATTTTGGGTGGGATTCATTTTTATCTGTTAAATGACCTTATTGTCTAGCCCAACCTAATTTGCTAGAGCTCTAAGCTCTTGCTAGAGTCAATAGAGGGAGGCAGGTGCCTCTGGAGAAGTGTTCAACCACCTCAGCTGAGACCTGGTAGAGTTTATTGTGAGTTGGCAGGTAGGCAGCTCTCTCCTCTGGTCCAGAGGTGGCCTATGAAGTCGGTAGACTTAATGTCTGTCTTTTAGAGCTGTGCAATTAGATGAGATGAATCCCAGGTTTCAGAAACTCAACTTCTTGAGCTGGACTTCTCACCTCCTCTTTGCTTGTCCCTTGTTGGGGTTGTCATAGATTGAGAGCTAACCAGCTAAATGCAAAAGTGAGGTAGGTCATTTCAGCAGCAAAGCAGGCTTTGCTTTGCACTGAGTCTGCTAGAAGAGGTCTGGGACGTGGCTGTGCCACTTGGAGGATGGAGTCCCACCAGTGAATGAGCTCCTAAGCTGGGGAGCCAGTGCCTGGGCCAGAGATGAGGGTCTAAGCAGGCTGTAACCACTCTCGGCACTTGTAGAGATTTGCTGTTGTTGCATAAATTTACTAACACAGCAGATGAAGAGAGTTTTAACACGGTTACTGATGTCAAAGCATTTTACTGAAGCACTGTAGTGCTTTGCGGTGTCTTGGCTCCACACAGAATCAGGCCTGTGCCCAAAAAACCACCTTCTCTCCCTTGGGAGAGAGCATACTTGGTTTCCTGTTGTCTGTAAAAGCTGCCCTGTGGATAATCTCATTTACATTCCTGCCCTTCATGAAACCCCCATGCCTTGCGGCGGATGCGACCGGCTGAAGGAGCAATAATCATTTCCGCTGCTCAAAGGGAAGCAAAGAGGATTTCCAAATTCAGCAATAAAAGCACAATTACCTCAGCTTCAGGTCTGCCTGTGAATGAGTGGTGAAGCTGCAGCTGCTTCAAAATTTTATCAACAGCACAGAAAAAAGTCAGCAGTGGCCTTTTTACCGTGCTCAGCAATAGCGGGGAAGAGATGAGTGAACAAATCTGTGTTTGTGGTAGCCCTTATCCAAAGCAAGGCAGGTATGTCAAAGCTGGGAGATCTCCTGCAGGATGGTCAGGTGGGATTTTGGGATGCTGGCGTTACTCCGTAATCCTTCTGTGTGTGCCTTGGAACCGAAGGAAGCTTCTATCCTAAAATAAAATTATCTGGTACAGAAGGTAATCTGCTCTTAGGTTGAACCCAGCTTGATCTTGTTTAGCATAAGGATAGACTGCATAGCCAATTTGCCCATGACTTTTCCGAAGAGTAGACTTCTCAGTAGGAATCAGACCAGGAACTACATCCCAAGTGGTGGAAATAAGCCAGGGGTCCCTAGATCTACCACCCATTTAGTGTACAATCTTGGACATTTTTTACCTTTTACCAAAAGTGCTTCCTTACCAAATACAATGACCTGGAATTTTTCAATGACAGTTCAGATGCCAGATTTGTGAGGCAGTCATGGCAGGTGACGAGGAGGTAAGCACTGGGTGCTTTCATTGCCCTCGTGGGCTATTTTTCAGTTGCAAACGTGGCAGTTGGAGAATTTTTTGCCAAGTAGAAGCAGCAAATACATTCTCTGTCTTTGGTGCATGGTGCAGCTTTGCACATTTTTCTGCAGTGTCAAGGCTGTATCTGCGCCTTTGTGCTCGGGGGGGATCCACTGAGGAGATCTCCCAGCAGATTGCACGGCACATCGCCCTGTCTGCATAACAGAAATTAAAAGCACATTGTGAGAGGCATCTCCTCACCACAGCCTGGCTCATCTAGAAGCTGTAAGGCATTAATATGCAGAAGAGGCTGCTTTCTCCTTGCTGAAGAGGTGCAGTGTATTGGCCGAGAGCCCAAAATGGGGAGGAGGGCCTGGCAGCTGTTAGAGGCACTTGAAAAAGAGATCAAAGCATGTTAATTCATTGTCCTTCTCTCATTCTCTATTTCCACAGAACCCCAGAACGAAGAAAAAACTTTCCCCTCCCCCCCGTGAACTACACAACAAGCAGCTGTTCATAAGTGCAGGAACTACACTTTCACTCGGAGAAGTGAGCCATGATGGAGACACAGCGTGATGAACAGGTTTGGATATGATTCAGATGACCTGAGGGGGCTCACATCTTGCTCTTTCACTTGTTTGTCAGATCGCCTTTTTCCATGTCTCGGCACAAGCCTCAGTTTCCCTATGTGTAAAAGAAAGGGCTGCAGTCTTGACCTCCCTCAAAGAGCACTTTGCGATTTCTGGCTTGGAAGCTCTGTGCTGCATCTCTGTATTAAACCCGATGAGCATCTTAGCATCGGTAGAGAAGCAGCATAGAGTGAATTGAAGACTTTCACTGAAGTTCTGCAGCTCCTTCTCCAAAGCACGTCCTGCCACTCTGGCAAAAGGAGTCTCTTTTTGTCCAAGCACATTTTTCTGGACTTTTGTCTCCATTTATCCGGACACATTTACACTGCAAAGACCACAATGGCATTGGTACATTGACCTGTGACCCTGCTACAGTAAAACCAGGTTTGCAGATAGGATTTAACCACCTACGTAACCCTGCTAACGTTTGAGGTTATGTCTACAAAGTGCCAGGGAACATTCCCAGACACTGGAATTGATCGTCTATCTTGTGAAATTGTTATGGCACTCCTTGGTGTGCCTTGTGCCTGGGCTAAATAGCACTTTCCCAAAGAATTTCTGGGGATGTCTCTGAGGGGAGCTACTGTGTGGCTCATTCCTGATGAAGAGTTTAGATGGAGCCTCATATTTTGGAAACCAGGAGATTTTAATAAAATAGCAGTGGGCCATTCCAAGCCAGCTGGTCTCAGTACCAGAGAAGGATCCTGAACCCATTTCACTTATTGCAATAGCTGTAGCCTTCTTGTTTATTCCAAGTGCTTTCTGGGCCCCCTTTGCACTGTCAGACTACCCAGGGCATGATGGTATGCAACATACTGCTTAGACAGCTGGATGGCATGAACAGCATCCCTGAGCTGTCTTTACGGTGTCTGCAGTGCCAACAGAATAAGTCATGATGAAGAAGTCTAACCTTGCATGAAGTAGGGCACCCCCTGCTCTCCGTGGAGTAAGATTTTTTTATTCTCTACCCAAACTTTTCAGAAATGGGCAGCAAAACTCATGTGTTGTTACAGGTAGGGTTGATGAGCTGACTCCTGGATCTCCTCCTGGTACAGCTTTGAATCTATATGATATTTATATTTATATGATTTATTTCTATTTCTATATTTATACATATATTTATTTATAGTTACATTTATGATTCTTTTATATTTATATTTATATCTATATCACCTACTTTTAACAGCAAATAATTCACAGACCCAAGGATCCCAGCTTTGTTCAGCCTTGCAGGCAGTGCAGTGACTCATTCCAGTCTCCTGCAATGCCTCCTTTCTTTCAGGCTCTCTCCTCAAGGCAGAAAAAGCGTGTAAATGAATTGGTCTGGTTTGTAGCTTGTTTATTTGGTTTTCACCTCAGAGGCAGCATGAGCAGTCAGACGTGGGAGTATTTGTTCCTTATCCTTCTTCTTGGGACTGTCAAACTCCCGTTTTTTAACTCAGGCTTAAATCCAGCAAAACAGGCTGGAAGAGAGGGATGAAATGTTTATTCAGGTCCTCCGAGTAATATCCTTTAGGGTGACTCATTTAAGGCCCTTCAGTTTGGAAATACTGGCCTCAGCGCTTCCGAACTCCACTTTCTCCTCTGGCAGAGGAACCAGTACCTGCCCGGTTCAGTGCATGGACAGGTTGCGCTGCCAGCATCGCTGGGCGGCTCCTCAAATGTCTGTCCCCTTTTCACACATACAAACGTGCAGCCCCTGCTCTTATTTATTGCATGTTGGCCCAATACAGACAGGTATCCTTCATATTCTGGCATTGCCTAACTTTTGCAGGTTTGACTTTGCGACTTGAAAAGTGGTTTTGAAATGCAATCGTTTCAGTGCGTAGTATCTTAGCCTGTAAAAAGAAGGAGATGGAAAGAACAGAACCGCCATCCTGCGGCATCAATCACCCTTCAGGCTCTAATCCCTCTTCTGCAGCAGGGCTAGGAATCCCTCAAAGAAACAGATTGCAAGATTAAGGAAGAAAAAGCTGCCCTCATTATTGGAACTTGCCCAACCAGTCTAGAAACACGCTCTCTCTAAAAATATTAGTCTCAAGAGGAAAACTAGGACTGAAAATAATGTCTAGCCCAAATTGTTAAATTTATGAGCAAAAAAGGAAAACGAGGTGAACATAGTGTTGAGTAATAATACCTGTTGTATATCTATTAAAAGGTTTGGGGCATATTGTAGGCTTAAATTTATGCAGCTTTATGGGGCAACTACGTTAAGAGAAGAGTTTCTGAGCTCCATCTGTATTCAGGGGAGAGAAAGCAAGCCATGCCCAGGTAGTGGTTCAGAACAGGGATAATTTAGGATCTCTGCAGTGCTTCCCGGTACTGTCCCTTTTCTGCTCTCAGCCTGACTTTCATGGCCAAAATATTTTTTTGGCAGGGGGGGAGAAATGGGATAACACAGCGTGGTGGTGAATGTGGCATACTGGGTGCCTAGGGAAAGAAGCTGGGAAGGCTTGTTTTCCCCTGTGCTTTGAAAAACAGTCAGGCTTGACTATCTCTTCTCCTGCTAAATACTGCTGTGCTCTGTGAATGGATCTGTTGATGAGCTTTTCAGGTGGATTAGGTGCTAATCAATAATGAAGTAGCATTAAACTGGCACCATCTAGTTATTTATAACTCCAGCAAATGTTTTTTATGAAACTACACTTCTCTCATGTATATACATTAAAGCTTGTGTTAGCACCATAAGAGCTTAATGCAGTAGTCAGAGAAATAAATGGAAAGACTTGTTTTGACCTCAGGAGGAGGTGTAGAAAGATGGATGAGGTGAAACCTGGCACAAATAGAGACAACACTCATACCAGTGTCGCACAAAATGATAAAGATCTTCATGAAGTCTCTGTGTGTTCCTTCAGTGCTGGCAAATCCTTTCTCACTTCAACAGACCACCTCAGAAGTTCATTGATTTAACCACAAAGCACTAAACTAGCGTTAGTCACAGCTGTAGACTCATCTGTAACAGTGACCTTTGGCCTGTCACAAGGGGATGCTTTCTAAGGCATAACAAGCCTTTCCTCCTGAGGCGGTTGAGGATCTAGTCCAAAGTCATTGGAGAAAAACTGCTGCTTTTTGCTGTCACCAGTAAATGCTGGAACACGGCCCAAAATGTTTGGTTTGTCCAGTAGCTGACCTTGGAGGGTTAGGATGACTTGCGTCTTGGGTGTTGACATTTTCACTGAGATTCACTTCACTTTCAGGAGTTGACAGTATTGGTGACCACATCAGAGCTAATTTCTTTGGGCTACCTTTATAGTCACTCAGAGAAATAGGCCATGTTAACATATAGCTTATTGACCTTAAAATGAGATTAATTGCTCTTTAAAACTTCTTATTTCTCTCCAGTGTCTGTGAAGGCAGCTTTGAGTGACTTGCTCAGATGTAGATCTTACCCTGTATTCACATTTGGTCAGCAACGGTCAGTGATGAGTGTCATCTCCTGACTTCAATGACCTTTATTGCTCCTCCTCCCTTCCTGCTCAGAAGTCCTCGTACCCTTTTCCTACACAGACACCCAACTCACCTAGGGCCAGTGGCTTCAATCCTCATGGATGCGTCATCAAGCTTGGCTTCTGGCTGCCTGTCCCTTGGGGAGCAACCATCCCTCGCGGCTCCCTGGAAGTCTCAGATAACCTAGAACATCATGATACCTATGCATGGGACCAGAATGCTGACAAGAATATGGAACTCTTTCAATCTCCACCAGCTATGGACTTACAGAAGTGTTACAGTGAAACTGTGGTGTCTGACACTCTGCGATGGTTCAGAGGGGATGAAGAAAGTATTGGCGTGAAGATTCATGGGGGTCATTTTCTTAACTGTTGCAGTATCAGGGTCTGGACAGACTTTCTGGAGAGAAAACTCCTCCCAAAACTGTGCCTGCATTCCGAAATCACTTGATGCACCTACTCTCATTAAATCTTTCACGTGCGTAGTCAATGTGTCTTGATTGCATGGTACGAATTGGAAGTTAGGAAAAGATGTTTCTCCCAGGTCAGATTGGCCAAGATCACTGGATTTTTTGTCTCTTCTTGGGGTGTGGGGTGTGCCTGGCTTCTGAGGATCATCTGCAAGTTTTTAAAAATAATTTCCCTGCTATTGCAAATACCTCTTACTCTTTTTCTATGCATGTTATAGTAGCCTTTTATCTTTTGCTAGAAGCCTTAAGTTCGTGACAGATTTTGGGAAGTGTCTCTAGTGTACAGCACGTGAGGACCTTGTGGAAAAGGACATGTATGCGATGGCTGTCCATGGTTGTGGGAAACTAGACACCAGGTTCCACGTGGTCTTCACTGATTTTAAATTCCTATGCTCAGATGACACCTCTGATTTTTCACAAAGCAGTGCAGATCTCAGACATATCTGTGCTCTGTGGTTCCAGGGCTTCCTGAAGATGAAAGCCCAGCCCAACATGAAGTCCGGCAGGCTGGTGTGCGGCTGATGGTAAGCCTGTGTAGGTACTCTATGAGTAAGCATCTCTAAGGAGTGGCACTAGATAGAGCTGCTCACACATTACAGTCACTTCTATATTTGCAGGGTTTAAGGCAATCCCCTTAAATTCCCAACAACAGCAGTAGACAGCAGCCAATTAACTTGTGCCTGCTCATTTAAATGATAGATCAACAGAATCAACCCATGGTCAACCTTGAAAAGTTTTATCAGCAGAAGTTGATTGCATTGGGACCCTGCCACTAACTCAGTCTGTAGACAGTCAATATCAACTGAATAATAATTGTGACAATGAATAAGGTCATTCTTCAGATAATTTCACATTTATAATCAAACATGGCACTGGAGTTAAGAAGATCAGGCACACTGTGTGAGGTCAAAGACCCCACCAGCCCAGTAGAACCTTATTTGGGTATCAGATTTACCCCTGGCTGTGAATCCTTTGAAGTCCAGTGTCATGGTACTAATGATGAACAGTCTGTCATTCACAAAGCGTGGAGGGGAGATGAGGAAGAGCTGCTGAAATAGCACTGAGCTCCATACTGATACACGATTCTGCTGCAGACTGTAGGGTTGGAAATGAGCAGAACACTCATCCAGTTTAATCTCTTGTAATTGCAGGTGACTAGATTTTAGCTGTCTAGTTTAGAGACATGCCTGAGTAACCTGAAAATAGTTTTTTCTCCATAGTCCACAGCCCCAAATAAGCTGTAATGTCATGCAGCACACTTGACATGTTCTCACGGTGCCTTTAAATGCAATGAGTTGGTCTGTTTTAAATGTGTACCTGAAAATGTCAGTCATCCTTCTGGAGGAATTTAGCTTCTGTCATTTATGTTTTGTAGCAGAGGGATGGCTAAACTGACCTCTCCAGATCTAATCCAACTCTGTTTTCAAGGGTCCCAAACCGCAGATGTGAACAAGCATTTCTGAGGCATTTTTTACGGCAGAATTTTTTTCCTGTGTAGAGAGCTAGGCATGATTTAAGGCATATCTTGAGGTTTCAAAAGAAGCGTGCAGATCAGCGAGGTCTGCCAGTACCCAAACCCGAGCAATTTGGGAAACACTGCTGTCCTGTGCACTAATCCAGGAGAGGTGTCCTTTGTCAGAAAGAGAAAATGAATTAGGACAGAATCATCTCATAGTACTGGAAGGGCACTTTTCACAAACATCTTGCTCTTTTTTTATTTATTGCTCCCCTGCCTCTGCTGGAATAGTCTGGCCGCCTTTCTTTTAAGCTTCCCCTCTGCCTGTTGGGAAACGGGTGCTGAGAGAAAAGTCATTTTGCCTGAAAGATTCGGGGTGCTTTTTCACCTAGGGCAGTGTTTTTGTTGTTGTCATTTTCTCTTAAGGAGCCAGTGCGAAAGGTCTGTTTGCTCCTCCTTAGGAAAGGAGGAAATTTCCTAGCATTAGGGGAAAGCTTAGACTTCAACAGCCTTCAACCAGAAAAGGCCAAAAGACTTAATATACATGTGTCATTATGGGCTTTTTTTTTTTTCTTTTTCTGTTAAAAGTTTCTACACTATAGCTTATGCATTCTAAAGGGGTTTATAAAAATGTAGATTCATTCTGCCACTTGCCATCTAGGCTGTCACTTGCGTCCCAGACCAAAGATATCATAAAAAGGTGATGGTTCCCCTACAGCTGAAAGCTCCTTGACTTGCTGGGATAGCTGATGCCCAGAAATACCGGTCCAAGGAGTTTTGTCCAAAGTGACTGAAGGTTGGAGAAAATTCCTGAAAGGAAAATCAATTTTTTATTATTATTTCAATCTTTTATTGATATTTGCTATTGTTGCTGGGGTTTGTAAGTCAGGGAATCCAAGGCTGACTTTGAGGTTAGGTGAGGATGATGGTTATCCAGCCTAGTAAGAGGCTAGAGGCACCATAAAAACAAATAGGCATATAAAAAAGCAAATGTGGAAAAAATACTTCTTGCCCATTGTACCTACTTACCTGATAAAAGAGGAAAATTAACAAGAATGATGGATCTAATTCTATTAGCATTTTACTAAAGAAATTACACTTTGATGGGGTGCTACCAACATGAAAGGTACCTCTCCCTGCTCTAGAAAATAGGCTAAAACTGGTTCTGCCAGGACTATTGACAGTTAAGAAGAGCTAGAAAGGACTGTCGTGTGCAAGAAACTTAAATAGGAAGCAGGTAGAATCAGGACATCCTTTCGTAGTACAGGGGATTGATCTCAACTCAACTTCTGTAACTCAAAGTTACAGAAAAAGCAAAATTACAGAGGTAAGAGTGAGAATGACTCCTCCATTGAGAAGGAACAGGTGAATTTCAATAATAAAGTTTGTAGATCCCAAAAGGTGCTCGGAGAAGTGCAACACCTATTCTGAGGTGTTGAAGAACAGGAGGACTTGTACGTTTCTGTTGTTGTTTTCTGGAACCCGTAAGAAATTGGTGTGTCTGCTTTCTCCAAGAAAGTAGATCTGGAGGGCACATCTTTGGGAAAGTCAGGAATCAGCATGTTGATGTGTACGTGCTGCTTAACATGAATGCTGCAGTCTTACAGAGGCCTGATACAGCTGACATACCCGCGTGTTGAGTGGAAACTCCTTTTGATGAAGTGCCATAAAATCATATTGGAGTGGTAGGACTTATTGCAACAGAGCTCCTCCTCTGCTTGTCAAGATCTTCTTTCTCCACCTTAATTCACTATTGAATACTTTTATTTCAATAAAACTCATTCATTTAGTCCGTTTCAGTGAACTAAAAAGGGATGGCTTTGCATGTCTCTATGTGCCTAGATCATCCCAGTGTCTGTGGATCAGAATGCTTTATTATTAATGGATGTAAAATGAATTAATAATGAAGCCTTCAAATGCACCTTTGCAACTGTCCCAGGGGTAAGAACGCTGTGTTTCTCAGTCTGAACCAGGTATTGCACAGAGTTCAGGGAAATTAAAATAAAAAAAAAAACAAACCAAAACCTACCCTATAAAAAGCTGATATTTTTGCACATTAGGTTGTATTTAAGCAAGCTGCCATGATTTCAACAAATGGTCTCATTTGTCCAGATGTTTGCAGAGGAAACAACTCTGGTCTGGCCAGCCAGCAGAAGTGTTCCTTTATGTTGGTGACTGGAACAGGACAAGTAAAAATAGCTTTTTGCTGCAAACAGGTCCCACTCCTGGTTACCTGAGGTGAACGGTGATCTGTGAATTGCTCTTCAGAGCCCCTGTTTCTCTGTCTTTTTGCTTGGTAGACAAATATCCCAAAAGACGCTGTGAAAAGGTGCCCTGGGGTAAAAGGGAGATAACTGCAGCAAAAGCCTGGAGCAGGGTCAGCGGGATGAGTGAAAACAGAGGGACAACAAAATGGTGAAACATGGTTGGCCTTTTGAAACTGATTGTGAGCTTGCTCTGTACTTGAAGTGTCTTTTAATTTTTTTCCCATTAGATTTCAGGCTTAGCACTCCTAGCAGCCATGATTCAGCCACTGTTTGCTACCCCTGGGTCAAGACTTTAGCAGCGACACTTTGAATTCCTGCATGATCTAGAAGCTGCTCTAAATGCCACCAGTCACCGGGAAACTGGGAAATATCTAACTCTCACGTGTCTGACTTCCAGTTGACTTTTTTGAGGGTGCGTTTGTGGAAATGTTCCTGGAAGGCAATGTGGAAAATTTAACTTTTTCCTGCAGAATCAAAGTTTATCTGTAAGGACACAAGCTGTCCTAGGCCATTTCTCTCAGGAGCAGGAAATGAGCCCTTGACCCTTCTATTTAGTAGCACAGACATAAGCATGCTGATGAGGGCACTGGTGAGGTTGCACAGTCAGCTTCTTCCTCAGCAGGAGCACCTTTCCCCATGTGTGCTTCCCTCTTTGACATCCCATAGCTTTGTGGACACCATGCAGTTACACCCTGTGATGTTTTTTTTGGAGTCCAGAGTTGGTTTGGAGAAGCATCATCAGCACGTGGGCTGCTGCGAGGAGAAGGGGCAGCAGGGAAAGGCAAAGCAGGACTATGGCCGTTTTTGCTACGTAAAGTCATTTGCTGCTTAAGGTGGCTGACCCTTTTGCGTACTATGTTCCTAGATAGTATGAGGAACTGAGCCAGGAGAAAAACTCCCAGCAACAAATCCTTCTTCTGTTGCATGAAGTCCTCATCTGGCTTTGGTGTTTTGAGTGCGATGACCCGACTAGGCAAGGTCATCATCTCTGAGAGCAGTCACTTCCCTCCCCCTTGCGCCATCTCTTGCGGTCATGGGCAATGACATAATGTGCAAGAGTGTTTACATCCTCCTTAAGAGTAACAGTCTCCTGGAAATAAAACATGGGAAAAAATGCAATTCTAGCACTGTCACTTAAGTTCTTTGATAACAATAAGCAAGGAAATAAAATTAATGTATTCCCAGGTTACTCACCAGCTGCAGTTCAGCTTGAACTGGGCGGGGATCAGAGGGGCTCTGAAAACCATGTTGAAAATGCGTGTGGTAGTGGCTAACCATTCCCTGTCCCATCAGGAGGAAGCAGCACTTGTTATTAGTTGTCTTTTCCAGACAGCCATTCAGAAGGTGCAGGAACAAAAGGTTTGAGCCTTAGTGAAGAAGCGAAAGGCGGTACCTTTGCGTCCAGGAAGATGGAGGCAGTGGAGAAGGTGGAGGAAATCAGTAGGTGTGTGAACATCCTAAAAGCCATAGATCTTGGCTGTATCTTCAGCTATGGCTCTGTTTCTCCCACAGTGCCAGCTTTATCCAGAGTTTGAGGTAAGTTTTTTCTGTTTGGGAGCTTGGAAACCGTAGTGTTGCCCTTGGACTGTACTGACTTGTCCCTTGTCACTACCAATAAATTATGATTCAGATCAATGTATTCTGCACCCACAGAAAAAAAGACTCCTTGTTATGTAGCGCTTACAGTCATGATAAATCAAGATATGCAACAGCGGGTGAATTGCCCTGGCCTAGTGTTAGACGTCACTACTGCTGGCATCTCCAGCTGAGATAGTCCCAGTAAACCCTTTGTATTCACGGCAAGAAACAGGCACTTTGGGTGAGATTTGCAGCTGCCTAAACACAGGCTTGAAGAGTCATAGTAGACGCTGTGGGGTTTTATTCCAGGAGTTCAGTTGTCCTTACAAAGCGACGTGGGTGTGATGCAAGTCCTGTGTTACCTCTTGTGTTCCCATGTAGACGCCTACAGCGCTTTGGGGGTCTCATGTGGCATTAGACACAATGGAGCCCTACTAATGTATAATTAATCTGATGTAATTTGGCTGTCTGCTTGAGATGAGCTGAAATGATTATATTGCTGGTGCATTGCTTATGTTGACCAAATCGCCAGTGACTATAGAGAGAGCATCACTGTAAAAGTGCAATCCAGGAAATCAAAACAACATTATTTCAGCTTCAGTAGATTAATAGTAAAGCTGAAATTTGGGTCTGGGAAGTTTGCCATTCTTAGCCAGTTTCGCAGACCCTGAGCTATGTTGCTTCAGTTTTTGGTGGCCAGATTCACACATGAAAAAGTGTCCGAATATACCTCTACATTTGAGAGTAAGCGGAGAGAAACACACATCTCTTGCCACACATTCAGAAGGAAAAATGGAGCAAGCAAAGGTCTGATTCGTTGTTGCTCCCATCTGGAGGGTAAACCTGACATTTCTATCTGCCAATAGCAATTTATTGTGAAGCAGACCCGCGGGGAAGGTTTCTCCATGCTAAATCAACCAGCAAAAGAAAAGAACCTTGTGTTACAACCAAATAAGAAACTTAATCACAGTCTACATATCTGAGTGCATAAATAATTTAAATATATGCAGCTGAAATTTCAATATATTAAAGCAAAACCTCCCAAACAGCCCCGTGAAAAACAAAAATTAATACTCCTTTATAAAGAAACTGAATATATTTAAGTGCAGGTTTGTTCTCATTTGATCTTTGGGAAGAGAAAGAACTTTTTCTGACCTACAAGGAAAATTACTGTGTTAATGATCATCTAATGGGTGTTTTATCCCAGCTAATATCTCGTTACTGGAGCCATGGTCAAATTCACTCTCTGCTGAACCCACGTGGCCCAAAAAATTGTTCTAAAGAGTACTGTCAATGAGCCAAGGTCAGAAGTTTTACGTATATTACTGGAGGTAGCAAATGTTTTCTCTACTTTTTTGAAAAATTCTCAATTTATATTTTACTTACAAATGGTAACCTTCACTAAGTGCTAATGTAGTGAGTGTAATTATGTTCTTAACAACAGCAATGTCCTTTCTGGTCATAAGTATATTTTTATATTATAATACTCAAGGTTTCCATGTGCAGTGATCACCAAAGGATTCTTATTACAAGAATTTGTATTCAATATTAATATAGAAAATAAACAAATGACAATTACATATATTTTTAAGAAAAGAATATTGGATATACTGTGAGGCATGCAGGTGTGTATTTCAAACAAAACTATAATTGTTGCTGCTTTCCTCCTCCAGCTTTGAACTGAAATGAGTTTGTGTAGCATCTTCCTCTTCATCATCATATCTTTTTATTGGCGCTTCCTCCCACAATACACGTTTTTGTTCAGAAGAGCTTGTTACTATTTTTTGTCTTCACTGATTTTACAGGAACCAGAGTAGCTGTGTCTCAGAAGGTCAAGGACAGCTTTGGGTGCTGGTGACCCATCCAGAGGTGGCAACACCTCTGTAGTCATCACCTTAGACCTTTGCAGAGCAGTTCACATCCATCAGGCATCTCTAAGTCCCTTCTTTACAGTTTGCATGCAATGCATTCTGGGAGAGGAGGTCTTTGCATGGTGGACATTTTACCCCTTTCAAACAGAATAATTGGTAATTTCAATGTCTGCTCTGTCTTTTAGTTTCCAAAGTCCTAAATCAGACAGTCTGGAGTTATTTGAGTGTATGATGTCTCTCAGTTGCCTCAATTTATCTGCTGCACCTGGACAGATGAATTTCCCCCTAAACTGAATTAACTACATTGACAAGAGCTCCCTAGAAAGGAGTTCAAATGAGTGGCTCTGACTTTAACAACTGCTTAACAGATCTGTGTCCTGGTTTTGGCTGGGATAGAGTTAATTTTCGTCCTAGTGGCTGGTACAGTGCTGTGGTTTGGATTTAGGATGAGAATAATGTGATAACACACCGATATTTTAGTTGTTGCTAAGCAGTGTTTATACTAAGTCAAGGACTTTTCAGCTTCCCATACTCTGCCAGCGAGGAGGTGCACAAGAAGCTGGGAGGGGGCACAGCCAGGACAGCTGACCCCAACTGGCCAAAGGGACATTCCATGCCATATGACGTGATGCTCAGTATAAAAACTGGGGGGAGTTGGCCGGGGGGCGGTGACCACTGCTGGGTCAGGGGTCTGGCTGGGCGTTGGTCGGCGGGTGGTGAGCGGTTGCATCACTTGTTTTTCCTGGGTTTTGTTCCTCTCTCTCTGTTGTTGTTTTTCTTTTCATTAATATTATTATTGTTATTGTTATTATTATTGTTTTTATAATATTTTATTTCAATTCTTAAACAGTTCTTACCTCAACCCACGAGTTTTCTCACTTTTACTCTTCCTGTTCTCTCCTCTGTCCCACTGGGGCGGGGGAAGTGAGCGAGCGGCTCTGTGGTGCTCAGTTGCTGGCTGAGGTTAAACCATGACAATACATAAAACCAAGTGAGAGGAATTTCACCCAGAAAGTCAATACTACAATAACAATTGCTCTTTGCTTTCTGTTTACAAAGCTGCCAATAGATTTTCACGCTCTGGCCCACTTCACAGGGAGAAAACAGTGTGCAATGAAATGTAGTTTTTCAACTTCTTGTCTCTGCAGAGAGACAACTGCTTTATGGAGAGACACATTAGGTGGAAGGTTTTTCCACATTCGGTGGCTAAATTCAACCTGTGGTTGAATGGGGTCTATCAGATGCATCCTCCTGTGTGATGCTAGGAATTTGTACCTGCCCTGTTAAGATTATATGAAGAAAGCAAACCTATTTAACCGAAGTGCTTACATCTGAGGAGGTCAGGACAGGTTTAAATGGGGGTTCAGAATAAATGGGAGTTCAGAATAATGGGAATCTGCATTGTCCGCCTCACCAAGTTGCACTGTATTTTTTTAAATTTGCTTTTCTTTTGATTCACGAAAAGAAAAAGCTTTGGTAATGAGTTTCTGCAGCCAGATTCTCTGTACAGTAGTGAGGACTTTGTCATTTATCTTCATCGCTGAAGTGCTTCATACCTGTGTGTCATACTACACTTCACCAGCACTTTGCAAATCCTTTGTTTTTTCAAGTACTTGTATTTCTTCTGACGAGAGATATGTTCTAGCTGAGCGTGTGTGATCCACTTGGAACCCGTCTCAAATGCTCCCTGGAAATTTATCCCTTGCCAGAGTAATTACTATTTTGCTCTTTAACTTAATAACACCTAAAAAGCTTTTTCACTGTGAACAGGCCGTAGCACTTCAGATAATATTGAATCTGAAGAAATTCACTCTTGTTCAAGGCTTGGGCAACATCCAGAACTGGACTACTACTGTGGATCTGAGCAGCTCTCAAAAGAATGTTCCATTAATTTACATTCTGCAGTATGATTAGATTGGCATTTGAATAATGGGAGTTGCTGAATTATATACATCTTTGTTGACTTTAGGAAAGGTGCCCATTGACTCTTATCACTGCTTAGCTCCACAGATGCAACCCTTGGGCTTCTAATCTGCCACAAAATTTATGTGTATTATAAACTATGTACAAATTAATCACCATGTACATAGAAGTGAGCTGATGTAGTAGGACACTGCAGCAACCAGAATTAATTTCGATCACCATTTTGGAAACATTACCCACGTAGAAAAATTATTGTAGGTAAACTAACTCTGCTAAGCCTTCCAATAATTTTAATTTTACTTACAAGTTGCCACCTTAGACAGTAGAGGTTACTAACCTAGCCCATACAATATTCTGAGAGGGTGGCCCAGACTCCAGCTCTTTGGGCTATGCTGTTTTGTATAACGTTATGCTTTGTTTCACTACCTTAAGTCCTTCCTAGCTTGAATAAATGTCTAATTTCAGTTGTGAATTAGACAAACCTGTAATGCCCTACCCAAGGAAAGAAGGCTGTGCGTCTGAAAGATGTACCATTTGCAAAATCTACTGAAACAGAGCACAGCTCCCCGGGCTGGTGATTAGAACTGACCAGGCTGGGAAAGGGATGGGAGAGCACGAACACGTGAGCCCCAGTTTCTTCCAGTTGTAGAAAGTCGTAACAGCGCAACTGGAAAGAGCTGAGGGATTTCAAATTCTTCTATTTAATACCCCAGTAAATAAATTAGTCTCATTCAGCAATGCACAATGTAAAAGGACTCGATCTTGAAGATTCAAGTTGTTGCTCTCACCCTACCTAGTTGCTCTGGCTGTAAGGTGAGTTAGTGGAAGGGAGGCAGTGCTGTCTTTTATTCTTTTCTTATGAGTGTATTTGAGTTTATCTTGACTTTTTTCTTTTTTCTTTTTTTTTTTTTTCCTTTTGTAATTTCAAATGGCAGAAATGAAATGTTCCATTCCATATCACAGTTTATTTTTTTTTCAAATAGTATTTTTATGTTTCTCCTTTCAGGGGAAAAAAACCATAACATGTCTATTTTAACATTTTGTTCAAAATAAACCATAGTTTTTTGTTGGGTTTTTTTTTCAAAATAAACCATGGATTTTTTTTCCTTCCCTTCAATCCTCAGCAGCCAAATGCAATCAGTTATTCACACAAGTCCTAATAACCAATCCAGCTGATGAAAGCCAAAGCTTTCCTCTGAGATGGGGGAGCTGGTGAGAGCCCAGAAGTGAGGCGTACTCTATAATTTTGATTCTAAGCTTTATTCTTGTCCAGCTCTGGCCACGATGACAATAATCCTCTCAGAAACTGCTGGTGCCTGGCCAGTAATGGAAGCAGGAAAGGAGAAAACCATCCAGTCTTCTTCCCCAGATCAGATAAATGACTGTGATTATACCTTCTAATTTACAAACAGATCCTTGGAAATGTGACCATCACGAACCAAGAAAGGGGTGAGTTCAGACTCAGCCAAGAGGACAAGGCCAAGACAGGCTTTGGCAGCGGGAGGACCAGGCTGAGCAACTTGCATTCATGCTTACTGCTGTCTCAGGGAGAGCTCTGCGAGCTGTGAGATGTGTGTGGACCTTCTCCCATCGTAGACCAACATGTTTAGCATTTTCTCAAAAGCCAAAGAGCCTTGCTGGAATAGCTCCCAAGGAGCCCTCCGTTTAGAGTCCTGTCTATGAACTAAATGGGACACAAGGAGAGAGGGCCGGAGTTTAGCGGAGAACTACATCACACAGACACTGACTTGGTGGGAAATACATGATGGGATGCAATGAAAAGCTGCACCCAGTCCAAACCAGAAATCACATTACACACATGAATTTATTACAAGTAATAAATTCCTTCATCACTGCAGACTGAAGCCATGTTTCTATCAGATTCCCGTATTTTTAGCTGGGAGCAGGTAGGATGTAATGAAATATCATGGCTTCTAACTGCTTTATGCCAAAGAGCTGAGACTTAAGTGGTTGATAAGAAACAGCCATTGATTAGGCATCCCAGTGAAGTAGATCTGTAAGGGTTGGGGGAGGCAGCAGTGGCCAACTCAGTATTGGGGTCTTGCTGCCGGTATGTTCCTCCCTTTGTAAAATAAGATTCACACGTGGATTCAGGTAAAAAGTGACAATGGGGTGCAACCAGTTGTCAGGACCTGCCAGAAGGAAGGGAAAGATATACAAATACGTGGGTGTTGGTATGACATTGTTCTACCCTAGTTTTCTTCACATCACATACAGGCATCACTGCTTTAAAAGCCACTGCCCAGCTCCCACCCACACCTCTGTTTCTAAGGACTTTTGTGTCACCTGCTGGAAAAGTGAAGAACTCTCCAGAGCTAATGACATGCTTGCAGTGCTCTCATGTGACATCTTGGCTAATGACTCCACTTCGAATCTCCTTTCTCCTTGATTTGGACCTGATATTAAGTGACAGGACTCCTGTTTGCCACCCAGGACATCTGACTATCAGGTATTGAAGTTTTGAGGTGTAGTAATTGTCCTCTTAATGTGTGGACAACGAAGTGTGCTTTAGAGTGTCTTAGTTCCCCAATAATCACACCAACCCTCAGGCTTACAAGTCAGATATTGTTTTCTTTGCTTTCCCTCCCTCTGTCCCAGTCAATGTGCAATAATTATGTAGAGTTGCTCTGAAAACCAAGAGCAGGTTTCAGCATGCCAAGTTATTTCCCATGCTCTTAGGCTGTGTGTGATAAGGGTTCAAGGCTTTGATCTCAGCTGGGAGAGTGGAGATATTTTCAAGGGCAGAGCTTCAATCAGTAGTGTGATGGGGCAGGGATGGACTCTAGGAGAGAGTTCGTCACTGAGCACTGTAAGGGGGGACCTAATGCCATATACATAAACCTCTTGCCTTCTCTGGTCTTGGGCTGCAAGGCCAATTTGGTTCTGAGAATACCACTACGTGGGAAATGGCTATTTTGAGATGACATTTCAACTTACCTGGCTTTGTTCATATGATCCAACAAGATGTTAAATGCATAGGAAGTTACACCAGTAGGAATGATTCCTCTGCGAGCACGTGTCAGTGTTGGAAAAGGTTTTAAGGCTTTCAAAGTGTATGGTATTACAGCAGTGATGCAGCACCTAGGCTCTTTGTGCCACACTCCCTTGTGATCTTTGGACAACCCAGAGTCTTTCTGAACTTGTCTGAGGGCAGCCGGACTCTTTCTGCGGACTGCACTGAGTCACAGTTCAAACTTTATATCCCCAGTGGGAGGGAGTGAATGCAACTGGTTGCATGTGGCGTGAAGATAATTTAACTGCTACAATTGATTCACTACATGGGAAATTGCTTTGTCATGGAGATCACAAAAGTCCTCGTCCTGGCATTTTGCCATGGAAACCACAGGGGATCAAAGGAAAAGGATGCCATTGGCCATTTTTCATCATGGCTCTTTCTTATAGAGAATGATGTTTTTGCAGTCATGAAAAACCACTTCACCACTGAACTTACACAAAGAAGCTCTCAAAGCCAAGGTCAAAAATTTCCAGATGTATGTGATCGCATGTTCTATCAAATTCAGAATAATGGTGCGTGTCTAAGAAAAGCGATGCTATGCTCATTGTAAACCAGGAAGGGTGGCTCTTGCACAGAGGACACACAGCAGGGATCGAAGATGATTGGGTTGATTTTTGCCTCAGACTTCTTAGGCGACCTTCATCAAAGCCACTTACACTAATTAATTTCTGGGCAGTGACTGGAGTTCCTCATATGGAAGACATTTTTTGGCAGTATGTGATTATCATCACGTCTATAGACACAGAATAAATGCAATTGGCTGATCTTCCCTTTCCCCAGCCTTTGTAACCTGTTTTTCTGATTTCTGATTTAATCCACAGAGGGATCCAGTGAAAGTCAGTATGCAACAGCTTTGCTTCTCAGAATGGCCCAGAGCATTAGACCCTTGGCTTTTAAATGAAAATGGTTTATCCACGCAGAAAGGAGGGACATATATAGCGAAGACTTGTTGTAGATTTGGCCTTTATCAGTAGTGTGAACAGTGGGTGTAAATCAGCTTAAAAAGGGGGTGAGCTGTGGAACTGGCCCTATGGACAAGGAAAAGCTCATTGACCTCTCTCACTGCGATCTATTTTCACTGCCTAATATTCATGTGCATCAAATAATGTGTCTTTTATACGAATAATTACTGTTCACTTGTAGTTGCCTGCTAGGCATTTCTCCAACACAGAGGAAGGCTCATGCTTTGTTCTCAGCAATAAAGACCTGAAAAGACAGCGCTACTGAACTGGGCAGACAGCGAGGATGAAACACAGACATGATGCAGGGGCAAGATGCAGCACCCTTGGGAAAGCTGGAGGAAGCTGCAAAGCTGAGGTCACCATACGAGGCTCAGGAGGTATCTGGTCACCTGGCAGGGTGGGAAAGCTGCCAGGGGTGAGCACGCAGTCCCCGCAGGCTGAGCACTACTGCTGTGTCTACTGCTCCAGGGACCAGTGTACAAGATGCCAGCACTTGGCATGCACAGTGTGTCCAGGAGGCAGAGACAGACCTGAGCTTTGCAGTACCACCAGCTCCATGCAGGGGCAGTGGAAATGGAAAGGGAGAGTGTTAAGTCTCATTAGCCCTACCGGGCAATTCTGTGCCTGAAAGAAGTGTTAATTTAAATGGCTTGCTAATGATTTGGAATCAACTAGCAGAGATTTGGAGGCTTTGCAAAATCCATGTTCAAACACCAATCCATTTCTTTCCATGGAGAGAGCTACTTTCAGCCCAGAGGGTATGAGAAGGGATTTAAGTAGACAAATTTGTACTCCGCATTGAAAAGATCCAATGAACTCTGCATTTCCAAAAATCAAGGCATTCTTTTTGAGGTGGATAAACAACACATTCAGAGGACTAACTTAACCTATGTCTCAAAGGCAAACTAAAGTAACAACCAAGCAGCAGGATGCTTAACTCCAGACCCAGCTGTTGTGCTTCACTTTACACGTGCAAGTCGTTCATTACCCACTCATATAATTATTGCTACAGTCAGACGTATTGTGTTTGTATATGCATGTACAGGGATGGTGTGTACATACAGTACTGAGGTGGATGGGTCGAGGGTCTAGTTGTAAGATCTTCAGGCAGGATGTTCTCGTGATGCTCAGATTATGAATTTACACCATCAGTGCTGTGGAATCATCTGGTTGTGACAAGCCCAAGTCAAACCACCGCC
The DNA here is from genome assembly GCF_965638725.1 of Aptenodytes patagonicus. Lineage (NCBI taxonomy): Eukaryota > Metazoa > Chordata > Aves > Sphenisciformes > Spheniscidae > Aptenodytes > Aptenodytes patagonicus. The sequence goes on along the minus strand of NC_134950.1, from coordinate 168,675,825 downwards.
TTGAGCTGGAAACTGCATTGTAAGATGCCCTTGGATATTATACATGCCAAATGTTGCAGAGAGCACTGGATGGCAGCTCTCGTGCATCTCATGGGTAAAGCATTTTGGTTTCTCGCAGCGGTGTGGGATTTCTGCGGGTTGAATGGACCCATCGCATCTGCTCTCGAAAAGCTGCTCACAGGTTCTCCTACCATGTGGCCTGGACGACTGGCAGTCTGAGTGTGTTCAGTCCCGAAGGGAATGAGAGCAAACACGTTTTTTCACATATTTTGGGGTTTTCCTGTTCTTGGAGGGTGGTTATGAACTGCTGCAGTCTGTGATGTAAAAGACAGATCTTAGCTTTGGTCTGTCCATCCAGGGTACTGGGGGGGATTCTCATGGGGATGAATTTGAACGGCACAGCATAGTGAGACAGTTGGAGGATATTCCAGCATCCAATCCTACGCTGGTAACAATCAATACATGTGTATGTATGTGCCTGGGTGTACGTACCTACAAATACAGGAATCATTTAACGTCTCTTGATTGTGGCAAAAGAACCATAGTGTGTTTGTAATTGCATGGTTATTACCTCCATGCATGGGTTCTGCCTCCAAAAGACATTGCATCCAGCCACCTAGCTCATGCAGTGGTGTTGCCTTCATCGTGGTCGTTTTGGGGATCACTCATGCTGGGGCTGGTACTGATTCTTCTGCTGGCACAGATGTTCTCAAAGAAGGTCTCCCATTTTGAGAGCCATTTGGTCTATCTGGCTAACCTTACAAAGTATGAGATAATTATGCCTAACTCTAGGCAACCACCCTACCAGCTCACTACCTCCTTCTTAGCCTTTCCTCCTCTGTCTGTGTCCTCTTCAGGACTGAGAAAAATAAATTAAAATATCAGGTGGAACATCTTAGACACAATGTCTTCACGATGGTTTTATTGCTTGTTTTCAGCAGTGTCAACCACAGAGAAGAACCTCCTCTGAAGCAAGGAGATGAACCAAATACAAGGGAAAAAAATAGCCAATTCATTGCATATGTACAGTCAGAACAAAATAAATAACATCGGGTAAAAGGCCATGAAACAAGGCGGAGATTTCACCTGTGCTGAGCAAGCAGGCCTGTTCTCACTGGCATGAAGAATACATCACAAGCACCTAGGTACATAAAAGTCCACAGAGACAGTGATTCTCCGTTCACAGCCAGTTGTCATCACTCTTTGCTGTCAAAGCCTATTTACAGGAGGGGAGAGCAGAGGTGCTTACAGTTTGAGTGAGAAGAGTGAGTTGGCACCAGCTACCGAACAACAGCTTGAGGTGTTTGAAACAGAGTCTGAAAAATGCACTTTTGAATTCAAAAGTGCCCTTTCGAACTTAATTTATCATCATCAGAGTATCAAAAATGTGTTGGTTTTTTTTTTTTAAATGTGCTATTCAGATTTCCTCTATGTACAAATTTACAATATCCACAAAACTGGGGTATAAAACACTAGTGCTCTGCTGATGCCAATTCGCGTGTCCTAAAGGCCTGGCCCTCAGAACCCGAATGAGCATTATTTCCCTTACAGACCTGTTATGTAGTTTCCAGTCCCAGTGTTTGTCTTCTTCCCTGTGATTTCAGAGTATGCTAGAAATAACCAGCGTTTCAAACCCAGGGCTCCTCGGTGTATAGCGCAACACCATGCAAGCAAACAAGGAGTTAGGACGTTCAGACAGTAGGAGGTGGAAGAGGTGGTCTGTTGGCCCAGGCAACTCCTAATTCCTAAAAGCCATAGTTTACAACTGTACAGATCTCCAGGGGAAGTAACAAGATCAGTCATTGTAATTACACTTCATCAGGCTGGTATGTAAATACTGGGTTTGGAGACGGGGTGAAAAGTTGACTGACTGAAAGAAAATGGATTGAAATCCATGCTGTTCTGGATTTTGGGACATCTGACTCCATGTACCAGTCTGGGACTTAATTCTTTTCCCTATTACACCAGTTTAGTTCACGAATGATACCAGCAGAGTAATTCCACATTGATATGGGTATATATGAGGCCAAGAGCTTGGCCTCCTGCTCTTCGAGGGTCATCTACAATCAAGAAGCATTATGGTCCTTGCAACCATAAGCATCGGTGTGTGAAAAGTGCAAAGCTGAATTGCGAGTCAGGATGCTCAGGACTGCAGCCCTTGTCTCCAAGAGTTTGGCACATTCGTTGGTGCAGAGAAGCCTTGGGAGGAAGCAGAGAGCTGTGCCTGGGCTGCGTCAGCACCCCGGTCAAGATCCTTCCTTCAGCTGAACGCCCTACCTGAAAGCAGAGAGGCTGGGACACAGCGGGGAGGAAGCATGTTTTACATGGGCTTTGGTGTTAAACCTAGATTCATCTTCCAGAGAAGAAACGTTGCTTCTCAGTCTCCTTGCTTCTGATACCACATGGATTTCCACAGGCCATTTATCAAACCAAGTTGGACTTGCGCAGACAGAATAAAATAAGCTTCACAAAGACACATATTGGCATTTCCAAGTTTGAGAGATTCCCTTTTAGCCTGAAAATATTTCATATTTCCTGCAGAAATCCACTGGGTTTTGCCTTGTTTAAACACTGTGGTGAAGGTGGAAGGAATGGAGACAAAATAATCCCACCAAGCCCCTTTAATCCCTGCCACGGAGCCAAGCGATGTTCACTCCTGAGCTTTCTTTGGAACTTCATTTTGCTTTTTAGAAACCACTGGCAGTCTTTCGTTAATCAGCAGGTGCATCTCTCTCGGAAAGTATTTCCATCAGATTGGAGCAGAGATTTGGTTTTAATCCCTTCGCTCGCATAGCCTTGTGACACAGACACCACCCTGCCTCACTGATACTGAGAAAGAAGTAAATCTGCTGACTAGTTAATGTACAAAACATTTTTTCTCCAGTAACACCTTCCTTGAGAAAAATATAACTGTTTCCTAGGCAATAAAATAAAATAAAATAAAAAAAAAACCATTCAGGTGTTTCGCCTCCTGGGCTTTCTTGGGATCCCTTTTTCATTCCATAACTGCAGTAATGCTGCTGCTGCATATATACTGATTCTAAAAACTAGTTTCAAGTTAATGCCCTGATATTTTGCAACAGCCTACAATTTCTTTACTGCTCTTTTTTAAACCCTAAACATGATCATATTCTCATTTCTTGCTGCTTATGAGAGGGCCACAGAGCAATATAGCTCTATATAGCAATAGAGCAATATAGCTCTATTCAGTCCCAGCTGAATAGAAATATCTACAGTCTAATGTTAGCATTGAACCTTGTACCTCTAGACCTCGAGAAAATAATTTAATTTCTATATTTTAATTGTTCCATACTTAATAATTGTTTAATAGTTTAATCACTGAAATAGAGAGTGACTAATTAGCAGGAGGGGTTTGATTTCTCACTGGTATAAAAAGGGAGGGAACAGTTCCAGGCTGAAGATAAAGAAATTATTCTAAAGGCAAATTCCAGTTTGATGCTGGTGTAATTCAGGAGTCACTGTAGTGAGCTGATTGGTGCAAGTGGGATCAGAATTTGGCCTGATTTCTGTAAAGAGTTTTGGAGTCCGAATTCATGATCCTCACACATATCTAAAAGCCTGCCACATCCAGGTATGCCTCTTAATCTTATTTTGCAGCAAATGACTCCCGCTGCCTTCACTGGAGTCATTCCTGTCTTACACCAGAGTTGAGGGGGTCAGACTGGTGCGTCGTGAGCAACAGCAGCAGTCCCGAGCACTGCATCGTGTATTCTGCATGGGTTCAGGATGATGCAGCTTGGGTTGTCGTTTGGGGTTGCAGTGAGGTCCTTGAACTCCATTTTATCGATGAGTTGGATGAAAAACAGAGTAGAGGAGGCCAAGTTATCGGGCCAAAGTCCTGCACTAAGCCACTTAAATGAGGGCCTGATCCAAATGTCATCGTTCACTTGATTGCTCATATCCCCAGAGTGAAAAGCTCTGATTTCACCACTGACTCCTCTGTTCTCCTGAAATATGAGGCCAACACAGCTGGGCTGGCAGCTCTGCACTGCCTGCGTCACTAATATTGCCATGCCTGTCACAGCAGGTATATTCAGCACATTCATTTAATCTCTCAAACACCCTTGACAGCGTAACGGCGATGTGGCTGGATGTTCAGTGATGAAATAATTGCAAGTAGGATGCCTGGGGGCACTGTTCCTGGCATGCTAATGCAGTCAACATTCTTTGAAGGAGCCCCTCAGTTTAGGCTACATCCCATCCTCATGCTCCCGTGCAGAATAGCTCGGTGGTGAATGCCACGGGCTGCAGAAGGCCCTGTGGCATGGGTAAATAACCAACTCAATTTTTCCCTGTCATGTCTCTAAAAGGCAAGCCCATTCCTGCTGCCTTTGGCATATGGTTGATGCTGGCACAGGTTAGCACAGGGCTGAAACGGAAGAGAAGCTGTAGATACAAAGCAGAAGGTCCTCCTGCAAATGGCGTTACGAGCACGGGGAGAGGAAAAGGTGAAGAACAACAGAGTGAAAATGCACAAGGTGTCTCATTGCTCGTGGCTCACAGACATTGACCTTCTGCTCCAGCAAGGCTGCCTAAAACAGATGGGAAGGGTTTCCCTCACATCTCACAAAGGAGGTTGCTGGTAATGGTGAGTCACTTATGCTCAACTGCTTTGTGCTGAAACTCCTCCTCTGCTCGTCTGGGACCTGGGATTCAAATTCACACCTTAGGCACCTCAGTGGATACACTGACAAGATCAGGCAGTGCTCCTCTGCAGCCCACCAATTTTGCTGGGCATAAATAGCTACCGTGGCAGATGAAGAGGGTGAATGACTTTGCAGCTTGATTAATTGAATCTTTCCCAGACTGATGGTGCTTCCAAATTCTGAACCAGTGAAAGGAAGCATTTTACACCATGGAAGCTGAGAAAGAGCTTTCCCTTGTTTCTTCTGGGCTTACTTGCAGCTAGCCATTCACCCGGTGAAATGCAGAGCCGAATCAAATTCTTGCTTTGAACCAGGCACAGGAGAAGATACTGGTGGGAATTCTCCAGCATCTTCTGTGTGAGTCCTAACCCAGGTCTGAAAGCACTCACCAGAGCAGCACCAGCACCAAACACAAAGAGGGTCCCTGCCTCTGAGAACGTCATGGGCGTTTCAACGGGGACCTTGTTCCTGGGGTGTCAGGGCATAAGGGCTTCAGTGCAAGCAACGTGGGGAAATTTTAAGCATCCTCTTGGTTTTTCTGGAGTTTGGGAATGAGAGAGCTGCTAAGAGAGGATTTTGATGATCTTATGGCATGTCAGTGCTAGATTCTAACCGCTAATGACATAGTTTCAGTGTAACGTAGCCATAACAAAGATGGTTTGCACCTGCCTAGCCTGGGGTCTCATCAGCACTTTAATTCCAGGACCATGAAGCTCATTATGACTACCTTCACAAATATCTACCTATCCTCTTAGGTTTCACAGGCTGGGTAGCCATGGCTACACTGTGACAGCATCTGAGCCAGCTCACTGGAAACTCATGAGTGCATGTCTACCTTTCAGGGCAGTTGTATCGGAGTATCTCATGCCCCTTACTGACTTCAGCCCTGTATGCTGTTCTCAGTCCCGCATGTGGAGAAATACTTTGGAAACATCGAGCTCAGATGATAAGGGGTATAGCTCTGGGGAGGGTTACAGCGTGGAACAACCACCCTCTCAGAACTGAGGAAGGAACTGGATGTCCAGATCTGCAACTCTCCTCCTGGGCTCAGTGTGGTTTGTTGGCAGTGAATCACAGATGCTTAAAGCAAGCAAACAAGCAAAACAAACGCCAAACCCACCAAGTTAAAGATGCTTCCCTTCAATGAACTACACTTCACTCTGAAGAAAAAGAAGTCCAGGTGCTGTTAGTACCTGGTGGATAAGTCGAGATCTCTGAACTCTGAAAGAGGAGCCCACCTTCCTTTCCATGTACATGCATTGGTGACCCAGACTCTCCTTCACGAGGACAGTGCTATGACATGTTATGATGACAGCAGCCCAACTGTTAAGTGTACACCTGAGCTGGGCAGGGATTTCCCATGCCCAGTGTAAAACTGGTGCAACCCCATTCCGTGCAGCTGGGTGGGACACCAACGTAAGCATCTGCATCCTTATGTTGTCTAACTTCTGACTGAGCTTGGGATTGCAGGGATTGTCTCAAATGCAGTGCCCGGGCATGCGAGCTGCATGTGATGCCCTGCGAGCCGCCAGCCTGGCATGTCTGAGCAGGATTTGGTTTCACCCCTCTCCTTTGCGCCTCCACCACGAAAAGAAAAAAATAACTATTCCCTTGGCTTTAACAAGATCTATGTGCATTCTTCAAATAGGGATTGCCCCTATATGGAAACTAATAGGCCTTCAGAAAAGAGGTAAAATACACATGCACGTCTTAAAGATCTAACAATGCCTTCATCATAGGATGAAAGCTCCCCGTAAAAGCTGAAGAAGAAATCAATTTAATAGCTCCTTCACTCCTTCCTGACTCCTGGAGTGCCAGTTACGTGCTGAGACAACCTTGTTCTGATGAAAGCAATTTTGCTTGCTGCTGTGATGCTAATTTTTTCATCTGGAGAGTGGCTCCTTATGGCGGGTCTGATTCAATTAAGGATTACAGGGTTCTACATCTCCCTTTCCTGGCAGTGTGTGCTAAGCAAGTGCAAACGAATTACAGACCAATTGTTTTCCCCTGATCCCTAATGATCCTGGGTGCGTTAATGCACCAAGATCTATGAGCGAACTTAAAAAGAATGAAAAACACAGCCGTGCTCCGCTTTTGGCATCTGTACCTGGTTTTTATACATGCAAATCGAGTTTCCTGTTCATTGAAAACAACCAAACAAAACACGATGTCATGAACATAGCGCAGAGAAGGGCATTCGCGCTGTTCCTTCTCAGCGACCTGCTTTTCCAGAGGGCACCCAAGGGTGCTTGGAAAGCTTTTGCTAGCAAAGACGGTGGGCAATTAGCAGAACACACCACAGCACTGTGGCATCCTCTGAGGGGCTTTCCTGGTGCTGCAGCTTCGTCTTCACACGTCTAAAATGCAGAGGCAGGGGCTGTGCGCTGGCCTCTCCCCTTCCTGCTCATGTTCCTCCTGTCCCTTCTCCCCATGTCCCTGACTCTGTCTTCGGTGCCTTATCACCACCTCTTATCAACGGGACTTTTGGCACATTCATATGTTTGGCATTTCTTTTTTTTTTCCTGCTTCTTGCCTCCCTCTCTCCTTTACTGGCTCATTTTTGAAAAAGTGCAATTTATCTGTTTCAGAGATGCCAGTTCTGGTAAAGCCACCAAGGACTCAGGCTCTCCCCTCCTTTACCCCCCCTACTTCATTATTTATGACACATCAGGATCTCCCAGGCTCTCCTCAAGTGACTGGGACCTTTACTCATAGTTACCAACCCCTGAGGCCTTGAAACTTAAGAGTGAAAAGTCTGAAAAGAGGCAGAGGGAAAGTTTTTCTCTGCCTCTTGTTCTGGATGCCAGTGGCTTTTCCAGTTTTGTGTCCTCTGTTGGCTCATGCGGAGCATGTAATTTCACAAGGGTTTGTCATCGTAGTGCTGATTCCTGGGGATCCTTCTGTCTCTCAGTTTCTCTCTTGGATGCTCAGTGCTCAGAGAGCCTCTCCCCATCACACCAGAGAGAATTCAGCCTGGAAGCCGGAGCACCGGCGTGTCTTTGGTGAGCACTTGGTCAGCATGGAGATCTGGGTGCTGAAGTTGGTGCCATTGCTGCCTAAGGAAGGGTGGTGATACTTCATGTCCGAGCCCAGGAACCGCTCCAGATGCCACCTCCGCCACTTTCGCTTGAGCTCAGCCTGGACCTAGGTGGTGGAAAGACAAGCAAATCAGCAGAGGCGAGCATTTTCCATTGCTCTGACTTGATTGTGTGAGTAGCAATGGGTGACCCACCTACCAAGGGGCTAAGAATTATTTTATAAAGGTCACTAAACTCAACCTGGCCAGAACTTGTAGCCACATAGAAGAGAGGTCACACTCCAGCCAGTGAACTACGGGAGCAGAAATCCCTGAGCTTCAGCAGAAAGCTGAGCACAGGGAATTGCTTATCTGATACAGTGAAGGCATCAGATACTTAACTTTAATGGCAACATATGCTTTGTGAGTATAATTAAGATTTTTTTTTTTCACTGCCCTGTTTTTGTCCAAATACAAATGATTTAACTATAGCTTGTTTGTAAAGCTGTCAATACAGCTGTGCTTTTTTGATAGAAGCTACTTATTCCTGTTCAGGGAGTTTACATACATCATCTGGTTTACACTGTCCAGATTCAAATCCTGAACAAATCTGGCCACCGTCCCTGTCCCCTCCTGCAGCCTTCCAGTGCAAATTTTTAGATAACAGTATGAATGAGATAAAACAGCTGTGTCTGAGGGTCTCTGGGATCAGCAAGCACAGGAATAGTACAACACCAGGATGCAAACCCCAGGACTGGAAACGTGGGAAAGACAAGATTAATGCCTGTAAGGTAGAAGCATGTTACCTGGCACTGGTCTGTGCCTAACAAGTCACATTAATGCCTATATCGGTTTTGGATCATTAATAAGTTTGTGTGGTTCTGTCCTGCTCTGCGCAGGCTTACGGGCAAAGGTCTCTGCTGGAGCTGGGCTATCTGCCCTGCATGCCACTGCGTGATGTACACATGGCATCAGCAGGGCTGAAAGCAGCATCAGAGCTGTAAGAGAGCAAATTGTGATTCTGGACACTCTTCCTCCCCCCAGGAAGCTGGAACACAAACCCAGATCACAGCTGCTTCTTTCTTGTCCGTGCTCAGTTTATTGAGCTGAAAGTGCTCCAGCTGACAGCAGCTCCAAGTTTTTAGTTGCTCACACCTACTTGGTAGCCTTCGCGATATGGCTTTAACCAGTCTCTGCTGAATTTCTCACGGGCAGACGGAGCATGGTACAAAAATATCACTGCACTAACGAGCCTCCATCTTGGCAGTGGGCCTGATTCTGTGGAGGATTCACTGAGGCGCTAAGCATGAGTAGGGCTTAAAAGATGGGCTTTATCCTTCCCTGCTGAAGGTGGTCCCTTCGGATCAGGGTTTATGCAAGGTCATATGGGGGTTCTGCTGATGCTGTCTCATGAGTAAAGGAAGGACTCAGCAGCAGAAGTATTATAGTCCACACAAAAGTGCTAATATGTTTAATTGTGCTGGAAACTGTCAGGCAAATGGTTGAGTTGTTTTTCTGGAGTGAGAGATTTGACGTGGAAGCTTCCCGCCAATATGGTAACATCAGGAATGGGACACTTCTCAATCCACTCTCCACAAGCATTCAATTTGCCTTAGTTGCAAACATGAACCAAACGATATTGTTGATCTTACCTCCCCATTGAGAAAACAGTACAGAACAGCCACCACAAATCCCTAGGGAAAAGGAGAGAACAGGCTTTTAGCACCTCATAGCTGATATTCCCCTAGATCACAACCCAAACTCACTGCAGCCTTGGAGGAAGGGCACAGTGCTGGGGGACTGCTAAGGTGCCCCTTAGAAACCACTTGATTGCATTTTTCCTATAAAATGAGCAGGGGAAGATTGGTTAAGGTACTTTGCAGCAGATGTATGGCTGTGAGTTCAAAGATTGCTCCAGACTGGTGTTTAAAGCCATCAGGGGTCAGCTCAGCTCTAACAGGGGCACTTGGTCATTCAAACTGGGGCATTAGAGGCAACTGGATGGGATACTAGACCCAGCTTTCCTGCTTGCTCTTTGCAGCTGAAACTGGGGAGATGTAACCGTGCTCTCTAGTACATCATCAAGGTCAGAATGATCTTAGACACAGTATGGGGCTATACTCTTCCTTTCCCATCCCCCCTGAAGTGAGAACTCATTTTTGAGAATCTCAGCTTTCACTGAAAAAAATAAAACAAACTTATCTCTAGCCCTTATGGTTGCAAACACTGAAGACAAGAGGTAAGTGTAGGTCCATTTATCTCTCAAAGGAGAGATGCCAGATGTGAAGTGATAATGATGTAGACAGGGACGTTAACTCATTCACCACTGAACAAAGCATGCCACTGACACGTGTATGGTACATGGTGACAGATAGATCCTGCTTGCAGGCTGTGAGAACACAAAGTGACTACAGCTGATTAATGGATGGATGCAATGGGATGAAATACATCAGTAAGTGCTTCTTTTCATGCAACAGCAGGGCCAGGGTTAACAGCCCAACATGGGAACTGACTGAAGTGAAGTGTGTGGGAGGGTCTAAGAGCAAACTTCATCAGGGCTTCCTGAAGATTAATGCAGAGGACAGCCCCATTATCCATCCTCGTGGGGAACCTGTCTCCTATACCAATGAACTGGAATCCTGCTTGAGCAGGATCTACAGGCAGGACTTGGCTTATTAACAGAGGAGACAGTTCATGCAAGTCAACTGGTTGAAGACAGACGAGGCTCCTATTAATGGCCAGAAAGACATTCCTTCCAAAGGCAATTTATCTTATCTTACACCATGTCAATAATATATAAACTGAACCGAGGTGCTCATTTTTCTCCCTTAAGTAAAAAAAAAAACAGGGTTACTAACTTATAGAGGTACATTTTCTTTTCAGGTGCCTAAAATGAGGAGAGAGAATCTCCTTCTGGAACTCCAGGAGGCAAAATATACCATTATCTTCCATCCTGGCCAAGCTGGAGTGAGTAGCTTTTTCCCCAAAAGGTATAACAGCAGTATTGCGCATGTCCAGGAAAAACCCAGCTCACATGCTTGCTTATTCCCTTGTCATGCTTGTTACACTTCTCCCTGCTGATAGTCCTGGTGATTGACCGGTGGCCTAAAGGGTGGCTTACCTGGAACGACCCAACCACAAGCTCAAAGACCAGCTTAACTTCTGCTTTGAAATTGTCAGGGAAGAAAGCAAACATGATGTAGTGAATGCCAAAGAGAGGGATCAGCAGCAAGGTGGACTTGGCCAGCCTCCTGTTGGAAAGACAAACATGAGTCATAACGGGAGAGGGAAGAGGAGCTAAAGGGTAAGCTGATGAGAAATCCTGCAGCTGAGCCCTGTGCAACCCCGAAACTTTAACTTGCTGCAGTACATATTTGCTGATTACCTGGATGATGATGGTGTAGCCTGTATCATGCATGTTAAGTACCTTTGTTTGCCCTTAGGAGATGTGATATGGGCCACTTACCCCGAGGTCTTGGGAACATCCAGCCTTTCAACAGCAGCCTCGAGTGAGGCAGCATCAGGAGGCTGCCCTCGCCCAGAGGGAAGATGTGTCTGGGGTAGAGGGAAAGGGAGGGAGTTGAGATAGCTCCTCACAGCCTAAAGCCCCCAGGATCCCTCTGATGACCTGGGCTGGGATGCAACGATATGTGGAGCCAGACCCTTGGCTGGGCACAGTCAGTTCACGCTAACCAAGGACCGTGCTGGGATCATTTCCACAGGCTTGCTTTCCTCCTCATTAACAGCTCTCATATAAATATATATGTGCCTCTAGCTGAGGCAGAGTGATCAGCCCTAGATTATTTCTCCTTGGCCTGCAGACTGCAGATGGCTGGTGATTTCAGATGTGGTGACAACATAAAATGTGACATCTTTATTCCCGGTAACTTCAATGGAGGTATTTCTTTCTCTCTTCTTCCCCTCCCACCGGAGATCTTTTTTATCTCTACAAGCTAAATCATCATCTAGTGCTGTCTTTGTTTGCTTGGGATTTCTGAAAATTACAGCTTCTGGGAGAGAAATGGTATGTTTAGCTCAGAATAATGACAGGCTATCGCACAATGAATGTCTCCAAAGGAGGGAGATGAACAGTATTAGTGCTTAATGGCACCAGGCTGGGTAATCACAGGTCTAATTAGGAAGAGATGATAATTTATTAAGTCTAATCATTATTAAAATATAGTTGACAGAAATAAAATGAAATCAAGGACTTAAGGATGCTTATGGGGGTTTTGGCTCCCTTGGTCACCCATATCCTCCCATGTCCCCCTCTCCCAGAGGCTTCTGGAGGAACTGAAGCTAAGGCTGGGATGTTGGAAATACTTGTTCTTCCATCTGCAAACCCTTCACCTCCAAAGTCCCATCAGGCTCAGTCCCTCCAGACCATCTTCATTCATTTGCCATCTGCGTAAGCCCGCTGGGACGGCTGATGCGCCAGCTTTATGCAGATGATGCTCATCACTGTATCTCCCAGCAGACCCTTCCAGCTTTCCCTGGGCCTGGCCCAAAGACAGTTTGACTTTAAGGCTGTGGTTGGAGGCTGTGGTTCCCCAGGGAATACCTGGTGGCTAAAAAGCACCTGGCTGCAACTCATTCCAGGCAAAATGAGTGCCTGTAGGAAGCCGAGGAACTTTCCAGGAATTTGCCTTTCCTACCACATCCCTCACTAGCGGGCACATACCTGCTCATAGTGAGCAGATCCAAAATCTGAGCCGTCTTGGATGTCTTGCTCTGCCAGAGGACTGTCACTGTCATTGGTGACCATCAGGGTACCATGTTCCTCCCTGTCAGAAGCAGCTCTGGCCAGTGTGACCCACACTAGTATGATCCAGTCCTAATTCCCCCAGCTCCTGACATACGAGAAAGCAACTAATTTTTTAAGGAGATCACAGTTCAATGAATATTAATACTGGCTTTGCAGAGGTCCCTCCTCTCTCCCCAATCTTTCAGCAACAAGTCAACCTAGAGGAGATCGATGTGATGCTACCTTCATGTACCATATTCATAGAGAGGCTGTTTGCAACCTCCAATGGATTAGAAAATTTTACCTTATCACTGAAGGCAATATCGGGGCCTCAGTTATAGCATTTTCCCTCCTGGCTGGACTGTGGCAATAGACGGGGCATAAATGCCAAACCTTAGGAGCCCCCTCCTCCGGTTTGCACAACACCCCAAACCAGTCTCTTGCTCCCAGCGCTGAGCTTCCCCAGAATATTGAGTGATGTTTTAGATCTCAGTTTGGCTTCAAGGCAAGGGCCCTATGGTCTAGTCCTGTGATATTTAAAAGACTCCCCCCCTAAACACTGCAATGAGGAGAGTCATCTTCCCCAGTCATGGTGTAATTTCTCCCAGGAAGCTAAAGCCTGGCTGTGCAGGAGGCAGAACTGCTTGGGAGATTGTCCAAAGCTGTTTAAAGCTACCTGTTGGAAGCCATGGTTTCTCAAAGAACTCATTACTTCCACCCCCAGCACAGGTAGACCTACCCTCTCTGACAGATATACATGGTGACAGATAATTTAGGGAAAACACGTCTCCACTAGCCTGCACGGAACCTACTCCTCTCCTTGGGAGCGGATAAGAGTGAACCAACATTTTAGTCATGCTCCTTGAACGCATAATGGAAACGTTACCCAGAAAACTTTGATGATAATATTGATCTGTGTACATGTACAAAATAGAAAGAGATGAATTTTGCTCAAGATTTCTGTTGCAGGAAACAACTTCTATTTGTCTGAAATATTGCTGTCCCATTGTTGCATGCCTCTGTCATTTCCAGAAGACTGTTCTGGGAGACTTGTTTTCACAGTTTCCAATACATTAAAGCCCGGATCACTGTCTGTAGCATTACTGAGTGAGTCAGCAGCGCGCCTCAACTTCCAGCCTGCAGCTAAACTGAAACTGGTTGGAATTGAACAATACTGCCAACATGTCAACGTGTTATTTTTTTATAAAATAAACAATATAAAATAAACAGGAGAAGGAGGGAGAAATGCAAATGAGAGACCCCTGGTATTGTTAGTTTAAAACATACTTATTTCAGATTTGGCAGGAGGAACCCACACATATCATTAGCAGCAGGTTTTTGCTAAGATCTCTTGGGTCCTACAGGCCAAACCCCTGAAGCTAGCAGCAGCATTTCAGGTAATAAGGGAATGACATGTAAAAGAATCCAGGTACCTACAATTGCAGATCACATGCCTAATGGCATTTATAAAAGGGACTGGACCCCAGATGTCTCTACAGCTAGCTGTCTAAACATTAAAAACTTAGGACGACACTGAGAACTCCCCTCGGTGAGATCCAGCCCTCAGATTGGGACACTTAATATTCATTTCCATAGGAAAATGTGGTGTCTTACGTTCCACTGCAGTCAATACAGTCAACGGAGACTTCCAGGTGCCCCAGAGAATCTGGCTGGTGGCTAGCTGCCACTGTATAAGGGTACAAGTCTCCCATAGGTTCTGGGTCCTATATGCTAGGTCCAGGCAAGTATCTCAAATGTCCTAAAGCATCTCATATGGCTTGCACACCTATAAGTGAGCAACTGATTCATGCCCTAATGGAACGAAGATATTTTTCCAGGTGGAGGAGGAAGGTGAGGGACTGAAGATGTGAAGATCGTTTGTACTTCAGCAGTGCCTCTTGTTTGGCAGGCCAGTGGGGGGAAGTCTGTGTTACTTACTGCCCTGGCGTGCTACGTTTGTTTACAAGGCTAAGAGAGCTTTCCTGGCAGCTCCCAATTCATTGGAAAATGTGAAGTAAAAAGCCCTGAACCCAAAGCTCAGCATGACCTCCGAGGTAATCTGGGCATAACCCTTCCGATACGTGTTGGCAGCACTTCTGCTGACATGAATGGGAGCCAACTGCTCCAGGCTGCTGCTAAGTACTAGAACATATTTCAATATGCTGATTTAATCTATGTACCTGGCCAAATCTGTTGCAGTCCTGGGGGTACAAAGATACAATGCCCAATTGGAAATACATAAAGGGAGGTGACAGAAAGCACGGGGTCTGGTAATGTTGTCGTGTTACGATGACAGAAAAAGAGGTAATTGGCTCTGGCTGCTGCAGGGAGAAGTTAAGGTCAAATACTGGAATTTCCTTTCATAAATCTGAGAATCTCTCAAGGTAGATGAAATGCATAATTTACCATCACCAGAGAGAAAGACTCAGTGTCATGGCTGGTCAGTATTTAAGGACCAGATTGATATTGTCTTCCATCTTGCAGAAAGATGAACTGAGCTTAGATTCTTCAGGGTACCAAAGTGCACAGCTCCCTCCAAAGACAAAGAAGATTTGTGAGCAGTGACCATGTAGACACTGGACTCTTTTCTTTTCAGTTCTTTTCTAGGAAACATTGAATAAATATCCAAGACAGTTGAAATGCTGAGCCAGGACAGTGGCAAGAGTCAAAAATAAGCTGGTCTGAACTTTTATTTTGTTTGTATTGAAGCCAGAATAAATCCATGCAGATAGACAGATATCTTGCACTCTTAAAATACTGCAACTAAGACCAGTCTTGGCCACTGAGACAGGTGCTGATCTCACTTGCATGTTGTTCATTATAAAAAGCCCCGTTAAGGTCAACCTTACATCCCTGGAATAAAAGCATTACATCAAGCAAAACTTCTGAGACAGTGCTACTTTTCGACAGTGAAGAGAAATGCATTGAATTAATCCAACCTAGTTTAGGGGTCTGCTTTAAGATAAGGAAAATTTGCCACAGTTTGTACTGAATGTACTAATTTTCTAGATCTCTCCTTCTTTTAAAAAGGGAGCTGAGGGTAACTAATTCAGAAAAAAAGCCTGTATACTGAACTACTCTTTGTTCTCCATAAGGGTCCCTCTGCCTTCAGAATCCGATAAATATTTAATATACAAAGAAAAATCCTATTTTGTTTCATGATCATTACTGTTGCTCTCACTTCTTCATCGTTAATCCCAGGAGAAAGCCTTCTTGCCTGTCTGTTCAAACTGACATAAAACATGCCCAGCTGTTTTAGCAAATGCCCCATTTCCTGATTTCTGATCAGCTTTAATCAATTAACAAATAATTGATTCTGATCAGTGCAGACAGATGCAATACTGAACTAACAGCCAAAAAGGTTTCCCCAAAACCATACAATACGGTTAAAGAAGTCTAGGACTTACGAATATTGGCTGGTTTCATTGTGTCCAACGTCTGGGGAATGCAACTTCTGGACTAAGATACGGATGATGCAAATGAAGAGGATGAAGTTCACCTGTTGGGATGGGTAGAAAGGAATCAGAGAAATAAAAAATTAGTATTTTTGTCCAGTGAAAAGAGTCGATCATTAGAGGGGAGTTCCTTTCACTGCAATATATTTGCCATGGAGCAAGCTGTTGTTAAAAAGCCATGAGCAGAGAACCCCACTCTGGGAGCACATAGTAAACCGACACAGGATGGCAGCCATCTTGGGCCTGACATCAGCCTGCTTGGGACTTTGTGTCATACATCCCAAGTATGATGATGTCAAACCCATAGAGCACAGCTATGCACGACGTCCTGCTGCGTGGGGGAGTGCCGACGACAGGGTGGGAAAAGAGCCTTGGGAGTTAGCGGAGCGACGGACGTCAAAGCCCTCGGGAGACGGTGACATGGGACCGGCTGCTGAGCATGTCAAAGACTGAGGTGGTGAGCCAAGGAAACCAAAAACACAAAGCAGTATCCACTCAAGCAGGCCTCTACTGAATGCTATTGGGCATGTCTTCTCTGGAGAGAAGCTGGACACCTTGTATAGCAAGGGATAGACCTCACCGACACAGCGGAAAACATTCTCTCCTAGGGCGTTAGACCAGAGGAGTCTAGCTAATACCTAGATTTTAGATGGTGTTTTTCACTCAGAAAATCTCAAAGTGCTCCACCAACACACTCAAGCAATGTCAACCTTATTTAATAGCAAAGGTGTAGAGATAGGAACAGCAGTTTCCTAAAGGCACGTAGTAGATGGCATGAGTTGAATGCAAATCTACTTGCTTTTAAGGTCCTATCCATTGAATCACGCTGTTATTCAAGCAACATATACAATAGAAAAGCAATGACAGATTTCTATGGACTTTGTTTAGTTTTAGTTTGGCACACAACCTCTTTCTTTATCCTTTCATGGTTAGCGAATGCACAAATGATTCTGATTTTCAGAGACTCAATGGCTGGAAGGGATTGTGTTAACCAGCCAATCTGATTTCCTGCAAAAACAGATTGTAAAATTTCCTCCAGCAGTTCCTACATGTATCTCCACAACAGGTGAATAAAGTCGACTGAAACACATCTCTCAATTAGACACTCACTCTTTTTTCAAAGGCTATGAGCGCTTGGAAATTAATTGTATTTCTTGGTTATGATGCATTGCTTAATAACTTTTTATCTATCCCATGCCATTTATCATAGTTTCAGTTAATATTTATTTGCTTATAAAAATGGTTTGCGTCTGACTTGGTGGCAAGTAAAATTTATCAGTTCAAAACAGTATTATCTACATCAATTACTCTAATGAGCATTGATAGCACACAAGCTGCAGCACTGAAGGTAAGATTGGAGCCGTTAAATACTGACTGTGTTGGCTCGTAGTGGTCGAGAGCAAACACGGACACAGGGCAGTGATGAGTCAGGTGGAGTATGACTTAAAGGCCTAGTACAGTCTTAGCATTGCATGGTAGAAGATATGGCTATCAAGCTACTGGAGGAGTTGTTTAGTTTATTTTTCAACCTAGAGTATATCAAAGGCGCTTGATCTGTTCCCAGTGCTTAATATCTTATATCTTACATATCTTATATATCTTATATATCTTTTATATATCTTATATATCTTATATATCTTATATATGTATTTCTTCCTTCCATTGAGATCTATGCTTTATTCCCATGGATATGGAGAAAATGTTGCATTCCTCCCTGAAGAAACCTGCTGTTCATCAGATAGCGGTTATCATGCCCTTCCTCTGTGCCAGATTTATATGATATCTGCAGAAGGAAAATCAGAAATTGCTTGGTAAATTTTGTTTGGCAATGAGGAAATAATTTATTGGCCAAAAGAAAACACAGACTTATTGATCTGAGGAGAACAGGGTGTATTTCTTTACCATAAGGTTATCTCGGGAAAGGGAAATACTATCTATAGCTTTATATAATGACATAAATATTTTGAGATGTGTCATCTAAGTATTGTATTTCTTTTCAGTGAGGTGAATAGAGTAAGATGTAATTATTCAAACTGTTTCAGTTTGGAACCCCTGTATGACAAATGCTACAGAAAAAAAGTCTTCTTGTAAAGGTCATCATGTACGTGGAATAAGACAAATATATGTCTAAGAAAAGATTTCTGTTTAAAAGAGATATATTTGGTCTGATTTCTGTTGCATTCTTTTTCCTCCCTTCCCACATACTTGCCTTCATTTAAGAAAACTCAAAGCTAAGTTTAACTCAAGTTCATTTGATTTCAAGTTTTGGCTTGATACGTGACAGAGGAAACACGTAATACTCAACAAGGATGGAAGGACTCAGAGTTCCTCAGAAGTGTCATGGTTTCTATGGTCAGAATTGATCATATCCCGAGAAGTAAGAAGTCAAGCACTTCTGTTGATTTATCTGGAAATTAGCCAGGCTTCTCAAGAACTTACTTTAAAAACACATAGCTGGAATTCAACTTTGTACTGGATGCTATAACAAGAGGCAAATATCTGGGGGAATTCATCTAACCTCTTTGTATCTAGGTAGAAATTTATGGCAGGACTCATCCCATTTCACTTTATAGTGTTGACATCTACAACTGAACAAGTCATCCCGGGCTCTGCATATGGTCAGCTCAGAGAAACAAAAACATTCATGGCACAATTCATCTGATCGAATTTAGATATCCACTGATTCATTAGACAAGATGAGCCTTTCCTGGATCTCTAACCATGTTCCTCAACCTCCTCTGGCTACACACACCCATGGCTACTGCACCAGAGTGCCCAGGGTGACTAGCTGAGATGGAGGTGGTCAAAGTTAAATCAAATGAGCTCCAGCTTGGTTGTTTAGACACTCAAGCTCTTCCCAGGGTCAATGCTTAAAGGTAAAGATGTTTATCCAGAGGGTGAGCTTCCTCATCCTAAGACAGACATTCAATATACAGCTGGATTTTATCTGACAACGCATTTTCCATGGACATTTACATAACACTTTGCAACACCCCTTTACCCCTCCCACTTAGTATTAAAGATGGCTTTGCAGCCAGCAGAATGTGCTGATACTTTACCAAAATAGACACCAAAATAGGAGTTTTAATGATCCACCAGAATGGGGATTCCACTATTTCCTCCCAGCACCTAAAAAGAAACAAAACCAGACTTAAAACATCAAGTAAAGCAAGCAAGCAGCTATGTAACCTTCTCAGATACTTGGTTTCCCTAAATGCTAAAGATGGTTATGCTAGGTTATATGAAGAGGACTAAACCTGGTGTGCATGAACTGGAAAGGGCTGAAGACTTGCTTTGCAGTGGCTTTGAGCACTGGTAGGTAGCAATTGCCCCAGATATAATCCTGTGAGCTCTTTTCCCCTTGGTAGTGGAATGGGCTGGAGGATGTTATCTCAGGGTTAATGTAGGGGAGGATGGTGATTCACTTTGTTTCTCCTACACTGAGGTCTGCTACAAGGAAATGCTATCAGAAACCACAGATTCATGAGGCCTCCAATGTTATCCGCCATCATACATGGGGGTTTTGTTAAGCACAGAGCAATTGGCACCATCAGAAAAAAAAACACATGCCCTTCTGAAAAAGATGACAGACAGCCTATGGTGGGATTAGTCAGACTAAATCTAGCTAGCTGCTTCTGAGCTATGCATCTAGTCAGACAAGTCCATAGGGTCCATGGTGTGATTTATTTCATCCTGAAGTCAGAATTGTCTGCAAACCACACCACTCACCTAGGTCATCTGGAACTATATTTTAAAGCCAACAAGGAAATGACAGAATAGGAATGACGTGGGAATGACTAATATTGCTTGGGACACATTTATCTGCAGACCTCACAAGAGACAGGTGATCGAAGGTGCATTTTTAGGAGAGCGTTCATGAAAATCAGTCTGCATTCATGTTTGAAGTAGATTAGTGGAACCCATTGTAGACAATTTCACCTGGATTCAGCTCATCTAATTCAAAATGTTGACAGCGTAAGTAATGGTAGATGAAGAGAGGCACTTTTAGGGCACAGTTCCTGAGACCTATTTTAGGCATCAACTTTAGGATGAAAAGAATTGCACTCCATGGACTACAACGACTAAATCTCCACTAGCTATAAAACGAGACTAGAGTGAATTGCTCAGATACAGATGCTTATACTTAGTCAGGTGCATGCTACCCTTTCACTTAGAATTAAAGTGGCCCTAATTATGTCTAGTGCACTTCATTTTTAAAGTAAATTCAGGCAGTCTGAAGGAAGGTCACTTTAATTGGGAGTTAGAATGTTTAAATAGAGGCTTAATGTTGTTTAACCAATCTTACATAATTAGGTTTTATTTAATCTGGATTAATTTCCTGTAATTTTTCTCTGTAGGTAATTTTAGTATGCCAAAAAAATCTATGTTAGGTATTAGCATATCCTGTAAATTCACACTCTATCTTACTTGGCACAAAAATGTAGAGCTTTAAAGCCTCCAGAAAATGCAGAGAAGTCTGTATTTTTATTAAGAATTGCTACAGCTGAGTTGGAATATATAGTAAGAATAATTGGTATCCAAACCGGTTAAATCCTCTGGTGTCTATCTCATTGTAGAGGCTATTTATTAACAGAGTAAATAGGGTCAGTTTTATGCAGATAGAGTGAAACCGTAAAAAAAGTCAGTAGCCCTCAGGAAATGTGTTAGCATGACTATAAATCAAAAATGCAATGAGAAATCTGAGCCGCTTCTCTCACTGAAGTAAGGACAAATCAGGACACATTTGGAGAGGGAGAATGCACGGGAGAAAAGGGAGTTAACCATATACTGCAAATGCAAGAAGCGAGGGCATGCACAGTGAGTACATAATAAGCACCTGATTCTGTAACTCTCTGGAGTGTTTTCCCATAAAAGCCTTTCCAATTACTGTAGTTTGACTGCTTGAGTAAAAGCATGAAGGAGGACTGCAGGATCAGATCCTATTTACTTGCATATATCCTTGGATAGTTCTGATATCTACCTCATTTACTTAGCTGTATTCTATCTGCTTCTTATATAAAATATCAGAGGCTGCTGCTAGGTTAAAGAGGATGAAGAACAGATCCTAAGATCTGCCTGGGGGAAAAAAAAAAGAGTTTTTAGACTTTTTCTGTGGGAGAGCTAATGGGTGTGTTTATTAAGTATCATCTGCTGCATGAGCATATTTAGGGTCAATCCTGCAGGATGCAAAGCTCTACTCTGAGCATGGGGCAGCTGCTCAGCTGGTGTCTTTGTTATACACAGGATCACGGAGCCAAATGCGACCATCAGGGTCTGTTCACAAATTCCCTGCAAATATCCTGACCAAGGGATTGGGAAACAAAGAAGATGAGTGACTGGCCTAAGTTGACGTAAACCGTGTGTCCTCAGGGAAACCTTGGAGCGTTTCCCGGTTCATGGCGGCAGGGGAAAGCCTCTGCTCTGCTCTGACTGCCGTTGGGGTTAGGGCAGGATGGCTGGGTTACTAAAACTGCAAGGCTTTCCTTGGCCTTCCTTGGAGATAAAGGAAGGAAGAATTAAAAAGGAAAGATAATTGAGTCCACAGGCTTACCCAACATCGAAAAAGTAAATCCTGACAATAGTCCAAGCAGTGATGAACATGGAGGGTGCACCTGACAAGAGAAGAGATGGTGTTACTGTCAGAAATCATTATCAATGTTTTCAGGCCTGTTCTCTCCCACTCTCCATCTCTCCTGAGTGACTGAGGTGATGCCTTCCCTCAAGAGTGGGCAAATGCTTCACGTTTTCAACGCTCACATGCCAAACAAGCAACATGTTGCCTTTCTCTCCCACTGGCCATGTAAGATGAGTTTCCTGTAACTGCTCCCTAGCAGATTTATCTTCCTGTTGCAGTGCCCCCAACAAAACTCCTGATGGTGAAATACAAGGAGTAGGAATCACTTTAGACATCTGCAGTGTGGACACCTGTATCTAAGCCAGTCACCACAGGCTCTCTTTAGCTTCAACGGGGAGAAATATGTACTTCTAACACACAGGTCATCTGAGCTACTTTAGATGTTTGCTTTAGGACAAGAAATATGCCCTTGGACTCCCTTGACTGTATTGCCTGGACCTCCACTGGCCATAAAGGGAGCCTGAAGTGACAAGTTCACATGTAGATGTGTGTAGCTGGCCAGATGAACCTGCCTCTGCTCCTCACTCTATGATCTTCTGCCTGACTAGGGTGGTCTTGTTCCGTCCTTGTGGTGCCTCTTTTCTCTGTCTCTTGTCTTTGATTAGATTTAGATTGGAAATACTCCAGGAAGGACATGTCGCTTTGTTCTGCGTTAGTCACAGTATTGCGTGTTGTTTATTACCAGGGATTTCTGAGTGCAATGGTAACAAAACCAGTAAGAACTGTAATGAGTGCGTCCAAATTATTAATTCCTGCATGATCCATTTCAGATCCATCACGGATGCTCTTGCAAATGATGGATGGCTGAAAGGCCAAAAGATCCTTCAAGCACCTGTCATTTTCTTGAATTGCCCTTCCTCACCCAAGCAACCTCAGAATACATTACGAGTGCAAGAGATTTCCTTTGATTAAATCAAAGGAAATCATTAGCTTCATACATTTTTCTTTAAAATCTGCCAGCTCTACTGTGCTGAAAAAGGGTACCTATGCACAAGGCAGGTTTAAAGAAGGTCTGACCTGATTAACTGCATCTGAAACAAGGCCTGCTAACATCATCTCTTCTTATGCTTATAGCATGGAGAATTGTCTCTCTTCTGCAGTGTGAACCCAAGTGTCACTTCTGTCACTTTCGATGCAAGTTACTCTATGGCTAACTGATCAAATCCGGAGTCCAGGCATACCCCTGTCCATGACACAATTTTATTTTTATTTTTCTTTTCAAGATTCTTCCCCGCTCTAATTATTTCTCAGTTTCAGCTATCGAGAGCATGCAATAGAAAGCCATTTTGTTTACGTACACATAAATCTTCAGCTAAATGGCTTGAAGGGGAAAAGAGATCTCTGTTTTCTCTTTGGGGAAAGAAGAGAAGTTGATCTGGTAGGATTAATTTGCATAAGTTAGCAATTCAGCTCTGAGTTACCTTGTGAAGAGTTTAATTCTGTCTTCCTTGGAATTTTCTAATTTTATTTTATTTTATTTATTTTATTTTATGTGTTTGAGACTTGATTCACATTAAAGCTGGAGAAATCACAAATGCAGTGAGCAGAAGGTTATCAGCATTAGCACACAGGTGATGGGATCTCAGGATAGCTAGCTGGCCCGAATTCAATAAGACAAAGAGAGAGTGATGGACTGCAGTGTCTGGTTCAGTCCAGGAGTCCTGCTTTGCTGGGATCCATCCCGACAATTCAAGGTCAATGCATGGTATCAACTTTTGGATCCCAGTCAGGATCAAAGGACTAAATGACTATAAAGGTGATGAGGAGTTTCAGGCCCACAGTCCTTAAAGACACTAGGTGTTCAACTATCAATTAACCTAGCACAAACTACGTTCTTAAACACCTTTGAAGATTTAGGCTAATGCTGTTAAACTCCTCTGGCCATCACTTGATCTTGCTCCTGGTTGCAATAACAATTCTTGGCAGCAAGGTAACATGTATACTACATCTCTGCCCTGTCTAAGCCTCCAGGTTTGTGGATTAAATTGCTGTTAAAAATGCCTGTCAGGATCACCTCTTGGCATTCAGCTTTGAGAAGATGCGTACCCCAGCCAATCAAGATGTACCACCAAAAGTACTTCCTCTCTGAAAAGAAGGAGATGACCAACAGGGTGTGAAGATACAAGCCCTCCACCAGGAGCCAGAAGAAGTTGGCCATGACGCAGTACTGGAAGAAAACCATCATGGCTTTGCAGCCTACCTGGAAGAGAAGAAACAAAGAGTGGTGAACCGCAGCATGTTTCCATAGTAAACACACCGAATTACCAGCAAACCTTGCTCTGCGTGTATCTTTGGGATTGCTTTTTGCAGCACCTGAAGCCCTTATGGAATGAGCTCTATGGTAAAAAGCCAAAAGCCCTACCAAGCTTGCTTGGGGTGGACATGCTTGACACACGTGAACCCCTGCATGGGCAGTGCAGTGTGCATCCTTGAGAGAGCCAGCTCAGGTCTGGATGCAGTTGGACTGTGTGAGCTTGGAAACTCAAGCTTGGGAACCCTGCTGAGCAGTGACAAACTGATATGCTGGACCACGATCCCTACCAGCATGGTGCTGCTCTCTGTAGGTTTTGGATGTACATCTGTGGGAAGTTGGCTTAGTGGCAGAGTGGATGCCAGAAGGTCCTGCCCTGATGTGCAGCTGCCAGCCTATCTGCTCTGCCAGGCTGGGAGGGGTTCGTGGGGCTGAGCTGTGAAGCAAACCATTGCACTGGTTCAGAAGGACCCTCCAAAAAGGCGCTACTTTGAACTGAGACCAACTCAGTGACTGGTTTATGGTGTAGCCAACAAACACCTGGTTCAGCATGATGGAAATGATCTGCACTGGAGAGTAAACAAGAATGGGTGGGAATTTCTTACGCTATTTTTGGCACTAAAGTCAGCATCTTGAGGAACAACCCTCTGAGTGACTTGGACATCACGGTCCTCCCCATCATTCTCAGTGGAGCTGCCTGCTAGTATTACCTGGCTCCCTAAACCCAAAGAAATGAAGTCTCTGACTTGAACAAACTGATTCCCCAGGATAAAAAAATAAAACAAAAAAACCCAACACCACCCCCCCTTCCCGCTCCTCCCCTCCCCCCCACGTTAATTAGCCCTTGAAAGCGAAGTCCAATTGTAATCACACCATGGCCTGGTAGATATTGCAAAAACTGAAGGAGTTTGAGACAGGGGTTTGAAGAAAGCCAAGTCTACAAAGAATTGTGAATACTCAGTTAGGAAAAGAAGGATTGGGATACATATTTTTAAAATAAAAGGATAAGAAGGAGAAGCAGGGTAAACACTAATGAGCATGGACAGATTTGATTGCATTGGAAAGGGAGAGATTTGAAAACAGAAGGATTGTTTTTCTTCAGGAAATGAATAATTAAACACAGTAACTTGCTGTGTGAAGATTTCACTGCAGCACAGGTAATGGGAACAGTCACCTTACAAAAGAAAAAAAATGGGAAATTTCTCTCTGACAATTAGGGGCCAAACCCACTGCAAAACACCTGAAGGTAGAAATCAGCTGCCCAAAGAAGTATGTCAGCCCTGGCCATTGCCCCAGCATGTGTTGTATCCAGGTCCAGCTGCAGCTTTACAGGAGATCATTGATTGAATCATTACACACATCCACGCTGTCTAAGCATCCTTGAGATGTTGATTCGGCAATAGCCTTGCTGGCTTCGGTGAGTCTGCCTGGCTAATAGCCTGCACTTAGTGGGGCAAGGGCACGAGAATCTGGCTGCTAGCACTCTCTGGTTAGCGGCTCTTCCCTGGTGCTCTGCAATGCTGGTGCTCTTCCCTGCACGTGCAATATGTTGAATTTAGAGCAATAATTGATTTGCACCAGTGACAAGCTCACACTTCCCCCCCCGCTCCCCTCTCCTGCTGAAAACAGTTGCTATGAAACGCACTGGTTAAAAAGAGACGTGTGGAAAGTGTTTTCTCAATACCACATGTTTTGAAGAGGGACTTGTCCCTCCTGATCACTCAAAATTAATTCAACCCTCCCCTGGCACCCGCCAGTATGTCACACTGAGGACCCTCATGGGCTCCTGCTAATCAATTTATATGCACATCAGCTCCCTCCTGTGAGGCGGATAGCATAAGCAGAGACTTGCTGCAGGGCGGTGATGGGGGAAGGTGGAGACAGAGCAGGCAGGTAACTCCCAGGGAGGGAAGGTGACACAGAGCTGAGCTGACAAGGTCTGGGGATGCAGCAGCGTCTTCCCTATGGCATCCCTATGCTCTTTGTTTCTCCCTGCTATTGTGTGCATGTGGCTGTGTGACATTGGCACACCTCATTTCTTTTGCCCAAAGCCTGAGTGCCTGCTTGGTGTGTCTGCAGCCAGTGGGGATTTGCTGGTGTGAGTGTACTCAGCCCAACTGGGGCTACTGAATTCTTTTATGGTTTCACTCTATCAGCAGCTCACAGGTGAGACACGAGGTTTAAGGGAGCAGTTTTGACGCCTCTCAACCACATGCTCCTCAAACATGGATTTGCTTTGGGGATTGAACATTGGGGAATCCTTTCTGGATGGTCGCGTTGAAGCTATGGCAGAGGCATGAGGCTGGAGCATGTCACAAGGAACTGCAATACTTTATGGGACCAGGAAAGGCTGCTCACAAAAAGTGCACGTGATTTCTGCCTAACAGAGACTCTCAGGCAGGGATCCCCAGCCTGAGCTTGCAGAGCTACTGCCGTCACGGAGAGGAAGCTGTGTTGAACTCGGGCTGTGGCAGCAGAAGGCCCAAATCTGGGTGCCCAAATCTATCACCTCTTCTCCCAGTATTGGCAACCATTGCTTTTGTGGTAGTCTCTGGCCCTACCGCCTTCCCTACCGTGGTGGTGGCTTGTTACAGATCTGAGGTGGATCATGCCCATGGGCAGCAGCTGCGTTTTGGCAAATTCTTCTCTGAGGGACCTGTAGCAGATCAATTCTTTGCCTCATGCTGAGGGATATTTGGCTATTTGAGCAGTTGCTACCACCTCAGGCATTTTTTGTTTTACCTGGAGAAAACATATTTTTATGCATCATTTTGAGCACACGGCGATAACGTATTGCAGCCAGGGATCTCCTGTGGCATGGGGATGACCCACACTGGAACAGAATTGGATGCACTGCCCTTTCTTACAAATTAAATCATGGTATTTTCTCGCTGCCTGGGCTTCTTGCTACTATTGCCTAAGCTGGGTAAGTTTAAACCAGACCAGATATTTCTATGAGAGGTGCAGTTTAAATGTTGACGGCAGTGTTGTTCTTCCACTGAATCCTCTTTGACAGCCAACTCAGCAACACATTCGGAAGACAGCCCTTCCTGGCTTTTGAGAGACCTTATTACATGCAGAACTTGCTAATGGGTCTCTATCTTCCTGATCGATCGGATTCAGCCTCAGCATGGCTGTTATAACGCTGGGAAATAAATTCCATGTTTATATAAGATGATTTACCCTTTAGAATACAGACACTAGGCAGAGATAGTAATTAAAAAAGTCATAGAAGACTTTTATCATAAAGAGCAGGCCTCATGATGTGTCAGTGTTGAAAGACTAATGCAGGCTATGTTTAGAAAAGACATTTTCAGCAGGAAAAGCAGCATTACAGCACTGCTTTTTCTATTCTCTCCCCTTCCATTACCTCATTTACAACAGCTTATTTCCCTGTCTTTCTTCAGGGATCTTGCCCCGCTCATGTCCACACGAGATGCTGCAGTGAGATGGTCTTCCTTGGCTTTGTGGATGGCACATCTACCCAAGTGGCTCCTCTCTGCTTCCCCTCTTTGGGACTGCGTTAGACATGGGCCATTTGCTTTTCCCAAGAAGGTCCCCTCCCTTTCCACACGCGCTGCTGGTGACTAACCGCTGAGATGGATTCTGCCTCCAGCCAATGAGGCATAGAAACCTCTTTGACCCCAACAAACACTTTTGTGCTTCTCTTTAAATTCCTCATAGTCAATAAGAAAATTTTCTTATCAAAAGATAAGATAATCTTGATTAATTATTGTAGAAGTTTACTTGAGGATGAGACGAGGCATGTCTTAGACCTACTGTATGGGCCAACCCTCCCTTGCCTTAGTGTGCCCAACCATCTATGCTGTATGAATCTACATTTATGACTGTTTAACTGAGGACTATCTGAAAAGAAGACACTGTGCAAGGGTCAGCTGCTTAAAAGTAGACTGCTAGTGTCATTTTAGGCACTGCCAAGTATTGTGTTGGGCTTCCAGCTGTTGCTCCAGAGGGATGGGGATTTCCTGTGCAGACCTTTGGGATATTCACAGGCATTTTAAGGGGTATGAGATGCCCATGCTCAGATGGCAGAAGTCTGCCCTTTATGAAGAATCCTTGCTGAGACAGCAAGACAGGGAAAAAATGTACATATTGCACTGTACTACTGTCCTGAAAGGCTGGTTTCCTCAAATGTAGACAAATCGTTGAAATAATCCCTATTATTTTATATTTTAGATGGATATTCACACCTGTACAAAGTGCACGCAAAATACTGTCTTACTGGTCATGGAATGTTTAGCATTCCCTGAACACGGGTGTGAATGTCTACCTTCTGGATAGGAGCCAGGCCTATGGTTCTCAGAGAAATGACTTCATTTCAGAATGACGGGCATTATCTCTGAGACAGAGCTGCCCTGAGCATACACCTATGTATTGCCTAACAAAGCAATAGAGAAGGCAGAAGATACCACATTTGCTTTGAAAGAGAAGGGGACTTCTTGCAGTCATTTTAGGGCAAATATTTATGAGCTGTTGATACTTAGGAATGTACGCTGTCCTTTCAATAAGGAGATGGATGAGTAGGGACAAAGCACGTGGTTGGTTAGAAGGCTGGTGTGATGTTGAAATGCGCTTAGTTGAGAACCTGGGCAAAAATTTTAGGGTGTCAATAGTGGGTGAAGTTCAGAGCTTTATGGAATGGTGAGAAAAGCAACAGAGCTACCCACAGCCAGCATGCAGCACAGCACACGTGCTACGGCTGCCATAAAAAACCACAGCCCACTTTGTCAGATCATAGGAAGAATGCACTCAAGATGCAACCAGACTTTCTGAGAAAGAGGCAAAGAGAAGGGACATAAGGGTGGGAAAACCAAGACTGAGCAATAACCCTACCAGGCTTCTTCCCTGTGCCTAGTAGCACTTTATACTTTCAAATAATGTTAGCCTCGAGAGAAACATCTTTCTCCTAAAACTGATGTAGTGACCAGCTGACCCACCTAGAAAAAGGCAGTTCAGATGCTGGAGGCAGTAACTAACTCAGAGCTGAATCTGTCAATGCATTAAATACACGTGTCATACTCCTCGGTGATAATAACTCTGCTCGAAGTATCCCTGCTCATTCATAACTGCTAAGGATCGTCAGTCTTGACCAGCTGCTGAATTTCTCTAGCTCAATATAAACAGCTTAGTTGGACAGGAGTTGGTATGAGGTCTTGAGGGAGGTACACACACACAACCAACACATGTGCATGCATCAGCCTCCTGTGAATGCAACAAAACTCTACAAAAAAAGGTCAATCAACTCCACAGAAATGCTGCGGTGCATCACAGAGCATCACTGCACAAATCTCCCTTGTCTTCTTTATTGGGGATATGGTGTGTTACAGGTTTAGGACTTGGATCAAAGAAGGATTTAGATCAAAGACGTATAAAGGGGTACTTGAGTGATTGATCATACTCCCACCCAACCCATCATAGCTGGCCTGGGAATACATTGCGATGTAAACAATCTGCCTGAGTTTCATTGCCCCGATCATGAGACCTGACCTGTCCCTCCCCGTGTATAACCTCTCCTGTACATGGAAGCGATCCCTGTGCAGACCCCATGTTCCCCCCTCGTACTCTTAAACTTTGTGGCTTCCGGTGGTGTGGAAGGTTTGTGGCAGGGCACCAAGACATATTTAAGTCAGCTTAAAGATATATTTAAGATATCACATGCAATCCTGGGCAATGCTGCAGCTCCTGGCATTATTTATGAAGTTGGGACAGTGCCTTCAGCCCCGTCCCCAGTGCCTTCAGTAAAAGCGTGGGCTCAGATTTGCCTCAATCAATCATGAAACCTGGAGGCCTCAAAATCCTCTTTAAGGTACTTAGGTCCTTTAACCTGGGCTACCCCCACCGATGCAGGAGGAAGAGATTTACATGGAGATTTCTGCAGGCCTCTTCAACAGAAGACAGATGAAAACTCATTTTCTCAGTGACAGATTTATCCAGTACTTTTCTTTTATGTTGCCCAGAAGACATGATCTGTCTGAAGGTCTAGCTGTTGAGTGACTCATGCCGAATTTGCCCACAGCAACAGCTGCTCTTCTCCCCAGCCTGGTCAAGAAGGCTTTCTCAATCTTATTTAAAAGATTTTTATAGATCCCACTCATGATCCTCTTGCTGGGGCACGCTTGGAAGATGGGGTAGCACTGAGCAAGCACTGCCTGCTTTGCAGATGCTGAAATTAAGGTCTGCAAGCACAGGGACTGGCCTAACCCTTCATCTCTATAACTATAGTGCCATTTTAGACACTCATCTGATAATCATAACTAAATTCAGGAGTCACAATCTTGAGCTGATTCCCACCCAACATGCTTAAATTAGATTGAATCCCATCCCAGCTCTTCTTCTGTTGAGATGTCCACCTTAGCCAAAGTAAAATGTAATCTGTAATGATGATGCAATAACCAAAGAATTGCTCTGCTTGTAAGATTACACAGTATGATTAAACCCCATCTCACTATCATGGCACTGGCATTCACACAATTGACAAATTCCCAATTATTTTTAACCTAAATATTGTACAGCACTGTTCATAGCTATGCCTTGTCCATTAATCTCTGTGCATGTTGCGTGGCGATGTCAGGATAGACTTAGTTTCCAAATACATGTATTTGTTTTTCATGGGGTATTTCTCTCTGCTTTTAACTTCACTTTTATTTTACAGAATCATAGAATCATGTAGGTTGGAAAAGACCTTTAAGATCATCGAGTCCAACCGTAAACCTAACACTGCCAAGTCCACCACTAAACCATGTCTCCAAGCGCCACGTCTACATGTCTTTTAAATACCTCCAGGGACGGTGACTCAACCACTTCTCTGGGCAGCCTGTTCCAATGCTTGACAACCCTCTCGGTGAAGACATTTTTCCTAATATCCAGTCTAAACCTCCCCTGGCGCAACTTGAGGCCGTTTCCTCTTGTCCTATTGCTTGTTACTTGGGAGAAGAGACTGACACCCCCCTCGCTACAACCTCCTTTCAGGTGGTTGTAGAGAACAACAAGGTCTCCCCTGAGCCTCCTTTTCTCCAGACTAAACAACCCCAGTTCCCTCAGCTGCTCCTCATATGATTTGTTCTCCAGACCCTTCACCAGCTTTGTTGCTCTTCTCTGGACACGCTCCAGCGCCTCAATGTCTTTCTTAAAACTTATAAGGAATAAGACTTATTTCTTATAAGGTTGGTTACTCTCTGAGAGAAAAAAATGTTGATGGGAAGAGTGGATATACTGTACTGGCCTAGGTATTACTGCCTCTGTTAAGACAGGAAGGGTGAGGATATTCAATGAACTTTGTCCTAGAAAGACGTTGCCCAAGCCAGTATTGTTTACTGGAAAAAAAAAGAAAACTTCTCTTACCCACTCAAGTGGGGATTTTTGTTCCAACTAGAGGCTAGAGCAACCTTCTTTTACAAGTCACCTTCACAGAGAGAAGAGAGGTGGTTTTTCAGTAGTGACTGTTGTTCCTGGCTTGGACTTCTCCTGAGGAGGTGGCTAAGATATAATCTTGTGTCTTTATAGCCTCAGGCTATTTCTTGTCTCATTCCCATACTCAAGGCTATTGGCTTTTACATATCATCTTTTCACTACTTAGTTGGCTTTGACCGAAGACCGAAAAAGCATGCCACATCCACGCTCCTGCAAGAGAAACTGCAGCAGAGAAGACATTTCCAGAAGTTGACTTGGTAAACTGAAAATGTGAATATCAATTTGTTATCTCAGCCTTCTGCTACTGTGCCTAGTCTTCTGCAGAGACAATTTGGCTACACAGGGTAATGGTTTGACCCTACAGAGGCCAATGGCAAAGCCCCTGCCGACTTCAACAGGGCTTCGTGCTGGAGGCCTAATTTGCAGAAATTCGGCATGATGTCAATGGAAATTGTTGACAGAAATTAAACAGCTTCTTACTGGGAGATTCTGTTCCTCCAAAAATGAGCCCTTAGGTTAAATCAATTTGCTGAGCCACAAAAAAAAAAAAAAGAAAGAAAAGAAAAAGAAAAAGTGTTAACTTACCCTTAGCACACTCAACCTTTTGTGTAACAACAAACAAATTAAAAACAAACCAGCAAGACTGCCTAGCAAAAAGCCATCACTTTTATTTCTTCCTTCATTTTAATTGCAGCTGTAGACTAGATTCAAACAGGTTAGCAATAAAAAAGACCCACAAGGTTTATGTTCTACCATGAAAGGGAACTGAGGTCTATGCAAACAAGAAATCTCCTCCTGAATCAACTGGGTGCCTTTGACTCCTTCCTTCCTTCCCTATCATGGAGTCTGACAAGCAAGTAATTTTAAATGATAAATTGCTACATTAGTGGGTGGCTCTGCAAATTCTCCTGGAAGATGCATGGAAATTTTGGGTGTTGAGGACTTAACACTATCTATGAATGAAGAAATTTGACTAAAGAAATTCTTAAAATGCCATCTTGATAGAAACAAAGTGGCTTCTGATTGAGGCATGTAGCCTTCAGTTTGTGAGAGCCTAAGTTGTCAAGTTCAACGCCTCGGTTACAGCAATTTCTCATCTATCAGGACTTATAACAAAGAAAAGACCTTCATGGGAATAATAATCTTATGTTTTGATGATGGACCCTTCAGCTCCTGCTGCCCTTAGTGGCTTCAACTGTAAGTCAACCCTATAAAAAGTACAGCAGATAGATCAACGTAACTGAATTCACGGTCACCATCTATCTCAGGCACAGGGATAAGAGGCCTCAAACACACATTTTCCCTGTTAACATGCTGCTCTGCATCAATGGTGCCCCAGAAACATTATGCAAGAGTGCTCTTAAGCCTTGGCAATAGCAAATTAATTCAATTTATCTTAACCCACTTTCCTCTAGGTCACAATACATTGCATTTTCATGTGTCCATCATTGCCTAAGAGCACACACTGGAATACTTACTCTATGTCAGCTGTCGCTGGGCAATTTATTAAGCCATTATAACCTGGATTTGTGTCTGAGCTTGTTGATTTGTTACCGCTTTCATAAAGCAGAAATGCTATTTCTAGACTGATGAGCTGTGCTGTACAGCCATACACATGCACACACACACTACTGCAGCAAGCTAAGTCTTGCCTGCTCCCATCAAGACTGTGGAAGGATTAGGAAGAAGCTATTGGGCTCAATCTCCATCTCTCTTTCCTGCACCACCACTTCCACTTGCACCAAGGCTGGGCCACTACCGAACCAGGATAGAGTATTATTTCGATGGTCAGAGTATCATTTCTCTAGCAATAGCTCAACCCATACGGACCCCAAAGTCCCATGAGATAACCTTAGCCTTTCTTTGTGCTTTCACCTTTAATGCCAGCTGAAAGCCAGTTGAAAATGGCAAGGCATTTAAAAGTCTGTCTCTGTTAATATGGAAGTAACATGAGACGACCTCTATTTTATGTGCTTGCAACACAGCAAAACCATGTCCCTAAGTGCCTCATCTACACGTCTACAGCTACTGAAAAAGTGTCAGCTGATGTATTTACACATTTTGGGGACTGACCCAACTCCAAATAAAGTCAAGGGAAAGATTCGCATTGTCTTCAGAAAGAGTTCTGCCAGGCTCTTCCCCCAAGCCAGTCATCCAAAGTTCAGCAGATGCCCGCCTGTGCTGCTAAAAAGAGCTCACCCTCCTCTGTGTAGGTGGGAGTAGATGCCTTTCCCAGAGAACGTAACCCAGTGAAAGGGCTGAGTCTCTAATACTCGTTTCATTTTTACACAAGTGCATAAAAAGGCTTATACTCTTCCATCTCTCCAATAGCCTGCATATTGGGGCAGTCCCACATGAGGCAGAGAATACGGATCTGAGTAGCTTCAGGTGGGGGTGTGCTGGAAAAGAAAATGTGTCTGTCTTCAACTTCCATATATAAAGTTCATTTAGGGGCCTGTAGCTGTTATCAATTTGGCCTGAGGAAGCTTATGTGAAAAAAAACAATTTTTCACACTGAAAATATGAGATATCTCTATATGTTCACAATTGCTAAAAGTCCCACCCTCCTTTGCAAAGAAGAAATTTTTGTTGGAATTTGATTGTCTTACTGGAATGCAAAAGGAAAAAGATAAATGATGTAGTCTCCCTTGGCTGAATCCTCAGCAAAGGCAAATTTGAAGAGCTCAGAAAAAGTCATCCTGAATTAATTCTGTAGAACCTGATCTTTGTTTATATCAAACTGTCAGCTTCTTTGTCTTCAGCTAGGCTGGAAATTTAAGTGGTTCATCATTAGGCTATCCAGATATTACAGTAATGAAACTATATCAAAACCTATCCATAAAACCATAAAAAATCAAATGAAACAACAACTGAAGTGTTCAGTTCAATCCTTCTACCAGGTTTGCTGTTTTGGCTACTGTGTTTCACAGGGTGTTCTCCAGGGAGAGAAGGAAAGGGGAAGACAAAGCATGGGAATGCCAAGACGGAAGGTCACTAGGCCTAAGAAAACTAATGTAAAAAACTAAAACTTGTAAGGAGGCCTCTTGAGTCTGGCAGTGACAAAAACCCCAGAAGAATGCAGGCAAATACAGGCTGGAAAGTGACGCAATTTTTCCTGCACTATGAGTAACCGTTGGATGCAATAAAGCCACGTGCGGCAAGTTTTCCATCAGAAATGACCAATTACTGAGGCAGAACGTATTCTGAATGAATCAAAAGTAATAGTTATTGAAGAAGTTGGAGTGGGTGATTTCACAGACCCCTCCTAGCCTGATCATCTCTACATCTGAGTGCTTAAAGCCCAGAGTGACTAACACACTTGAGTATATGCCTATTTTTAAGCAATTTAAGCCAACAGGATGATTCAGTTACACATAATTACAGACATACTTTATGACTGAAGGCATGACATAGAGAAAGAAAGTGGTTTTGGTCTACTAATGACTGTTGGTACCTTGGGAAATATGCTGTGTGTGTATGTGGCCATCAGACTCCTCTGCTGTTTCTACCCCTCTAGAAAATTCAAGGTCCCTGCAGTGTTTTCTTTCCCATTGGAAAATCCCACAGTGGGCTTTTGGAGGGCCAGCCTTCTCTGAAGGTCAGCCTACATGCTTCTACACGAGCCAAGGGATCCCCATTGTGCCTAAGAACAAGCCTAATTGATCTGGGCAGCTGGGGGGAGGAGAAGGCGTGAGGGACATTTGTAAAGCTCCTGCTGCTGAGTTTCCTTGGTGTGGGAGAAGGGGCCTGGGCCACTTTGCGCAGGTCCTGGGATCAATGATCATTTAAGCCTGCTACATTTAGCTATGAAAACAAGCCTTGCTTGCCAGCTCAGGGTTTCTGCCCCATGGAAACAGGCTGAATTTGTCACCCAAGCAGCAAAACTTTTCTTTCCCCCAGGAGTGGGTTTATCAAGAAAGAAGGACCAAGGAATTCAAGGAGGCTCCGGGTGCCACACATCACTCTGTAAACATCACCCAGTGCATGGTGCATGTTCTGGCTCACATGATGGCTCGGTGATGCTCATCACATGTATTTTGGCTGCATTACTGCTGCATTCTCAGGCTCTGTGGCCCACAGAAATGCCCAACAAACTTAATTTTTCAGGGTGTTCATGTTGAACTTAATGGTAATCCAAAACTATCTGAGTTTAAAAAGGCATAGAGTTAACACCGTAACCGAGGTTTCCCACGCTAGGTAAAATGAAGTAAAAATGCTATTGCAGCAAAGCCTATGAATAAGTTTTTTTTCGATTACATATATACCTACATGTAGGGGAGTTTCTACTTGATTGGAGCATTGGCACATTTGTTGGTGGAGAACTTAAAATATTTTTGTGTGGCTGGTGCATAAAACAATTTTAAGTCTTCTTACTGCAACAGGCAATGCCAAATTCAGGAATTCGGTCCCTTCATCAGAAATGTTGGGAGCAGTCTCTGTTCGTTTGGATTTTATAGCCCTGAATCTGTTCTGGAAGGGGGGTGCCTTTATCCTTTTTTCCTTAAGGAACTAAATGTTTCTCTTCTAAAAAAACCGCTATTATTGCTTTGGCTTTGCCCTCTTCTAAAACAGCATAGTGGTGAGAGCATTCACTAAATTGAACTGTTTGTTCAAATCTCTCCTCAGAATGAATGAGCTCAAGGCCATATCTAGCCATTATACACAAAACCTTCAGTAAATTGTGTGTTAGGCCCTGGGTATATGAACTAGTGCCCAGGTCTCCCAAGTCAAAACTTTAGCCTGCAAGTTCAATGCACAAACAAACCAATTATTTAACGTAACTCAAGTCAACCTAACCCAACCAAACCCACATAAGCACAATGGATTTTATAACTATTTCTGCAAACAGATGAATATTAGGAGAGGCATTTTGACTGCGTTTCATGTTGGTATTTTTTCCCTATGACCTAAAAGGTTGTCCAAAATGTTGGGTCTAGATGGGTGCAGAGACAGATTTGTTCCACATATTTTTATAACCCTTGTGCATCATCCAGCCATTCACCCTGAGCTGGCATTTAACATGAAAATACTCTGACGGGGAGAAACACACACAATGGTGGTAGCCATGGGTCTGCCCGAAAGCGCACTGGCTTCCAGGAGCTGTGGATTCTGCAGGACAAAGTCCTGTATTTATACACAGAAGTGTTTCTGGATAGACGGTTGAAGCGAACACTTCTCACACACCTTTCTGCAGTCGTGCCTCAGTCACGACCCAGTGCAAACTCCCGCAGGGGTGAGAGGTTCGTTCAAACTCTATGGCTCATTGGGTTCTTGGCTCCTCTGCCAATTAGCATTGTCAGTTATCTGTGGCAGCAGACACGGGGCAATTTTTTATTCCAGTTTATGTGTCATTCTAACCATTCACGGACCTTCACAATAAAACCCCATTGCTAAAGAATACAGATCCCGGAGAACCACAGAGGGCAAAAAAACCCAGAGGGTCACTGCAGCGGGAATGTGTCGTGCTGCAGACAGTTCTCGGGGAAAAGCTGGGAGTGGGCTGCTCCGATATCAACTGAGAGGTGCTCAAGAAGAAAGGTTGTTATAACAGCAGGGACAGGACTCAGGGTAAGGATACAGAAAAGCCAGGAGGCTAGGAAGGAATTGGGTGGATGGAAGAGAAAAGAGAATCCTTTTTCTGGTGCTGTATGACATAAAAAAACAGGTCCAGAAGCGATCTGCTGGACTGCTGTGCCCAGTCCCCTGCTATTACCAGCAAGCAGCTCATCTAACATTATGAATTTATTATGGAGGGTTCCTTTTTTTTTTTTTCCCCTGACTTCTGATCACAACTCCTTATTTTGGTGATTTCAATTTCCTGCCTAAATTTATTCATGACTAGTGTCCTCTTACGTCAATACGGCCTTTAGATAAACAGCTCTTCTCCCTCCTTAATGTTTGCTCCAGCTGATAACACTGAGTTTGAAAGTGAAAAAGATATCCCAACTCCTTTATTCCCCTCATTTATCATCCCAGTGGGGAAATCTCACAGTTGCAGACAGCTAGCATGGGATACAGATCCAGATGAAAAATAGACAATATGATGTCTGCACATAGATTTCCTGCCTAAACTCCGGCAGAGATCTGGTCACTGCAATCAGCAGAGCCCAGAGACCCATCCAAACGCAGGTGCCTTCTTCAAAGCGAGGTGAAGAGCTCTCCAGACTCCAGTGAGTCTATTAATTAGAGCTCGACTGACTATGGTTGCACTTTACACATGTAGCTCATGTATAGGTACTTACCCCGTAGATACCTGAAGTTAGTTATATGAATCTGGATCTGACTCCCACCCTCACCGAAGGGAAAGGTTTTACTGAATCCCTAAACACAGGACTGCAAGTCTCCTTTGACCAGAATATCCAAGAAATTAGCATGGGACTGGGAGATGGACACAGGACTGATGGGAGCCCCAAAATCTTATCATAGAATCATAGAATCATTAAGGTTGGAAAAGACCTCTAAGATCCTCGAGTCCAACTGTCAACCCAACACCACCATGTCCACTAAACCATGTCCCTAAGCGCCTCATCTACACGTCTTTTAAATACTTCCAGGGATGGTGACTCCACCACTTCCCTGGGCAGCCTGGTCCAATGTTTAACCACTCAATGTTTAACCATCTTGTAGAGCCCCAGTCGTGGGTTTGACCTCAGAAGGGAACAGATGCCTATAAACTTTTGACCCTGCTAATTTATTTTATGCCTTTTCCATGCAAACTAAACTGCAGCAGTCATGTTTTTGTTTCTTTCAAACGAGAAAAAAAATTGAAATCTTCCCAAAGTACTGTCTCACGTGCATTTGCAGGGCAATTTTTGGTGCATTGTTTAAGAGGGGCAACAGAATAAGTTGGAAACTTCAATGTGTGCGGCTACTTACTGAACTCACAAAGCAGTGTTCAGATTCTCCGCTTTCAAATAGGATGACATCTTTTATGAAGACTGCGATGGCTCTCATTATGAAGGACATGAAGAGGTGCATATGAATATAATTTCGAGTACAGTGTAGTTTTCTGTTGGGAAGAGATGAAACAACATTTCTGAATAGCACGGCTTCTCAAAAGCATTATTTATCTGTTTACATGTTTCTTCTGCCAAGACATAGACTTACAATTAAACATTAGAACAGAGCCAGACTATGTTCTGATGTACATCACTGCAAATTCACTTAAGCCTTTTTAAATCCACAAAATATGTGGCAATCCATACATCTGCAGCAGTGTTGCGGCTTTTCCAATTCTCAGAAAAAAAGGTCAAAATACAGAATGACAGAAAACAGGTCCATCACACTGCTCTCCACTGGAAAAGAAATGGTTTTGACTGAGCAAACTGTGCTCGTGATAAAGGTCTGTTTTCTACAGAATGTTTGTACTGCAGTAGTTCTTTTCAAAGTGAAATGTTTCTTCAGGAAGAGAAATAAATTCTTAGCAGCAGCTGCCAAAATTAACACGTATTACAGGTTTTCTGGAGCAATATGAACTATATTTTCACTTAAAAATGAGTAGTTATTAATGATTGAGAACAACACCAGGGTTTTTCTGTCCCTTGCCCACTAATATTTTGAAGATGAATTCTGATCAAGTAGGTCTTTTTTTTCAAGTGAGACTTTACATCAGCTAGATGGAGGGGCCTAATACTCTGGAAATGGGTACTTTGTACAGTCATCAGAACCACAGCAGACCTCACTCAGCAACATGATCAAATCACCACCTCTTAATGAGTCACTGTGCATTGGCAGAGTTCATGCTCTTAATCTCTGATGATGCCATGATAATGCGACTGAGCTGAGTCCTTTGTACTGCAGGCGAAGGCAAGTCAAATTCCCCTGTTTCTCACAAATGAGGAGCGTGAACCCCGACAGTTTCACCAGCTTGGCTGGCACCTTCTACCTTGTTGAGATGAGATAATTTGCATGTGTGTCTGATTCACTCTTCCCTTGTAGGAGGAGTGGAGAGAGCGTGTGTGCTGAGAAGTGCAAAGATCTTGAAGGGTGAGGCCAGTCTTGGTATAAGTGTGAGAGTTACCCTAGAACGTACGCTGTTTCCTACAGCTTTCTTTGGGGGTGATGCCTGGAGCAGACTGTCATAAATTGGACAACCATATAACGCATTTCAGGGAAGCCACTGGAGAGTGGCATGAGGAGATGGAATCACATCTAGAAGGTTCTTCCATCTGCTTTTTGCTGTTCTCCCTATACATAAACAACATTATAATAGGAGATTACCTTATATGCAGACTTCATTGGAGGCACCAAAATTTAGATGCCTGAATCTATTATAAACAATAGACACTAAGGATTAATTCATTTGCTGCAATCTAGGCATCTAATGTCATTTGATATGCTGTAGAGTATCTGCCCACCAATCCATAAGGGCCTGGATCTCCCGAAGGTCCTGCATCATATCTGCTACCCTTGTGCACATCTCAGAGACTCCAGCATGTCTAAAAAGGCTCTGGGTGTCTTTGTCTTGCCATAGAGCTATAGCAGGAAGCACTTCTGAAATAGATTTTGGGAGGTAGTTTTGGGGTGTGATTCACCTGTACTGTTTTGAATATCTACTTTAGTAGAAATGCATCATTCCACAGTATCCATATATTCCATACTGACTAGGTCTCTGTGGACTATAACAAGATTATGGGACAATGGCCTCTAATACAGAGATCCATCACGAAACAATCTACATTTAGTGAGATGAATCCCACCTAAATAATTGAACTGGGGTTATAACTCTCACTCAAAGGCCACAAATCACATACCAGAAAACAGTGGTACTGAAATATGGAGGAACTTTCCTCCCCTGTCCAACCGAGACTTGACAAAAGTCTTTTGGATCCATCTGTAATACTCATAGCCTATAACTTAAACAGCCACTACGTCCACTACGTCACCCCCTTACCTATGCCTTTTTTGCTCATGGTCTTACCTGAAGAGACATAAAATGATCATAGCAGCCGTGAGAGCAATGAGCGATAAGGTATGTCCAATGGTGTAGCCGGTCTTGACTGTGCCATAGAACGCCGTTTGCTAATGTGAAGGAAAGAAAAAGAACAGGTCTTTCAAAGAGCTGCCAACATGCATTCCGAAATACACCATCACTGAGCTTTTACTGACTTTCTTGGTGAGACAAGGAAATCATCCTACTCCATTCTCTTAAAAAATCTCCAACTCCTTCACCCTTTAAAATCACATCCAGTAGCGTACATGACTCGAATACCACCAGTGTG
The DNA here is from genome assembly GCF_965638725.1 of Aptenodytes patagonicus. Lineage (NCBI taxonomy): Eukaryota > Metazoa > Chordata > Aves > Sphenisciformes > Spheniscidae > Aptenodytes > Aptenodytes patagonicus. The sequence continues at coordinate 168,635,405 of NC_134950.1, read as the reverse complement.
AATAAGAAGAACGTGTCTGGTTGCAGTAGAGCTTGGATCACTCCAAAACCAGGTTACAGTTACACAAGGGAAAAGTTCATGCAGGAAGGAGTCTGATTTGACACTTGCAGAGACAGCCACATGGTTATAAGTTTGTGGAACAAGAATGACTAATGTTCAGTTAAACAGCGCACTGACACATCGGCTCTGAGGTGGTGAGTATGATGAGCTTCATGTTATTAAGGAAGTTTGAGGACAGAACTGGTCTGGAAATTGGTTTGCTTTTGTGGAAGCTAGACATTGTGTTTCGGCAAGTAAAAACTTAAAATGTTCTCACTGAAATCACAGATACGTTAAATCAGAAATATATGTTAAGTTGGAAATTAGTTCATGGCTTTTCTCTTTGACAGCACACAGAGGGAATCTCTGAGCATGGGGCACCACGGGACTTAAATCCAACAGGGAATCCTGCTCTAAATAAAATGGGAAAGTAAGGCAACAAAACTCCAGCCTTCTAAGGCTCTCTAGCAACACTCTAAATCAATGTATTTTGATTTGAAGCTTAAAAAAAGGACAAAAGATCATTGGTATTTGGACATTTGTTTTATCAATGAAAAATCCAAGTTTTTATGAGAATCTAACTGTTTGTGGAAAATCTAATTTTTCCAGCCCTTGATTGACCCTCCTTGTCACCATTTTCTATAAAAAACCTACACAACCAAAACCACAAAGAGCAGTTTAGACAGAAAATCTAAACCCAACCTTGTTTGGGAAAACACTCTTTAATAACAGTGAGGGTTGACATTTTTATACGCTATTTTCATAGGCCTTGACAAGTGCTAGGTACTTTACAGAACCAGTAAGGCTGAGATGAGTAGTAATCCTCCAGCATTTGCACAAGCCAGCTTGGAGGGGTGTTAAAACAAGACAGAGCTTTCAGAGAGTGCAAAGGTTACACTGGTCTTACCTATATTGCTTCTTAGACCACAGATCTCAGAGACGGCTAAAAGCATGGTGTCTTTACACCCCATTCAGTGAATCCACATCACTAAGAGCTTTGGGTCAGTAACCTTGAATACATAATTCATAGCAAGGGTTTCAGACCAATTTATCTACCTGATCTTGCCCATATGATGCCAGGAGGCTGCAATGGTGATGGAGGCACCCAGTATTGTACGGTCATACCTAAACCTTGCTCATCTGCACTGCATGGAGGGACTTGCATTGCAGTAAGGAACAGCAGAGGTTCCACCTTTCTACCCCACTGTCTTGCAGGTTCCACCCAAAGCTAACTAAATATAGTCTTGTTTCCAGTCTTGTCTGAGTTTGGGCTCCCAAAGGCAGCTGAGACTTTTCCAAGTCAACTTCCTTCATGTTGATTTCGTCTTTCTCTCATTATCTAGTTTCCTTCTTGATGGCACCAGAGCAGAAGTGTTCCAGGAAAGACCTGGCCAGCAGAAGGAGGGAGCTTGTGGTAGGGGACTGAGTTTGAGGAAGAGGTTGTCCCACACTATATTTAGGAGAGCAGAGAAATGGGGGAAAGGAAATGAAGAGATATCATAGGAGATGTCAGTAGTGGGGTGGTGGATGGAAACTCTCCAGTGTGAATACAAGTATAGGCCTTTTGCTTCTTAGAGTTATTCACAGGAGCAAGTAATGCACAGAAAGATCTTGGTGTTATTCAACAAGCAATCCCCTGCCCTTATATTTTACGATGACCAATCCTTCTTGTGTAGAGCGAGATGACTCTGCATTGAGCTTTAATGTAGCATGTGGGGTCATCCCTGTTCTGGAAACAGCACATAATGACTTCTCACTCTTCATTTGCACTTGCTAATGACAATCACTTCCTATTTATCGAAGCAGAGAATTTGACCTAAGATCATAAATGGAACTGGAATTTCACTCAGAGCTCAGATTACTAAAATATTCTTATTAGAAAAAAGAGGAATTTGGAGAAGTGAAGGAAATGCATGCCAGGATGCCTGGGTTCTAGCTGTAGACCTAGACTGATTTACAGAATGAAATTAGGCAATTTCATCATTCTCTCTCTGACTTCTAAAAGCCTCTGCTTAATTTCACAGGAACGTGATAAGAACAATTAAAGTAGATGCTAAACTGAGATTAACTGAGAATTACCTTCCTTGGTTTCTGTTCAGTAACCTCTACATTTGTCCCTTGGTAACTGAGGTTAGAATGTGAAACATTTACATTTGTAAGAGAAAAAGAACAGAAATACTGATATCAAGTCTTTCAGTAGCCCTGCACCCAAATGTGTTTTGGATTCGTGTCACCTAGCCTAAAGTCATCTGGGCTCCCTCTAGAGTAAATGCAAAGAGGTCCCTTTGGAGAAAAATGTGGGGTGAACTGACCTCTGCAGGTGTCTGTTTTCTTCACCATCTTCAGATAGAGCCTATGGGGACACCTGGGGTGGCCCCTTTCTGACCAGATGGAGGCACACAAGGGAGAAGTTGTGCATCACGTCTGACAACGGGACAGCAAAACAACCCCCCCATTTGCTAATACGTGGTTTTTAAAGGTCAGGTTGGAGAAGGGGTAATTATCACTGCAAAGGTCATAAGTGCACTACTTTGGTGCCTGCATCATCTGCTTCTTAGGGACTGCCAGAATTCACAACTAAAATCTTACACACAGCCCATATTTATTTTTCATATTTTTCTTGTTGTTTCTGACTTGAGACCAGTAGGCGTTAAAAGTGCATGAAGCGTTTAAAGCATGGAAGGTTATCAGTCTGTTCTGGACCTCATGTCACATACAGCCTGCTGTTCTCCTTTGTTTCTATTCCCTTTACTTCTTCCTCCCCAAATTGACAGCCAGTTCAACAACAACAAAAATCTATTCTTCTTCACAGGCTAGTACTGCATGTTCACCCCCCTCAACCACCTTTCACACAAATTAGACTTAAACAGCATGACAAAACTGCGGAAATCGAGAGAAAATAATTAAGAAAGAATTAAAAGAACACAATACGTGTTCTCTTGGTAACGTGGCACTCTGGCAACGCTGCAATCCATTGGGTCGCCAAAGCATGTCCCAGGAATTCCCAAATCCCCTTTGCAGCTGGAACATAAACCAGAGCTCTCGATGGAGGACCTTCCCAGAGCAGACCCGTAACAATGGCTTTTGCAATGCGCAACTGGTGCCACGCAGCTTGATCTGAGAAACGGGACACTTGAGGACGTGAAGTCGTGGCTGACCTCGAAGGCAGACTAAGGCTTTCTTCAGTAGAGCCCTGAAATTCTTTGTGCAACTGTCCCTTTGCTATTTTCTGCATTCTTTCACTATTAAGGCTGGCTCAGTTCTGTTCAGATTCTCCGTTAACTCTTTGAGTGCCTTGGTAGTGTGTGACCATACACAAAGACTTCTCACCATATATATTTATTCATGACTGAGATTCCTATGTCCAACATTCACAAACACTGACATATATCATACAGCAGAAAAAAAGCATGGGCATAGGTTTAATATAAACATACGGCTGCAGTGAAATAGAAATCTTTTCTGGCATAAGCTTTTTCTTGTTGACTATGGGACAGCTATAGGTGACTAGTTTAGATTAGATGTTGAACTTTTAGTTAGGTGAGTCTTTAGTTAGGTGAGACGAATCTTGCTTTTAACAACATTTGTTATCCTCTTTAGACTTTACCCTTCATGTCTCAGCATGCAGCAAACCAATAACAAACTCCTTCCTGTGTAATGACAATACTCTATAAAGCTAATTATACCTAGGTCAGTGATTACTAATTTACATACAGGCAGTATCCCAGAGAGCTTGCGGATTTCCTTACAAAATCCAGTAACATTGCATGAAAATTAGTGTGTTCCCTACAGTTTTCTAGATCTTAAGCTGGTTGAGATCAGCAGAGCAGCACTGATGGCGAGTTACTCCTTTTATCCCTTTTGATCCTTCAATACTTATGTTGGCCTAGAAATAATGGAATCACCATATCTACTTAAGGATCAATATAAATGTAGAGGGCTTGTTTCAAAGTTGAACATGGAAAATGAAGCACCTGAAGTTATGTGTGGGCATCACAGAGACACTGGTCTGATCTTCTCAGGTGCTGATTTCCTACCAGCCCCCTGGAAATCAAAGGGAGGATCGTCTCTTTGACCAGACGTTTGATCTCTGCTTCCAGGGATCCTCAAGAGGATCCTTCCTTCTTGAGGAATCAGGGTGGGAATGGAAAAAATTGGGCATGGGAAGATCACGTGATTTTGATATCGATCCCTGGTACATCTTGATGTCTACCCATCCAGCTTTACAAACCTCTTCCCCTGGAGTGCTGTTGGAATCATATCCACAAGCTACGGCATACGGCGCAGGGTACACATCTGTCCAGCCCTGGCTTGTGCAATTCCTGGTCACGTTCCCTGGAAGAAAAGAGAAAAGGATGATTTCAAAAGAAACGTTCAAACTGCTGTTAAACGTCTGCCTTTATTGATTCAAATGCCAGAGCACATTTCTTGTAACACTTAAAATGAGTAAAATTCTCATACTTTTTCTCTGTTACAAAGTGTTCATATTACACAGAACACATAAATGGGAGGGAAAGTTCAGGGTCGTAAATTTCAGGCCTCAAAAACAAGTACATTTTAATACTGAGGTGCCCACAAAACATCTCTTCTAATGGTACCATAATGCCAGTTGTACCCGGACCTTTGGTTGTTGGCACTGCACCAATATTGTTTGAGAGTGTTATTGTCATATTGCCTTTGTTCCTAGAAATTTTTTCATCTAAACAGAGCAGTGAAGTATTTACGTCTTTCACTTCGCTTGCGAGAAGCCAAGACAGGGATAGATAAAGTGGTCATTTCACTTTATGCAGGTAAGGTCGGAGGTCTGGGAACTGAATGCAGTCCTCAAAACACAGACCTTGCCTACAAGATGAGCCCTGATCAAATGTGATTCCTGGGAAATCTACTGCACTCTTGTTTGAGAACGAAACACTTCAAAATTTGGCTATGAGGGGAGAAAAAACATATATTGACAACCTGTATTGCCTGTTTTAACATGTATACTCAAAGGCAGGAAGATTTCCTGGACTCTTAAGCAAGTTGAGTGCCTAGGGCCTCCAGCTGGCTAAAAAGAGCCTTAATTAACATAAGGACGTCTCTCTCCTTCAGCCAAAACTGACAAAACTGTGAAGTTTGCATGCCTCTCTGGTACTCTGCACTTCCTGGTCCATCCGGGACTGTAACGGGGCTGTCCGGTGCAAAGCATTTCTCACTTTGTAAGACACCTCTGCTTCCTGTCCCAGCTGGACCTCAAACCCACATTGGCTAGGGGCTGTACAGACGTTAATCAAGCAAAAGAAGGAGAGACCAACAATCTGACCAGGATAGGCCTTAGCCTAAAAGGCTCGTAGTCTAAAAGGCCAAGATAGATGTTTGTCAGACAGAAATAAGAAAGAAGCAATAAATCCAACAGCACGTTGCAAATTCCCCCAGCACCCACTCTGACCAGCGGTCCCCACCCTGTCCGTCTCATGCGGATCACATCACTGTGGCACGCCTTTGGTGTCATTTATCACACAAAACTGCCTGCCATCCCCGACTGGAAAGCTGGTACAATAAACCAGAATGAACAAACAGTAGTCAAAACTCGCTTCTTAGATGAAGAATTACATCAGTGGAATTCAAGAGCTTTGCAAACATTTCCAACAATGGGGTTCTTTGCGCACAGGAATAATAACACTGCAAACAGGAGCAAATCAATTATGCAGCTATGAGTCATGAAAACATTCAAGCATCACCTCCAGGAATTTCTGACAATTGAGTCATCTGAACATCTTCCTAACCATAGACCTGTCTTACACTGAAATCAGCAGCAGCCTATCCCCTGGCTTAATTCACGTCTTGAATCCCCGTGAGAGGTGTATTTTGACACTAAAACTTGCCCCTGTAATTTGCCTTTACAACAGATCTAAACCCCATGAAGGCTCTGGTGCCTTTGTTCACTTTAACAGCTTCTCCAAAAGAAGTTAACCTTAGCACAGTTTGGTGGGTTGCTGTTCCCCAGGCTTTTTCTGCACGGTCATTGTTTGCAATTCTTTTTACCAGGGTTCATATCAGGATCATGAGAGATCTTGTGCAAACAAATGAAGGACATGACTGTTCAGTACTTTTTTTTGTTGAGGTGTTATGTAATTTATGTTATTTCTTCTTCATTACAATGGTTCCCATTATCTGAACTTTTCTGCTTCCTATTTCCTGCTCAAAACTCCTCCTCTCCGTTTGGGAATGCCTTTAGCTTTCACAGTGGTTTTGATTCTTTGCTTCTTATTCCCAGTGAACTAAGGGGTGCTTCTTTCAGCTTAATTTTCTCATATTTCTCCTATTTACTCTTTTTAAGTGCACTTCCTTACAATTGTTTGATTCTTTTTGTAATTCTTCTCACTGCTCTCAAGGATACTTTCAAAAGTTGTCTTAAGGCTTTAGCAGATGCGGAAACTAAGGTAGAGGGAAGCACAATGATACAGCATCACTGGGATTAAAAAATAATAATAAAAATGTTCCTAATTTTAGGGAAACTCGCTTCACAGAGAAGTTTTTCTACCACCCTTTGCTGCCCATGTCACTTTTCGATGCGCAAATCAAAACATGGTATCACACGGCGTGATACAACAAACCTTTCTAATAACTCTCATGTTCTGTACTAGACGTCTGGGAGGTGCAAAAAGTACGAGGTTAGAAGACACAGATGTTACCACACCACAATTTTGGCTCAAGTGATGGATGGTGTCTCCCCTCAGAGCAAACAACATTTCTAATTAGTACTACTTACCAGATTACTTTCTATACTGAAAACGACCACAAAATCTGGAAAAGTGCCTGTCGTGGTTTAACCTCAGTTGGCAACTGAGCACCACGCAGCCGCTCGCTCACTCCCCCCCACCCGGTGGGATGGGGGAGAGAATTGGAAGAGCACAAGTGAGAAAAACTCGTGGGTTGAGATAAAAACAGTTTAATACTTGAAATAAAATGATAATAATAATAATAATATAATAATAATAATAATACACAAAACAAGTGATGCACAGTACAATTGCTCACCACCCACCGACCGATGCCCAGCCAGTCCCCGAGCAGCGGCCCCCCCGGCCAGCTTTCCCCAGTTGATGTACTGAGCATGACGTCCCATGGTATAGAATGTCCCTTTGGCCAGTTGGGGTCAGCTGTCCTGGCCGTGCCCCCTCCCAGCTTCTTGTGCACCTCCAGCCTGCTCAGTCGGTAGAGCATGGGAAGCTGAAAAGTCCTTGGCTAGTGTAAGCACTGCTCAGCAACAACTAAAACATCGGTGCGTTATCAACTTTGTTCTCATCCTAAATCCAAAACACAGCACTGTACCAGCTCCTAGGAAGGAAATTAACTCTATCCCTGCCGAAACCAGGACAGTGCCTCACAAGCTTAGTTCTTACCCTGAGATTTACAGGCAGCAAGCTTTAGACTGAAGCATTAAACTGAGATTTTTATGTTACAAGGTCAAATCCCAGCTCTGCCACAGACTCCAGTGAAACTGCAGCCAGTTCTTGTGATCTCCCTGGATCTCCGTTTCCCCACCAATAGTAGGACTGCGGTAATAAAGGCTGTTCTTCTGTCAATGGGAAGACAAAGTGTTCAAAGCACCAGAAGTTTTATATGCTGTTTTCCAGAACTGTTTCCCGTTAACTTGTGTTTCTTCTGTAACACAAATTCTCCCCAGAATGATGCACTAAAGAAGTGCATTGAAGCCGCAAAACATAAGTGGCACTACCAGAAAAGGCAGAACTTCGGGACTTGGAAATGGTATCTCCAGCCTTTGAAAGTTCACAAGGTTTCCGAAACTTTCCCATTTCCTATGAGACTGAAGCTAAATCTTTTCAAACTGTAGTCCTGGAGAATTAATGAGAAAGAAGACCAGCGGTTTACAACTCAGTAACACATAATTAGCCGTGCACAGGTGGAGGAGATTCACAGTGAGAGCTGGAAAGCATCCCACTGCCAGTAGGTTTGTGCCCCAGGCTCTCCTCTACGTTGTGGAAAAAGGAGGTTCAAGTCCGTAGTGTGAACAGAGTCCCCTCGGTAGGGTGGTATTGGTTAACAGCTTTTTCCCTATCCCAGTCATGAAATAATCTGTCTTTTGTGGGGTTTGCATTTCATTTTGATCAGAAATGTTACAACTGTCAAACCGGTGCATCTACTCCTAAAAGCCACAACCATTTTGATGAGATGAGGTTTTCCATTTAAAAAAAAATAATAAAAAAAGCTTCATTTGAAAAAGCCACAACTGACTCTCATCCACAGTAACAATAACCTCATAACATGTCTTACCAGAACTCAGCTTCCTGCTTTCACAGAATCACAGAATGGTTGAGGTTGGAAGGGAAATCTGGAGGTCATCTGATCCAACCCCCGTGCTCAAGCAGAGCCACCTAGAGCTGGTTGCTCAGGAGCATGTCCAGATGGCTTTTGGATATCCTTGGAAACCTCCAAGGATGGAGACTCCACAACCTTTCTGGGCAACCTGCTCCAGTGCTTGGTCACCCTCACAGTAAAAAAGTGTTTCCTTATGTTCAGATGGAGCCTCCTGTGTTTCAGTTTGGCCATGGTTAGAAAATGCAAAGGAAATTAGAAAGTGCAAGAAGGTCTCGTTACTTCAGAAGTGCACTTGTGAATGGGACCCTTGCGTGTAAGAGAAGTCCTCTTCTGGGTGCTGTCACAAGCACAGGACAAAACCCCTAGTTCCCATTTCAGGGGTGCACAGTCGCTGCAGAAGCACCAGGCATATGCTCCCATGAGGCTGGGATACTCTTTATGCGATGCTGCTACTGATGCTGCAGTGATAGACTGCTCTCCAGCTCATCCACAGAGACTCTGCGTGTGGCAAAAAGGAGGTAAGGCAACTAGGCTAAACCGTTTTCATTGTACTGTAAATTAAGTGAAATCTCTCCACGGCTGCCAAAGGTGTAAATCATGCATGTTGGGAGCTACCCTGGCTTGGCAGACGCACAATAATTGCTAAGATACAATAACTCGATTGTGTATCTGAGTCCTGAGCAAAGCACCACAGGGAGACAATTAGAGGGATCTCAGCACCCCAGCTCTTTCACTGCTGTCTTCTCTCTTTGCAGATATCAGGACAAAGGAGTTTAAAGATGAGGTTTTAAAGGGAACAAGGTGATGACCTTTTCATAAGGCTCCCTGCCAGGTAGGAGGGGATGAATGTACAAAGGGAGCAAAATAACAGTGCAGAAATGAAAGGGAAAAAAAAGTTAGTTCCCTAGACCTGACAAATATAATGTGCAGAGGTAATCCTTATACAAGCTAAAGGAACTATAGTTGCTGCCGGAGAACCAGGAAGGGAAACTAACCAGTCAGCTTTCCAAAAGTACGCTGTGGTATAAAAGCCACTGCTTACAGAAAGGAATTACAAGTGCAAATATGAGGCTAGACCTTTGGCTCATTTATATCCATGTTTATGACAGTCAAGGCATAAAACACTATTGAAAGGCAAGGGGTGAAGCTGCAGGCCTGAATAACCAGTTTTCAGTAAATTTTACTGCACAGTGCCTTAAAGGCTCACGCATAGCATGACAGGCCATAATTGTTTAATCAGATCCCCACATTTCTTAGTCCAGCCCGAGATATGAGCTCTGCCTCTTTGCAGATATATTGACCACAGAACTGCAAGTGTGTTAGTGGCTTCAGGTCAAGCCCCAGAGAGATCAGCAGGGTCTCTCCCAAGATCAACACCAGCCGGTCTGCAGCACGCTAAACCCTACCCAACTGCAAAGTTGAGCAGATAGGATGGGCCATCCAAGTCAATGTAAACTGCTGTATATATAATATAATTAAGTCTAATTAAGCATGGCTCTTCCTCATGCGCTACCTCTGCCTGTATTCCTTGAAAATCTGCTTGCAGTGTGCCACGGCAATTAATGATCATGTACATGAAGCACGAGGAGAGATTGCAATTCCTCCGTACACTTCTGCATCTTTTTAGTGTCATGTCTGCTGTAGGACAGGACTTCGCCATCTGGCCCAGCAGCTGCTCCTGGTTTAAGCAAATGCTTCTTTAGAGTTCACAAAGCCCTCTCTAATTTCCTAATCTGCACGGTTTGATGGCATGCCTATTATGAAAATGGAGTTGGTGGTTGTAAGCAATTAGCTGAATGCTCCTCTTTTTCCTTCTGATTAGCTCATGTAGTTGTACAAAATCTGGTACATGGCTCACACCTATCCTAAGTGGCTTTTTCTCATTGGCAGGGTGATTCAGAAACTCTCTGCTCTGGGTAGCAAAGACAGAGGGAAGGAAATCCCTCTGAATGAAAACAAGCAGGACTGGCTAAATTCTGCGACAAGTTTTGGTTAAACCCCCCCCGCATGTTTCTTTTTAGCATTAAAAAAACCCAGTAAAATTTAAAAAAACAACACCTGTAAACTCACGATGGAAAAGTCCAAGTATTCGTGGGTTTACTTCAGTTTTTAGATACTCAGATTTTACTCATTGTTTTAATTCAATTTCTTCTGAGGATAAAGGCATTCTCCTCTCCTCTTCCTTTCCCACACCACTTTTATCTTTTTTTAGTTGGATCTACAAATAACAATGAATTGACATTACTGATACTGATCAGGAGACAAGAAGGACTTTTTTGTCTTTACCCCCCACCTTTTTTTTTCCCCGAATTGGGTGAAGAGCTGTTGAAGCTTCCTAGGAAGCAGGGCAAGTTAAGCAGCTAAGTGACTTTATGGCTTTGCATCTTGCATATCTTGGTGATGGTGGAAGTATCTCCTCAGCTCCCTCAAATGGAAGTTGCATATGAGCTAGTGTTCCACACACCTAACCACTGAATTTATCTTATTCCTATACTCTGATTTTTTCTTACCTCTTTCTAATAACTCTGATAGCTCTTTATATTTTTGGCTTTCACTGGCACCTTCCAGGTCAATCACCCTTATCATTTCTTTATATGTTGTGTGAAAACATACCTCCCTATGCTTATTTTAGACCTGCTGATGGACAATTTCATTTAGTACGCCTTCTCTAATACACCATGAAACAATCCTTCCCCACCTACTTTCCCCAAAACATTCATGACTCTATTTACCTCTGACTTACACCCTTTCAATCCACATTTTTCTAGACGGAAGAGCATTAATCTATCTACTCTACTTGTACAGTGTCTGTCCATACCTTTATTCATACATTGTTCCAATGACAGTGGCCCTATTCTCCTTTGGACATGAACCTCCCACTATCACCTGACGGACCTGCTCAGCTGCACCTTCCATGAGGTCTTCTCGCCTTGATCTTGGTCCCTCCCGCTGCCCACACACACAGCCCAGAGGGTTGTCTCCAAGTCTTCTTCCTCTGCCTCCAAGATCCTCACAGCCCTATACAAGGGGTCTAACTCTGCTTTGCAGTGAATATTTATTTTCACCACTGGTCCTTGGGAAAAACTGAGAGACGTTGTTCCATAGCAAAACACTTCACACACAAGTTATTAATTGGGATAGGCTTTCTGGAACAGGAACAAACACATGAAAAACTTCTAATTCAACTTCCTGATTTATAAATGTACTTGGGAATGATGTGGAAGAGGTATGAATCAAAATGACTTTGCAGATTGGGTTATACCAACCAGTAAAGGGCCTGGTAGAGGAATGACATGATTATTCACGACATATCGGAAGAGAATTGAGGAGTTAATGGAACCAAGATAAAACCAGAACACTTTCTTTATAAAAGGTGTTTGATCTGGGTAGGAGTTAAACACTGAACAGGTGAACTGAATAAATGCAGAGATAACTGTATTCCAAGCAATTTGTTGCCTATGTCTAGCTCTTAAGGTTTTTCTCTTTCTTAATTTCTTTTTGCCTCTCATCTGTTTCAAATACTCACTTCAGATTCAGAAACATGTCTGAAAGTTTGTGTCATAGGTGAGGTTTTAGCTCTTTGATCTTAGTGGAAGAAAACCTCTTATTGGCTTTTACTGGGAGCCTGAATTCATACAAAGAGATAGAAGGTCAGCCATAGCTAAGGGGTATTTGCTTTTGCCTCCCTCTTGCTTCTCTTGCCCTTTACTGTAATAGCTTCGAAAGAAGAGGGGAAGGTCTGCTCTGAGTAGCAATCTGTCCTGCTTCTCTGTCATCATATTCCATGGTCAGAAATCGATTTTTTTCAAGCAGAAGCTATTAAAGCAATAGAGGTTCTTATCATTTATTCTTCTTGAGATGCTGCTGAGCCCACTGGAACGTCTCTGGTTCCATTTTTATTATTGATCTGTCCTACTGTTACTGGGAAACACCTGAGACTTTCAGACAGCTATAGCTTGCACTTAACTGGATGCTGAAGTGGTTAGATCTGGGAGAAACTTGTCGGGTAAGTCAGGACAAGATATTTTCCAAACCTGCTTTATCTGCCTCAGTCATGATTTCTCAAGATCATTCTTTCAGTACAATTTCTTCTTAGTGTTTCATGCTATTCCATAATTTCATGCCGTTGTACAAACTATGGCCTGGTATCAGTATGTCACATGTCAGCCACAGCCTTCAGTTTCTTCATTTGTTCTTTTTCACATCACTTGGTTTGCAGTTACCATTGCCACATGTCCGGTGCCCAAAGCTTACTGCACCCTGGATTTTGAGAAATCCTCCATTTTCCATTATCCTCCTTTTCCCTTCCTGCGCATTACATTTCTAAGTGTGAAGATCTCGATCCTTAATAAATACAGATAATTCCTCCATTCTTAGCATCACATGTTCCCCTTAATTAGGCACCTTTTGTAAACTCTGTTTGTTTTCTCACACTAAAAGCAGATCTGTCAAACTCTAGGACAAATTTCTCATTAGATCTTTTGATATTGCAATCATACTATACCAGGAAATATTTACAGGAAAAAGATGCACATTTCTGGATAAGTGGAGGTACAGCAACTCCACAAGCCTTGGGCTGGCAGTGGGCTTTCAACCTAAGGACCTCAACGCAGTGTGCACTGGTATCACTGGACGTACATGGCTTGGGGTTCTCTGTAGGATGGTGGAGAGGTTCAGCTGCTGCTCACAAAACCTTCTCAGCACCAATCCTGCAGAGGAGTGGGGCACATGCATTGTGACACCTCAGTTGCAAACAAATCTCAAAGGTCTAAAGCAAAAACCAAGCTTTAAATAAGCTGTATATCTGGAAAACCACCTGTTTCTTTATTTACACCCATGCACATTGCTGGAGCTGGCTAACATGAAAGGTGCACTCTGAAATGCGAATGTAAAATCGATACTGATCTGTGGAAATGGGGTCATCCAGCACTGTTTTCTGCCTTGGACCTTCTGTTGTCCATGACAAATGAGAAAAATGAACATCAAACAGGGCTGGAGGCTGCCCTGACGGGCACAGGGAGCAGGAGCGTTGCCTGACTTGTCCCCTTTTCTGTGACTTCAAGGTGGGCTGTGCAAATAATTGGCACAATTCCACATAAATGAGGAGGTTTCCTGGCAATTCTGCCTTTGTGATATGAAGGCACATTTGGACTGAGCACGTGAACAGGTCAAGGGCCCTCAGTGAACAAACCTCCATAACAGATGCACTCAACTGCTTGTTTCCTTTTAAATGAGCATTGTAGTAAATAAATAGTGGGTCTGGTTAATTTTTGGGTTCTCGATGGTAGTGACAATGTTTTCTGCTTATCTGCTGCCATCTGCTCATCCCTCTCCTCATTTTATTCAGTTTTCGTTCCAGTTTCAAAAGCAATATAGAATAAAGGAGAAAACAAATTGAGCAAAAGAATGCTGGCTCAAGAAAGAGAGATTAAGACGATTTTCAAGTAAATGAGAATCATTTTTGGAGGGGGAAAATAAATATGATTCTGCATTTTTGTTTGTTTTCATCTACTCATTACAGATCTCTTTTGCATGAGCAAAAGGTTGGGATTCATCTCACCTAACTTTTGCTATGGAAATGTAGGGAGTCTAGTCTAAAGTAGCCTATCAGGTTCCCTGTAGAGGCCATATCAGACATCGAAAGGTCATCTCATCCCTTCCTAAGGAATGTCGTGGGATAACCCATGTCCTTAAAGTGCTGGAGGGAGAAATTAGACAAGGAGTTTAGATTAGATGCTTAATGTTAGGTGCCCACGGTTCAGTGGAAGGAGTCTCATCCGTATGTTTAACAAACCAAAAAGAAAGGCAGCACAATGCCAGCTCCCTGGAGCCCCTATCCATGTCCTACTTACAAATTTCATTTGCCTATCCCAGGACACGGCTATACTTTACTCCTTGAGTCAACGCTGAGCCAACAGGGACTCAAATGTGTTTGGAGGGCTCCACGTGAGGACCCTGCAAGCTTGCAGGTGGCATGAGTGGAGCTACCTGCAGTAGTCTGTTTAACCACTTGCTTCAATACCTGCAGGGGCTCATTCTCATGGTATTTCACGGGGAGCTCTTCCCTTTGCTTTGTGCAGTTGTGTAGAGTTGTGTGTCTGTGCCAGAACTGGAAAAGGTGGGGAGCGGTGATAGCTGGGTATTGCTTCAGTCTGAACCATTAGGACCTGGATATTAACAGTAAATGACATACATCCAATGAATTCGACTTGATTGCTTCTGTCCTAATGAAGTTAGATAATGCTACAAAGGATTAGTCAATGTCTTTCAAAGTGAAGGTATGGAGAGAGGCTGTCATTTCCAAATCTCTCTACAGATGAATCAGGAAAAAAAAATGAGATGACAGAATTAGACCTTTGCTGTCCATTATACTGAATTTGCCAAAAGGCCATCAGTCAGAGGCCAGGAATGATAGGAACCATGTTTTGTGTGTAAGCGCTCACAACAGCTGAGACGTACATAGGATCAAACGGCAGTTAAAATAACTTTGGGCACAATATCAAAAAAGAGAATAACAAAAGACAACAAAAAAGCTCTTGATTTATATTTGTTGAATTGAAATGTACCGCAGAGAAAAAGATACCTTTTAAATTCAAATGAAAAAGCTATCTGACAGAAGAGTATGAATGTGCAAGTTTAAAATGATAGAAGGCATTAAGAAAAAAAGACAGTCTTCATGATGGATGATGATTTAAAACATCCACAATAACATAATAAGATCCATGATCTCTCAGGTGAGTCTCGGGGCTCTGCTTATGCACAAAAGGGCTTGTTTAATGACTTTAGGTCAGATTCTGAATGCTAATGCTGGTATAAACTTGAGTTACTCCAGGTTTAAAAGATTGTAAACCCAAAGAAGAATTTGTCTCCAAATTGTTTAGATACAAGATAATATTTGTATACAACTTGCAATGATATTAAACACACAAGTGGTTTAGATACATTGGAAAATTTTATCTATGTGCCTGTGGATGAGCAGATTTGGTCCACCTATAGCTGAGAACCTGAGTGTCTGTTCTGAATTACTCCATAGACTTCCCTCCATGAACAGTGTGGAAATCATAGGTTGATTCAAACTGCAGAGAAACACCTCCAGGACATATGGGATGTGCCTCTCTGTTCACTGCAGGAGAAAACACATATATCTGGCTAGATTTAATGTTGAGCTTTAATACGGCTAACATTAGATGATACTGACCCTGATTACCTGCACCATGTAGGCAGGAGCAAGGCTGAAATCGGTAGAAAACCCACAATCTTGTTTAAATTCAGGAGTTTATAAATCCCTTGACGGGATTGAATCATCTTTCTCATGCAGCCTAGACCTTTTAGATCTCAATTGCCATGTGGAAGCAGCTTGCTGTTTTCATGAATCAATGCTGATAAATATCCTTGTCATTTCAAAATTCCTGTTTAAGAGAAAAGATTGCAAACCTAAACACTTAGTATTGCTCTGCACAAATATGTACCTTAGAGGTGACACAGTACAACTGCCAAATTTTGTAGCTGGTGTTAGCCACAGAAGTCTGGTTACATGACTCTCAACCTACCCTAGTTCTTGCCTGAAGAACCGCACGAAACCTTCTGAATGAGCACCATGGAAATCAGTCTCACAAACTGTGAGTGCATCTAAAAGCTGTCAGCAATAAGCACAGACAGCTTCATGCTCATTCTAAGACTGCAGGTAGCCAGCAAAAGCATTGCTTCCATGGAGATCTAAAGCCAGATATGACTTGGAGGATTTGCTTCTCAGCATGTAGGATTTGGGACTGCTAAACAGGACAAAGAGCAGCAGCTTGAAGCCGGGAGATGTCCTGAGCCAGATGGACAGCATTCTTAGCAATGACATTCAAAGGAGGGGAGATAATTTTGCTGAGACAGCTCAAGATTCACCTGAGACCAATACTTACAGTCTTGGTCCTAATGCACAAATTGTATCTGAATATTCAGTGAACAGGTGCAGAACTGAGTCCCTCACCCTCCTGGCAGTCAGCGAGCGACATGGTCTGGTCTCTTTCCCTCTCTGTATCTTTGGCTCGCTGCATATTAAATGCTGTGGATCCATCAGAAGAACACGCAGAAGCAGCCCTGGAGATGTCTGGATCCTTAACATCATCTGATCACTTTAAAAGCTCATCAAAGCTATCTCCAAAGTTAGTCTTTACTTCCCACATAAATCCCCACTGGAACCTTCCTCCAGTTTCTACTGTGATTCTCTTCATGGCAGTTTGCATATTCTGCTTTCGTTGGATTTTGGCTTAAACTGCTCTTTCCCTTCCTTGATTTCACTCTTACCAAACTAAGCAAGTGTCACTAAGCCACACTCTTCCAGTCTCTTCTAGTATGATGGGCTTTTTATTTACCAGAATATCTATCTTCCACAGCTTCAGTTTATCTTTGTCATTTACATGCAACAGGGGGAGAGTAAAAAGCAGTGGCAACATTTTTGGAAACCACTGTAGGATGAGGCAAGTCATCTCCTACCCTCTTGTACTCTGGAGGAACAAGAAGAGTAGCCTTGGAGAATCCACCCTACTCCAGTGGCTCACAGTTCATCTCAGGAGACTTCCAAGTACTAACCCTGGTCCAAGGATCCGACTGGTACAAGGCATGATTGAGGAATGATGATGTCCAGTGTTCAAGAGGACATGTGGAAATTTAATAAATGCTTCGGGTGGTCAGTCAAAGTGGTATTTTCATAATCTGTGATCTATGGTATTGTCGTGGTTTAATTTCAGTCGGCAACTAAGCACCACGCAGCCGTTCGCTCACTCCCCCCCACCCGGTGGGATGGGGGAGAGAATTGGAAGAGCACAAGTGAGAAAAACTCGTGGGTTGAGATAAAAACAGTTTAATAATTGAAATAAAATGATAATAATATGATGATAATAATAATAATAATACACAAAGCAGGTGATGCACAATGCAATTGCTCACCACCCGCTGACCGATGCCCAGCCAGTCCCCGAGCAGCGGCCCCCCCGGCCAGCTTTCCCCAGTTGATGTACTGGGGATGTCCCATGGTATGGAATGTCCCTTTGGCCAGTTTGGCTGTGCCCCCTCCCAGCTTCTTGTGCACCTCCAGCCTTCTCAGTCGGTAGAGCATGGGAAGCTGAAAAGTCCTTGGCTAGTGTAAGCATTACCTAGCAACAACTAAAACATCGGTGCGTTATCAACTTTGTTCTCATCCTAAATCCAAAACACCATACCAGCTACTGGAAAGGAAATTAACTCTATCCCTGCCGAAACCAGGACAGGTATATCAGGCAAATTTCCATTACCAGTTTCCTGACTGCTTCCCTGCTTTCTCTCTTTTTCTTTATTTGTGTATGCACGTCACAACAGTTCTCTGAGAATTTCTGTTGTCTTCTTGTGATATAGTTTTAGAATTTCAATCCGTTGGAGCAGGTTATGTCTAAATGCAATAGGAGGATGGCAGGGCATGAACCAGTACTGGATGGCAATGCCAGCTAATTCTCTGACGGCTTCCTACCCACATAAAAATGCACTGATGACAACGCCTGTTCCAGACAACACTCTCACAGTTTGGCTACACCTGTGAAGTTGTGCACTCTCCACCAGTCCAGCAAAAGCATGAATTCACGGTGCGGGATCCGTCAATGCCGACAAGTTCTATTTCCTTGTGTCACTCATGCCCAGTGTTCGGCAGTGTGTTTCTACCACCAGGAAAGAGTTGGTGTTTGGTGTGAAAATGATGAAGATGAACAAAACAAGCAAGGGGGTGAAGACATTATGTATTGGAGAATGGGGGGGAATCAGGAACTCGTGGAGCAGGGGAGGGAAGATACGGCTGAAGCTGCAGTGATATCTGATAACAGTGCTGGTGTCACAGTGCTATATTCAATCCATTGAAGGATTTTGAGTTGAACCATGCAAATGCATGCACATGTTGGTGTGCTTAGCGCCACACAGGGAAGCTGCCATGCCTGGGTGATCTAGAACTGGCACTACTCGCCTGCAGAGAGGCAGGATCTGGACAGCTCTGTTCTAGATG
The DNA here is from genome assembly GCF_965638725.1 of Aptenodytes patagonicus. Classification (NCBI taxonomy): domain Eukaryota; kingdom Metazoa; phylum Chordata; class Aves; order Sphenisciformes; family Spheniscidae; genus Aptenodytes; species Aptenodytes patagonicus. The sequence goes on along the minus strand of NC_134950.1, from coordinate 168,617,032 downwards.
GCTTGACAGTAGGAATACACCAGAATTAATGATGAATTGCAGTCCTTGCAGTCAGTAGGCCCACGAAGCACAAGGAAGGGAAGTGGAGCCGGAAAGAGAAGTAAAACGCGTTCATGAGGGAGGGGAAAGGAGAGCAGAAGTGAATTTAGAGCACCAGAGGAAAAAAAGGAGTTTGGCAATCCTGAAAGCCAGAAGGATCTCACCCTCATTGAGTGGGTTTCCAGAGCTTGGTTATTCCCATCCCCACCCCCTTAAATCAATTAATCTCATAGTTGAAGCTTAAAAACTGTCAGTGCTAATTTTTACTGTTTAACTTGTACATGATGGACAATTTGCTTTTGGAGAAACTGCAGGAAACAAATTCCTATTACAAATGTCATCTTCTATGTATTGAAAGAAAGCTGGAATGCTCTGGTCAAAGGATAGCAAGTAATGCACTTTAATAATGAAAGGTGCCAAAAATATTTTCATCCATCTCCTTCACATGGTACTGACGAATGTCATGAAATAATGAAAATCTTCTGGATTTGTGAATGGCATAAAAATTTAATGTCAAATGACATCAGGACTATGCTAGGCATTTTAAGGTTTCTAAATGCCACGAGATATTTTATCCTTTATTTACCATGAGATAGGGTATTAGTCATTTGAAAAGCATATTCTCTCTTAGGCAGGAAAATCACATTAACTCTTTATTTCCCAGTATTTCACCCTTTTCCTGCTATAAATGCAAAAAAGATTTTCTCTTGCTTATACCAACTTTGGTATAAGCTTTCATGCTCCTGCAAAGGGATCAAAGAGTAAGACATAAACATTAACCAGATGATTGATTTCCTTGAAAGCTATTCAATCATACTCACAACTACAAAGGAAGAATGGCTTCACAAACTTTAATGGCATTAATTTTGCAACAAATCCTATACAACAAGAGGCCATCTTACCCTCCTTTTATTTAAGACTATATCTGCTTTCCACATTTGTATATGATTGTACAAAGCACATAGCTCAGAGAAAATCAAAGCTGTTGGTTTTCCATTGGAAATGGCATTAGTTTCTCTGTTTACAGGAGACGCTAGCACGTACGCTCTGCAAAGGTGGGATTCACCCGTATTGTAAGACATGCACATCTGCCAGAGCCACTCTACAATCATTTAATTGTAAATTGAGAGAAATACGTGGTTTATCAATGTTGTTCAACTCATCTTGAAGTCTAAAAGTCAGCTGAACTGCATGCCTAAAGAGCCTGTTTCTCACCACTCACTGTAAAACAAGCTCAGAGGTAGGTTTACATATGGAAAACTCTAAAATCAGTTGATATGGATGCCATTCCAGGTTAGAAATTAGTTCCCTAAATACAGGTATCTTAGCGCCAGCTGAGGCATCCTCATGGATTTCTTAAGAACCCCCAGAGTATCTCAAATGGCACCAGAAGCCTATGTTTAGGAAACTGAATGGAGCCCTCAGTGGCTACAGTGTAGGTGCCTCCCTGTGAGCTTAGTGTCTGCACTTCCACTTGTGCTGGTTTTGGCTGGGGTAGAGTTAATTTTCTTCCCAGTAGCTAGTGTGGGGCTGTGTTTTGGATTTGTGCTGGAAACAGTGTTGATAACACAGGGATGTTTTCCTTACTGCTGAGCAGTGCTGACACAGAGTCAAGGCCTTTTCTGCCTCTCACCCCACCCCACCAGCGAGCAGGCTGGGGGGGCACAAGAAGTTGGGAGGGGACACAGCTGGGACAGCTGACCCCAACTGACCCAAGGGATATTCCATACCATATGACGTCATGCTCAGTATATAAAGCTGGGGGAAGGAGAAGGAAGGGGGGGACGTTTGGAGCGATGGCGTTTGTCTTCCCCAAGTCACCGTTACGCGTGATGGAGCCCTGCTTTCCTGGAGACGGCTGAACACCTGCCTGCCCATGGGAAGGAGTGAATGAATTCCTTGTTTTGCTTTGCTTGCATGCGTGGCTTTTGCTTTACTTATTAAACGTCTTTATCTGAACCCACGAGTTTTCTCACTTTTACTCTTCCAATTCTCTCCCCCTTCCCACCGGGGGGGCGTGAGCCAGTGGCTGTGTGGTGCTTAGTTGCCAGCTGGGGTTAAAACATGACACTACCACAGAAAATTTATCAATACAGCAGATGTCATCTAAAGAGCTGTTCAGGTTCCTACATACAGTTGTCTGTTGACTGCACTGATTAGATTACTGTTGATGTTAATGGGATCCTAGACACCTATCTCATACAGACGCATCTGCATTAGGAACAGCAGAAATTAAGAGCGCTAAATCCGCTTTGTCCAACAAAGCAAGTCACTCTGTGCTTTACCATTCTAAATGAGGAGAAATAGGTATTTTCACGGTGCTGCTCATCTGATCTCTTTAAGTGGCTAATCTGTGATGAGCTGAATCATGCCCTAGCCACCACTGACCAAACCAGCCAGCTCTCCAGTGGCTGGAAACCCTGGATGACAGATGCAGAAAACTACATTTAACCAGAGGAAACTCATCCAAAGGAATATGAACTCCCCCTAGAAGTCTGCTGACATTGCCAGCTGCAAGGCTAGATGACGTTTGCCGAGCTCACTGCTGACAGAACTGCACAAATGCCAGCAGCCACGCTACAACATGAGTATGCAGGGAAGGGTCATGGGTTGGCTTGTGTTTGAGGCTCTTTCCTGTCCCGGCACACTGAGATAAGTGCACAGAGAGCAAGTGATGCCCTGACTGCTCTTGGTGAAGTCTGGACTTCTCCCAGAATAGGAACCATTCACTTGCCTAAGCATAGGTTTTTTGAGATACCCTTAAGTACCTGAGACATCCCATGACACGTGAACTATGGGAGAACTGCACCTTTCTGCAGGGGAACCTGGAGACCAGCTGAGATGTCCTAGGACATTCCAGAGACCAGTAGATGCCCCTGAATGGGCAAGTTTATTAAGTCTCATAAGCCTATCCTAGCGCACAATTAAAGGCAGCCCACTTTCATTAGCTTAAGTCCAACACAGTCACAATGAGAGAGAGAGAGAGAGAGATAATCATATATATACACACACAATATAATATATATTCTATACTTTCCTCATTGTTCTGCTCTGGTGGGATCAAGTATTAGAAAAACTTCTTAGAGAGTTTTCTTCTTGCTGTTTAACTAACTCTGCTGGGTCTCTAAAACCCAGTGAGCGCATGTTGTGCTCAGGAGAGGAGAGGGCACAAAGCATCAACAGCAGGCAACTATTCCACATGGCTGGCCCAATGCGCAGGGGTCTTGTCCTGCAAGATGTGATATTACAGCAGCTTCTGCCTGCTTTCCCTGGGTGTTGACGCAGCAGCGATGAACTGTTGGGGAGTTTTGGAAACAGGGAGGTTACGGCACTAGGATAGGACTCTGGGGATTTTGAATTTCCCTTCTGGGTCTGCAAAGACTTTTGGTGTGGCCTTGGGCAAGTCATGTAATCAGTGTGTGCTGGTTAATAAGTTTAGTGTCCTGGTCTGTTAAACAGGGGTGATATTGTATCCTTACTCCCATTCATAATCTATCATGTTTGTTTGGACTGCAAGGCTGTAAAAGTGGAGACTTATCAGCTCAGTGCATAATTTCCAATGTAAAAAGGCTTAATTCTCTGTGCAGGCCTGCAGGGCTACTATAATAAAAATAGTAAATAATGACTATAAACTGCCAGAAGAAAGAATCCTGTTGCTGCACGGCCCTTGAGACCTGAGTTTTAAAGTAACGCTTCCCAGAACACCCCGAACAGTGAGTTAAGCTACTTTCTCCATTAAGCTTCCCTGCCCATTATTTGTCAGGTTAATTTCTTGGCCTGTGGCCAAATTTGTCATTTCAGCAGAAAAATACTTTATTACACCCAGTTTCAGCTTGTTTGTTTTATGTCAGAGACTTAATTAATTACAGTGCTAAACTGTTCATTTTGTACAACAAACATACTATTACAAAGGTTGATTCAATTTTCACTGCACAACATCCATATTATTGGATTTCACCGGGAGCCATTTTTGCATCCCCATGATCCAGAGTAATACGTGGTGCTGCAAGAAGGATAGGGAGGATACTCTAATGGCTTGGGCATTCATGTATGGCTTGGAAACCTCCTTGTTTGTGCAAACCTGTTTGCACAAACTCTTGTGCAAAGAGTTTGTTTCCCCCCCTGATTATACCAAGAAGCTTCCCCTGCGAAATGATGTGAAACCCTACAGGCAGTGAAGCCATGAAACCGTTTCAATGAGATGAGCCGTCTGGTTTTGCTTACCGAGAAAAGTGGTGAGGAATCTGAAGTACTTTGGGCACGGCCGTACCACAACTTCTCCCACCTCCGCTTCAGGCCAGCACGTGATGTTGTCCCATTGCCTCCTGCAACCTGGGGAAAAGAGAAAAGCAGATGGTAGAATCATAGAATCATAGAATCATTGAGGTTGGAAAAGACCTCTAAGATCATCGAGTCCAACCGTCGACCCAACACCACCAGGCCCACTAAACCATGTCCCTAAGTGCCTCATCTACTCGTCTTTTAAATACCTCCAGGGATGGGGACTCCACCACTTCCCTGGGCAGCCTGGTCCAATGTTTAACCACTCTTTCAGTGAAGAAATTTTTCCTCACGTCCAATCTAAACCTCCCCTGGTGCAACTTGAGGCCATTTCCTCTCGTCCTATCGCTTGTTCCTTGGGAGAAGAGACCGACCCCCACCTCGCTACAACCTCCTTTCAGGTGGTTGTAGAGAGCGATGAGGTCTCCCCTGAGCCTCCTTTTCTCCAGGCTAAACAACCCCAGTTCCCTCAGCCGCTCCTCATCAGACTTGTTCTCCAGACCCCTCACCAGCCTCGTTGCCCTTCTCTGGTAGAACAAGCACAAGTGGTATCTGCTGGATGGAGCAGAGGAACAGGGGCAGAGCAGAGCGGCTGTAAGGCGTGCGGAGCCTACCACCCCGGTGCAGGCACCTTTTGGAAGGAAAGGCACAGAAATATTTTGTTTAAACATGTGGCTTTCAGCTACCCCAGTCCCTGAAATTCAGCACTGGTGGTGTCTGTAATTTTCCAGAAATTGGCACAGAAAGAACAGCAGATCGGTGCAAGAATCAGGCAAATGAGAGTTAACAGAGAACAGTGCCCTTTTTCAGATGAAAACTGCAGAAATGCCTAATTAAATGTCTCTCTTCCTTGCTCTTATCTCTCCCTGTTGCATTAAAACACCTGGTCTGAACATGTGAGACATGCTCCCCTTCCTTCTCTGCTTCCCCCAAACTTCTGTCACCAGCTTTTTCTTTCCCTTGAAATGAGATGATTGTGCAGGGGATGTGCTCAGCAGGAAGGGGACGCTGATGACAATCAAGAGATCAGGAGCCAAATCCCTTCTCCAGAAGCAGTTTTTCTCCTTAAAAAGGCAGAAGGCACAAAACCCTCCAGAAGGCTGATGAGGGACAGTGCTGTCGCCAGGAGATGCTCTCTGTGGAAGGGTGGTGCGAGGTGGTACACTCCTAGCTCTCCAAGCTAGGAATGAAGGCATAACCAATGGAGCTAACTTCAGGGAGAAAACACAGGATTTTGTTAAAATTAAGCATTTCTGAAGATTTTCTGGATAGAATAAAAACTTTCTGGGTGAAAAAAACCGCATGTCCTTCCTACAGAGTTATAATATGTTGTTCTGATTTTGCCCTTTTATTTCTGCTTTCTAAAAAAGACATTAATGATATCACGTACATGCTGCACTGTTGAATAATGTAACGTTAGCACTGAAGCCAAAAGGAGTTGGCAGACCTGAATTAAAAAAAAAAAAATCAGACGTGTTTTTGCCTCAACATGTTACATATTTTAGAGTTCTTACTAGGATTTTGAAAACTTTTTTTTTTCCCCTTTAAATTTCCAACAGACAGGCACTTCAGTTGCTGGCTGGGTTAGACAGACGGGTTGTCAACAGACCTCATTTTTTTATAGCACCTCTGCTCTCAGTTATTTGTCATACCCCATTAGATTGCAACACTTCCCCAAACGCGACTAACACGTTGCTGTTAAGGTCAACAGCCTAGCAAGAGAAACTAGAATATGAAGAAGAAAGCACTGAGAAAATACTTTTCACATGCAAGCAAAGGGAACTATGAAAACCACTGTCAAGCTGCGTTTCTTGGTAATTATATCCCGATCTGAAATTCCTCCTTTAAATCATCTTTTGCTACTTTAGCTAAGAAAAAGGCTGGTGTCATCATCAGCCTGTTCAGACTGAGGCAGCGTGCTGTCTCAGATCAATAAGGAGAGCACACAAAAATGCTTTGAAGCTGAAAAAGTACCCTCAGCTCTCTTTCAAAGTTATTTTACAGTTTTTTCCTTCCTTCTTTCATGAGCAAACAGAACTTTTCAAATGAAGTCCTGAGGTGAGTTTATCGGAGCCTGAAAAACAGAATAACTGATGGTATCTTCTTTGTGCATGTTCTTCTGTAGCGTTCATTAAAATTCAGTTTTCAGGTTTGTAATATCAGGTGCAAAGCTCGGTTTCCACAGCGTCATACTTATCTGCCACCAAACAGCCAGCAGCTCCAAAAGTATTAAGATATTAGATATTCTGCCCATGGAAAATAGATGATTTCATGACAGGATCTTTCATGTTCTACAATCTTTTCCTCCATCAACCTCAATAAATTATAGTGCACCCATTACCTCAGGATAGGTTATAATGCAAAATAAAATACAAGGTGAGAGTATCAGATGGCTTTTTAAATGTCCTGAATTACACACTTTGACAATTTTTGTGATCTGTATCTTTTCCTGTGTTAGCATTTTTCACCACCACCTGCGATGCATGAAAAAAGCTTTTAGGTGTTCACTTTTGTAACAAAAGCACTCTGATTAAAATAAAGTGGAGACACACAAGACCGTCCTTGCAAGACACACAAAGTGGATCTTTAAAAATTATTGCCTCTGTAAAGACCTCTCATATCTGCCTATTAGCTCTTCCAAAACCATTCTTCTTTATTGCCCTCCCCAGACGTGCTGACAATATTTGTGCAGCTGCCTGGAAGGGTCCAGGTTTTAAAGGTGGGATTCACATCCCTGAATTTATGCATGTCAGACGTGTAAACCTAAAGAAGCCGATGGAAACCAGAGCTCTGGCTGGCAGTTAACGTCACCGTAGGATGGTTATCTAAAGTTCAGAAAATGAGTCATTCTTTGGAGGTGTCCTATTCTTTCCAACGACTAGAAGAGGGCCTGCATGAGTAACTCGAGTTTAATGAATTGGAACAATACAAAGATTGATACCTGCAAGATGCTTTGCATTTGCAGTCCAACGCTTGCCGCTCGCCCTGTAGTCATCCCATTACAGCATCAGGCAAAAGTTTGTGCCTGTCCATCCAAACCAGGACACAGACAACCTTTATCAAATAGCCTTCCAGAAAAATGGTTTTCTTTCTCCAAAACTGATAGACCTTACCCTGGGAAATTGCTGGGATCAGGGGGTTGGCAGGCAATATTCAGTCATGTCAGCGTGACAGATCAATACCTAAGAAAACTATGTGAGGGCAAAAACAGCTGCAATGTGCCTCGGAAAAATGAAATCCGTCTCTTCCCTGTGGCATCACTTGGCCTTCATGGATATAATAAATATGACAATTTGTTTTGCCTTATCAAATCATGTTTGGTGATTGCTAAGTGCTTCTCCATTAATTAATTATAAATGTTGTCTTCTCCCTTGCACTCAGTATCTGCAGGAAGGATGCAAAGGTATTTATCAATCCTTACCCAAGGCAGCAGGTGCAAATGAGCCATGAATACACCTACCCTTCAATTCCATTTCAATCAAAAGAACTGCTCTGCTCATTTGCTTGTTACCGAAAACCAAGGAATACACACTGCCAAGGGCTGTGCTTTGCTTTGGAAAGGATCACAAGTGAGGCTGGAGAAGCAGTGTAAAAATAAGCGTGTGACTTTTTCAAGACTTTCAAGCATTTACCACATCCCTGGGTAATCAGGCACACTCTTTAAACTCTTGTCATTATAAATATATATATAAAAATAAAAAAGAGAGTCTTTTCCTTTTCAGTTATTTCAACTGTGACTTCCAGACACTCAGCTTTGTCCTGCTGTTGCCTGGTAGATCATGAAGTGCTCTCTGGAGCCAAATATCTTCTTCTGGAGGGCTGCAGGGAGAAATCCTTCACAACTCTAATGAAGTTGCCTTTTAACCTTCATTCAGATAAGCAGATCAAACTGCTCATCGTTGCACTGTAAGCCATGCAATTAGGATAATTATTAGCAGCCACCTCCCACCCTCTTGAAGCGGGCTCCTGAAGTCTTGCTCAAGGAATGGGCTGGAGGCTGTCGGCCACACAGCTACACGCTCAGATCCAGCAGCTGAGCCTCCCTCTTTGCAAGCCACATGCCCCAAGTGCAAGCCAAGGGCTGCATCAGCCTCAGCTGAGCTTTGGAGAGCCCTCCTCTAAGAGGTTCTGACTCAGAAGTGGCTGAAGACCACGGACACAGTCCTGGCTGCAGTGGGTTAGGAAACCCCACCACAGCTGCAGAAGGTGGAAACCTTTTCCGCTGCCTCAGTTAAATGTGAATCAAAGCTCAGGCCCTCATTTCCTCTCCCTTTAAAAGGTTAATAAACAGAAAACAGGTCAATCATCATGAGGCACAGGCACAGTGGCACAGGCACAGGCATACAGTGGTTTGCAGAACTGGCATACTAGAGCGCAAAAAACTTTTAGGTTTAGATTGGATGTAAGGAAAAATGTCTTTACTGAAAGAGTGGTTAAACATTGGAAGAGGCTGCCCAGGGAAGTGGTGGAGTCCCCATCCCTGGAGGTATTTAAAAGACGAGTAGATGAGGCACTTAGGGACATGGTTTAGTGGGCATGGTGGTGTTGGGTTGATGGTTGGACTCGATGATCTTAGAGGTCTTTTCCAACCTCAATGATTCTATGATTCTATGATTCTATGATTTATTTGAGTCATATACGGTCAAAGCTTATCTAGGAAGCAGCAGAGAATAACTTTCCTTCATGAATAAACATGACTTGCAGAGCTCTGGCACGGCTCTCAGATGTGACTAGGTTTGGATCAGGAAAGAAATGAATGGCAGTAGGCTGGTGCCACGCACTCACTTAACCCAGGTGAATTCCCAATTCAGAAAAAAACCCCTTTCAGCACATCTTTCATCCGCACCAAATTCTCCCTAATGAATGGGGTCACCCCTGGTCTCTTCTGACAGACATTCACACACAAGACTTTTGCTCTTTGAATCCATGTTCAGATGCAAAGGTAACCATTTGATGCCTGGGGTATCTCGGGATCTCTGCATCCCTCTCATTACCCACCGTTAGATAACAGCAAGGCAAAGGTGCAGCTTGAGTAAGCCAAGATATCAGATATCACTGGGTACCATCACAGGCTGGTGTGCTTGCAATGGAAACTCATTTTCACTCCAATTTGATATCAACAGGCAGTTTCCAACCTCTCTGGAATTAGGACTGTAAATAGCTATTGGGTGACATTTATTCTCCCACAGACAAGCTCATGCAGAAGTGCAGCCTAGGTGCTCACCCCTGGTTTGCCCACTCTGGTCTCATTACAACCAATTATCATTGCACCAACCTTCTGGTCCCAGTTGAGCACTAAGCTTTTGCCTGACTGAAGAAAACAGACCCCCAAAGATGGTCCCTGCAACAATCTACTAACTCGGTTCCAGACAGGCAGCCTGAATTCAGTCCCAGTAGCGGCTAGGAAAACCCATCATGAGCCTTGGGTTACTACTACTGCCCCAGACCCCAATGAGCAGACACTTCCTGAATCAGGGATAATCTTCTACTTAAATCTTCAAAGTTGTATGTAATAATAACAAATAACCTTAGATTCTTTTTCTTCCATAAGTCTTTTAAATTAAATGCAGTTTGATTTTGCTTCTGAACCCAAGGAAATTTTTTAAATTCACAACCTCCTGGGCCAAGGAGTTGCACAGTTTAAGCGTCCACTGAAAGAAAAAAATACATCCTTTTCTGAATTCACTTTGAACCTGCTCATTGCTGGTTTCATTAGGAATTGCCTAGTTCTTTTACAAAGACAGAAATATTCATAACCTAACCACAATATCCCTTTCCCTGGGGAGAAAAAACATAAAATCCTCTTTCATATCCCTCCTCAGGCATCTCTTTTCCAAGCTGAAGTGTCCTGGTCTATTTAGTTGCTTCTAGCATGGAAGCGGTTCCCTATCATTTCTCCCTTCTATCTTTTGTGGTTTTAATTCTACCCCATCCTGCCCTGCCCTGGACTTGCAGAATGAGGTTTTACTTTATTTTTCAGTGACAGAATGGGTTTGACCGGGGCTAGCTTGGATCCAAGGTTTCACTAAATGGATCCTCCCACCCTTCCCTGCAATATTCAACCCCTTCCCTCCCGTATTCACTGCCGTGCCCTCCTCCTCCCCAGCCCCGCTCATACACTCAAGCATCCTGCGGGCATCTCTCCTCCCCCAGCTCCATCTCATCACCTTTTTATTTTTATCAACACTGACAGTCTGCTCTGAAGCAAACCCGTCCCCTCAGAGCTCCCCTTTCAACTTTTCCTTGGCTTTGCATTTAATTTGGATATTTTTTGCCTGTCGCGCTGCCTGCTATCACGCCAGCACTGTAGGCAGGATGTGACAGAGAAACCACTTAGCTGAAGGAAAACCACAATCCTGCCAGGGCATGCAAAACCCTGACACTGTAGCATTTCCTTCCCGCCACCGACGTGCTCTTTGTGGCGCACCGATGCTCCTTCATTCATCCCTCAGTCAGGGATTTGCAGGCCAAATTCAGCAGAAAATGGACTTGGGCAATCACAGAAAGCAAAAAGGATCCCCGGATTGAGGGAAAGTGAGAAGAGTTTACCTTGGACTTTGCCTCGATATCTGTGGCAAGACAGAGATACTGATTTCATTTTTCCCACTCTGTGTACAAGCTGGAGCGTAACAAGAACACCGTTACTTGCTATAAAAACTGGTTTGCACTTCCGCAGTGGCTTCCAGCAGAAGCTGTCCAAGCACTCAACAGGAAATGTTAAAAGCTATCTTTCTTCCTAAATGTTTGCAGAAATTTGACTCAAAGAAATATGAAGGAAGCCTCACCTTAAGCCCCCAGACCGAGTCATTCTAAACAGCGTGAAAGAAATCACCAGAGACTATTTCTGGAGGATTACTTTTAAGCATGAAAATCCTGTGAGTTTTTTAATCAACATCAACTAGGAAACAAGTTAAAAAAAAAATGTTTCTAATCTTTCAGCCTTTCTTTAAACAACAAACTAAATAAACACTTGACTTTTTTTCATCCCTCCAGATCACTCTTTTTATAAATCAAATTTGTGAGCTAAGCCCTTCTGCCTAATTCCAGAACATGTAAACTGAAATAAAAGATGCCAAGATTTATAAAGTGGGTTGCCAAAAACATAACTTATCTCCTCACCAGCATCTAAACAAGAGACAGTTCTCTAGTTCTCTGACACAGAGCATGCTTAAAGGATTATTCCAGGGCTTCCTCATTGCCCTCTCAAATTCCCTTTCCAGAAGTTGTAGAGAACTGGATTTATAGAGAACCAGGCATTGAATTTAGGTACCTACCCTTCCTATATGGCTTTTCTCATGTTGGCACCTCCAGACCGCAATTCATAGTGAAGATGACTAGGCTTAACCTCTAGCAATTATTTTTTGACTGTTAGGGAGGCAAGAGTGACTACCCTCATAATGTAAGATCAAAAATGGGACTCACCCAGGCTGTAGCTCCTCTGTACCTCACTGTCTTGCCTACCAGAAAGACACAGGGATGTTGTAAGGAGGAAAGCATTAGAGATTTTGTGGGGCTTCCTAATAAAACCAGCCAAGCAAGGACAGGACATGAGTGCAGCAGCTCTCACTGATGGTTCAAGTGCTGTGAGAGTCAGGAGACTTCCTCAACTTTCCAACATTTAGCCCAATCTACATGAACTCCTTGACTTGCTTCAATGTATATGGCAGCTCTCATCAAGATGAGAGCTCAGGAGACCAGGCCACTTGTCATGGTTTAACCTCAGTCGGCAACTGAGCACCACGCAGCCGCTCGCTCACTCCCCCCCACCTGGTGGGATGGGGGAGAGAATTGGAAGAGCACAAGTGAGAAAAACTCGTGGGTTGAGATAAAAACAGTTTAATACTTGAAATAAAATAATAATAATAATAATAATAATAATAATAATAATAATAATAATAATAATAATATAATACACAAAGCAAGTGATGCACAGTGCAATTGCTCACCACCCGCCGACCGATGCCCAGCCAGTCCCCGAGCAGCGGCCCCCCCGGCCAGCTTTCCCCAGTTTCTGTACTGAGCATGACGTCCCATGGTATGGAATGTCCCTGTGGCCAGTTGGGGTCAGCTGTCCTGGCTGTGCCCCCTCCCAGCTTCTTGTGCACCTCCAGCCTGCTCAGTCGGTAGAGCATGGGAAGCTGAAAAGTCCTTGGCTAGTGTAAGCATTACCTAGCAACAACTAAAACATGGGTGCGTTATCAACTTTGTTCTCATCCTAAATCCAAAACACAGCTCTGTACCAGCTACTAGGAAGGAAATTAACTCTATCCCTGCCGAAACCAGGACAATATTAAACAGGGGAGAGCGCGAATGCAGTTCCCAACTGCCACAAATTATGCAGTTGAGTTTCCCGCATTTGGGGAAATCGCAGGGGTCAGCACACCCGGAGTGCAGGGGATGAGCCTCGCCCTGAGAAAACCACCTGCCTGATCATGGTGTCTCCCCTGCCAGGTAAGTATGGCACTCTAATGAAGTGCACACACTCAGCTTGACTTGCTCTTTGAAGGCCATCAGGCAAGTGACAGCCCCCCTTGGCAATGTGCTCACGGCTCACCAGTCTGGAATAAGCTGTGGAGAGGTCCTATAGCAATTATGGCATGATTAAGAGGAATCTTACCCTGTTGCTACTTTAAAGTATCACCCTGTACCTTCAAGACCAAATGATATGCTTTGCAATGGAGATTTTCAGCCAATGCTCTCCTTCATGGTAAATATTGGGCTAAGATATGACACTCCACTACTCCACTAAAAAAAAGACTGCCTGTCCTGCTACTAGAAAGATACTGCTGGCTCTACGCAAAGCTGGAGAGAGCTTCATCACGTAAAATCTTCATGATCTAGCTCTTGATTGTTAAATGTGCTGGAGTTTGTACTGGAAATGTGCTTCTCGCTCATAAATATTGAGGGGCATCTGCAGAAGCAGGAAAGGTTGTGTGGGAGCCCTGTACCTTAGCTCTGTAGGAAGGGACAAGAAGGACTAGAAAGCTTTGGTTTCACATGGAGGCATATTTAATGGTTAGAAGGCAAGAAAAAAGAAAAGTTAAATTTGTGAGACACCGATCATTTAAAAGCTTTCCATAATAGAAACCCTACTTAGGCCTGGTGGGTGTAAACCGTGGTACGTCTGACCTCAGCTCCTCATGTCCTCCACAGTTTCACTTTCCTATGTTAAAAGGCCTGGATATCAAGAAATAAAGGCACCTAGATTACAGAAAGTCCAGTGCATAGTAAAACCAGTGGAAAAATCTCCACCAGCTGCAGCAGGTTTCGGACCTCAGCCATATATTGTAACAGGAGTTTGACATCACTTATGGCATATGCAATGTTTTCCAAAGTACTTTCCTATGTAAAAAGGGTAGATACCATCATGAAAGTGCCCTGATACAGTCAGCCAGAAAAGAAAAATAAAGAAGATCAGGAAGGGGAGATTTCTTAACTAGAAATCTGATGGGGTGTGAGGGGGACAAATACAAGCCGTTGTCAGAAACAAAAGCTCTGCATAGATGGATTTCATCTGAGCAATTATCCAGAGCTTTGAAAATGCTTTACATTTGCTTTCCATTGCTCTGTAGCAATGGCATTTTCTCCTTATTTCTATAACGTTTGCATAGCTAAGGCTGCGTGCATCTATATATTACCCCTTGCTAAAAAAAAAAAGGGTAACCAAAAAGTCTGATGGCATGTAAAAAGGTTACACATTCTCCAAACTAAAATGCCTTTTTTTCAGTACAAGACTTACGTCCACTAAGTAGCTGTTAATCCCCACAAGCCACAAGACAGCTGTACCCAAGTCAAATAAACACTGCTGTTCGTTAGAAACCTTGCAGCCAGGACATGTCAGCAACAGGCAAAACAAAAGCAAAGCCTCCACCCCCGTAGCATATTAAGGCAGAAAACAGATGTTGTAACGTCCTATCTTGTGATTGTGTCTGTAGAAAAGTGAGGTCAAGGCAAAAATCAACTCTTAGCTCTACAGGGAAGAATGATGAAGTGCTGTGTAGATCTGTGTTTGAATTTCATCCTGTCGCTGGTAGGTGTCTGGACTTCAGATGATAGGGTAGGCTCAGACAGCGACAAGCAACTGAGGAGGTGCTACTATTCAACTGGGAATTAGCAGTCCTCAGTGGAGAGGTGCACCCTCCTTGAGCAGTGGGTTACCAAGCAAGGATGGACAGCCAAATAACAGCTTTGTAGGGAAAACACCTTTGGGTAGTATTTCCTCAGAAAAAGACTCATGGCCTGGAAGAATGGCCATCAGCTTCAGACTGGATCAAAGCAGCCAATACAAAAGTCGGGGGGCTGCTTACATCTAAGGGTTGAAGCTGGGTTTACCACCATGGCAACATGTGCTTCCTTCTCATGTTTCAGATGCCATCTTTCCTAGCGTGGTCAAGGGAAGGTTATCCTCTGAAAAATACAGGGCAGATTTCTTTCTTTTGAATTTCCAGAGTGCAGGCTCCACCTCTGTAAGAGCTGCAGCATGAAGCGTTGGTGGCTGGGAAGAGTCCCAGAGCAGATGAGGAAAGCATTAATGAAGGAAGACCATTTGGAGGTACCATGCAGTGGCCTGTCCCAACTGAGTATCATGGCCACTGTCCAATAACTGGAAGAAAAAATTCTGTTAAATAAAAGGCACCTTGACTCTGGTACTGATCCTCTAAAGAAGATAAATGAGAGTCTGGGGTTTAAGGTCTTGATGTCACATGGCTGAATTTTCTGCTGTTATAGGAGAGGCCACATTGTCCAGGAATAGAGATGTCATATCTGGAAGTTGCCCGATGTTGCTGGTCAGAGCAAGACTGAAACCAAGAGGCCCTTTGTATCACCTAGACCAGAGTAATAAGGTGCAGTAAATGAAAAACTAAGGAAAGACAACATGGAAAGAAGTCCTGCAGGTCCCTTTGCCTTTAAAGAGATCATTAAGATCAAATGTAGGGATCTAGTTTAGACTGAACTAAATTGTTCTCCAGGCTTCATTGAATATCTTGACTAGATCCTCAGGGCTTGATTTAGCGGACCAGCAGTAGTCATTTAATGCCATTCCTGGTGTCCCAGGACATATGAGATTTTTGGAGGGGCTGGTGGATATGGTACAAGACTTATGATAGCCCTACACAATTCTGAAATGACAACTGGAGGCCTCACTGATTATCCAAGAGCATCCATTAAGAACTTTGATGTGTGGCTAAGGGCTCACAAGAGTCAACCCCCGTCCAAGGGGGTCTGACTATTTTTCTTGACTTTTCTTGACTTTTTTCTTTGACTGCTCTGAAGCACAGGGACAAACCTGCCTGCTTCCCCTGCAAGCAAAGCCTCTCTGCAGAGCTTCTCAGCCTGGGGACAGGTCTCTCCTCTGGCTGCACCAGTGCCACCTTACATTATTACCCAGAGACCCCCTCAGATGTCTGCCAGGATGTATATTTCCCCTGGAAGCTACCACCCTTCAAATCTACCAGTTCAGTGGCTCATCTGAATGCTCCCTCCACTACTGAGTTTAAAACAGTGGCTTTTTGCTAACAAAACCATCCATCCTCATGTATGTGAAGGTGTAAGGAGCACCCACATGAGCACTTGGCAGGTCTCAGGGTAGTACCACCACCCTGACGCAGCCAGAATATGCAGCATCTCCCCAGCCTGGGGTGAGTGGTCCATCCACCATCTCCGCCCTGCCACGTGCACTACCTCGAGCGCTTGAGCTGCCATCAGCCACGTAGTGCCTACTCTAGCGATGGAGCACCTGGAGAGCTGCTGATAACTGGACTGTCATACAAATCCATCCGACACATCATCTATTGCAGGAGGTCTTATGCAACTGGAAGGTGAGAATTCACTTGAACTTTTGCAAGCAAGGAACTATTAATTATTTCTTATCTTACTGCACTATAAACAGATGGTGATGAATAAACAGACTGCTAATTTAAACTTCATTAACGTTTTTCCAGCTTGACTTTTAATTTCCGTATGTTCACTGCTTCTTCTCCCATCAAACACGGCTTGACTTCTTCAAGGGAGACTGACAAAGAACCCCAAGCTCTAAATTTGGCTTTTCAAGCCAGCCTCCACTCTAGGCTTGTGGAACAGCAAAAGCAATATTCAGTTTTTAAACAACATGGGCCATTTCCCACCTGGATTTCTTTGCATGCGACAATGCTGATGATGAGCTTGCAGGACTCAGCTCTATTGCCCATAACAAATGTGAAGCATGTACAAGTTAAGCAGATGTGAACAGGCATTGGGAAGGGGATTGGCACTATTTTCTTTCACGTTTTCCACTTTTCTGACTTTTTGATTGGGTTTCAAATCCTGCTTGCAAGACAGACAGGTCTAGATTGCAAATATAAACTGCAGTGCTGAAGTACTCGAGGTATCAGAAGCAGCTTGGCTGTAGCAGTTCCTTGATGGCTATTGGCAATTTTCACTGACACTTAGAAAATAATCTCAGCTATCTCCACGCTACTGAACTGTGGGGAACAGACAGACAAAATGCAGGTCTGGCTCTGTGAGATGCTGACAGCCTCCAGCTGTGAAGTTCTGAGCTCATTTCACTTACACTTCTGCAAGTATTTAGGAACCAAATCAAGCCAAAGTCTTCCCTTTTGAAGAAAAAGAAAAAAAGTCCTGAAAAACTGTAGCGACGGAAGTTCAACAAAGGGAAATGCAAAGTCCTACACTTGGGAAGCAATAATGCCATGCACCCATACGAGCTGGAGAGTAGCTTTGCAGAGAAGGACCTGGAGGTCCTGGTGGACACCAAGTTGAACATGAGCTAGCAATGTGCCCTTGCCACAAAGAAGGTGAATGGGATCCTGGGCTGAATTAGGAGGAGCGTTGACAGTAGGTTGAAGGACGTGATCCTTCCCCTCTGCTCAGCACTGGTGAGACTCATCTGGGGTGCTGGGTCCAGGTCTGGGCTCCCCAGTACACGAGAGACATGGACATACTGGAGAGAGTCCAGCAAAAGGGCTGCAAAGAGGATTAAGGAACTGGAGCATCTCACATCTAAGGAAAGGCTGAGAGAGCTGGGACTGTTCGGCCTAGAGAAGAGAAGGCTCAGGAGGGATCTTACCAATGTGTATAAATATCCGATGGTGTTCAGGGGAAAGCAAAGAAAACAGAGAGGCAATGGGCACAAACTGAAAAACAGGAAATTCCATTTAAAAATAAGATTTTTTTTTTCCCCCTGTTAACATACTTAAACACTGGAACAGGTTGTCTAGAGAGGTTGTGGACTCTCTATCCCTGGAGATATTCAAAACCCAACTGGACATGGCCCTGAGCAACCTGATTTGGTTGACCATGCTTTAATCAGCGGTTTGGACTAGGTGGTATCAGAAGCTCCCTGCCAACCTCTGTGATTTTGTGATACTAAGCCAAGGTTCTATGTTAATGCAGAAAACCGCATCCCACCTGCTCGGGTCATGAGGCTCTGGTGTCAGGAGTCTTCTGTGGTTTAAAGCTCTCCTCTCTGTTCTTGAATATTTTGCCTCATACTCAAACTTCCATGCCATTAAAGTAAACTCCAAAACTGGGCCAGGATTCCCGTGCCCAAGCGCCGCCTGATATTCCCACCACTCTCCGTGAAGGCTGTTTACCATACGATGCCATGTTTCCTGCACAGCGGCATGGTCTCCAGAGCTGCTCATCCCACCCAAACACGAGTCACAGTACCTCGTTCAACTGCCATTCCTAAATGACTCTCCTGCCTCTGAAAGGATATCTGATTGCAGAGCGAATTGATTAGCAATAATGGCATAAACAGATAATGAGCTGAGCCAACCGACCTAGACCTGATTGCTTTTCTTGGCTTTTTGACAGAAAAGAAAGGTTACTTTTTTTTAATTTTATTTGGGTGCTTCAGGTTGAGCTGAACTGTTTGTAAGCTGCAGCCACGGAGAGGTGAGGCTTTCTTAAAAACAAAACCAAAAAAGCCCCGCTGTGCTCGGGGATCATTACAGGAAAAAAAGCAAGTGGAAGTCAGCAAGAGGCAACGCAGTGGTGAGACCTGCCTTGCGGCAAGCCTTTAGGAGCTCAGCCACACTTCACATAGAGAGAGATTTGCCACCATCTGTGAGTCTGGAAAGCAAAACCTCCTTCAGCCATCCTCTCCTCCTAACCCTTGGGAGAGCACTTCCCTACTGCTGCTAACTGAATTATCAGCTAAGCAGTCACTGTATTGCATACAGCTGTCCTGGCTGAAAAAGTATTTGGAATAAAAGCCTGGTTTTCAGTGGGGCTGGGATTGCATTCTTCACTTTTGAAATATGTTTGTAAGCATTTTCAAAATATTACAGAGGACTGAGGAACTCTATTTATTATAAGCTCCTAAAACTACTAAGTGCCTTGGAGAACCCCAGGCTGTGGAATTGCCTTATTTATTTGTTTTACGTTGCAGTGGTGGGAGATGCCACCAGAGAAGCAGCCCTGTACAGCCAGAGAGCAAAAGGAAAGGGAAAGAAGCCCAAACAGCTACTGGGCATATCGCAGCAGCTGCTGGCAGCGTGCAAACTGCTCTCTGCGAAGCAATTCTCAAAAACCTCCCATCACACTTGCTCAGTGGGGTGGCAGAGAGAGCTCTCACCGAACACGTTCAAATCCTGGGACTGACTTGGCTGAACTGACACTGCAGTTGCCCAGGCAGGACTCCCACGGGCACTGGCTGTTGAAAATTTCGGATGATCTGGGAACCCTTTGAACGGTGCAGCTGAACCCCTGAACTTGACCTGCTACCAGTTGCTTACAGTACACCGATCTTGCAGAAAGCAGCGCTGCAGGGTCACTGGTGGTGTAACTGCACCGAGATGCTGCTGAGCTAAATGTCCCAGCTGTTCTGGACACTGGAGCACTGTCAGAACTTTAGCTCCTGCCTCTGCATACCCATTACAGCACTGCATTGCTCGGCACTGGCATATAGGGCAATGTGGCTTTGTATATGTCAGCTATAACTTGAGCATCCCCAAGGAACTCCCTAAGCAGCTGCTGGGAAAACATCAGCCACAAAAATCTGCACCCGCAGCCATTGCAGATTGATGTACGATACTATGTAGAGATATATTTGGGAGAAGAAAGGCGGAGAAAGAGAAGAGGCAACGTAACCTGGATGACGTGTATTTTCTCTTTTGGGGTGTTGTTTCTCCCCAGACACATAGTAGCTTCCTGTGAATTCAAATTGTGGGTGCTGCCAAAATACTGCATTTCCTATTCCTCTGTCTACCCACAGTACTTTTATAAGTCCCAATCGTAACAGAGCTGGACACTTTTCAATTTGTTTGTCCTTACCTTACCCCTGCTAGATAGGAAAATATTAATATTTCTATTTTAAAGGAGGAAAACTAAGGCCAAGAGGCCCAGGGAGTCACCCTAACTGCAGCAACAGTGCTGCTGTAGTTGCAATAATCTATGGATATCAAGTAAGGCAAAGTTTGCGGGGAGACCAACTGTTAGACTAGCATGGAGTGGGATTAAAACATGCTTAGGGTGGGAAATTAAGGCATCCGCAGCTAATGGATGTGGATTCACAAACATCTCACACATAACAAAACTACAAATTTCACTAGTCCAACACCCAGGTACGTCTGTGTGTGATGCAGCATTTTCTCCTTAGCTGTGTGATAAGGGGAGGAATAACCAAAACTTCTTTTCCAGCATGTCAAAACCCAGCAAAAAAGTCTTCTCTCTCACTTCACAGAAATGGTGCAGGCATCTCACTGACTTGAGTTTTAGGTCCTTTAGGAACGCAGTCTGCACTGAGATTGCGACGAGGCGTTTTGTACATCATCCCCTGCACTGAGCAGGGAAGAATCCTGCCACTTGCACAGTAACAGGTTTTTGAAAAGATTTTTTTAATAATGCCTCAAATTATATTGTGAGCACTCTTTGGGGGGGGGCAAAGGATCGGAAAGATCATCTAACACATACCCAAGTGAAAGTTTAGCTTCCTGAAATGCAATTCTGTATGTGAACAAACAGATTCATCACTCCTAATGATGGAATTGGGACTTCACCTCATTTGGCCAAATCCCCTCCAAGCCAGTGAACACCAGGACAGGCATCATCTGCGAAGTGTGGTTATTTCCAACACAGCTGAGCTGCTCACTAAGAATCCCCTCATAGCAAACGAAGATCTCGTCAACAGGCAAGACAATCTGAACATGATTCACCACATCCTAAAAGAGATGCCTACACTTGGCCAGAACACGCTAGAGCTACCTAAAATCAAGTGAGAGAAATCCCTCACGAAAAGTCATTCCCATGCAATGGCTATTTGTCCGTGTGAAACAAACCGGTCTCAATCTACTTAGTCTTGATTTTAATGGTAAAGAATCCACTTCTGTATTGAATCACAATCGTCACTTTACATCTTTACTAGTTATTTCAGCATGGAGGTAAAAGGATAACAGGGCAGAGGACTGCAAGGGCAGTCCCGCTCATGAGATCCAGTCCTGTGCTGCAATACACAGCTGCATCCTACACACCCTTTCATAAACTGGGCAAGCTCTGCCATGAAGTCAATAAAACACTCCTTCCTGCAGACCTCCAGAAAGGCTGTTCAGTCTCCTCTGATGGTTACAAACTTCCTTTAAAGTCCAGACTTTGATCTCACAGCCGTTTTATTCTCCTGTGTACACACTGCCAGCTTAAACTGGTCTTCCCTGCTGTTTTCTCCCTAGCTGCATCTTCTGCAGCCCTTCCTGTGCTGAAAAGCTAACCTCTTCTCATCAGAGGTGGTCGCGCTTTTGTGACCCCCGTGTCTCTCCTGTGTCCCCGCTAAAGTCTCCTCAAATGTGGGTAACTTCACGGATACTGAAACACACTCCTACCAGGGAATAGAGAGACTCCCATCCTGCTAATAATAAACAGCAGTCCTGTGGTCCAGCAATTGGCACCTACTACCAGCACTGAAAACACAGAGGTTTAATTTGGAAAGAAAGCATCGATTTCACCCATGCATATACACCCACTATAAGGAATGGGTGTTCGAAGACAAAAGAGCGTTAAGACAAACGTTATTGTTTATCAGTGGAAATCTACCTGCTTATCCTGAGCCGGTGATCAATCGCAGCACTACCATCAGGTGTTCTTAATAAGTGACTAATCTATCTGACACATCAAATTACATCTGTGATTAAGCCTCTCTGATCAATACAATTGATAATGGCTTCTAAACAAAGCTTTATTTCCAGACTGTACCGAGATGGTGTGTTTCCTTGTTTCCACTCATTTAATTAGAAAGGATAACAAATCGGTTGTTAAACCTCGAGTGATTTTCTTTTTGCTAAAAGGATGTGGAACGCGCAGAAGGCAATACACCTACCTGGCCATAAATCAAGGTATTACATTATGGATGGCAGGGAATCTCAATTGCTTTCCATTCTCTTTCTCTGAGGGACTGAACCGTGTTAAAATTACATTTTTCCGGGGAGTTTTACTAGGATTTTTTTTTTTCCAGCAACACTCAGACTAAACAGTCATCACCTTCATATGATCTCATATCATCACCTGCCTAAGATTTCTCCCCACCAAACTTCCCCCTCATCCCCAACTGTCAAAGTTTAAAGTTTTGTTTTGCAGCTGTGCTCAGCTACATTTATCGAGTTATGGAGCTCCACTCCAGAAAAACACCTTTTTCTACCTACATGTGCTCACATGCTGTGCCTTGAACACTCCAAGGGGGAAGGACATGCCAATTAGACACTTTGAAGTTACCTGTCCACACCATTTTCAAAACAGACTTCTCCATAAGATGATTCACCCATTGTCACCCATTTGAGAGACAACACTTTAGAGGTGCTGGTTTCTTTCTGTTGATGGCAAGGGCAGCCGTGAGTGCCTAGCGAAGAGTCGGGTATTGAGCTCTTAAATACCTGCTGATGTTTTGGGGCAAATGGATGCCAACTGCCTTCCACACAGTTTGCTTCGTAAAATTTGGTTGGACACACTCTGTGTCCCTACACGCACTTGTTCCATGCTGATGTCATCAATGACCACTTCTACCCAGGACATGCAGACATACACAAACGACATCTGACATTAACTCAGGAGTAGCAGGTACTGTCTCCACGGACAAAAAAACATGTTATAGTGCTCACAACTGCGATTTCTGAATCAGTCCCATTTAATGACTATGGGTAGTGACTGGTGGAAATGCAGAATTATCCCAGTCCAATATTTCAGCATTCCATTACGAAAAACAAACCCCAAAGGATTCTTCTATACTTGCTAGTGCTTGGGCATTAAGGGTTTGCAAAATGACTGAGTGTGTTTTTACATCAGAATCCGGAAAAATATTTTCAGTGGTTTAATTCACTGGAGAGATAAAAAAAGCTGTTTTGGATTAAACTTTCCAATGAGGAAAATAATTTTGAAAAAGCAGAAAGAAAATATTAACACTTCAAGTATTTATTCTTCTATTTTGAATGTACTGTATTTAATTGAATTTCTTTAAATGTCCATAAAAATGAAATGAAGCATTTAGTTGGCTTTCAGACGAATGTTTTTAATGACCCTGACTTTTCCCTTTACTGGATTCCAGGAGAACATTTCTTCAAACGACTCCATTTAACTGTACAGGCACACTTGAAATAATTTCCGAACCAAAGAAAACCATATCTTAGTAGATAAAAGCGGGGCCAAAAGCCATCCTTGCATCCAGCAAAGCTCCTCCAGGGATCAGCTTGTCCCCAGGATGCTATTCTATCGTTAATAAGCATTGGGTAGAACAGTCCTTCTGTCTCTAGCCTAACTGCAAGCAATGCCAAGAGAGAGAGGATGAGAAGACATCCTCTTCCACTTTTTCCTCTTTTGGGAGGTGGGATGCAAATATCAAGCAGGATACGCATCTTCCCACCCCTTCCCCCAGCAATGCGATCCCTTGTTTTCGGAGCCTGACAGCCTGCCACTGGTCCCTACACCTCCTTTACCCACAAAACCAGGACCTGTAAGTTGAGAGAGGCACTTGGAGGGGGAGAGGTCCAACTCGATGCCTCAACTTGGGGCTTTGACAGCACTGCTGTGGGATGGGATGGGACGTGATGGGGTGGGACAGCACCAAGACCAAAAGCTTGCTTTCTTTGCCACACTGATCTCTACAATTTAAGACTGAGCATGGGTGGCTGTATCAAAATCTCCCAAGCTCTCTGCAGGCTGCCCGCTGGGGAATTGTGTTAGCATAGACCCTTTCAACATCACCTACCCGTGTCCTGTCTCGCAGGTTGGTCTGCAGCTCCTCTGCTCACAGCAACACCCCGCAGCCTCTCTCCTGCTCTGAAACCCCATGTGCCCAACGTGTGGTGTGCCAGGCCTGCTCCTCGAGGGAGGCACAGCTCCATGGCTGCTGCCTGAGGCCGGGATGGAGAAACCTTGTAAGGCCGGAGAGCAAAGGTGGCATCATTGACCTGGCCCTCCTGTCCTGATCACTGAAGCAGGGCGTGGGTTAAGGGGACCGGAGAGCCTTCCAGGAGGACTGCCCGGTGTGTTGTGTGCTCCATATCACGTGAACAAGGAGATCTCAGCTGCCTGGCCCAACTTCATAGATACCTTGCAGCCTTGGAGCATACCCTTCCTTCCTCTGCTTCGCCACTGGGGCAGGAGGAATTTTGGCATGGGGATGGGATTCAATGGAAGGAGAAGGTCGCCATAACTTCTCTTGAAGCAAACCAAGGCCTATGAGAACTTCAGGCTTTCAGATCCCAGGGAAAAACTGGTTAAGGCACTTCCAGTTCAGAGAGATGGGAGACTGACTGTGATTAAACACACTGAGACACCTAAGCTAGGCTTACCTGGCTGGGAGGCAGCAAGTGATCCCCAGCGAGCTATTCAAACTCTTGGTTGATTGAATCAGACTTTGGAAGTACCTATTTCTCTCCCTCCTAATGTAAGAGCTCAACATCAGCTGGAGTGACTGCCCTGCTCGAGCAGCAGAACGGGTGAGAAATGGCATGGGCAAGGCAGATGTGAGGCTGGCTGATGTTGGCTTGCAGGCCAGGGAGAGAAGAGAGCATCCCCATACCTGAAGTCTGGTTATCCCCAATAAGCTCTGCCAAGCACTGGCTGCGCTCCTCTTCAATCTCCTGCATGATGATGCACTCCGGACGTGTGCTGGATGCCTGCAGAAAGGGCAGAGAAGAAGAGAGTGAGCAAAACTCATCTATCCTCAGAGATGCGTTCCCGGGGATTCATGGCCACCTGAGTTCCCCTGGGCCACTGCACAATGGGGATATATACCCAGCATAATTTTATGTTTGCTTGAGAGAAGGAAGTGTAACCCAGAGCCTGCTGAAAAAAAACAGCCTTTCCCTCCATGCCTTCCTTAAAAAAAAAACAAACTATTTTTTTCTGATGATCAGGAGGAATTCTGCTTCTTTATGCTCTGGGAACCCTGCCTGACTA
Organism: Aptenodytes patagonicus; assembly: GCF_965638725.1. Lineage (NCBI taxonomy): Eukaryota > Metazoa > Chordata > Aves > Sphenisciformes > Spheniscidae > Aptenodytes > Aptenodytes patagonicus. Next base: position 168,592,327 of record NC_134950.1, on the reverse strand, counting down.
ACCTCACACCAACAGCTATCTAGGGCAGGAAGATGGCAGTTTTAATATTCATGCCAAGAGCAGTGGGATCTGTGCTTATAAGGTTTCTTCCCTCCATTCTCACATGGCCTGCCTCCTGGCTCATGCTAATTCAAAGCAAAACAAAAACCAAATCAAATAAGAACGAAATCTCTGATGCAGATTAGGAGATCAAGGAGCTAAGAAGCAGGAAATTCCTAATGACAAGACTTTTTCCCCCAAGTGGTTTCTCCTCAGTCAGACCTAATTATATTGTGTTTGTAATACAACAGTGGCTATAAATGTTCAGGTGGTTAATCGTGGACTCCTTACAACATGTAATTCATGAACTGCCTCAATCATAAAATGTGCAAATGACAATTTGCATTCCAAAAAAGGAACCAGGAGCTGGACAATGGGTCACATAACACAGTGTCCCCTTGTCACCAACACGCTCTCAACTTGGAGGGAACACCTTGCTTCATTGCTATGGCAATTGCAAGCCGAAATTGAGGTCCTATTACGCACGGTGCTGCACAAAACCCCGTCTCTTTCAAAGAGATTGGAAATGGCATTCAGCAGGGAGAAACCTATTCAGAAACTCAGCTGCAAAGAGACGGCAAAGGGGAATGATGTGAAGAAAGCAGAAGTCTTGGCTTGAGTTTATACCGTCACTGTTAAATGCAATGCAGGAAAAAACATGAGTTGGGTGAACTTCAGGGACAGATTTGGAGGGCAGGGGATGAGCCTTTGCCTGTAAGAAGTCAGCGATTCAGTGTTCACTCTTGCTGGATTTTGGAAAAAGCATATATTTTAATCAGAAATAGGCAGAGAAAGGAAAAAAAAAAAGATCTTTTCATGTCTCGTTTCAAAATGTGTGAGCTATTTCTCTATCCATATATTTGCCAGACAAGTTTGTGAGACAGAAGGCCCAGAAATCCTTTGAAGGAACAATTGTTTGATGTAAATTGCCCTTGGGATTAAAATTATAAAATAATTTAGCACATTAAATTTATTCTCACCATTTCTTATTAACCCAACCTGCTCTTTTCCCTGTTTCACCCCATGTCTTGTTCGGACTGTAATTTCCTTTAGGTTGGGAATGGGCCTTGATTAGTAGTGTATAAACAATTAATTATGTGGTTTTATAGTCAAATTAAAAATAAAAAAACAAACATGAGAAGGGGGGAATTATTTGGAGTTGTCTTGGTACTCAAATGTTTCTTTTTCCCAAAGGGAAACAGATCTTAGGAAATTTTATCTTGGTTCATCTAAAATACCATAGATTCATTTTGTTTTGATTTACAGTCCTTCTTGACTTTTTATTTTAACCTTAAAAAAGTGGGAGGGGAAGCGTGAGAGATTTGCAGAACATTTGCTGTAAAAATAAAGATTGAAATGTTTTCAAAACATCCTGACTTTTTCAAAGGAAAGTTTTAACTCTCTGGACTTAAACTATTGCCAAACTCATCTCACATCTATAAATAACTCAAGTTTTCACTTTATAAATTAATTCATACAGCTCTAACTTTGATCAGGCTTGGCAAAGTGCTGTGTACTTCTACAACATATTTTAATTTTTTTTTTATGCAGTAAGTTTTCTACCAAGCCCATTAGCAAGTGCTTCACTGTCGCATCTTCCCTTCACTAAAAATGCATGCCTAAATTGGTTGATTGCATATTTACCTCACCAGCCTGGTATTTACCTTAGAGTAAATGTTTTATCACCTTTCAAAAAAAAAAATTAGGCTGATTCACCATTAGTATTCTGAAAAGTGGGTTCGCGATAGATTCAGGTAAACTTGATTATAGATGTAACAAACAGACAACACCAAGTTGGGCGGGAGTGTTGATCTGCTCGAGGGTAGGAAGGCTCTGCAGAGGGACCTGGACGGGCTGGATCGATGGGCCCAGGCCAACTGTATGAGGTTCAACAAGGCCAAGTGCCGGGTCCTGCACTTGGGTCACAACAACCCCATGCAGCGCTACAGGCTTGGGGAAGAGTGGCTGGAAAGCTGCCTGTCGGAAAAGGACCTGGGGGTGCTGGTCGAGAGCCGGCTGAACATGAGCCGGCAGTGTGCCCAGGCGGCCAAGAAGGCCAATGGCATCCTGGTCTGTATCAGAAATAGTGTGGCCAGCAGGAGTAGGGAAGCGATCGTGCCCCTGTCCTCGGCCCTGGTGAGGCCGCACCTCGAACACTGTGTTCAGTTTTGGGCCCCTCACGACAAGAAGGACGTTGAGGTGCTGGAGCGTGTCCAGAGAAGGGCAACGAGGCTGGTGAGGGGTCTGGAGAACAAGTCTGATGAGGAGCGGCTGAGGGAACTGGGGTTGTTTAGCCTGGAGAAAAGGAGGCTGAGGGGAGACCTCATCGCTCTCTACAACCACCTGACAGGAGGTTGTAGCGAGGTGGGGGTCGGTCTCTTCTCCCAAGTAACAAGCGACAGGATGAGAGGAAATGGCCTCAAGTTGTGCCAGGGGAGGTTTAGATTGGACATGAGGAAAAAATTTCTTCACCGAGAGGGTTGTCAAGCATTGGAAGAGGCTGCCCAGGGAAGTGGTGGAGTCACCATCCCTGGAGGTATTTAGAAGACGTGTAGATGTGGTGCTTAGGGACATGGTTTAGTGGTGGACTTGGCAGTGCTGGGTTAATGGTTGGACTTGATGATCTTAAAGGTCCTTTCTAACCTAAATGATTCTATGGAATTCTGTGATTCTATAAAGAAACAAAGAAAGAAAGAGTGGGATGTATCTCACCTTGTCTATCAGTGGGACGTGTCTTCCTTCATTTTAGCTGGGTAAAAGCTGTATGTTTAGTCTGAACTGATTTTTACCGTTCCTTCTAGTCCACAGGGAGCTAGCGAGCATCAGCCCTGAAGGCTTTCATCCCACTTCGCTGACTGTAGTTGGACCAGTTCAATCTAAAATATCTACTATTTAGCTGGAGAAGGTCAGTGATGTGTGAATTTAATGTCTAAAGACCTTTAACTGAATCATCAAGGTCAACAAACAGACACACATTGGAGGCCCTCTAGTTTATGGCTCATTTTCCACATTAACTAAACAAGTAAATAAATAACCCAAACAATCACAACCACCCTCCTTCTACCTCCCTAGTGATAACACTAATAACCCTCACATATCGCAGCTGTCATTGCTATAGGCTAACAAAGGCAGCTGGAACAAAAAAAAAAAAAAAAAAAATTAAAAAAATCACAGTTTTGGGCATCATTAGGAAACAGACAAGTGTGTCTTTTTTTGTTGGTAGGTCATCAGTTCAGCTGGCATGATGGTGAGCAGGGCAACAAGTTCAGCTGCCTTAATTCATCTCCCAGTTGACAAAATGCTCATGGCTGAAAAGACCTTTCAAGAGCTGCGAGTTTTGCCTGCCAAGGGGGATCTTCCCTAGGATGCGAGGCTAAATAACTCTCCCTCCTTGGTGTATTCCTCCTAGAAAAGCTTGAAGTAGACTTTATAGACAGCTTGGTACAAACTCACTTTACTTATTCCCCAGCTCTGTTTTTTTGCTGTGCTGTTTTGTTTCCTTTGTTTGTTTTTTCCTGTGGAAAAGGCAGAGATTTTGGGCTTTGGCATCTTTCACTACAGTGGGCAACTGGCCACGCAGACATGGGGCTGAGGGCTACACTAATTCACACTTCCCATCCAAAAAGTGTAGATAAAGGAAAAGCATGACCAGCTTTGGTTAGCTCACATTAACATCAGCTAGTGAACAGTAATCCAGTTTCCTGGGCAAATCCGTTGTGGGTGAAGCTGAAACTCCGTAAACCCTCCTTCGCTAAGCCCTCCTGGCATGCCCAAGATACCATGTGAAAATTGTGGTGGGTTTGTCAGGGGTCATTTTTCCTGCACACACTCTGAAGCCCTGAGCAGAAAGATGAAGGGAATGTTTTTTCTGGATGTGATTTCCTGCAGCTCTGAATTCTGCAGCAACTCTCATGTGGAATTATCCCCAAAGTCTTTATTAATGAGAGTTTTCCTTCCCGCTGGATCCCAACAGTTGTTAGAGGATTACCGCACAGTCTGCTACTGCAAAGAAAGCCATTGTGTACACTCTTTAATTAAATACAATTCAAAGGATTGTCACAGACTGAAGGAGCTGCAGAAATGTTTTGTCTCATCTACGCTGTCTGCCATTAGCAGGGCCAGGCTAACCACGGGCCAACTCCTTTGCTCACATGGCAACTCCTCAAAGGCAGGCAGGATTCACAGTGAAGCCACAGCTGCTGGTGAGCAGGAGTATGGGCCCACAAGAAGTGACGTGAGCCTCAGTACTGCCCTTTCTCCTGATCCCAGGGTGTTCCTGGGCTCACCTGGAGCTCACCATATGGAGACTCCAGCAGAGATGGGGACTAGGGTGACCACAGTGATAATAGGATTTGGAGTCAAACAAGGAAGGAGCAGAATTGAAAAGCCTACAGATGATGAAATCACATCCCTCACCCATTTCTGTTCAACTCCCAAAGCCTACGGAGTAGCGACACGAAAATTTCTTATACCATTACTACCTTCCCATAGCTTCTGTGAAGGCAGTAACAGTATAAGACAAGAGCATCAGTTGCCTTCCTACAGTTTCCATAACATGACTTCAGTCACTGCTCTAGGTGGAGATGGAGTTTCTCAACCCTTTTTCATGTGGACAGCAAAGGAAATGAAAGATTTTAGCAGGCAGGTCTTATTTCAAGCCTCAGTAGCATAACCTGAAGGAGTTACTTCTGGCTAGTTGCCAGAAGAGCTCACCATTAATTTCAGTCCAGGGGCTTTCATTTATGCTCGTTATTTGTAGGAATGCAGGACTGAAGAAACTTCTTACGCAACAATCTTGGCTTTGATTTCTTCCATAACTTCACTCAGCTCTGTCTTAAAACTAGATTTTCAGTTTCTTTTTAGTTTCTTCCTTTTGAACATCCTCAGGAAAATGCAGTTTTATTCCTAAAAACCCTCTGAGTGAGCCAAAAAAATACTGTGTACAAGTGCAAGAATGAGCAAAGAGAGTGGACCAAAGGAAGACACCGACACAGGATTTTTATCTATACTGATGGGTAACACAATATAACTTCCAGCAATAACACTGTCAAACTTAAAAGCTGTGAAAGCTCTGGTGGTCTTGAGAAAAAAATAAAAAAGAAAGTATTTATGGAGTATTATAATTATTTGCTCTTCTAAAGGACCTTTGTCTAAGAATCCAAAACCATGTTACAAATACGTCATGACAGCAGGGGGAAGTAAATGTTAGATACCAGTAATACAGACATAAACTGAGAGATAAAACCAAGTTCAAAACATACCAAACACCCTGTGTGGCCTTTGTAGGATCAATAAAGAAGGACTTGCCAAAACAATGTTTTTTAAGCAGAGGCAAGCTATATTCTGCTATGACCTCTACTCATGTTGTAAATACACTGCTCTGCAACCAGCCGTCAGTAAGGGACTCTCAGAGCACAGGTAGCAGCATGTGTCCCTAAGAGACTTCCAAATAAAAGAGGTCCAGGCAAATACCCAAGTACCCTGACTCTCACTTTGCTGTTCAAACCACTCCATTTTATGCTTCTGCCAAATATAATCATGCCAATAACAGACCTATCATTTGACAAGGAAAGCAGATGGTTTTTTCCAGCTCATCTAAGCAGGCCCTGTTAAACAAAGGCAACTTGGCCAAATCAATCCAGCAGCTTGGAGGCACGGAGGCTTCATTTATTCTGATTGTCCCCTTTCTGTGTGAGGGGTTGGAAGATCAAGGAAACATATGCAGAGTGTTTTGCAAAGAGCTCAGAGAACCAGAAGGAAAGGGAAGCTGAGCAGCTGTGTTGCTTAACTCCTTAGTGACAAGCTTGCATACGCCTGTCTTGGAAAGCAGCTGAATTAGGGTCTTAAGGAAGAAATGATGCCGTGGCACTGGAGTAATGACACACAGCGATTAAAGGACAGGCAGCACTTGAGTAAATTCTCACAACTGAGTAGGAGACAGCTCTGATGGCTGGGTAAGCACATGTACCTCCTTACTTTAAATTATCATCTGTAGTGGGTAAGTATGAATTTCCTTTCCAGGAAGCTCAGATGAAGGATTTTAATTCAGGCTATTGCAGAAAGAGAGGGATGCTGCAACACTGAGATCAGTGGTGTTTACATCGACAATTCAGAGCAAATAGCAAAGTGTTATAATATCGCTCTTAATGGTTAAGAAAAAATAAGCAAGGAGTGACAGTGATTATCCCAAGAGTACACAGGGGCAGCAAAGGAAGGAAAAAAGGGGACTCCACTACATGACTGTAGAAATTGGAGGGCAGCAAAGTAACCTGTAGTTTTCCCTGAACTACTGGTCATTGACTGCTTTTAATTTCCTTTTACCGTCAGGTCTAAGGACCAGAGCCTGGCTGAGGAAAATTCTGTTCCTTTTCTTATAGATTGTTCAGAATCTTAACTGCTAAACTGATCAAACCTTCTGGAGAAAGTTCACCTCCAAAGCTTCCGCTCAGCCAATTACAGGAAGAGCAGAAATACAAAGGATGTGCAAATCCAGAACTGCTTGACCCCCAGGACTCAGAAAGATGATTTGGGGATCCATTGGGCCTTCATCTGCCTACTGCACATTGATCATCCTTCCTCACCTGAAGACAGAAGCAGGCGCTTTTAGGACATGAGTCACTTCAGACTAAAGGAACTGCCTAAAATAGGTTAGAGGAAACTTACCCTACACTGCTTCAACAGGGAGCCTTAGGCAACTGGCTGAGGGGTGGAGGCCTACACTGCAAATATCTAAAGTTAAATGAGAGAAAACCCACAGACCTGGGCTCGTCTCTAAACTGAATGATTCCCCTCCAGACAGCCCCATCCTTCCCCAGCGTACTCCAAGAGCAGATGTGAGATGGTACCTGGCAGGATCCCTATCGGGAAGTTGACTGAAAGACTAGTAAGTGCTCTAGTATGTTTACAGGTTGTTGTTTTCAAGATATATTAACTTTGAAATGCTGTTGTTCAAAAAAAGGTACTTAGCTTCAGGAGAATGTGCAGGTACCCTGTTCATCCTGTCCTGAATTGCTGCCCATCCAGCACCAAGTCATCTCCTGAGTAGCCACCTCTTGACTGCTGCGCATAGAAGAAATGGTCCCTAATTCAATTGTAGGCTCAGAAGGGACTAGAAAGCCCAGAGCAGATGTCTCCGCAAAACCTGCAAGTTGCTTGTGCTCATTCCTGTCTTCTCTGTCCTGGGCCAGATGCTAACTCCTGACAAAGCCTCCATCCATCCAGCTCTGATTCTTGCCCTGGGCAACCACAGGGGCTCCCATCCAGTCCTGCCTGCTCTTCACTGCATCTCCTGTTGCTTCAGTTCACTCCAACTGTGTCACCAAAATCTTGTTTTCCTCCCGAATCCAACCTAGATGTTACCACCAACCAAGTCCACCTGCCACAACATTGAAGAAGATTTGGACTGAGCTCAGACCTGCTCAGATGGCCCCAGAAAGTTGTAAGGCTTTGGGTGGGGTGTAGAGCACAAGGGGTTCCCAAATCCAGAGCAATGGAGACTGGCAGTTTGAGCAACACCCTGGGGAATCCACAGGCACATAAGCGGGCAGTTCAGTGTCACAGGAGGCTGTGACAAAATAAGAGCTTAATCAAAATCACAGTGAAGTCCCTGTGGTTTCTTCCCTGCCCTTCACGTTCTCAGTCATCCCTTCGACCTCTCCCGCTGCCTGGGAGCTGCATACACGGGTCACATACACCAAACCTTTGGAAACAGGACCCCACCAGCCTCCCGCAAGGCTGGCTATTGGATATTATTTATAACCAGGGAGCTGGATAAAGAAAGATGGATGTTCTCCAGTTCTCAGAAATACTGCAGTGGTCTGGTTTGAGGAACAATAGTTTTGATTAGCAACATGGGCAGCTCCTTTTAACTTTTAGGGGCACTGAAAGCTCTGAGGATGTCTAGAAATCCAGTGTTAGTCCAGCATTACTGCACCATCAGTAAAGCAAGGGCTGGAGTGACTGACACCAGGCTCGCCCACCATTCATGCTGAAAACCCTCACAGCTGCAATAAGCGGCCACTTCACCTGGAGCTCTAGGGCTGTCTGGAGAGGATGCATTTCCCATGCCCAGCTTCTCATTGCAAACTCAGCGTTTTGTTTTGTTTTGTTTTTTTCATGCACTCAGGGAAGGGCTGAACAGCAAAGTGCTAATGTTACAGAGCAGTCTAGCAGCCAGTGTCCCAGGCATGGCCTTTCCTTTTCAGAGCAGGCACTCTGAAGCTCAGTGGCAGCTAGCAGTGTGGACGAAAGAGGGTGTTTGGCATTTACTGGGTGTCCTCTCCTTGCTTTGGCATAGCAGCCTTAGCATCTCCAGCTAAGCAGTCAAAACTGGACACATTCAGCATTTGGAGCACTCAGTTCTCGAAACTTTCCTGAGCTCACTGAACAGTAAATGGCTTTAGGACACGGATCTTCCGATCTTCTGTCCCAGCAACTGTTAGAAAAAGCAAACTGGGTCAGAGCACAGGTCTGTCAAGGTCAGTACCACTTCCCCAAGAGCAACCAGGAGGAGATAAAGGAACAAGAAACATAGAAAACATAGGAAAAAAGACATGCATATTATAATCCTTCCTACGGCGTATGTCTTCCAGCAGTCACCACAGCGCCCTTCTACAATACAGCTGGTGATAAGGTTTTAACCTTCCTGGCTATCAATACCTTCAACATCTTTTATTAAACCAAATTAGGACCAATTCCAGGATGATTTTACTACTCATACATCACTTACCCTCCTGAAAAAGTGTCCCTAACAGGGCTTGTTTGTGCCACTATTCAAAGCTTTCTATTGAAATCCAGGTACATGCCTGGAACAATCTATAAATGCATCTCATTTCAAAGTGTTCACTTCAAAAGACTGATTACCTACAAGGGAGAGTACAAAAAATACAAAGATGTTGGCAAAAGATGAGTTTGGTTCATTCAGAGATCAGGAAGAAATTAATCCTCCCTCTTTCAAATGAAGCAGAAGTGATTCAGTCAACAAGGCTCTGGGTGAGGATGTTACTTAGGGATTTATAAAGCATCCTTTATAAAGCATCAGAGCTCTATATAGAAAGATTCTTCACGGACAGTCTGAAGCATCCAGGCGGGTCTTCCAGGAAGAAGAGCCTACCGGGACGAGCTCCCTGCCTAGGCTGTGTTTCAGAACAAAGGATCAAGTCATTGTTCTTAATAATGAGGGAGTCAAGAGTACCCAAGTGATTTGGAGCCGCTCCGAGCACAAGACTCGCCATCTTCAACAAAATCAGGACAGGGCCACCCTTCCCTTCTTTGGCTGAGGATGGAAGGAAGCAAAAGGGCGAGTCACTTGCTAAAACATGTGAGGGAGAGGAAGGTTAGGACAACCATGGGGAGCATTGCTGCAGTGAAGAACAAAGATTCACAGGAGTGGGAAAAACCATGCAGAGAGCAACTGAAGGGATCCTTACCTAAGAGAGTGCAGGATGGACACACAGAGACAGCTTTGATTTAGAAGAACAGAATATGCTGGAGATGGCTGCCTGGTTGTCCAGAGCTCTTCTAGGGGAAAGCTGCTAATTACATTTATGTTTGGGAGTTTTGGATTCAGCCGTTGTTTTTGATACCCCTCACTGTGCCCAATGGCTAGTCTATATTGAGAACACAGCACATCTGAGCAATTGATAAAGAGGAACTTGTTCTCATCAGGACTTAATGAACTGACTAAAGATGGAGATTTTAGGAGGGACTTACATGAGAGCTGAAACTATCAGCATTCACCCCGCACAATTTTGAGTAGTCTGTGTGAAGGATCAGTATGAAAACATGAAAATAATTCAAAACGTGGTTCCACTCTTCCTGGTCGAAAAGAAGGACTTAAAGCTACAGGTTGTAACATGAGCCCAAGAGCCTTAGACACACACGAAAATTTAACAAATATGACATGACACACACACACAGATGCTGTCTAAACCAGACATGCATGCAACACTTCCACCTGAAGAGAGCATCGATGTCTTCCCAGGAGCCTGAGGGCCGCATTTAGTATCTCTGACAGTCCCAACCACCTTCCTCTTAATAACACTCAGAAAAGACTCAGCATCCCAGAATGCAAGGGTGCTGTGACAGGGCTGCATCTCAACTATCGTCACTTCTGCTGAGTGAGTGTCAAGTGAAACAGATGATCAAAGTGAAGGGTCAGATGCTAGAAATATCTGCATTACAAATTAAAGCAACCTGCTGGTGATTTCCATGGTTTGAACACGGCGAGGCTTGGCCAGGAAAGAGTTTACCAATGGTTTTAAGGAAGCAAGGATCTCACCCTCGCTTCCTGCATAGCCTCACCGTCCCAGCTTGGCTGTTAGCTACAGCTTTGCTTCCCATCGGTCCCTGAAGCGAAGGCAACTTGCAGCTGCTTTCCACTGTGCAACTAGATTGTGATGAACTGGCTACTCAGGTAGATAATTAATTCTACTTTATTGTGCTGGGCATTTTCTTTTGTTATTCCTTACCTGCTAACAACACAGATGGGGGAAAGAGCTCAGAGGGAAGATGTTTCTGCTTTGTCTATTTAAAGGAGAAAAAATACAAGGGCACAAATGACACAGAAAATGAATGCTTAGATGGCAAAACCAAATCTTAGCACTACAGTATCACCAGACCTCTCTCAGGTGATGCCACTGGCTGTAGATCTCAGAATGTTTTACAAAGGTAGTACCTCTAGCCTCTTTTGACAGATGGAGAAACCAAGGCAGAAAGCCCAAGATCATCCAGCAAGTTAGTAGCTAAAAAAAACCCAAGCCCCAAAAAACCCCAACCCACAAAAAAAAACCCACAACAAAAATGTCAGGTTGGTCTGGCTGCCTCCCAAAACTCCTTCCTTATACCAAAGATAGATAAAAGCAGTCACACAACCCCCCTAAATACTTCACACTCTGTGTTACCAGCATTTGCATGTCTCTAAAAGACCTTTCCACATGCCAGTGTACGCTGATGTCCACCTCTGTCAGAGATGTCCTGCTTTCTATGAAATATTTAAATGTTCTCCTCAAAACACCCTGGTCAGCCAGCAAAGAGCCGACTGAGAAAAAGAGAATTGGGATGGGAGAGAGTGGGAAAGGAGTCGGCCCTTGTTCCATGGCAACAAGAGAAAGACTTCAAGTCGCACTTTAGGAATATTGGATAGGAGGAAAATAATAGATTAGATAATTAGGAAGATAAAACCTGAGATGGACATTAGGAGTGATCAGAACACCTGGGCAGAGTGGCTGATGGCTCTGGAAAGAAAACGATGTTTAGATCAGTACAAGGAGCAGAAAACCTCTGAGCACTGCTAGAAGTCTAGCCTTTGCTGTCAAGACCAACTCAGCTAAGCAGAAAATGTCTTTCAGTGATATGAATAAAAAGAGAACAACAACAGGGGGGAAAAAAGAGTGAAATTGCTGTGCAAAGTGCTGAAATTCAAGACAAAACTAAACATAGCCCCCAAAAAAGAGAAGTCACATTCAGCCCCACCCCCCACTTCTGTTCACTGGCTTCTCCAATGATTTGGAGATAAAAATATAAGTTTACTAACACAAAGTGGAATAGTTACACATGGTGAAAATGACGTAGCTTGAATAATTGAGAACAACAACAGGGCTGACTGTGAAGGCAAACAAGGGTACGGAAACTGTTGTATATGAGGTGAAAGCCACTCAAAAGAGAACAACGTGCTCAGATTAGATGGTGGGAGTGGTACCATCTGGCTGAAAGTCAACAAATGTAATGCTTTTTTATATGTCGGAAGGAGAGGAAAAAAAAGATCCAGGCAGCTATCGGCAAGTTAGTCTGAGCACAAAAGTACACAAGACTTTTGAACACCACTTGAAGGAAACAGTAATTGAAAGCATGGCAGCAACGGAGATTTGGGTAAAATACAAAATGTGGTTTATCAAAAGTAAATCGTGGCAATGTAACTGATAGCTTTTTTTGATAAGGTTTTGATAAGGTTCCTGGGTTTTTTTTGAAGAGAGTAAAATCAGTGGATCTAATCTTTCCTAACTTCAGTAAATAGTCTGACGGCATGCCAAAAGGAATGACTGCCTTAAGGATTGATACGGGGATTAATACAACAACTGGAAGGAAACTAAGGAAGTGGCTAAGCGTGAAGACTGCAGGTTGTGTTGAAGGCAGAAATACAGAGCCACAGGGAGGTCTGCAGTGGTATTAGTTAAGGATCCACTGGCTTTAATAAGGATGGAATGAAATGCAGTGATAAAAAGAGAAGAGGAAAGAGGGATCGACCAACAAAAAGGTCCATGAGAATCTGAAACCTCCGGTGGAAACGACAGAGCAAAAGGACCTGTTAGCTGATTGAACTCGAGGGAAGCTGGACCACATACAACAAAGCGGACCAACCAAAATATTATGGGCAACAAACTCTTCTCCACATGGTCTCTGTCTCCAGCAAACACCCCTTGGAGCATTTTCTGAACATCCTCATAGAGCGTAACGTTCCTTGGTGGCCTCAGTGAGCAGGGTGGTGCAGAATCCGTCACACACGTGCACACATGTCTGCAAATGGCTGATGCAGATCTGCCTACAACAGAGGGGGCAAGGACCCTTAATAGGGGCAGAGAGGGATAATTTAAAGGATGATGGTGGTGCCTCTGTAATAATCAGTACTAATCAGCCCTTCACAGCCACCTCCTCCATGCCTCAGCAGCACCTACCTGCCCTACAACTTCTCATCCAGAGCCTGATCTTTCCTGGCTCCTCTCCAGCATCCCTTGATGCTGTATGCTTGGTCACATCAAATCAAGAGACAGCAATGATACCAGACGGCTGCCCCAGAAACTGCAGTCCTGCAGGTTAGCTACAACAATGCTGGAAAGCCAGGAGGAGGAGAAAAGAAAGAAAAAAAGAAAAAAAACAAAAGAGAGGGAGAGAAAGAAAAAACCATAGCAACTAAACCCAACTTTGGTTCTGGGGAAGAACATATGAAACCGAGCCAAAAACCATTTTGCTGACTCTCCATCTCCTTCAAGTATGTAAACTGAATTAGCTGAGAGACAAGCAGTAGCATGCTGAGCAGCAGGAATATCAGTGAGGGGCCCAGGGAACATCTACATCCCCAGCATTCACCTCCAGAAGGGTGAAAGAGGGGAGAAAAGGAAAGCTGCTGTTGAGAAATCAACCCTACCTGTTGCTTATTCCTCCTTTGTCTTGTGTGCCTTTCAAACGTTGGTTATAACATGGGATAACAGAAGAGGAAATTTTCATGCGTCCCTTTGACTTCACTGGGATTTTGGTTCTCAAATGACCTTACGAAGTGGGGCGATTTCAGATTGACACTCAGCTCTTCTGTGCATGCATAAAGAAATATGGCTCTGCACAAAGCCAATAACAAGAGTGGTCATTTTTGCTAATATAGCCTGGATTCCTAGGCTGTATCCTACTGATACTATCTCAGTGGTACTAAGCAGTAATTTCTGGTTTTTACAGAGCAAATCTGAGACAGTTAGATGCTCTGGCAAGCTGAATGCAAGAGCCTGAGCCCCAGAAAAAGCTCAATCCTGTATTAGTGACACTCGTATTATGCCTCCAGCTAATAACATATTCATGGCCTGATTAACTAATTCTCTCCGCTTGTAAGCTGGTGGAAGTTCATCCAACATAATAGCAAAGTAACATAGGTGTGAGTTATCCCTTATAATTATTGTTTTAACAACCTGTTAAGTAGTAAATTTGGCCAAAGGAATATCCCAATATTGGTCAATGCAAGGATTCAGCAGAGGCATCCTGGTGACTACAGGAGATCAGGTAGGGCCTAGTGTTACCTAATCATCGAATTACAGAAATGCTGCGTGGAAGGGACCTCTGGATCACGCTGGTCCAGCCTTCAGCTCGAAGCCAGACTAGCACCAACACTACTCTTGCTCAGCCACAGATTTCTCTAACCAAGTGTTAAAACCCTCCAAGCATGGAGACTGCACAATCTTTCTAGGTGACTGTTTTGTTGCTGGACAACTCTCTTAGTGTAGAAATCTCTGTCTTATTTGTAAATGCTCTTCAAGTACCTTTTGAATACAACCTTGGGGACAACATAACTTGAGCTCAAAGAAGAGCCACACCACCACCTCTTATACAGCAAAAGGTCATCTACATAGTTAGGTTTCCACTTTTTCACCTTTAAAAATAATAACCAATAAATTTGCACTGGGAGGCGGTAGCCTTTTTGCAGGGTAAATTGTTAAGACACAAACTTCAGTCAAAGAGATTTCTATTGACTTGGAAACAGCCAGGATTTCACCCTAGGTAGACTGGATGACACCCTAGTAGACTGGTAAACAGGATTTCCAGGTGGCTGGCACAATATACACCCTGGTTAATATACGTCCTGGCTAACTGACTTGGTAATGACTTGAGAATGGCATCATAAGAATGATTAAAGGTCTGGAAAACCTGCTAATTCCAAAACAAAACAGCTCAGCTAAACTTACAGAGAGAGAGAGAGAAGAAAAAAAAAAAAAAGAGTCTAATCAATCACAACAAGCAAGTGCCTAAACCATAAGAAGATTTCCTACCAAGGATAACTATTTAATATGAAAAAAAAGGCTTAACAAATTCCTGTGACTGAATTCTCTACTGAGACAAGTGTGGATTAGAAGTAAAGCACTACTTGGGAATGGTTTAACACTGACTGGCATGACTTACCAGAAGAGTGTCTTCAAATCATTCGGGTCTGTTTGTACTGCAGGTCCAAAGCAGAAACTGATGGTTGGGGCTATGCAGATGGTCAGACTAAATTTCACAGAGTCAAACAGATGACCTCCAGAGGTCCCTTCCAACCTCAACCAGCCTGTGATTCTCTGTGAAAATGATTTCAAGTTGGCCAAGAGAAAAGGGAGCAGGTGCAATTCTTGGGATTCTTCTTTTAACAATCTAGCTATCACATTCACAGATTAAGGGCAAAGAAAAACCAACAAAGATTAGGAGGGTCCATAAGGGACGGCCTATTTTATCCCTGTGTGATACGTAAGAAGTCCCAGCAATGGTTTCTGACAAGCTTTTGTCCCATCCTTTGTCAAGCGTCCCCAGTGGCAGAGACTCCACAGTGTCCTTATAGACCCTAATCAATTCCTAGGCTTCTCTATGCTGACCATCAGAAAGATTTTGTCTATTTTGTGAAACGCTAAAGTTCTGTGGCTGCAATTTAAGGCCCAATTTCTAGTTCTACCCAGACTGGTTGTGGAGAACGGATTTTTTTTTCCCCCCTGCTTCTTATTTGCAGTAGTCTTTTCATATACTTAAAGACAAGTTGTGTTTTCTCCCTTCAGTATTTTTTTTTTCCAGAATACACATCCCCAGTTCTTTCACTTTTTTCCCCCACAGCATTTTTCAGACCTTTCACCTTCTTCTGGCCCTGCCTGGACTCTCTCCAACTTCTTCAAGGGCTTTTGCCCCAAACTGGACACATCTGCTCCAGTTAAAAGTCCACCAGGGATCACTTGCCTCTTCTCCTTTAACCAAAACAAAAGTTTGGTTCCAGTCTATTGTTTATGTTACTTGCAGCCTAACATAATCAGCAGGCAAACATAAGAGGAGTTGCCTATGTGTTCAGCCCCTGCTCTGAACCCTTGACATGGAAAATAAGACTAAAACAGGCAAAAAAGACTGAGAAATTCTGATTTTGCAGGCGGAGAAGAGAAGCTTACAAAGCTGAGGATGACAAGACGTTTCATCGGGAGCAGGCACCAAGTGTAACTCTTCCAGATCCCTTATCTAAGGCTTAAGAACAGAATCACCTTTCAGCAAATTCCGGTAATATCAGTGCGGCAGGTGAATGCCACACTCCAATGAACTTTGTGTTGCAGGGTCACAGCTGAACAGGAAAAATAAACCGCAAGCAATAACACTGTCCCAGAGAAGCAGAAAAGCTCTCTGAAAAGGGCGTCCCCTTCATACCCTCCAACTCCCTAAGTGTCACAACAAGTTCCAATATCTCTTGAATATATACGTTCATGTTGAAAGAGAAGGTAAAAATACAGTTTTGCCCTGCAAAGATCAACAGCAATTGATAAAAGAAGGCTTCTTAAAGAAAACAGCATTTCCCCATTTTAGTTCCTCTCTATTTATAAAGCCCAGAAGCCCACATGCACACACGTGAACCTCACTGAGAGCTCCCCAGACAGGCGGGCTTCACAGCATACCTGGGACTTTCCTTATTATAAATAAGGATTGAATTGCCTTCAAACATCAGGAAGCTTAAACTAACATTGAAGGAATGGAGGTAACCAGGGAAATTATTCTGCAGAGGAGGCATCTCCGTCTGCTGTGGTTTTACTTTTTCCCCAGGGTTTGTACAGCTGCCCAGGAGCAGTCAGCCAACAGACCTTGACATCATCCCCTAAACACAGTCACCCTCGACATCTGAACCTCTCTGTCCCTTGGGGTGAGCAGACCTGAACGCAGCATCTGTCTGAGGGGGACACTGTTAACACAATACATTACCGCTCTGGAAAATGCTGTTTTCCACCCTGACCTGTCTCTGAGATTTCAGCATCACTAAGCACCGATGTGAGCAGTGCAGGTCTCCAGGGAGCTGTGGGCAAAGCTGCGCAAGATCTCCCTGGAGCGGCCGTGGTGCACCTACAGCCCCAAGACATTGCACTCCTTGTTCAAACACACACGCTCGCCGGGTAGGTGTTAGCTCTGGCCAACACTCGCGCAGCTGCAACGCTTGCTCTTCTTCCCGGATTGCTGATAGCTTCTCCAAGCACCCGATTCCATCAGAGACAGCTGTAGCTCCTCACGCTGTGTCCCTCCTGCCCAGCTGCCTGGGCCCTTTTAGTTCATTTGTGATCCACGATATTCCTTCACCTTTTTGCCTGAGACAACTTCACATGCGATGCCTTGCCTGGTATTTTAACAGCGACCGGTGTAAGACCTTCGCCTGCAATCCCCAGCCGACACCACTGTCTTGTTAGGGTATTAATTCAGGATGCAGCTGGAAATAAGATGTCACCTGCTACGCCATCCATATGCACTTTCTGTTTCTCTAACAACGAGTCCAGCCAAGTGTATCCATCCAAGGAGGATAAATCTCACGGCTTCAAGAAACTCTGGATGTATGTAGAGATGAAACTGTGCAAGCGGATTTAAAACCCCATTAAAAATCCCTCTGCAATAGCTCAAGCTGCTGTCAAAGTTTCTAGACACAAAATGCCTTAGGGGAAATAACCACAAAACCCAAGGTATCTTAAAGTAAGTAAGGTGCATAATTAAAAAATAAAAACAATAATTTAAAAAAAATCCAGTGCCTCTTCCCTCCAAGGTTTTACCCTGAGCAGAGGTTTCTTGGCCACATTACAAACTCCTGGAAATCACAGGTTTCCCGCAGAAGGCATTCACCACAGTAACAATTCAAGCACGGACACACAACAAACGTATTCCAAGAATTTTCTAAAAACATTAACTGACAAAACCCAGCCAAGTTTTTAAGCTTGCCATCCAAGTCACATGAATAGGAATATATTCTATAAACACAGACATATCTCTGGAAACAATGATACCTAACAGGAGATCCCCATTTGTACGTATTCTACTTACTGAAAGCTGAGTTTAATATAAGGCACGTTTCTTTTTCTCCTCTGGTATTATTAATGGTACTAGCCATAAAATTGGTAATGAAACAGCACTTAAATTGTTCATAACAACATTAAAACTATCTCCCCGTGAAAAGAATGAAGTTCCCCTCTCAGATCCTCTCTGTGAACTGTGGGAAATTTCACTGCACTGATTAGAATGTTTATTAAAAGTTGATTTTTGAGTAAACAATTGTAGCAAACGGATTGCTGCACTTATGTGCTCTTCTCTGTTGATCCTTCATACCTTTTTGGGAGATGTTTGCCTACGCTTTCAGAAGGATGTCATTAAGATGATGTTATCTTTTTCCCACCTCCGACTTCTGATCTGTATTTTCCAGAAAGCAACTCCAGCATGTTGTGGTACCCTATTAAAATATCCCCACTGTCCCCCAAATTATGCTTCTGTAATAAAACCTGTCTTCACTCCTCTTGTGATCTCTGTGTCCTACCTGACACATAACCTTCCCCTCCTGACGGCTGGGTACCCGCCCGATGATGGGGTACCTCCTTCACCACATGCCCCTGCTTGCCCTATTTGCACACAGTGCTGTGAGACAGGTCACGGTTCTTCTGGAAGGACGGGCCAGGTGGCCAAAAAGATAATAAACCAAGCCAAGCATGATTTCCCAATCGAAACGATTAACTTTGAGCAAAACCTAATCTCAGTTCAACTATGAATTAAAAGGAGGAATCAGAAGTGAAAATAAATAAGTAAACCAGCAACCCAAACCCAGCAATATTTACTAAATGGAAGAGAAATACAGATGAAGAAATATAAATAATGTATCATGAAGCTTAGAAGTATTATATGGGAACCTCAAGACACCAGGAAAAATATGCAGCTGGTAAGAATAAGAGATTAATGAGAAGTTATTATTTTAACGGTTTTTCTTGCTTGGTTGGTTGGTTTGGGGTTTTGTTTTGTTGGGGTTTTTTGGTGTGGTTTTTTTGGTTTGCTTGGCTTTTTTTTTTAAACAAAAGCATTACAACAAACAAAATCTTACAGATGGTACAGTCCAGCAGGGGAAAGTTCAACGTGTGATTTTGATCTGTATTTGGAAAGCAGCAGGGCAATGTGCGTGTGTCCGATAATGATGAAGCTTTTTCCAGTCCATTAGTAACAAAGGCAGATGTTAAACAACATCTACAAGAGATAAACATTTGTCGTGGTTTAACCCTATCTGGCAACTAAGCCCCACCCAGCCGCTCACTCACTCCCCCTGCAGCGGGATGGGGGAGAGAATCGGAAGAGCAAAAGTGAGGAAACTCGTGGGTTCAGATAAAGAAGTTTAATAAGTAAAGCAAAAGCCGCGCACACAAGCAAAGCAAAACAAGGAATTCATTCACTCCTTCCCATGGGCAGGCAGGTGTTCAGCCATCTCCAGGACAGCAGGGCTCCATCACGCATAACGGTGACTTGGGGAGACAAACGCCATCACTCCGAACGTCCCCCCCTTCCTTCTCCTTCCCCCAGCTTTATATGCTGAGCATGACGTCATATGGTGTGGGATATCCCTTGGGTCAGTTGGGGTCAGCTGTCCCGGCTGTGTCCCCTCCCAGCTTCTTGTGCCCCCCCAGCCTGCTCGCTGGTGGGGTGGGGTGAGAGGCAGAAAAGGCCTTGACTGTGTGTCAGCACTGCTCAGCAGTAAGGAAAACATCCCTGTGTTATCAGCACTGTTTCCAGCACCAATCCAAAACACAGCCCCGCACTAGCTACTGGGAAGAAAATTAACTCTATCCCAGCCAAACCAGCACAACATTTAAAATCAGCAGGCCTGGATAACTTGCACGTAAGAACACTTATAATAGCTGGCTGAGAAGGTCTATTTGAATACAGCCAAATGCAAAAGCTGCACTCAAGAAAGAAAAGGTTCAGCACAAGCCTCCAGTACGGCAGGCTGAATTCTGGAAAAGAAGTAATATGGTGGAGGATCTGGGGAATAAAAGAGGTAAATAATTCGTCGTGAACTCCCAGTATGTGCTGCTGAGAAAAGGCTAACACAACTGTTTGCTGTATAAACTGAACAGCAAGGAAGAACAAGAAGATAATACTCCTTTCCTACATGGTATTGGGAAGCCTGTATTGTGACACTAACGTCACACATTTTAAAAGGGCAATAAAGACCAAGGGAGGGTGTGGAAAGGAAGCATAAAAGCAATTAGTGGAGCTCCGCATCCTTCTGGAGCAAGACCTGGATGCCCTCAGTACAAGGTTATCTCAGTAGACACTGGGCACCTATGTTTAGGCAACTCAATCAGGTGTTGAATGTCTTCAGAGGTACTCTACTATAAGGCAATTCAATCTAGCAGAGAAATGCACAATGGCATGCAAAGTGGAAACCTAGGCAAATTCGTAACTCTCTCCAGGGTATCGAGATTAATAGCTAGGGCAAGGGGAAACAGATGTGCTGACCTGTCCATCTCAGCTCCTGAAAAGAAGAGTTCGACGAAATGTGATTTATGCTTTATCAGAAACAGGTTGTTGGACTCAACTTACTGGAGGTAACTGGTGAAAACTAGTTGCTTTCAATAACTAGCCAAATAAAATAATCTACCCTTCCCATCAGGGATTACTCTAATCTTAATATAGCTACAACTGCACAGACTTCCTGGGTTTCTGATGTCAGATCTTGGCCCAGGCACTGAGACGTTACATTCCACTTGGATTTTCTCAAATAGCTGCTGGCCTCTAATCATGGAAGCTGACTTGCTCTTGCTGCTGTATGTTTGGAAAAAAACCACATTCAAATAATGAAGTTTCAATAATGTTCTGAACTTCAAGAGGAGGAACTGCTGCACAGAAGTCCTTACAAACTCCACTTTAGGGGCACTCCTGTTTGATTAACACCTGTTTGTTAGGAAAAGCCTGATCAAGGTCTCAATATCCACGTCATGCAGCAAGAAGAAACAAAGCAAAATCATATTGATATTGCTGGAGCCACTGGGTGCTGCCAATCCCCAAGGCTTCATCAGGAAACTTGCAGTATTTTCCCTTTGTCCTGGCATGGTTAGTGCATCCCAGGCAACGAACGAGCAGCAGCAGCAGGCTTCTAGTCATCTTGATTGCACAGAAAAGAAAGATACCAAACATCTGTAATCCAGGACACAAATAAATGAGAAATTCAACTTTTTCAGAATCGTTTCATTATTTTTGCTGCTGTTTTTGCTTCTTTAGCTTTTGGGGTTGCCAAAAGTGACTAGCAGCTATTGGTATTTCACCCGTACAGACTGGTGATGTCGAGCTGGTCTCTGTACACACACGACTAGACACAGACGTATCGTAACTCAAGGCAGAATTCATTTGTCCGAAGTTTGCTGCCCAGTCCCACAAGAAATACTCGAGCAGAGCTGGAACAGCATATGAGCTGGCTGGTATAAGAAAGGGACTATGGGAGACCTGTGCCCTCTGCACAGGCACCTGGGAGCCCTAAGCTATCTGAAATGGCGCAAGGCCCTACCTGTGGGCAGCTAAAGCAAACCTCAAAGCTCCAGCGACCATAATGAAATGACTAGAGTTAGACGCCTAAATCTGCAAACCAGTCCCACCTTGGGGACATTTTTACAGGACAAAAGGAGGGTCTGCATCCAGTTCTTACTACTGGATGAAGGATGCTGGGAGTCTAGCTGTCCTTTGCATAACATCTTCCTCTGTTCCAGTGTATGGGACAAAGAAATCAATCTTGAACGAAGGAGCTGTCCTGCTGTTCCAGGGAAGAGACACCATTCTTACTTTTCTTTGCTATCTTCTGGTCTTCAAAGCAAGAACATCCATGTCGTCACTTGTGGGTTTGCTGGACCCTACAAGCCCAGGCTTGCAGTACTGAGCCAGGGACACAGTGAACTCTGGTGCATCTGCCAATTACGAACTATTTGGACGTACTTAACCTAATGAAAACAAATGGATTGTGCAATTCCTGTGACTGCAGATGTGCTGTGGGACAGTGTTTCAACCCACTTGCTATCTTAGGTGCCCCCATCCGTATAAAGGAGGGTTGCGCCGTACATGGCTTATCAGACTCATCTGGGTGTTAATCTGGAAACACGGACCCAGAACACATCTGCAGTGCTGGGATTTCACAACCCAATTGCTTTACTCTTCCTGTGAAGAGTTTAACCTTTTCCCTGAGGGTCATCTATGGTCAGAGCTGAAAATGCATCTCAGTGGCACAAGCTCATACAGCCATGGCAGAGGTTGCTCCAGCTAGGGAAGATCTTCCAGACAAGGCAGTGCAGGCTATTGCCAACAGGCATCATGTTTTCAGGACAGGAGTCCTTAGGAAGCTCTTCCCAGCTCTGCAGCCTTCCAGCTAGACAAGTGAAAAATGAGGATATTCTATTCAGCAGCCCGTGCCTGCTCACCGCAATGAAAAATTGTGTTCGCCATCATCTGGTTCTTGCCATTAACGTCCCTTAACTGTGTTTCCTGCCTCAAGGGGTTGCTTCCTGCCCAGAACATCCCATTCCCAGCCCTGCACACATTACCGAGGACTGCTATTTGTAGATGAGAATTTATGGCACTTTGACATAGCACAAAGCTGGAACGCTTTTAAATCATAGCAAAACTGGCACCGGGATACGGCTGTGCCTTGTGCATCCCTCATAGGTTTAATCAAGCTATGAGTAGTTCTGAGAGAAAGTGGCTCCTCTAAGCGTGGAAATGCAGCTTTGCCTCTTCATTTCGTTCCTAAATTCCGACGCTCGGGATCAAGGGAATTACACAGAAGACACAGCAGTGGCACAGGGTGAGGAAAGAGAAGAAGCAACAAAGCCTAAAATCAAATCTTAGTACCTCATTACGAGACATATGTTTTAATATAAAGCCTATTATTTCAGTCATCATAGCTGCGCTTACTGTCACTTATAACTGATGTGCTTTATGTGCTCACAAGACGGCAGGCAAGGAGGGAGCGCTCTTCTTCCACAGCTTTCCCAACCTGGGCAAGGAGCCATCCACTGCTGCACACTCCCAGCACGCCTGTCTAGCTACACATCCAAAACTGAGCTTTGCAAAGTGCTTTAGGAAAATGAAACTCAAGGACCCTGCCCCATTTATTTACAGCAACACTCCAGACTATAATTGTGATTATGTGGACTGGAAATACTCTTATGGGTGAATAAATGAAATAAAAAAAAAACTTAAAAAAATAAATCTGCAAGACCTTTGAGAGTTCTGGGTGGCGTTTATAACTATCACCTTGCTGCATTTCTGGTCCAGCCTCTCTTTTTGTACATCAGCCTTTGGGAAAGTTACATGTCATTCATATCCTTGGTGATACAAGTTGCTATCAGACAGCTATTACTAGAGTTATTTGACAGCAGCATCTCATGCCACAGCTAAATAGCATGACCAGATAAGACCGAACAATGTACGTGAACAGCAGAACATCTTTACTTTTTCCTAGGTGAACAGCCATTTTCTACTAAACATGCCTAAATGTCCCCTAGATTTAGCCCAGCACCAGCTCCAGTCTTTGCCCCATAAAATTAAATGCAGCATATGAAAGGGACAGATAATAGAGGGAAGTGCTTTCCTCAGCATCGGAGTACACCAAAACGTCCAGCTCTTCTCTGAAAAGCCCTTGTTTAAAAGGCGACAAAGGTCAAGGTTGGCTCCCCGAGTGCAGCAGCCCCCTGGGATGGCACAATTAACTTAACTCCTTAACTTAAAAATACATGGAGTCAAAGAAGGGATATCTTACTGGTCCTTCTGCTGAGGAGATGTGAGGAAAAAAAAAATACCAACACTTCTTCCAAGGAGTGGGGAACTTAGCCTTGACCCTGGATCCAAGCCACTATGGATTAAAACTCTTTGGAACGAGAAGACCATCATATTTTTTCTTCCTCTTTATATCCACAGTAATTTGCCTCTTCAATGGCATAAAAATGAAATCCAGCCGGAATGGCTTTTTAATTAAAATCATACTTTGCTTATCAGAGTGAGAACAGTTAACTGATTACAAAAGAAACGTGGAAACCTCTGGCATCCTGTTCCCCATTCTCCAGCCAGGCTGTGCAGCAAACTCACTCTGCTAAACCATGTGTAACCCTTTGGAGACCACCCCACATGAGCTCTCCTCACCCTATTTATAGATCAGAAAAAAGTCATATAGGACATATAGAGTCTATACAAAAAGGTATATACAAAAGCTCCCATCTGAACCTGATGGAGTTCACTCTTGTTTTAATTTGCTGACTCCTGGAAATCCCCTGTGGAAGCACAGAATCTCTATACATTTAATTTCAACTCCTTGGCTGTGCTGTTATTTATCTTCACAGACAACTTAAATGTTTCCCACTGTCTCGAAAGCGCCCTCAGGCCAAAGGCTGAAACCATACACCTGACCCATTCCTAGCAGATACACCCCAGCATCCCACTCCAGTGGTTAAGGACCTCTTTTTTCCACAAGCACTATCATCCAGGCTTGTTGCCAGAGTCAGTTTATTTTGCTGGAGGCCTCTCCATATGGTGACAACAAAATACACGGGTCATGATATGGGCAAGGTTGGGTCACGAAAGCTATGCCACCCACCCACCTTGAGGTGCTCCCTGAGGAACATCTCATGTGCCACAGCCTCTGGGCCACAGGGAGGACAGCTGTTGCCTGTGCTACATTTGGGTTTCAGCCTTCCGGGGTTGCTCCCGTAACAATTTTCACGAGCATTAAACTCACAGTCAGATCCTCAGACGGCACGGCACAGCAATGTTAACGTCAGCGAAGCTAAGCTGATTTATTCTGGCTGAGGATGGTAACTGCAGGGTAGGATCTTCCCAAGCACAATTATTAGTTAAATTCCTAGGGCTGAATGAATATGTGACCGAATGCCTGCATGCTTTTATCTTTCTGTTTTCAGTGCCAGCTCCTGCTAGGGAAAGGGATGTTGAGGCAGATGCTAGAACTGAGGTCTTGAACCCATGCTGTTTGCAACGATCCTGTGGGACTTTCTATCAGAATAGCACTGTCACAGGAACTCAGCTGCATTTTCCTTACAGACAGAAAGGAGATCAGATACTACTTCAATTGGGAAAGTCACTCTGTCATGAGCTCCAGTAAGACCACTGCAGCCACAAGATGCTGGATTACAGAGGTTGAAATAACCATCTCCCGGACAAAGCCAAGAACAGACACGTTGACCTCTAAGTGTCTCCCACATAATGAAGAAAATGCATTTACCCTTGCAGCTCTTCCTGGCCTCTCCCTCCTGACGCCCAGATGTGCTGCTTTCAGTCACACCATTTAAATGCCACCCTTTTGCAGGAAAACATAACTTGGGGGTAACCCACTGATATACTCCACAGGAGACAGCAAAACCCTGATCTCATTGGTCAGGACTTTCCTAGAGTCTTAAATACCTTTAAACTCTGGTCTTAGTACAATATTCTATTTCCAAGCCTGGAAATTTTCTTCCCCAATTAAATCTGCTGCTGTTGAAGTGAGTTAGCGATCCCCAGACTCTAAGACTGAATACGCTTCAAACTAATAGTTGTGACCAAACAGCTTTCAACACTGAAACTCTTCCACTATCTGATCTATGATCTAAAATAGAGGTCATTATCCCTTCTCTGAGTGTGTCAGTCTTCCAACATCCTAATCAGGTGTCGTGGTTTAACCTCAGCTGGCAACTGAGCACCACACAGCCGCTCGCTCACCCTCCCTGCCCCCGGTGGGATGGGGGAGAGAATTGGAAGAGTAAAAGTGAGAAAACTCGTGAGTTGAGATAAAGACAGTTTAATAGGGAAAGCAAAAGCCGCGCACACAAGCAAAGCAAAACAAGGAATTAATTCACTCCTTCCCATGGGCAGGGAGCTGTTCAGCCATCTCCAGGAAAGCAGGGCTCCATCACGCGTAACGGTGACTTGGGGAGACAAACGCCATCACTCCAAACGTCCTCCCTTCCTCCTCTTTCCCCCAGCTTTATATGCTGAGCACGACGTCATATGGTGTGGGATATCCCTTGGGTCAGTTGGGGTCAGCTGTCCCGGCTGTGTCCCCTCCCAGCTTCTCGTGCCCCCCCAGCCTGCTCGCTGGTGGGGTGGGGTGAGAGGCAGAAAAGGCCTTGACTCTGTGTCAGCACTGCTCAGCAGGAACGAAAACATCCCTGTGTTATCAACACTGTTTCCAGCACAAATCCAAAACGTAGCCCCACACTAGCTACCAAAATTAACTCTACCCCAGCCCAAACCAGCACATCAGGAAAGTAAAATTTCCCTCCTCCCCAGAAACAGTTGTGCCACTATTTAAAGGTGTGGCACCTTCTGGCCATTTTCTGGCTTGAAAAAGGAAGTTTAAAAACAATCCATAAAAAGCATGGGTTTTTATTTATTCACTTTTCTGTCAAGAAAAATAATTCAGAACTTGCAAACTTTTCCAGTTTCTTGGTGAGAAGAAGAAAGGGAAAAGCTACTTGATTTTTTCTCCCCCATGGATCAAGAATTAAAATCCCCAAGAATAAATATCTCCCTCACCCCTCCGCAACTTTACAAGCAAAAAAACCCCACCTCCCTGAAAATATTCCTCAAGTAAAAGGTTAGGTTTTTTGTTAAGGAAAATACATTTGGAAGATAAATTGTCAGCAAGGTCTAACGTGAGGAGGTCAGTCAAGGTTCTTTATATCTTGGCCTTAAGATTAATTAAATCTCATTTCACAGTAACCACACATCCCACACTCAGAGGGGTCAGCTGCAGCCACTAATTGGGTGAGCTGTGAAGTATAATGGTTTCCCCACTGTAGACCTCACTGTCGATGTACGATACCGATTTTAAATTTCTCTCCCTCTCACCCCATTGCTCACCCCTTGTAAGCAGCTCAGGTCCCTGTGCATGTGTAGTTGGAGATGGTCGACCGCATCTTTTTCTGGAGAGAAGCACCTTTTTTAAACTTGCTGTTGTTATTTTAGTACGGTGTGAAGGATCTGGAAACTCCTTATTGCTTGTACGAGAGCAATCAAAAATATCAATCCCCCTCTCCCACCCCTCTGAAACAAAAGCTTTACAAGAAACAGACCACATCTCCTCTGTGAAACCCCGTGCTGGGACTGTCAACTCAGCCCCTGGCTGAACACTGAGCATATGGCCACGGTCATCCTGATAAAAACCTTTCCCTGCCTCTGCTCCCTAACAAAACACTTCTTTCCCTTCACAGCCATGACCTCCATGACAGCCTGAACGATGACACTGTTGGCTGGCACAGGGAGGCCCAAGTCCACCGTGGATGGATCCCTTGAAACAAGGGGTAACGGTGGGAGAGAGCAGTGACCTCTGTCACATGGAGAGCAAAGCCCTCCAGTTGGCTTTGAGTTTCTTGCAACAGGAACATGTCCTGCAGCGTGCCCAAATGCACTCACACATGCCTTCAAAAAAAGAGACCAAGGGGAAGATTGCCAAGAGAGGCATCATTGGTGGGACCTTCCCACTGGAGAACTGGCAAAGCTGCAATACTGTGGGGACTATATGAAACCCTAGAGAGATCCTGCCCATCTCTTAACAAACCAGTAATTTTCCAAGATGATCTGTTTCCATCTCCTACTCTCATTGGTCTCAAAGCAAACATGGATGTGTCTCCAAGCCCGGCCAGCCTCCCATTCCTGCATTGACAGGTAGATCCATACTGCGATAATGCCTTGCTCCTGCTAGAAGTGGTTTTGCCTTGCTAAGTTTTTCCTTAAGCAGGAGGCCGAGCACTGCACTGTGAACAGTATCACATCAACTGCTCTCCCTGCATAGCAGTTGAATAACATACACATCATACAGAAAGGCTCCTTCTGAGGCAGTCCCCGTGACAGACAGCACACCCCTTTCAGAAATGGGCCAAGCTCCATCACAAAAGAAGTTGTCTTTCTGGCTCTCAGTGCTGCTCTTGGCAGGCTGTTCTTACATCTCACTCCCCTCATTGCTACAAACCTTCCCACACCCAGGCAAATTCAATCCCATCAAGCGTAGAAACACCCCGTCACCAGCACTAGCCCTTTAGTTTAGAAGATGCTTCCATTCCCTGACGTTATCATGAGTGCACATGTAGGGGGTAACTGCATCATCCCCAAGACATCAATTTGCAAGGCTAATCTAGCCAAACACTAACTACAGTGTCTTTATGATGCAGGCAGACAAAAGTGAAAAGAAATAAGCAAAGGGCGATGAAAGGAAGTCTATTTTTCTCATTTCCATACTGAGTTTTAGGCATCCAGCTGCAAGACCACCCCTAGCAGAAAGTTCATGTACAGAGTCTGGAACTGAACTAAGAGCTTCTCAGCTTCGTCCTACTCCTGAACCATTGCCCCTCTCCAGCTGCAGCTGAATTTAGTGGTTCATCTCCTTCTACTCATGGTTACCCCAGTGGACGCCGTTCCTTGCCTGTACTTCTCCCCAGGCTACTCTGCAAGGGAAATAAGCGTTAATTTTTAGGTGCATTGTACTCTGACCGGTTGGGCTCTCCTCCCAGCACTGCAATATATATTTAATACTTGTTTCCAGAGCTGACAGCCCAGGAAGCTTGAGTGGTGAACTGGCAGGGAAGAAATAATTACAAAGCAGAGGGGCATCGACCTGCCAAGCATTTTAATACCCCTTCTAGAAACAGAGACTTGACTTTTCAGCTGTCCCGTAGTGGGGAAGAAAGCAAGCCTGAATCAAAGACACAGTTGCTGTTTTATTATGACAATGATTTCAGTTGTGCAATAAGAAATCCTGTCAGATCTGCAGCAGAGAGGAACAGGAGGAGAAATACACTATTAGAGCAATATGCAGAGACAAAAACGTACTGGGAAAAGGCAGTACAGGAGAGACAACTGCATCTAGGCTGCTCAGTGTTCCCAACACGGGCTGTCCCTAGGAGTGCTATAGCTCTGGGATGCTTCTAGAGAGCGGCGATCCAAGTGGGAGCAGCAGACCCAGTGATCAACCTGCACAAGAGATTCAGCTCAAATGTGGGATTGTTCCACAAGGCTGCGGTTCCTAACCTCTTTGCAGCTGGTGTTCATGACTGCTGCCCTCATGTTTCTCTTGCCCCTTGCCCCTAGCTGCCCTTCCATATGGTACTACAACCTCCTCCTCTCCCCCATCCCAGCCCTCACCGTATCCCCAGGCAAATACCACTCTGGGATCACAGGTCCTGGCCGGTCCCTGAGGCCTCCATCACAGCTTGCAACAGCCACTTGGACTCTTTTCCCTTCTGCATCTCTTTTTCCAAAGAGTACATATAGTGCTGTCGAGCACACTAGGTGTCTCCTTTAGAAAATCGCAACCTTTACTCAGCCCTTTACTTAGCTATTCTTCCACAACTGAATTTAGTGTTTCTGGAAGATGTCCCTTAAATAAATCCTGGCTTTGTTTTATCTCCCTGTAACAACAATACATAGCAAAAAAATTTGAACAGACAACCAAAGCTTCAGCTTTATAGCTAGGTTTAAAAATATTTCCAGATGCTTATTGGTCCCTTAAGACACTTCTGAGGCTCAGGTCAAGTAGAGCCAAGGCAGCAAGCTCCAATTTTTAATTTCCTTTCCATCTACAAAACCATCGGGGCTTGGCTAACACAGTTTAACCATCAGAGCCGTCTGGCTCTGGGAACAGCTTCCCCGTCAAAGGAGTACGGCAAAAAAGTGAACTTTAAGAAGCTGGGGGTAAATAACCATACGAATACGACAGGAGCCCTACGTTGGCAGAGACCTCAAGGAGACAAAAAGGTTGTTCCTGCCTTATATCCCCAAGGTTGTAAGATCCAAATGAAAACAATAGTCAAGGTGGAAGGCACAAATACTCACGCCAACATTATAAGTCTCTTCCTCATGGCATGTAAGTTTAGTTATAGTGTAGGTCACGCACTTCCAGCACAACTTCACCCACTGACAGACATCCAACCTACTGTCTCCAAAAGAACTAGGTACCAAGACAAATGGATCTCAGAAAGCAACATCTCACACCACAGTTTTATTAAGTGCTATTATAGCCATGATTGACTACTGATACATGGGACATAATATTTTTTTTTATTAGACCGACTAGTACAGCTAGAAAAAGAAAAAAAGAGCTTTTGAAGCTCTTTAACTCTGAAACGTCAACACTCAGGAAACTTCAGGATACGCACACGTCTGACAGAACTGTTCTGTTTAGTCAAGTTAATTAATTACAGAAAAAAAGAGTAATTAGCACCTGCAGAGCAGATGAATCATTTAGCCAAGGAGGAGCTGGTAGGACCATCAGCCCCTGTAGGACTGCAGGGGTGGGCAAGAGTTATCACCTCTGCGACAGCAAGAAACTAGCAGGTGGCGAGACGTGAAGAACACTGTGGCATGTCATAAAAATCAGCGTCTCCTGATTCCCAGGTTTTTAATGCCCAGCAGAACCATGCATGTTAATTTGTGGGCTTGGCTTTCGGAGATACATTGTAGGTCTATAACACAGAAGCATGGTAGCGATGGTTTTGCAATGAGCCGTTCTCTCCAACCAGCTCACTTTTCTTTCATGTTCTCCCACTGACAAACATATTCAGGCTAAACCCAGAGCAACTACTACTTAGCTTTGTTTCTCTTCCAGACCTCAGGAAGTATTGCCATGCCTGAAAGTATTTATTTTTATTTAATATATATATTTATGTAAAATGATGCATATATATAAAACCATATATATATTTTTCAGTTGTTCCAATATGAGCTGTTATTTCTCTTGACAAACCTTGCCTCATCTGCCTTGTACACAAACAGCCTGAAGATAAACCTCTGACATACTGTTTGCTGAAAAGTGTATGACTTCCCAGGGGAGGGAGGAGACAGCGGGGCGAGGAGGAACAAAGGTTCATTTTGCCAAAAACGGTGCTGCAAAAAATTTTGTGGAGAGGACGAAAGAGCAAGGATTCCTGCGCTCAAAAACACTGCCCATGCCCCAGCTGCAAAGCACCAGCTCCAGAAAGTGAAAAAAGCTTTGCACAGAGAAACTGTGCAAAAAGGGAACTGTACAACAAGAGTCAGCGAGTAGAGCAAAACAGAAGGGCTAGGAAAATCCTTTGAGAGGAATCATTGCAGGACTGGAATTAAGTGCACGGCATAGCTGAGACCCACATGGCTCTGCAGCCGTGTTTAATGTCATTCCCCAAAAAAATGCAAGCAGCCTAGCAGTTGACACTTGAGCACGTCAGTAATTCTTCACGTAGTGTTTGGCCTCCTTTTGGTGCCCTGTGAAGCTGGGAACCATCTCAGCAGCAGGTTTTTTCTCTGCGTTCGAGTATGTCAAGCAAAAAGAAAACCTGGTTCTATTGTGAAAAAAGCTAGAAAAGCTTAATTATGCTTAAGATCCAGGGTGAAAATAAAAAATAACCCAATAGATGGATGCAGACGTTGCAGGAAACAAGTGCCTTGTTTCAGCGTTGGCTCTTTTGCACTTACACCCTGCTTTGAAATGACCCCGGGGCAATAGGAAACCCCTGTGAGCTCCCCAGGGAGGGAGTCCCAAAGGGGTCCCCAGCCAGCGCACGGCTGGCAGAGGGGCTCCATCACCCCTCCCTGTAGCTCCCAGCACAGGGCAGGACTCAGCGAGGGGAAGAAAGTAGCCACATCCCTTTGCCTTCCTTGCTGAATCGTCCCAAATTATTAGCTCCAAATAACAGGGGGAAAAAGCAGCCAAGAAATACTGGGCACAGCTCAGGATTGAGCCCAATCACTGGTGGCAAGGAGGATGAAGTGGCTTTAGCAGCAGGACACATGTAACCACATCAGCTGGCACTGCTGCAGCTCCATGGATGAGCGGTTTTCCTTCAAACGAGGGCTGAATGGTCCTGGGGAGGATCTCATCCACTCCCTCCCTCTGTAAGGAAGCCCATCTGCCAGGGCAGTGGGGTTTAATCTCTGCTCAGCAAACTCCGGAGGGCTGTGAAAGGTGACTTAAAAAACCCCAACCAACCAAAAAAAAGCAATACATATGTCCCACATAGCCATGAATGGGATGAACTTTCTAAAGGGGTTCACCCCTCCCCTGATAAATGGCTAGGGGTCTATAATGGGAAAGAGGCTATAAAAAATAATCACTACATTCACTTAAAATAAGAGTTGAATCTGGCTACAGTGAAATAAAGGTGGAAGAGGTATAATCTCCCGCAGGATTTGGATTCTGGCTGTTTCTGAGCTAAGTGCATAAAAATGCTGAGTGCCAGTGTTGAAGCAGCTTTTCATTTTGTTACAACTGTACAGAGTTGTTACAGACTTTTTTTTTTTTTTGGGGGGGGGTGGGCATCACATTCAGTATATTTAATTTTGTTTTCTTTTTGCCTTGCAAAGGGATACCTTCCTTAAAGATCGAACTGCAGCAGTCTGGCCACTTAGGAAAGATGAAATAAAAGCTGCTTTTCAGTAATGAATAAAGCAGGCTGCAGGGAAAAGCTCAGTGTGAGCAGGTTTTCTTCTTTTTTCGTTCTTACACAACACAAGAGAAACCTGGGGAGGGATTCAGCTTGCAGCTTAAGATCTCTAAATGTAGGTGTCCACCTGAGAGTGGCTGAACTGCTACTATTGTCAATGAGGGTTCAAAGAGGTGCATAACGGAGGCATGTGGTGCCATTTGAGATAACTTTATTTTCTGCGTTCACAGCATCCACGTGGGGCTGGCAGATAACACAGCATCTACGGGGGCTTCGCTCTCCAGAAAGGGACGATGTGGGACAACGGGACCTTTTCCAGCATCTCAAATGACCTGAGAGCAGGCAGCTGACATGAACCTGACAACACGGCTGACCACAATGGGAGCTCAGACCATCTGGGTCACATATAGACACCTACACAGAAATGCCGAAACGTAGGTGTCCTAATCTGCAAGGTGAATCCCACCCCGAGGTCACCTGCAAGGAAGCTCACAGACTGATTAGCTGTGATAGACAATGACATTTATAAGGGCCCTGGAGACACTCGCTGCTCAGATGTTGGTTGTGATGTTACAGATCACCAGGTATTAATTGAAACATCTGTTAAACACAGAATCAAGGTTGGAGCCCCGACGAAACATCTTTTAAAAAGACACCCAATAGATTTCAGCTTTACAAAGGAGACACAAAGTATTGATATTTTCCCCTCCAGACAAGAACTGTATTTAAATAGATTTCTTTTTCCCTTCCCTCTTGATGAGATGCAATTTCACAGGGATGAAGATTAAAAAAAAAAACGTGGAGCTCATACTCAGCTTCCCAACTGGCTGTCACGAGTAGGAACGTCCCTGAGCCTGCTGCAAAAGCAAGAAGGGGATCATGGGGATGGCGGCTCAGCAAACAGAGAGTAGAGTTGGGGCTTCTGTATTCAGTTCCTTTGGTCTCTTCTCGACTTTAAATCAATGCAAATCAATGAAGCCAAGTCATGACGCCCAGAAGAGTTTATCAAAACAGCATCACCAAGTCTGTTGTCCGGCCCACTAGTGAAATGCATCAGAAAATAATCCCAATTTGGTTCTGAATTAGAAAATAATCCCAATGCAGTTCTAACACTTGATTTTAAATGCAAACAACAGAAGTGTAAGTCCCCATCTCCCAGCAATGCAAACAGTGAAATGGATGGTTAGTGACTGCCCTGGGGGTAAGAAATCTACCTAATGTGACTAATGGAGGAGTCTAAGGCTGTTAACATCCACTCTTTCAGTTGACTGGAAAAGTGACTTTGTTAATGTAAAGTACATCAGGGTCTCCTACAGCTACAGCTCAGGAGCTAAAATAGGTCTTTAAGTCCTGGGAATACTATATATATATATATATATATATAAATATATATATAAAAGTTAGTGTGGTAGATAAAATCTGGCACAACAAATCACCAGTAAAGCAGCACTAATGTGTGTTTTCCAGCCTTAAGCAACCCACAACACATATTCCTGTGCACAAAAATGTCCCTAAATTCACTTTATAAACCAACCATCTAAAAATTACTGGACTGAGTTCTGGTGTCACCTACGCTAACTTCATACCAGGGCTGCACTGACTTCAGGGCACCGCATCTGCCTTGCAGCCGCACGACTGACGGATGAGTGGGGAAAGAATGTTGGAGGCAAGGACCGTAACAGCAAAGAAATATCGCTTCCGCCTCTTAACCTTACCTGCTTGCTTCCAGCAGGTCAAGCCGTGTTCACATAGGCTATTTATATTTGTGCAGATTGGCAATTATTAAACATGAGTGCTCTTGCTATTATAGCTCTTCCCTCATCAGGGTTTATGCATGAGGCTAAGCAGTTTAAAAGTGATTTGTAGCAAAGCTAATAGCCAGTAGATGCTTCTAACAAAGCTGAAGTTTCAGGATAGAAAATCTTGGTACTTTATTAACAACATCCTTATCAGAAAGAAACTTTGCGTTTTTATTTACATCTCCAGAAGCCTTTAGGTTTTTCTGAAAACTCCGTGCCGAAGAAGTCTGGTATCATCCCAGTCAACAAATTAAAGGGCTGCATAACAATGCAAGGAGCATCCAGCAACAGGTGGCTTCAGGGAGCCCACCTTCTTCTCAGACCTTCCCCAAAGCACTTTCTGAGTACTAGCGAATGAACTCTCCGTGCATTACGGGTCTTAGAATCATAGAATAGTTTGGGTTGGAAGGGACCTCTAAAGGTCATCTAGTCCAACCCCCCTGCCCTGGGCAGCGACATCTTCAACTACATCAGGTTGCTCAGAGCCCCGTCCAACCTGACCTGGAATGTTTCCAGGGATGGGGCAGCCACCACCTCTCTGGGCAACCTCTGCCAGTGTTTCACCACTCTCAGCATAAAAAATTCCTTCCTTATATCTAGTCTAAATCTACCCCCTTTTAGTTTAAAGCCATTCCCCCTTGTCGTGTCGCAACAGGCCCTGCTAAAAAGTTTGCTGCCATCTTTTTCATAAGCCCCCTTTAAGTACTGATAGGCTGCAAGAAGGTCTCCCCGAAGCCTTCTCTTCTCCAGGCTGAACAACCCCAACTCTCTCAGCCTTTCTTCACAGGAGAGGTGTTCCATCCCCCTGATCATTTTTGTGTCCCTCTTCTGGACCCGCTCCAACAGGTCCATGTCTTTCCTGTGCTGAGGGCTCCAGAGCTGGACACAGTGCTCCAGGTGGGGTCTCAGTACTCCAGGTGGGGTCTTGTAAAGTGAAAGGTGAAGCTCGTGCCTGGAGAGATGAATCATCCCAGAGAAATCCCTGGTGGTCAGGCATGAAGACAAGCAAGCTGCAGGTTGCTCCAAAAGGGAATGGTGACAAGAAGACCACTCAGCTGGTGAACAGCCTTCCCCAGCCATGCACAGGACCTCCCTGCCACGGCGTTAGCTGTGTTAGCTCTTGGATGGAGGCCAGTCTGATGGCTGGCATCACTTCTCTGCCCCTCTCCTACCTCAAAATGACGGGCCTGAGTTTTCTTCCACTGCAGTCCCCTGGGATCTCATTTTCAGAGGCAAAGACATCTCCCCTCTTGGCTTGGTTCCCACCCAAATGAAGCTGTGAGAGCTCATGACTTCTGGAAAACATCTGGGAGCGTGGAAGGGAGGGAGCAGTGAAACGGCAAGTGCTCAGCACTCACTGAGGGAAACCCTGCCTGGCTGCATGGGGCAGGAGGACAAATCAGTGCCACGGCACAGGCAGGCTCGGCAAGTCTCATGGAGGGATCAGGAGCTTCTGACCTGCCTGCCTGTCCGTCCATCCATGCTCTCCATCCCACCTGCTGGGCCAGAACTCCAGCCCCTCCTGCTCTGGGGTCTCCAGGCATCTCCGACCCATTTTGTCTATGTTGTATCGTATCTAATCATGTCTAATCTAACCTAAATCTAATATAATACAACATAGCTATGTTGTATCGGCCCACAACTGAGGATTTTTCTTGGCTGCATTTCCTAGATTTTGGTTCCGACAAAGGACTTTCCTCTTCTTTCCAATACAGAAGAGAGAAAGTTGATGAGACCAGAGAATGGGGCTATATTTAATCACACAACCTTTCCCAGGCATTGGAAAACCACATATCCATTCCCAGCGAGCCAGCGTGACGCAGCAGCGATCCCATTTGCAGCAGTGAAGTGACACTGCCACGCTTGTGCTGACTTGGTCTGAGGGAAGGACGTGACCTACTGTGTTCATAAAACCAAGCTAAGTCCTGCTCCTCATCAAAACTTGAGTAACAGTTTTTATTCTGCACAGATAATTTGACTCCTTTCCTGAATTTGAGCCACAGATGCCATGCAGAGTGTGCCAAATCTCCAAGTGCGCTCAGGTCTGACTTGAAAAAAAAAAAATCATCTCACCTTGGGTCTCAGTGATCTACAAAGTGTCTGGTGCCCTTCCTCGGACTGCCAATAAATTGCACACTTGAGGCTGAACGGGGAGATATCCTTCCCGTCCCTCTTCCCTCTCTTCTCCATCTCCAACAAAGATCTGTGTCTACAAGCTAGCCCAAATACCAGGTAACTTCCCAGTCCTACAGGACTAAGTCAGCATATGATGTGGCAAGTAGAAGATTGATTTTGACAAGATACCAGTCTTTCCAGTTGTTTCTGCTGGAGACAATCTGGTAAAGGGAAAAAGCTATCCTTTCTCCCCCTTCCCCCCCAAAAAAATAATAGAAACTCTGTATGTTTACCATGTCCAAGGCAGCCTCACATTCAGTGCCTCGGGAGAGCTGAAACTCCTCTTTCACGACACGGGTCCCACCACCTACTGATGCCTCAGTTGCCCCATTTGCAAAATGTGCAGAGCACCTCCCTGCTTTGCATCCACCAACTACCATGACCCCTCCTTGGACAGTCAAGTGAGAAGAGACAAATACCACTCAGCAAAGTCACGCCGCTATGAAACAATGAAAACAAGAACAAAATGTCACGGCAGCCTCACAAGTCAGCACTGGATGGACTTAGCACAAAACGCAGCACACCCTACTTTGCATTTTTATCTGGTGCAGCCCTCTGGCTGTCAAACCGCTGCTGATATTACAATGGGAAGGAGTTTTGAACCAGAGTATTTTCAAAGCACTGTAAAAAGGGGGAAAAGGAAACAACAGACACACCCCCAAATTCACAAGGCAGGCAGCTTTCCTCTGTCCATGGTCCCATCTGCCTCCCGATGCTGAGTATTTGGCAACTCTCCCTCTTTTTAATAAACACCCCGGTGGACTCATCTCCTTTTACGATACATCATGATTCCCCTCCTGTCTGGTTCTTCAGAGTCTTCCTGCTGGAGACAGACCTCTCGGCTGCGGGGAGGGTGTGATAATGATGGTGTGAATCCCCCTGCTGACACGCTGGCGGGCTAGAGCAACACGTTGTTGGAAACAGCCTTAAATATTCCACACAGGATTTTTTTTCCTCAGATACTGTGTTTTTGCCTATTTTGCTCTTTTGCCTTGTTATGCCCTAAATAAGAGCTTCGAAAATACATGTACTGCTGAAAATATGTACGCTGAAAACTTTCAACGTTACAGAGAGGCAATGAGACTTTCCGAGCTAAAAAGATACAGGGTTGGGCAACTGGTTCTCCTAGATGGCTTTAAATAAAGTCAGTCATGCATTTATACATGTATAAATTTAATAAATCATACACCTAGTAACACGCTGAGGTTTTGTGACAAGGCCTTTGTTAAACACAAGTTGTCAGTGCTAAAGGATCTTTGTGTGGGATGCAGGCATTAGGCTAAAGGATTCTAGCGAGTACCTTGCCTCTTTGCCAAAAACATTGATTATTTTGGTTTAAATGTATTTATCTAACTTCTCAGTCAATGACAGGATGAAAGAGATGCGGATACGGTGAAGTGGTTGTCCCGTGAGCTTAAATTTACCTGATTTTTTTTACAATGATCCTGTTTCCAGCATTTACACTCAGAATGCTAAAGGATCAGATCTGAGTTTTTTATTCCTTTCCATCATGCGTCTACTTCATGGCTGGAGCAGAATAGAACTCTGAAGAAAAGCACAAATTACACCAGCTGGACAGATTTGGCTAATTCAACAAGCCTGCAGTCTGAAGGCATGTGGAATCCACCAACTGCTCGAATTACCCACATCTCATTTACTAGACACACAGTGAAAAAAAATAGCCCAACTTGTAGCTCTCCGGGCCAGATTATTTTAGTTACACCCCTAAAAAGGTAAACCGACCCATTAGAACCTAATAGGGATTACGCTGGATTTACACCATGCCCCCACCACCGCCAGCTTTAGCACTTTGCTTGGAAATGTTAAAAGCTGACCGCTGCAGGAGGCAGGTCTCTGGTGAGCATGGTCTGATGAACTACAGCAAATGAGATTTGCCCAATTTCCTTTTGTCCACATTTGTAGATCATGAGAGGCCGAGGTGAAAGTTTACAACAGCAATTAGAAACCACATGGCTGCAACAGTTTTATAGCACTGAACTTCTCGATCAGCCAATTGTTCAGAGTTTTTCCAAGGACACACCAATAAAAATTATCACAATAAATTATAAGAAAAAAACCTCTGCTGAGCCATCGTAGGTCCCAGAGCCAGGTTGTTAACAACTGCAGAGTTACTTTAAAAATAAGCACCGAATCCCAGGGATTTTTTGAGAAACAAAAAAACCCAGGGATTTTCTCTAGCACTGAGGCACTTCAGTATTAGTCACCTTGCAGATCAGCGCTGATAAGGAGCATGTGAATCTCTTTAACACACTAGCATGAACCAGGTCTCAGGAACATTAACACAACGAACGAATGAGAAAGCAAGCAACGGTGCCACTAAACCAAGGGCAAAGAAGCGAGATAAAGTACGAAACAAGAAGATAATAAAAGGGTTGAAAAGGAACCAGTAGAGGCCCTCGGACTGCACCTAGGCTGTGCCTTGCTGTTGTCCCGAAGCTTCAGGAGTTTGTGCTTATTGATAGCAACAATCAACCCAAGAGCACCAGAGTAAGGACCTGATCCTGCCACCACTTGCATGTTGAACTTCAGCAGACTACATGACTTAACTCTCTGCAGGATCT
The DNA here is from genome assembly GCF_965638725.1 of Aptenodytes patagonicus. Lineage (NCBI taxonomy): Eukaryota > Metazoa > Chordata > Aves > Sphenisciformes > Spheniscidae > Aptenodytes > Aptenodytes patagonicus. Next base: position 168,553,801 of record NC_134950.1, on the reverse strand, counting down.
GGCCCCAGAGGACCTCTTCATGCCAACAATGTTTAAAGAAATGGGATTTTTGCCATGGGCTTCAGTGGAAGCAGGAGCTGGAGCAGCTCCAGCAGCTGATGGGAGCGCTCCCCGCTTCTCATTTCCCCAGCTCCAGTCCTGGACATGAGCTATTTTGGATCTTCCCTAAAGCAAAGTCCGTAGAATTCCAGGAACTAATTGCCTGGTCTTTTTTTAATACTTTAATCCATTTTCCTAGCCTGTTCTTCCTCAAAGAAAGTCTTTGGTGATGCAGATGGCTGGGTGGCTCACAGTGACAGCCAAAAAAATTGAAGTCAGTCCATTAGACTCATTTCTTAAGGGGCAAGGGGAGAGGAAAGGAGAGATGAGTGATGCAGTGCCAAATCTGGGTTACCTGCCACTCTCTGAGGCTTGGCTTGGTTGGTCTGACTCTGCTTGCTGGGGATCAGAGCAGCTTCGAGTGAATCACTGTCACCAGCCGAGCAGAGCAAACAGAAGCGACTTGCAACCAAGTACTGATGGCACGACCTAGTTCCTGTGGGCAACCTTACCCAACCCAACAGGATGCTGGTGAGGCAACCTCACCTTCCAAAGAGAGAAAACAAGCGTGGGAGAAGATTAGAAGTAAGAGGGAAACTCAGTCACAGCCAGAACCCAACCCCCCACCCGACCCCAGCCTGCTGAATAGAAATGAATGGTCTCACTAGAAATCATACGCTGCAAGGAAACAAGCCGCAAGAACAAAGCATCAGTGAAATGCGCAGAACCCCGTATCTGCGCTGTTTGCACAGAGAATTAGCTTTTGCATGCACGCGTGCGTGTGTGCACACACAGACACATCGCCAGGAGAAACAATCCCGTTCGCTAATTCTACCCTGTGCTACGAGCCATCTGCGGCGGGGGAGGAAACAGCACTGCCCCAATCAGGGACCTGCAAGCATGGAAATTATAAGCAGAGGGGACACAGCAGCCAGAAAACACATCCTTTGCTCCCAGCTTCTGCTCTTTCCTCAGACAGTGCATCCACGTGAGGTTTAAGTGTCAGAGAGCAGCACTTTGCCGAACTTCTCATGGGTGGCTGTTCTTCAGCTGGAGGAAGGTCCCATCCGAGAGCCCCCTGCCCTGCCGCTGAATCGCCTCCGGGCAATTTCATCACGTTATCCACAGTTTTAGGGGGAGGTTTGCACGAAACAATCAAGCTCCTGAACAGAAACCAAAGCAACCCAAAAGCCAGGCTGCAAACCTGAATGAGAACGAAACCGCGAGCCAGTCCTGAAATAAAGCACTAAAACCCCGAAGTGAATTCCTCTAGCTCAAGAGATCCCTCTCGCTCTCGAAGAGGAAGCGTACCTTGAACAAAAAGAAAATTGCTATTTTCTAGATTATCGGGGGGAAAGGAAAGCCAACAAAGATACACCTGCCCTAAACCAACAGCACTTTCAAAGTTGCCCAAAGTTTGCCCGAGGCTAAACCGGCAAACCCCCGCGCCAAAGGAGCGGGCACCGGGGGAACCCCGGCCCCGCCGCCGCCGGGCTCAGCCCCGCCGCCGTCCCGCCGCCGCGCACCGGCAGCACTCACCGCGGAGAAGAGGCAGCCGAGCAGCGGCACCACGACGCCCAGGACCGCGTACTCCATGGTGCCCGCGCCGGAGCAGAGGACACCCCGCACCGCAAGGTCCCGGCGGCGCGGCCGCGGGCAGCGCGGCGCTCCGCTCCCGCCTCCGGGCTGAGCGCATCCAGGGAGGGAGGGCGGGAGGGAGGGGACACCACCGCGCCCGCTCCGCGCCCGCTCCGCTCCGCTCCGCCGGAGCCGGCCGCGCCACCGCCCCCGGCCGCCTACCCTGAGCGGGGCGGGGCGGCACCGCCTCCCGCCCGCCGCCCGCCCCCCCCCGCCCCAGGTGCCGCCGGGCCCGCGGGGAAGCCGCGCTCCCCGGGGTGTCCCCTCCTTCCTTCTCCTTCCCCCCTTTCTTCTCTCCTTTCCCCCCCTGTTTTCTGCCTCCCCCTTCCTTTTGCCCCTTCTTCTTCTCCCGTTTATTAATTTTCCCTTCTTTTGCCTCTTCCTCCTTTTTTCTCCTCTCTTTTTCTCCTGGATTTTCCTCCTTTCCCCTTCCTTTCTCCCTTTTTCCCTCTTTCCCTTTTCCTTCCCCCCTTTTTTCGCTTTTAATTTTTTCCCTTTTCATTTTTGCCCTTCCTTTTTTTCCTATTCTTTCCCTTTTTTCTTTCTTTTGCTTTTCCTCTTTTTCTTCTCTTCCCCCTTTCTCCCACCTTTCCTGTTTCCCATTTTTCCTTTTCACTGTTTTCCTCCCTCTTACCTTTTTCCTGTTTCCCTTTTTCCATCTTTCTTTTATCTTCTCCCCTTCTATCCCTTCCCCCCTTTTTCTTTTTTCCCCATTTCCTTCTTTTTCCCCATTTTCACCGTTTTGCCCTTTTTACCCCTTGCCCGCTTTTTACACCATTTCACCCTTCCCCTCCCTTTTCTGCTCCCCACTTATTTTCCTTTTTTATTTTCCTTCCTTTCCTTTTTACTTCATTACTTTCTCTCCTTCTCACCTTTCTTTTCTTTTTTGCCTTTTTTTGCCCCCTTTGTTTTTTATTTTTAATTTTTTAAATCATTGCAATGGGCTGGAAAGAAACCGAGGCTGAGGAAAGCAGCAAAGCTTGATTTTCAGTGTTCGCCCACCAGCCGATGCAGTCACTGTGGGGTTCCTCCCGTTCCAGAGCCAGAAGCTTGCAGAGCCACAGCCTGCAGGGCAAAAGCATCTCGCCTCTTTGCAGAGCCTGGGGCTCCCTGCTGGGTTCAGCCCTGGGAGACACTGAGGAGGGTGATGGGAAATGGTCTTGTTAGTGGGGGTGGTAGTTAGAGGCACAGGAGATGGGCCCAGGAACTGCCATGAGCTCTACAAGTGGGTTGAGTCGTGCTGCGAAAGCGACCCAGCACTGCCGGGAAAGGAGAGGAATGGCTGGTTGGGGCATTTGGCTTCCTCTGAAATAGCTGCTTGGTTGGAAGGGGTTAGGTGGACCAAAGTTTGCAAATCCCAGCCCTGTTCAGTGAATCTGTATGTCCTCTCTCTGTCCTTCTCCCCAGAAAAACAGAAAAAACTTCCAAGGTGCAGGTCAGTGACACGACATTTCTGGGTTTCTTATTTTGGAAGAACAGCTCAAGACCAGATTGACCTGCATTTTTGATGCAAATGTGGAAATCCCTCCCCTCTCCAGCATGATGTGGAGCATTTAATTTCATATTAAGGGCAACGCTCTTTTCAACTCAAGAGGAACCACAGGTATAGGCTTGCTTTAGCGTGGAATCCCAAACAAGCCCCATAAATAAAGGTAACAACAAGAAAAATAATATACTCCTTGCCGTTCTTTTCTCCCCAGTCCTGCTAGATTTTCAGGCTCAAACAGATGGACAGATTTGTTGTCTTTTAAACAACCTGCTGAGGAGAGAAAACAAGATCCTCGTATTTGGGAGGCCCTGGAGACAGCTCCCTGATTCCAGGCTGTTCAACTTACTGACACGACCAGGAAACCTGCCATTTTTAGGGAAAGGGCTTAATGGGTTAAAATACTAAAGTTATATCCAGTCTCTAGCTCTTCTTAACAAACCACTAAAACATTCACTTTTTAAAGGTAACACGCAAAGGGTGAGAAAAAACAGTTTAGTGTCTTCCCCGTCCCCCGTCCCCCCCACCTTTACCTATGGAAAGACTTGTGCTTTTGTTGGTATCTGAAAGACTTTTTTTCCCTTTTCTTTTGCATTTGATATGAAAAATCCCAGTCCTGTCTCTCGTTTCTCATCGTAGGCCTGATGGTGGCTTAAAATTGCCAGTGTAGAAAGAGGGCCAAGATGTTAATTACATCAATTAGTTGTACAATGATTTGAACACGCAACAAAGCTATATAAAGCTCAGTTCGGATCATAAAATGACAGGGGAATGGCCGATTAGCTGGTCACTGCCTCTCGCCGCTAATAATAGCCACTTTATGTTTGCTTATTTCATTCATTCATGCAGCCTGAACGATTTCAAGTAGCCTGTTAAAGACAGATTTCCCTCGGGGGGAGAGGCGGAGGTATTGGCAGATGTTGCTCTTTAGTTTCTTTGCGGAGAGTGAACCTGAAGGGTTTGTGTCTCGTGACAGTGATTTTACAGGAAAAGTCTCAACCACTGTCGAATGGTACGTTTTGCCCTACGGACTGCGCTGGGTGTAGGTCCAGCAGGTCTGATGGCCTGTAGGCATCAAGTGAACTCCACGGTGCCGGGAGCAGCTCTTGTGTTTGATTTGAACCCACCTCCTGCTCAGTTCATCCCATGCCCCCAAATCTTACGCTGCCAGTGAACACGTATTCCCTTCTCCATGTGGCTTAAGATTTTGTATCAGTCCCTCTTTTGCAGGCTGAAAAGCCCCATGCTCTCTGGCCTGGAGCCTGTGCCATACGTTTGGCATCCTTTTTGCCCTCTTCTGTACCCGTTCTTGACCCTGTGTATCCTCTCTGGGACAAGGACGGGAGCCAGAAGTATTAAAAACATCGGTGCACTGTGGTTTTATGGAGTGGCATAGTGATGGTTGTGGTTTAAACCTTTATTTTTTGCCTTAGGTGGGTGGGGACAGGAGCATTTAAGTATTAAGCTGACTTACTGATATATTATGATACCAAGATGTATTTTCCCCAGAGGATGGTTCTGTTTTGAGCCTATCTCTGTGTAAATCAATTAGATATGTTGTCTGAGATTTTGATCATTTGCTTCACTTTCCATTAAACTAAGCTTAGCTGATGAATTCAGTTTATTTAATTGTGGATGTTTAGAATTTAAATATTGCCACCTGAGCACATTTTATCTAATCTATTTTGCATCCTTTGGGATCAAGTGGCTTGTGCCCTGGCCTCTATTGTCTACATTGAACAGATCTCTACTGACTGTAAAGGGATTTCTTATGACAAGCATGAAATGTGGGCGTTCGTAGGTAGACATCTTCAGTCACCACTTGAAGTCAGCCTACATCCCTAAAACCTCTTTGCTGAATGACTTTCTTGGCAGATGTAAACAGCTGATGAGGTTTCATTCAGTGTAGCTAGGGCTTCAAACATCCAACTGAACCTGAATTATCTCTGTCCTCACCATTCACAATTCAGATTACTCTGTACCAAGCCCGGCAAAAAGAGTTAAGAATCATGGCCATGGCACTTCAATAAAAAATATTTCATGTGTGTACAGGGAGATACTATGTTATGGTGAAAAAGCTTTCAAAAGTGAAGAAAGATAAACAAGGTGCTAAAACTGAAATGAGCTGTCTAATGTATTTGTATACAGTTGTCAGCTTTATGAACAGTCCATAAAATATATATTGTGAACCCCTTTTATAGCTTACATATTACTATCAAAAGCAGAGAAGTTAAAACAACTGAAACGCTAACCGGTTGTTTCAGTGAGTGAATGATGAGACTGAACATAGGAAAATCGTATTCGATTTGATGGTTCCACAAGAGCGATTGCACAAGCCAAAAATACCGGGAAGGGCCAGTCTTTCAGCTGGTGTAAATCAGCCATATCATATCATGTCATATCATATCATATCCATGGGATTTTCTTGGGTTTTTTTTACCATCTGGTGGTCTAATCCTCTGAAAATAGATCATACTTACCTTTTACTCAAGCAGTATTGCACTATGAGATTATTAACAATTATTATTAGTTTTTATATCTGTATTTGTTTCATGCGTGCAGCCTCCAGTTGTGGGTCGGGATCATACCGTGCTGTACTAACATTGAAAAAAAAGTTTTTACTCTGTCAAGCTTATGATGTTAGTAAAATACAAGATACAGAAGGTGGACTCAGTCTCAGTGAGGCAGTACTGTCAGTGTGATAGGTTATAGGTTGCAACACTGTTTCCTGGCCTGTTCTCAGTTTTTTTTCTGGCTGAAGAATATACAAACAGGGTATTGTCCTTTCAAAACTTATGATCTTTGAGTGATACTAACCGCACTTTGGCTAGAAGCACTGTGGGCATAAGCATAGGTGCAGCTAAGTCCTCTAGTCTGTTGTATAAATGTTTACTGAAGTCTTCAACATGTCACTGTGATTTGTTCACTTTTTTTTTTGTGAGCAGAGCAAACGAGATAACCCTTAGGATCTCAGTAGATGAGACCATTAAGGAACGGGACACAGAGAAAAATTATAAGCTCTGATTAAGACAGAGGAATCTAATAATCACACTACATTTAGTTTGTGCACAAATCCAGCGAACATCATTTGCCATGCCTGAGTTCCACCACCAGAAAAAGCTGTTTTTTGAGAATGTGTACTCTCCATTCTCCTACCTTAATTGTGATCTTAATTCTAAATACCTCCCTGCAAAGCATCTTTCCTCCACTTACCCTCTGCTTTGAGTTCTCTCCACGTATCAACACCTTGCTCCGTAAGTGGATGTCATCTACAAAGGTTCCTTAAAGGTGAACCTTCAGCCATGAAGATCACTGCCCCTGGAGCAGAAATGTTGCTCCTGGCTGTGAGGCCAACCATCTAGAGCACTGCTACGGCATTGTAAATGGTTCAGATAAGAGCCGTGAGAGCAAGGGAGTATTGGAAGACTCCTTCCCTCTTGCAATGAATGATGAGCTCCATCTGCTTGGTTTTATATCTAGGAGGTGAATGGAGCCTCAAGTCAATGGAGCCTCAAGAGATATTCAGCAAGTCAAATGCCTGTGCAAGATGAGCTGAATTGCTCTCCAGGCCCCACCGACTGGACTGACCAGCTCTCCACTGGCTGCTATGGGACTTTAGACAGTGTCAACACTGAGATTCAGGTTCCTGGATCTGGGGCTGAATCCCACCCAAGGAGTTCAGTGACTCTGGTTATTCTGAGAATCAGAGGAGCAGCTCCTGGTGGTCCCTGTTCATCTCCTAGTTATGTCTCTGCTCTTCAGTGGAGCACAGAGAGTTCTGAACTAGGTACCCAGCTAGCACAGCAGCACAGTTCAGTGTGGCGTGGCCTTGTGTGAAGACACTAGTGTGGCCCTAGGTGAAATCTAGAGCAAGTTGACCACCATCCAGCAGGGCTAAAAGCTCAGACCCTCTTCCCTTTCTGTCCCCAGCTGTCCCCAACAGTTACCCAGTGGAGAAGTTCTCCTCGAAATCTCCACCTGTGCAATGTCATAGCCTCATAAAGCTATGAGAGCAGCAGAAGTGGATACATCAGAGCAGAACGTGAAACATCTGAAGAGCATAAGTGGAATATTTCAGTTAAAAGGATCTACTTGATACAAGCAGTCTACAATCTTGTCCTTGGTCTCTGGGGCAAGGGCAAATTATCCAGCTCCTGTTGCTCACCTCACTCTATAAACTAAAGATAGTAATAATTACCTACGAAACTCCCAGGAGAGTTAAGGATTAATTGCTTCATAGTACTCAACATTTATTTTCACACAATCAATGCCACTGGGAGCAGAAAAATAAGCTTTGCAATTACTATTACATATCCACAGGGGACCATTCACTCATGAAGTACTTGGATAAAACAGTTCTCTTAAAAATAATTAAAAAAAAAAATCTTATTTATGTTTGGGCATAAAAAGAGAAACTCTTCAGGCTCAGGAAGAACAAACCCAAAAAACCTATGCAAACAAACAAGCAAACAAGCAAGAACGTTCTCTGAACCCAAGGTGGCATTCTCCTGGAAATGAAATGAATTAAGGTGAGTAGAAAACTATGCATTATTAAAACAGCGCTATTTACACTGGGAGCATGGTAAAACCGCTCCAGGGTACATGACGTGCTGAAGACACAGAGGAAGCAGGGTGCCTGCCTCTCCCTCCCTACTGTCTCCTTAGAGCTTTGCAGAGCAAAGGAAGAGAGAGGAGGCAGTAATGGCAGTGTTATGTGTGCAAAAAGCTGATAAGCAGAATACCTAGCATCACCACAACCATATTTCTTAAGATAAACTGTGTCCGGGGGAAGTAGGTTTCCTCCTAGGTCACAGCCACCATGAAGAAGCATTTTGCTCTCACAAAGAAGAGTCTGGCAGCGGAAGCCACGTGAGGAAGGGCACCCAACTTCTTGATTGACACCAGAGATTATACAAGCTAAAAGGTTGTGCTGAAACATGACGCTCTAGAGACTTGAGATAAAGGCTCCAACTTATCATTAGAGGACGTGACACAGCTGATGTTTTTGTGGACAAGGCAGGAAATGGAACATTTTACACAGCCTGGTCAGATGCATCACAGAGCTGCTCTGTACAGAGAGTATTTGCTGCTGGTGTCCATAGATCAAACGCCAAACAGTTTCTGACTGGGTGATGAGAACCTCTGTGGCTAATATCATGAACTGTGTTTAAGACCTTACCAGCTGAAAACAGGAATTTTTACACTGTAACTAATTTCAGTGATAAATGTTGGTTTATGTTGTAAATAAATGCTGTAAGTCGTGGTGTAAACTGACAAGCGCAATACATAGTGAATAATAGATTCAGGGCTCTTCCAAGCTGTCTGCTTGTACTTGATCTCCAAGATCCCAGCTTTCATCCACCTCTGTCTTTACCAGCTGTGGACAAAATCTCCAAAACCCGTGAGACTGGATATGTCTGAGTTTACTGGGAGCCTGAAACCAGTTTTAAGAAGTCTGAACCGCCACATTTGTCTCAGCAAGAATTAAAGTGGAAAATGGTGACATTTCAAAAGTCAACACTGTTCATTGCCTTCATGCTATTAATGAAGATCTACATGGTCCGTCCAGCTGGTCTGGGCACCGTGAGTGCTGGAGCCTTGAGGGGTCTGGCAGAGCCATGGGGGACAGTGGACTCTGATTTATAGAATCATAGAATCATAGAATAGTTTGGGTTGGAAGGGACCACTAAAGGTCATCTAGTCCAAGCCCCCTGCCGTGGGCAGGGACATCTTCAACTAGAGCAGGTTGCTCAGAGCCCCGTCCAACCTGACCTGGAATGTTTCCAGGGATGGGGCAGCCACCACCTCTCTGGGCAACCTGTGCCAGTGTTTCACCACCCTCAGCATAAAAAATTCCTTCCTTATATCTAGTCTAAATCTACCCCCCTTTAGTTTAATGCCTTTTTTTTTTTTTTTAGGACAAGGGGAAGCCAGACCCCAGGAAGGAGGTAGAGAGCAGGAGCTGGTGCCCAGCAGAGCATTTGTGGCCACACTGCAGAGCACTATCCCATTTTTTTACACCTGCTGGTCTGAGTTACCTTTTTTCTCTTTCTTAAGTCCAGACCCAGTGTCCTGGTTTCGGCAAGGATAGAGTTAATTTCCTTTCTAGTAGCTGGTACAGTGTTTTGGATTTAGGATGAGAACAAAGTTGATAACACACCGATGTTTTAGTTGTTGCTAGGTAATGCTTACACTAGCCAAGGACTTTCCAGCTTCCCATGCTCTACCGACTGAGCAGGCTGGAGGTGCACAAGAAGCTGGGAGGGGGCACAGCCAGGACAGCTGACCCCAACTGGCCAAAGGGACATTCCATACCATGGGACGTCATGCGCAGTACATAAACTGGGGAAAGCTGGCCGGGGGGGCCGCTGCTCGGGGACTGGCTGGGCATCAGTCGGCGGGTGGTGAGCAATTGTACTGTGCATCACTTGCTTTGTGTATTATTATTATTATCATATTATTATTATCATTTTATTTCAATTATTAAACTGTTTTTATCTCAACCCACGAGTTTTTCTCACTTGTGCTTTTCCAATTCTCTCCCCCATCCCACCGGGTGGGGGGGAGTGAGCGAGCGGCTGCGTGGTGCTTAGTTGCCGACTGAAATTAAACCACGACACCCAGCATAAGGAAAGGTCCAGCTGACATTCAAAGCACTGAACATACACCAGAACACTCACTGGGATTTATCTGTCACAAAAGCTCCTGCGATTATTTTTTTTTATTATTATTTTCCACTCTTCTAAAATGAACAGCAAACTCAGTCTGCCTTCATTCCGCTCTTTTGCATGCAAAGAGGGAACTCTTTCATCTCAGCAGACAACGGCCTTGGTCCTTTCAGCTGTGTTCAAGTCAATTGCTTGCACAAGAGCGGTAGGCTTGGTTGGCGGCTGGCCAGCCGTGCGGTACGCCCCGACCATGCAGGCTTTTCCCCAGCAGCGCTGGGCTACCTGCAGGCAGCGGTCGGGCAAACGGCACAGAGATCACAGGGTCTCACTGGAGCCTGGGGCTCGGGCACGGCGATGGAGAATAGGGAGAGGGGAATACAGCCCCCTCTTCCCCCCAAACAGAAGGGTTTTTTTGCAGCTCAGTAGGAAACCACCTGAGTCTGAAACTTGCTGTCTCTCATGCATCTCCAAAATCTGGTTGTTTCCAAAGAAAGAAATTAAATCAGAGACTCTCTGAGTGGTTAATGGGAAAGTATCTGCCTGCTTGGAGGACTCTCCCGTGAGCTCACTGTCCCACACCCCAAACAAACCAATGCCGCTGTCATATCAGTGAAGAATGAATTTCTGCAGCCCCCTGGGTTGTTTTTTTTTTTTGGCAGTCGATGAACACCCTTTGTAAGACTATTGATTTTTCATCTGTTTGTTTAGCTGGGATATCCCTTGTTTCCAACTCAAACCTGCTATTCAAAATCCTTCTTGCAGCAAAGAAATGAGAACAGCTCTGCTTGTCCCTTTTCACTCAGAGTTATAATCTGTTGGAGAGGAAGAGTCCAACCAGGTATTACGGTTGGGAGCTCTTCCTCCATTCCTTCTTGCTATGAATCAGATATTAAAGACTTACTGTCTGCTGCAGTTCAGGTCCCTTGGTTGAGCTGCTGAATATCACAATTAAGGGTTTATGCTGCTTGCTTGATTCCCTCATCTGATGCATTTCTTCTCATCTGCTGCCTCCAGGATATATTTTGTGCAAGCAAATTAAGCGTCCTTACTATATGTTAGCAAAACATTACATCTGCTAATGAAGAGAAGTGTTATGTTCTAAGTCCCTTCAACGCATATGAAAAATAAAACAGTTTCTGGGGGGAATAAGAAATGACAGTTCATTCTCTTGAATGAATGCTGTCTGGGAAGAATTTGTCTGACATAAATGTAATTTTCCAGACCATTTTGAGGTTTTTTTTTTTTTTTTCCCAGAAAACTCTTCTTTCCTTGTAAGCAGAAAATAGTTTCATGCTCAAAACCTGCCAGACTGACTATACAAAACAGGGAAACCCTCTTCTAATCCAGGGGTATTTGCAGACTAAATCGCGTTAGATTTAACCGGATTGACAACAATAGATTTTCCATGGTTCCTGTCATTTTTTGACAGTGTAAATGCCAATGACATAAAGATATTCCAGAAGCAATCATTTCCCCAGAGAGGTCCCGTTCTCATTTTCTGTATCAAGAGATGAATGACAATGAAGGAGTTAAAGTGTATGGCATTACTTTGATGCATGAGAATTGCAACCATCTTCCGGGAGGTTTGGCACTGGCTTTTTCAGGGAAAAAGATTTTAAACTGTGGATGCTGCTGTAGCCATCTAGAAAATATCAGGCATATAACGATATGCTTCCCATGGAGAGCTAAACATTATCCAAGAAGATGACATAATATATGTCGAGGGAAGTGAAACATCAGGCTCCAGTGTTTTTGAGTTAAGATAATGGCATTGAACTTATTAAGCTTTCCTGATGTGTAGGCTCTGTGCTGCTGTCTCCTGTACTACCTGGTGACTCCGAAAGGGATTTCACAGAGAGGTGACCGGCCTTTCTCAAGGGCGGAAGAGTTTGGTACTGGATTTTGCCTCCGAGGTGCTACATTGCCGTGCCTTGGAATGGCTCCCCATGTATTAAAGGCTCGGCGTAGCCCCAGTGAGGCTCACTGGGGTTCAACAAAGTTTTATTTATTTGCTTCAACAAAAAATATGACCCTTGGCATTTATAACATCAGTCTTCTCCCTAAACGCTACCTTATCTCTCTATTTACACTCAGTCCTCCGTGTTTTTAAGGTGTCTTCATTTCTGTGTCCACCTCTTGGATTGTAAACCTTTCAGAGCAGAGTAGGTTTTCATATTCGTGTTGCATGCTGCGTCAAACATATTTTGGATAGCAAACTAGTACTTCGGCTAGCAATAGCAAAGAGCAATCACTCATGCTCCACAATTTCATGCGGGGGGGGAGTGGCATCTGCGTACTTGTTCATCCTGGGCTGGAGATGATAGCCTGAAAACTGGGCTCTATGCAGTTGGCAAAGGAACAAATATTCTAATGCAAATATTGAGGACAGCATCAAGCATTCATGGATATGCTTATGGGAAATTTTGTTCTCAGGTACCCAAGTTTTTGGTCACAAGTAAGACAGGGGACCGACCTTTTTAAACAAATACCTCTGCTGACCCCATTGAGATCCTACTATCTTCAGGCATTCATAGCAGGCAAGATTCCCAGGAGAAACGGGGTGATGGATGTGTTTTGCACATCAAACAACCCATTGACAAGAGCAGCTGGGCTAGAAAACTTACAATATCTTTTCCCTCCTTAATGCCACTAGTTCTCTGAGGGTGAATTCAAAGGCAGCTGTGCCATATCTCATGCTGTTTGGGGAGGTGAGTGGGTTGTACTCACTCTGCAGTGAGTCATCCCCATCTTGTTTAACTGCAGCTTACCAATTTTCGTTTGTTTATGTGTGTGTTCCAGGCATATCTGATTGATGATGCATGCAGCTCTGGAAACTTACTGCATCAAGTCTCCACACTTTCCATCAAAGTTTTTCAGCAGTATGGGTGGAGACCAGAGGTCATAGCATCAGATACGCAGATACAATTTGTAGATCTAAAGATATTCTGATTGACCCACTTAACCACACCCAGGTCAAACCAAGGTTCTCTGCTACCCTGTATACCAAGGATGACTATAAAATGTGAGACCGTAATCAACTCCAAAATGAAATCCAGTCTTCCAGTTTGCTTACAAGTGAGAAACTAATAATTGTAAACAATGTAAAGCTAACAAGTAATCTCTTAATTGGGGGTTATAATCAGCTAAGTCTTCATTTTAAGAAATTATCCACAGTCAGGGAAAAAAAAAAAGTAGACTTTTCTAAATTTCAGTTACTCAAATCCTATTGAAGTTGGTGGGATTATCGTTAAGTGCTTAAAGCTAAACGTCTATTCAAACAGTTTCCTGTTTGGGGACTTACTCAGGGTTTTCCTGAGCTGAGTCAAAAGTGTCCCAGATCAGATAAATAGGACTGTATATGAGAACAACCAGTCAGGCCCAGACAAGAGTGAAGCATAATATAAAGAGTTAGTTATCAACAGTGGCTGTCTCCTATCTTCTCTCTGCTGCCAGCGCATGCCACACTTGCAAAGCACAGGCTGCATAAGGCACTCTGCAAGGGAGACAGCTGGTTTTAACTCTTTAGTGCAAGCAGGCTGAAACCTGTTTCACCTTAAGGAGTAGTGATGTCACTTTATACCCCCTCTGATAACCTCCTTTCCTCCCTGCAGGGATTGTCATTGTCAAGGCCGCGGAGCTTGAGCCTTTGCTGAGGCAGTCCCCAGCAGGATGAGTTTCACAGCAAGGAAATCTCTGTGCTTTTCATGTTGTGCAAGGCTTGGTCTGTTCCTGAACAGCAAAAGGGCCCTGTAATAAATGTCGGTATTTACATGTGTTTCTTTAATTGTGGCCACAAAAGCAAGCACACTCCCTGTTGAAAGCCGGCCTGTAAATAGTGAAGTGTTATCACAGTGCACCACAGTTTGCATCTTCAGATAATTTTCTGGCTTTACTGGAGTCACTGTGTCTTTTGCACATAAAAAAGAGCATTGCTCCTTTACACAACCTCTTTGTTGGGCTTTCTGGGTGGAATTTGTTTGCTTAAACATAGGCTGACAATGTCGTTTGGGATGCTCCATCGTAGCTGTGTGAGTGTGGTAAACACGATACAGGATCTACAGGATTTGCAATACATCTGTGCTATTCCGGACAGGCAACGAAGGCTGGGCAAGATGCAAGTACTGTGTTGGAATAAGTGTTGCTCTTTCAAACTGTCATGGTTCTTGAGCTATGGGGCACGATGTTACAGGTGTTCATATGCCTCCCCAGGCTTTTAAAAATCATTGGGAGTTTAATCACTTGAATCCAGGGAATGATGTAGCTCATCCTGATGTAAACATCTGAAACAGCTCAGGTGAATCCTCTTAAAAAAAAGCTTATGCAGCTCAGGGTTGACTAGTTCGGGTGTAGAAGCCTAGACCGTAGATGTCTAAAGCTGGGTGACATAGATTTCACTGGGATTCAGGGGTTTGTTGTCTCCAGCTGTCTAGCTTAACAGCAAGCACGTGTGGGACCCACTCATCTTGACCACAGTCTAGACCTTTCTCGCTGGTAATGCTCTCATCTAGGAGTATTTGGTCACGGCTAGTGGTATCTCCTCCAGATGTGCCCTGTGCTCTGGTTTTGGCCACGTAGTAGGTCACTTCAGGCATTAAAATTGTGGACTGAATGGAAATCTTGATGCTGAAATGCTCCCAGACACTGTGTTGTTGAGGGTTTAATTCAGAGAGACAGCACAGCCTGTGAACCAGGACCCTCAATTCAAATCTGGCACAGTTCTTCACTTCAGTTATTTCAGCAAGCTGACACTTCTCCTTTTTATCCCTTCAATTTGCTTAGCTTTTAGGCTTATTTGTCCAATCCATAAAGCCGATAAGTGCAATGGTTATACAAACAATAACAATCTGAGCTGAAATTATTTGCTTGGATTGCCTTCTGCTTTGAGTTGGGAAACAGGAAAATAGTTATCTGTGGGCTCCTTCAAAGGATGGTCATCCGCTTGAAATCCACTTCTACAAGCACGAGACTTTGGTTTTGGTACATAATTAAACAAGATAAATTATCTTAAAAACTGTAGATACATTAGTGTAACCCTTTATATTCCATTCGTTTCCAAAGCCTATCAAGACTTTTCAATTTCTCTATTGTTTAAAAAGAGGGAAAAATAGAGGCAGATAGCTAAAAAATCTATGATTGTCATTAGAAGGATCTAAAAAAAATCCTTTTCTTACCTAGCCAGGGGTAATAATCACCTTGTGGAAGCAATCTGAAGAATATTTATAGAGGCTGAGCCATAAAACCTTGACATACTATGTATTTATGATCCTCTTCCACATGTATCTCATAACAGTGATAATATTTGCATAGATACACCATGGATATCTTGAGACAGCTTTTATTTTCAGGCCTATGAACTTTGCATGCACTGCAGTGAGCTCTGTGTGGCAAAATACTTTGACTGTGCCCATGTGATTTCCAGGTCTGCTGCTCAACATCGTCACAAGGTGTGTCTGCTCAGGGCTCAATTTCTGGCTACTGGGCTGATTCACGTGGTACGGCAGGGAGTGCCAGGACTCTGCTCTCCCACGCTGGCCAGGCAATCCCACCGGGCTGGGCTCCAGCGCTGCAGAAATGTTTCAAGTCCTTCATATTTGCACAGAAGGTGGTTTAAGGAAAGCACTATCTGGAGTTCAAGAGGTGGCTAGGCTGTCATGCAGACATAGCCAGCATTCAAATGCTCATTCTAATCAGCACACTATTTATATCCTCGGGCAATTATTCATGAGTATGCCACATTGATAAGCTAGATCAACAGATGAAAGATTGATTACAGTAGAGGTACCAGGGAAACCTCACACCAGCATGATGAGAAAGGAATCCAAAGCAGAACCCAACCTTCTGGCCAGACTTAAGGGAACACAGATTGCGTCCTCAAGAATGGGATGTGTTTTTCCACAATGAGCTGAAACAGCTCCTAGAGGATGATCCTGTTTTGATCCGAGCAGGGTAGACCATGATCTCCTTCGACTGACAAACACCCGCAAGTTGGGTCTCTCCTAGGAAGTGCAGTATTATGTACACTCTCCAAAGCTACTTTGGGAGGTGGTAAGTAGACCAGAGCTTTACAGTGAAATGAAAACAGGAGGGAAGCATGATGCTCCTGATAACTAATTAATTGGTAAACTAATTGGCTGATTAACTTGGGCACATCACCACAATGATGTGATTAGTTTACTTCTTATACCATACCTGGCTGGTCTGCCAATGTTTTGAATATCTCTGTTCAGGTTTGAGGTGTGTTTTGTTGCCATTTCAAAACAGCCACGATAGCTGTCTCATTAGTTATGAGCAGAGGAGGCCATCTGCAAAGTCAGCACTCTAATAGTATGTCAGTGACAATAACCTCTAATAGCAATCTGGCATGCTGCAATATCTTTAGTTGTAGATACGTCCAAAGCCATGGTTCCATGTGCAGAACCGTTTACCATATGGGTATCTGGAAATTTATGAGGCACCACCAGTCATATTTAATTCACATTAATCTCCAGTGAAGTCATTGGAATCATAAGTGGGATGAATCTCACTCAGACGTGGTACAGAAATGGAATCAATTTCAAAAATATAGCCAGTTTTTCATCAAAACCTCTATAAAATCAATCTTCCACTTCAGAATGTAGCCCAAAGGCTTGAAGCTCACTGAAATTACTCAAATCCAAAAAGAATGTTTAATTACATGCTCATTTGGGAGGAAAAATGTAAGACTGTGTCCCTAGATTCGTTTTTCAGGCTAATTTAGTAGTCTTTGTATTGAACATTCTCTTTTGATGCTGGACTTTAAAAAATATCCAACATGGAAATTTGCCTTGTGAAGGCTCCATTTCAATTATAGCTGTCTAAGTAAAATTTAAATAAGATGTTACTATACTGGATCAAATCATGGTCTGTCTGGTCCTGTCTTTGCTGTCTTTGATAGTGACAAGCATGTGGCAGACCTTTCAAGTTACTGGAAACCTGATGCAAGATATACACTGGGCTGTGTCACGGAGACAGTCAGCTGTTCGCGTCATGAGTGCACACTTTCTCTATGGAGCCATGTGATGGACATGGTCTGAGGTCACACAGTAAGGATAAAACCTGTAATAGTAGGCCATTATTGGGAAATGAGCTTTTTAATGTCACTTTCCTTGCCATGTAGCAAGTCACCGTGGTCTCTTTCTTCCATTGAGACCTCAAATGCAAGGAACAGTTGGCTGGTCTACTGATATCAATGCCTGATGCATGGGATCCTCCAGTGGGAGCAGAGCAGGGTTACTGCACCACAAACACATGACATCCTGGGACAAGGTGAGTGGGTCAAAGACGGGACATTTAAAAAGTGTGTCTTATGATTACAGCATAAAATGGGACAGGTCTGGTTTGGTTGCAGGTAGGAAGGAGTCATGAAGCAGTCAGCTCTGAGACAATTTAGCCGCATGAGTAGTTTCTTCCTAATCCTCGTTCCTTGGTTGTTTTATCTCTGAAGTGGAGAATGTAAATCCTTCTCCCAAAACTCTCCAGTATTTTTAAATCATAGTATTTAACTCTACATATGTTTTTAAAAATCTTGGCTGACTTCAGTTCTATCTTGCAGAAATTGGTTACGCTGGCTGCCTGTGTGGGAAAGTAGTCCCTTGAATCAGCTCATATTTCAGAGATTTTCATGGATTTAAAGGCCAGATGGGATCATTAGCTCATCCACCCTGATCTCTTACATAGTATGTGGGATGGGATTCACCTCACCATTATTTAAACAGTGAAGTTAGAGATAGAATACCTTGCTCTAAAATGAGCTGGTTTCCATCTGCTCCTTTTACAGTCAATGGAAAAGGATTATTCCCTGCATAGGGTAATTCATTCTTCTTTATGATAGATTTTGAGTCTAGGATGTATAAATTACTGGGACTGTGGACTTCTTACAGTGAGTTCACTAAATCGTCTTTGGCTGAGGCATAGCTCCAAGGAAGGTGAGCAGTTTGTGCCTGAAAGTGTCAAGAGATAGAGAACCCACCGCTTTCTTTTCTTGTGCTACTGATTTCTCAACCTTGTTGTTAGAAACCAAACTCCAAAGGTATTGTTGACTGGATTGACATTGACTATAAAGGGAACCTCATGTAAGTAGCTCAAGGGGAGATATGTGCCTTCTAGTATGATGAATCCATCCCCATTCCCTGTTTCTGGCTGCCTCATCTCCCAAAAGATTGAGTAGACAGTGAGAGATCTTCAGAAGTGGGTGATAGCAATGACCATTGACAGGGAAAGATTTCCACAAGAGGCAGAGGGAAGGCAGGGCGCGAGGAGATGAATGTGAAGGGATGTGATAGAAGAATACAAAATGAGTATTGAGAAAATGTGCATTGAGAAAAATCAGGCACACTGATACTAAAACAAGAAGACTGATAAAAGTGAATGGCGACTAATTTAAAATTAGTAAAAGGAAGTTTGTTTAATTACAGACAATAAATAACCTGAGGAATTAATTGCCACCAGATAAATTAACGCCAAATGCAAGGTTAAGAGGGAGAGCACATATCTGTAGGTGGCATTTATGGATGACCATGTTCCACTAAAAATTAGTGGATAATGGGATATATCTGCAGCAGTGTTAAATAGAATAAATAACTCATACTTCAGAGTACAAACTAATAGCAACGATAGGGTACAAATGAACAAAAAGGTAGCAGGATCTGTACTTTTACTGGCAGCTTCTTCTGAAATATGTAGTATTGGTCGGTGCTTGAGACAGACCTGCCTGTGAAACTGATATTCTTCTCTGCCACATTACCCGAGCGTATTACAGTGTGAATGAATGATTTTTTATAATGCCTTTTTGGAGTAGGAAATAACTACACGGATGGAGAAAAGCCATGGAAAAGGAAAGGAATACACTCACATGTCCTGATACAGATTAATTCAGACACCATGCCTAACTCTTTTCATTGACTATACAGTTAAATGGAAATAGGAGCCCTAAACTTTGAGTAATTTGTTTTGCTCTCTTGAACAAAAAGGCTGTGGGATTTGTAATTAGGATGTTGAGTACCTGTAACAGATGGTCTGATTAGAGCCTTTAAGGATTTGTCTGAAATAATCGAAGTAGTTTGTAAAGGACAATGCATTTAAATCCTGGTCCCTAGCTCTAATCATTGGTCCAAGCTGCCTTTTTGGATATGGAATGAGGCATAATACCCAGTCCAGCCTGGTAACTCCTATGTGTATGCTTCAATTAACTCTGATGTTGATATGTCCCCGTCTATATCTGAGCAGCTGCCCTGCTAACGGTGTCTGGGTGTTATGGTGGACATCAGACAATATAAACCAATGGTGTGCTCCAACTGAAATTAAGGCAAAGCCCATATCAGCATTCATGAGGGTCAGCGTGGCCTGCCGATCAAGTCAAGCTCTTTTCCTTCCCCTGTTCAGCACTGGCGAGGTCACTCCTGAAACCTTGTAGACAGTTCTGCTCTCCCCCACCTCTTCTAGCTCAAGGGGGATGTGAAGAAACTAAAAGGGATTGAGAAAAGGGCTACCAAAATTGCCAGGGGCCCAGAGCATACGTCTCATGCAAACACGCCGAGGGACACAGCACAACACCCAGGCCACATTCAGCAGGGCAGCTGCCAGCCAGCCAGTTCCCAGCCTGTACTGATCCATGGGATTTCCCCACACCCATCCACAGAGCTTCGTACTTCCCCATGTTGATGCACCCTTTTATGGAGAGTGGGGGAAAAAAAGGAAAGAGATTATGGTTATATTCCCAATCAGTTTGTATTGGTTGTATGGTTATATTGAGTTATATGAGTCATATTCATTATCTTTAGAATGTGGAATGATGATCTCTGCCCAGGTTAAAGAAACATTTCTCAGGCATGGGCTTGGCTAGCATGGAGAGGGAATAGATTAAATCACTTCTTGAGGTCCCTTCTAGGCTTGTTCTGTATGATTCTGCATCCTGAGCACTTGTCTTGACATTTTTGATTTAGCTTGGGTGTATAGGCAGCAATCCTCCAGCTGTCACAGCATGCACTATTGATTTATTAAGCTAAAGTAAATACAATTGAAACATGAAGATTCATTAAGAGCGACCGTTTCTGCCTGTGGACTCAATATGTTTTGAAAATGATGCTCTACAGCCTTATTTAGATCTTGTTCGCATTCATGGATTCACCTGTCGAGTGGCAAGAGAAGAAACGACGAGAGCACAAAATTGATCCACAGCACTGATGCCTGATTCCTTGGGAATTCAGCATTTGCTGCATCGTTCTGGGATGCCAGTTTGACACAGGTGAATTCAATGACTAGTGAAGCTTTAAAGTAGCAGTATTGATGGGTCAAACACCAAGGAAGGAGGTTAAAAGATACAGGATTCCTTCAGTCCCTTTCTTAAAAGTACAGCTGCTAGATTTGGGTCATTCCTCATACGCTCTGACTCAGATTAAAAAAAACATATTCTGATTATTTGTAATAGTGTTCTGGTCTCTTATGATCCCTTGAATAACCTCTCAGGAATTTTCTAGAAGATAGTCACAAAGAGATGGTTTTATTCCTTTTTAAGGAATGTATTTGCTTCTGGATACATGAGTAATCCTCTCTAATGCTGTCTGCCTTAGATCTCTTTTAGCACTGCAACATGACAAAAAGGTAAATTAAATGTATCCATTTGGATGCTTTTAATCAGCAGCCAACATCAACGGTTCCAATGAGAAACTTTGGACCAAGTTTAACCAAAGGAAATCGCCAAAAGGTTTATGGGGATAATTGGTATCTTTTTTTAATTGCTTCTTTCTGCTCTTTTCCTGGACAGTGGTTGTAAGAAGTCGGTAAGTAATTTCCATGTCCACAGCTGCTCTCACAATGATGAATCTCTCTGTCTCTTCCCTGTTCTGTGCATTGTGCTCTGCCTGTGATCTCCCTGGAATGTGCTTTAACTACACTCTCCCCAGGACTGAGGTTTTCATTGTTTTGGGGAAAAATGTTCAAATGTGATTAAAGGTGTTATGAGTACAAAGCTATATGGGGGTTATGCTCCCAAACCATCAGGTGCCCATGGGAGTTGACTCCTCTGCATAGTGGGAGCACATAGATGCACACACTATCGAGATGTAAACAGGCATTTTTATGCTCCTCAGAGTGAGAATGGAGGGTTGGTGAAACAACAGTGGAGCCACAGAGAAGATTAAATATGGAAACAGTCAGCATAAAGATGAGATTCATCCCACATAGCTCTAGACACCACCGTCTGACTCGGTTTCCCTAGGGTCCCCTTAGGCTGTGGTTCAATTTACCCTGGAAATAGGTCAGATGAGTCACACCCTAGCAGCGTCACACCTTATCTGGCTTGAAGGATTTCTGCTGATGACAGTTTTGGATAAGAAGTGAATGAGAGATGTAGTCTACACAATTTATGAGTTAGGGCCACAGTAAAAAAACCTGAGTTGTGTCCCTTTGAATGACCTGCGAAGTTTTCAGCAGTGCCCACCACACCGTGGGCACTGTACGTTTTGGAAGGCAGAGAGTGCAGTGCTGTATTTGCATAGCAAGGTCCTGTGTATGGTGAATAGATCGTTGCAGGATAGATACGGGATAGGGTAGATGCAATAGTTGCAGGATAGATGCAACAGGCGCAGGGTGTGGCCTTGTTGGGTCCATGTGGCTTTCCAGGATGGTGTGAAAATGGCAAGCAGCAGCCCTTCAATCTCTCTTGGCTACTCCACATCCAGGGCCAGGTCTGTCCCTGCTGCCTTGGTGGCACTTACAGACTGCACAGCAGAACGGTCTGTGTGCACAGGCCTGAGGTGCTCAGGTATTGGAAAGTGCTTAAGCTCAGCTCCTGAACTTCACCCTGAAGTGATTTATGAGAGCTCAGCTCCTGAACTTCACCCTGAAGTGATTTATGAGAGCCCATACACTCATTTCCACCAGCTCTGCTGTGAAGATAATCTCCAGCAGAGTGACGGAGCAGGCAGTCTGGCTGGTAACTGCTTGAACCTTAGGTTAGAGCTTGGCTGAAATGGCAGCTCAGGTTTTCCCATCTGCAGAGCAGTGCTGATAGTCCTGTCTCTTTTGCAAAGCATTCTGTGCTCTCGAGAGGAAAGCACAAGGTAGGAGTTAATGGCAACGATGACCTGAGCGAGATGTTTTGCAGACACATATTAATATCAGTGGTGAGGGCTGGCTTGTTGCAAAATGCAGTTAGAGATGCTGTTTGAAGTCTGTGCCAGCTCCCCTCTGGGAAGAAGAAGGAGGACAATGCACGTCAGTGAGTGTCATCTTTACAGAGAAATGACTCCAAAAAGAGAAGTCCGCAGGGTGGAAGGAGGCACTACCGGCAGAAGAAATTCACATTCTCAACTAGTTGGAAGGGAAAGCAATCTGCTTAATAACCGTTTGGAGAAACATATATAGCAACAAACAGAACTAGGATACCAGTAAGCCGTGGCAGAGCCGCTTGCTTTTTATTAGCTCCAGAGTGTTCTCATCTTGAACGGAAATTTAAACACCTCCAAAAAAACTAGGCAATGTGTTTGCAGGGACACAATATTGGTGAGCTTTAATAAGGGAGCTGGTCATGAAAAGGACTACTCTGGAGGAGGAAGCTCAGGGCTCAACTGAAGATATTTAGCAGATGGGCAGGATTATTGCAATCCTTATCCAAAATAGCGTATATTTTATTTTGCTATAACCAGGGGCCCAAGTAGAGTGGCCAGCCTGAAAGTGTAAATGGAAGAAATATTCTGATTATGGAAGAGAGAAGAGGTGAGAAAAGCTTAGGAGCTGCTGGGTTAGAGATTTTGCATGACAGGAGAGAATCGTTGCTCTAGTTGCTGAAAAAGCTGAAAAACTTGAGGCTAGCCCTGGTAGAGCATGCATCCAGACAAGCCAACCAGAACCAGGAAGGGTTGGATGGTGAAAGGATGAGAGTCTTTGAGATACACGTTGGGAATAGAAACTACTTAGGGCACAGAGAGAGAGATTCATCTGACGTCTGCCGCTGAGCTGACAAACCTCAACTCCCTTTCTGGATAAGAGAGATCTAGTGAGTCGTCTGTGGAGTGCAGTGAATGATCTGTTTCTCTCTAAAGCAGCTGTCTAAACCTGGGCAGATGGATGATACCTCAAAATGCCTATTTCTCTCCACAGCTGTAAAGGAAAGCAGGATAACTCCTGCAGAAAGTGCCCTTATTGGGGATATATAACCTTAGGTGAGATGCATCCCAAACAAAAGACTCCTTCTGTGTCTTTAGGGGGAGCAGATCTGCCTTGGGACTGTAACGGGGCTCTTTTAGAAGTCAACTGGTTTGATTCATAAAATCTAAAGATGCATGTCTAGGCTAGTGTTTCTAAAGGGCTATAAGAAACATCACTCCCATTGAAATTAGCCTTAACATGTTTGCCTTCTGGGATGACATTCTTGGGTTTTAGGAACTCAGAGAAGTCCCACTTACAGTCTACTGGGAACATTACAGGATGTTGACTAGATGAAACAAGTCTCTGTTTATACTCTTAGTCCTTATTCTGAGACCTGTAGCTTTTTGGCTGGAATGCTGCTTCAGGCTATAAATATTTTTAACACCTTGGGCTTTGCACATGCTGAAATGTACTGACTTTGGACACGAGCCAGTTTACATATGGTTTTATCTAACACTGGGCATAACCCATAGTAGACCTTAGTGCCATTCAGTAGAAGAGTGACATGAAATTTAGAGGCAGAGGGACTTTTTTATTTGCCTCCTGAAACCAGCTGGGTGAAAGAAATCATCTACTAAGCAGCTATGGAAACTCTGAGAGGGCATGTGGACACCACGGATGAAGATACCTAGTTTTCCAGCTCACACTGAAGTGGTATACTTAATCCAGCAAGCTTAACTATGGTTGTCAGCATGCAACACACATATGCTTCTTAATTATGTGAGTGATATTTTTGGATTATCATGCCCAGCTATGAAAAGTCTGCATTTGTTGCAAAGAAATCTGAGGAGGACATCAGCCCTGGTGAACAGTAGAGCAAAAAATGGAACATAAGCTGCATGAAAGCTTTGCTATTGTACAGCTGCTTTTCCCATCAAATTATGCTTGTTTAAGAAAGTTTGCAATCCCAAAACATACAGGGACTGGAGGAAACATATAAACACAAATCCAGGATAGCAGGAAAAAATGGATTAGTACTCTGAGGACAGAAAACCTGGAAAACAGAGAGGGGACCGTGGTTAATGGTTATCCTGTGTGTAAAGATCAGCAGGGTGAGGTTAAAAGGCTGAATGTTTTTCTCTGCTTTTTAAAGTCTGGAGTGTGAGATCTAGGTTTTTGGATTGGACTCAAATCTGATATAAATAAATGATTTTGGAAAATGAGCTGTGAAATCTCAGCCTATTCAAGCTAGCTTCTTTCAGCTGCACCATTTCAAGATTCTTACCCCATGTTAGAATCCAGCCCATGGAGGAGGTCAAAATACTCTGCTGGCGTTTAGTCCAACTTATCTTCATTTTCTTGCGTTTTCTGTACTTTCTGAGTCTGGTACCAGCTGTTGGAGCAAGCAGAAAAATATGAAAAGATGGGTAGGTTTGTTATTTTTATCTCTGCAGCTGTTGAACCAAAATCTCATTTAGCATCTCATTTCTGTGATAATCTCAATGTAATTAGAAGGTTTAGGTAAAATTCAGATATACACTTAAAATTTTGGTTATTACTATTCTAGAATTAGGACTGGTTACAAGCATGCAATTATGCTATGTGTTGCACAAACTCATTATGGGAGATAATCCCAGTTATTATTGTTTGTAACAGGGCTGAAAAATTTCTTTTTGCGCAAATCCTGTTTCAGAAAGAATTTTTTTTTTTTAAATCTGTCAGTTAAAGCACTGAGGGTGTTCATGTCCAGTTAACAATTAAAAAAAAAAAAAAAAAGCTGATATCTTTGAATAGCCTTTTCTTAAAATAACTGTTTCATTTCTAATTTTGAACATGATGTCATTAAAATACATTCTCCATAAAAGCTAAAATAAAAGAATAGTTTGGGATTAATGGGTTGGTTTCCACTAAATTATTTTCCCCTTTTTATTTCATTAAGAAATTAAAGCTTCTGAGGCCGACCCAAAATATTTCTTCTCCACCTTTTTGGGGTTTTTTTTTGGCACTGCAAAAAACCCTGAAAATTCAGTTACTCAGCTGCAAACAACAGAAATTGTACCAACGAAGGAACTGACGGGGAAAACCCTCAGTAGCTAGAGGGAGAAGACAGGACCCTGCTGGCTTCCAGCCCTCCGGTCCACCCACTAGCTCACCCTGCCTCCGTGAGACTTCTTGCACACCCTAGTAAATATGCCTGTGGCTTGAAAGACAGATATCTTTCAGTCAATAGAATTTCATTTTATTTCTTTAGGTAATATAACCATTCCTGCGAAAACTACGCAGCTCACCGAGCGTGTTATGATGTTTCCTGTGAATGCGAAGCTTGTTATATGTTTCATTCCAGTTTCCAATCTGAGGGAGGGTATAATTGCAAACCACCTCTGGTAGTTTTTTCCTCTGTCATTACTTACTTGGAATGGCACAGCTCTTAGGCGGTGTTCTCAGAAACCATATATGGTCAGATAACACACCCTCATTCTAGGAATATTAATGAGCTGTTTTTCCCCACACTTCAATCTTATATATTTAACCTACCAAACATGTTCATGTACTCACTTCCCACTCTAGCGCTGCTCTGTGCAGCAAACAAACATTAAAAATAGGTGCACTGAGAAGGTAAAACCTGTAAAAATGTCCTTATGGGATCAGTCCCCAAATCCATCTCTCTCAGTAACCTGTCTTCAATATGTCCAAAGCAGTTGCCCAGGGATGGATACAGAAATAGGACAAGTTTCCTTGGTATATTCTCTCGACCTCCCACAATATGAGACCTAGCTGTGAGGTGGAGGCTTGGAGAACCTCCTGAGATGAGGTGGTGTGTTTGTGCGTTTCATGGGTTTTCCTTTTTGGAATTATCTCCAATTGTTTTTTGAACTCATGCAACTTTTAGCTGCAACCTACTTCAGAGGGTTTCACAGTTCAACATCCCTTTTTTTGGCATCTCCTTTTGTTTGTTTCAAACTGGCTACTTGCTAGTTTGATTTGATGTGGAATAATTACTACACAAGAAAAACAGGGAACATTTGCTGCCTTTTCATCTTCACTGCCACTGCTCACATCACTCTTGATTTTATAGGTGTCCATCATACCCTCTTTGGTCATCCCACTGCCAGGCTAGCCACCAACCTATTCAGTTGCTCCTCGTTCAGATGCCATCCATCAGTGATGGATCATCCCTTTAGTGATGGATCTTCCCAGTAGCTTTTCCAGAGTTACTATAGGGTGACCAGAACCACACACAATTCTCAAGATGCAAGCACGTTACCCATAGTGCCGTAGCTATGCCTTCCATTTTTTCCTTTATTTCTTTCCTCAGAATTCCTAAGATTTCATTTGCTTTTTTGACGGTTACTTGCTGCTGAAGTGACATTTCCATAAGAGAATTGCTACCCCAAGACCTCATTTTTCAGTGATAAAATCTGTATCAGAGCCTGCCATCATGCAAGAAAGACCTCTGAGTCTTCAACCTGCAGTCTGACCCTTCCTGCTGAGGACTCGAAATAAGTGAAAATCACTGCGACTTCCATCATGCCTGTTTAACCAGGTACGTAGGAGGCTGAGGGAGACAAACAACTCTTCATATATGTGAAAGAGAGAGAGAGCAATATTACCTCATTTTCTGAGTTAGAGATTGTCTTTGCCATCCATCAGTACCATTCAGATAATGTGGAAGTTCAAAGCCGTCCTTGTAATCTCCAGCTATGACTAACGCTATGAATGCATTTGTGTGAGTGCAGGTCCCAGGAGCCACCAAACTCATATCAGGACCCTCCGTGCTACGTGCGGTGAAGACACAGAGCAAAGGGACCGGTTCTCACTAAGGGCTTTTACAACATAAGTCACAGTTTCTGCAACTCTCTGTGTCTGATATTAAGTGGGGTGGGTGGGGCACGCGTGGTACAACCCTGCTAAGGGCACAGGGTGGATGAGAATATTTCTTTGGAGGTGGAGGATGCTTGTTTAGGAGACCAAAGTTGCTGCGATGGTAAATATTATTTGCGCACGGAATTGTTTCTCCCTTATGGCTTTTCTATACATTTGTCACAGTACTGGGTAAGGTGAGGATGGAGGAAGGCTGCCATGGGTTTTGAAAGGAAAAATCATCATTTAAACTAACAGCAAAGCAGACAGGCCTTCAGTATAAAAAGTATACATCTCACCCACTCAGCCTAAAAAATATAACTCTATTATTCAGTAGAGTCAATAACAGTTAAATTTTCTTATGTGTAATCCACTGTTGGTTGAAGAACATAAGGGATTCAAAATATGTTCTCATTAAAAAGAAGACATATTTTGATAAAATTCTTTAAATTGTCCTTAGATTTTTATTTTTTGTAAGTAAGCTTCATTCATCTTTTATAAGCTGGAAGAACATGAAGCTAAGAGGAAAACCTCCAGTTTCCTGGGATTTCAAAACTTGCACTGACTAATGAAAAGAAGTAAAGGCAGAATTCAGTGGAAATCTCCTTTCTTCCTTCTTTAGTCAATTTATGTCACAGATGTTACATGAGACCTCTCTGTTGCCTGCCGACACCTCAGATTTAGCATGGGGGACAATCTCAGCAGGGACAGCTGTGTAGAGATATTGGCAGCGGTGCTGTTGCAGAGGACAGGCAGTCCATATGGGCATGGTGCTAGAGTTTTTACCAAGTTCCTGGGATGGATGAGGACTCAGAAAAACCCCAGTTTCTGGTTAGTTCAAATACAGTTGCAAAAACAGCTGGAGCACTAGCACAGACAGAAGGGGTGAAACTATGAAGTCCAGCAGTAAATGCTTAGATTTTAAATCCAGGAGTCCCAAGTCTAATACCAAATTCCAGAAAGTCAGTGTTTTGCATTTCATAAACTAAACACTTGTATCCCAATTGCAAAACCAAACCAAAACAAAAAAACCCTGGCATATGCTAAAAATACACACAACCTTCAGACTTGTGCAATGCAGTTATTAAATTTCTGTCCACACAATCAACACTGTTTATATCACTAAATCACATAAACAATGTCCCAACAATAAACACCAAACAAAACACAAATCATGGGCTTGTTGGCAAGAGGCTGGAATGCAGGCGGTGCCTTTGTGGAACACACAGGCTACTGAATGACTCCGTGCTGGGAAAAAACAATCCTATTGTGAAATAGAATTGAGGCTGCATTACCAACATGAGCATCATACACACTGGGCTGTAGAGACCTGTTCAATAGTAATGTTGTAGGGTGAATTATTTTTCTCCTGTGTAACACTGATTTAATGCTCTGCTGAGCTGATAGTCAGTTAATATCCTTAAATCATCACAGAAGTCAATGGAGGAATGCTGATTACTTCCAGTCATGGGTCTGGCCTCAGTACTTTTCATTACAGGTCCATTTGTTTTTATTAAACAGGTGGATAGTCTAGTGATCTGGTAGGCATTGGGGGTTTACCCTCAGAGGACAGGCTTCAAAGCCTCCCGTACATCATAGGGAATATGACCTGAAGCCCAACCCATGGTAATGGAGACTCTCACTGTGGTGTAGGCTTTGAATCCTACCCAGAAGTGGTGATTTCAGCTCCCTCATTCATTAATCTGGTCAAATGACAACAGTGCTAAAGACTTCAGCAGACACCCAGGAGAGGAAAAAGACTTAGCTTAGGATGGATGAGCATTGACAGAGCTGCTAGGCACCTGACAGTAGAGTAAAAGAGATACTGAAGTTCACAATTCTAGTGAATTCACTGTCTCATTTGGGAATCAGGGCTAGAAGAGCAGAACAGACATATTGCAAGACTAAGACTTCAATGGCTCAGTCAGTAGGGCAGGTGAAGAAAAAGTAAAATATCCATTTTAATGATTCCAGGATCAATTTCATCCAATATCAAACATGTTAGCACCAGCCTTTCCTTTTCCCAGCAATGCTGCCAAATTTGAGATTACAACGCAGTTCTTAAATCCCTCATTTGATCTGACAAGTTTAGCATGAAGACATGAACAGCATGTTCATACCTCCTCTTTATCCCTCTTACATTAGTGGCTGTAGTTTTGAGTCTGAGATAGAATAAATGAGGATTGCGAAACAAGATGAATAAAGC
Source organism: Aptenodytes patagonicus (assembly GCF_965638725.1). NCBI lineage: Eukaryota > Metazoa > Chordata > Aves > Sphenisciformes > Spheniscidae > Aptenodytes > Aptenodytes patagonicus. The sequence goes on along the minus strand of NC_134950.1, from coordinate 168,524,799 downwards.
AGCAATACCTGTCTGCCAGCTTCAGACGAGAGAAGGAAAAAAAAAACACATTGATGCTTTAAGGTAGTCAGAAACATTACCCACTGCAGCTTAAGTCAGATGGATTAGCTGAAGTAAGAAGATGTAGTAATTGGACTCCTGTTATGGTGGTTTATTGTATTACATCGGTATTGTCCACAGCTGAGTGTTGCATGTTCCCTCCCTTCTTGGTTCCTGATCAGTGGAAAATGGGTGTAGGGGATTATTAACGGGATTTCAATTTACGTACAGATACAGCCCAAAAGGTTGGTGTCCCTCTGTGAACTGAGTCCCACCCCAATATGTTCTTCTCTGAAGGGGCATCAGCCTAACTGGAAAAACAACAGTGTTATTTTGTGTACTTTGGGGAAAATCAATGGAACTGACGAGTAAAAAGGTATGGCCTTGTAGATTGGAGATTAGAAAGAGGTGGGAGGGACCTGCTTTCAGCTCCTCATTTCACTGCAAACTTCCAGTACTGTTTTGAGGAAGCTGTGTCAGACCACATCACCAGAGGTGTGTAGGTTCTTCTGACATCCTCAAAACTTCTGCTTAGCCAACCCTCTTCACCCCCAAGCCCAGCTCTGTCAGGAAGGCTCTAAATCACCTGGAAATACGTTCACAGAATGTGTGAACATAAACAAACTTGGCAAAAAAGTCCTGGTGCAGCCAGGGTCACTTGTCTGTTTCCAGACTTAATCAGTGGTCCTTACAGGTAAAACTCAAATCTGCCACTGGAAAAGTGTAGCACCCCGGCCATTACGTGGTTGAGGCAGACAGTGAAGGGAGTGAGGTGACACCAACCTTCAGTTGCACCAAAGTCTCCCAAAGTCTTTAAGAAAGCTTCCTCTATTACAGGACATACTGATAAGTAGCGAAAAATAGAGAAAAAAAACAGCATCGTCAATCTAAAACATTAAACTGAAAACAGATTTAAGAGGGGTTATCCAGATCTTATATTCACAGAAGATCTCATATGATCTGTCAGGCCAAGATTAAAATGTCAGCCCTCTTTTGAGAGTTACTGAATTTCCACAGTGCCCAAGCTACCTTATTCTGAAAGTCATAAATCATTCTAAATGGAGTATTAAGGAAAACAAAAGGATTTTCAAGGTTTTCCTGGATGTGAGATTGAATCTGGTGAAATTTTTCCTTGCACAGAAGAAAGCAGTCTTCCAACAATCATTGTTCTAGGTTTGTTTGAAGTTAATTTCTATAATGTGTTTTCAGATGGTAGAACAATGATTATTTGCAACAGATAGATATAGAACATTTGAGTGTAATTTCACTGGGCAACTTGTGATAACCTGTATTATTGACCTGCAGATCTAAGAAAAAAGAAGGTGAAAAAAAAATCGAAGGAATTGAGGGCAATTCAAATGTACATTCTTGTTTTTGAAAAAAAAGAAGCCAGTGCTGTCACCATTGATAGAAAATACGAAATGTCTAAGCAGAATTCATTAGCTGCTAAGATGGAGCAGAACAATGAAGCATTTATGACATTCAGAAGCTGCAAGGTTTGCATTCACAAAGACCATTAATTCCCCAGATTCTGAATGACTATTGATTTTGATTACTGATTTTGAAAATCTTCCGAATATGAAAAGCTACAAGGAAAGCTATCCGTGAGTATGAGCCTGTGTTCATCTCAAGTTGTGAAACCCACAAATAATGTGGAATCGTTTTCAAAGATTATGGCAAATCTACAACCAAGTGAATGCAACTAATTGAACCCCACAGGATGGAAAATTATACATTCCTGTTCTAAAATTGTCAGAGTAATTTGTAGTTGGAAGACTCACAGGGTTAATGAGAATTGAACAGAAATGATGCAGGAAGAAAAAAGGAATTGTAAGAACATCACCAGGTCCACAGGAAAGGATCAGGATTGACAAGGTCTGAAATAGCATTTTGAGATGCAAGACAATCTCTGGGACCCAGTTTAAACTGCTAGTTCAATAAATAAACCTAGTGCCTGAATAGCTGCATAAAAATAGTCTGGAAAAAAAAAATGAAGTGTAATTCCAGCCAAGGACAGGTTCTTTAAGGGTGAAATGTAAGACATCACGGAAGGCTGTAACACAAATATTTGTAAATACATAAAGGAACACAGCCAAATACTTTTATCAGAACATCTATTGAAAATATTAACTCTCCAAAGCCAGTTGAATTCATTTGACTAATGTATTTTCATTTGTACCCTCAAATTTAATGGAAGGTCCTAAAATAACCTAATAATTGTGGTTATTTTCTCAAGGGTTGAACAGCAATGTGCTGTGACACATAAGCCTTGTAAATTCGTTACTGAGGAGCCTTCAATGCCTTTGCAATGAAAATGAGTTCCCTTTTCAAAGAGATCAAATCAAAGGGGAAAAAAAAAAAATCTTCAGAATCAGTCATCTTTAAACAAATCCACATGTATCCCAAAATCAGAGGCAACCCCTCGTCACTCACAAGCAGTGCTCCAGCTTGAACTTTTTGACCATATTTTACTGTTGTGCTTGAAATAGCATAAAAAAAGCATGAAGTTAAACTGGGAGAAGTGTTTGAAAACGGTTATGTTTCTATAACTCTTAGTAAAGTAGTAGCTGAATTAATTGTTGCAGTTTTCTGTTTTAAAAATAAATCTAAATGAATAAAAAAACATTGAATAAATGCTAAATGAAACAGAGTGTTTTATTATGGTTTGATCAAAATAATTTGGGGTTGCCAAGAACCATGTGGCAGAAAGAGGGTTGCTCCCCTCGCTATTCTATTTCTTATTTTTTCTTTTCTTGCTCTTTTCCTTTTGGGTGTGAGGAGTGGGATTGGTTATTAAATAAAAAACTACAGCTGTGGCCGTCTCTAATTGTATTAATTCCATCACTCAACTAGCAGAGCACTTTTTAGGTACAAACCAAAACACCTTACACAAGAGTAAACAAACAGACAGCCCCCCTAGAATATCGCTAATTTGTAATCAAGGAATTTTCGATTTCTGTTGTACGCCTCAATCTTTATGACGTCTGTCATATACCCACCTTACCCTTTATACGCTTGACTCTGGTCATTTGGCAGCTGACTTGCATCTGCTATACTTCTCAGGATATATGCACACATAAGAATTAATTATCTTGGAAAAGCTAAAAGATCATCAACTGGAATAAGACGACTACCTGAGATCCCACCAAGCACTGGGACGGCTATCTTTTTGCAGAACTGCCATTTGGTGCTTGTAGATAGGCATAAGCTAAAACAGCAATGCAGAAATTTATTTACTACAGAAGTTTCAGAAACCTGGGACCACTTTCGTCTTAAGTTACCATATGTGAGATCTTCGAGTCATATTTAATACTAGTTTTGAATATGTTCAGCATTGCATTTCTTAAATAGCAGGGTAAATTATTAGGCTTTTTTGCTTTATTGTGGGCTCATTTGGTCCTAATGATCTCCTCTGGTAGAACCAATGCATGCACTCAGGCAGGAGATTATCAGGCAGCTAAACTGAGGTGCCTAAAATAATCAGATCAAACAAATGGACCATAAGTACAGCCAAAGTCAAAGGGAAAGGAAAGGAAGGGAGTGAGTAATTTTAGACATCGGCTTTCCATGCATGTTTAGTTTTTAACATAAATTGAACATTACTAGTCATCCAACTTCTAATATCATCGTAGAGGGCTATGCATTGTCTGTAGGAAGACACTATCCAACTGAGTCCCAGTGTGGCACTAGATGTTTAAGATACCCAGGGAAAAGCAGAGAAGAATATTAATTACAAGAGAGGTTATTGAAATAAGATTTTCTTCTGTTTATTAACAGCCTAGAGGCTTAGGGGAGAAATATGCAGCAGACCTTTAATTAATCTGTATACTTTTAAAGAGAATTTGCTAGAATTCATCATGGTCAGGTATGTGTTACTGAGACAATAAAGCAGCAAGAGTGGCAAATGTCTACTTTTTTGAGAGTCAGAGGAGGGAAAAAACTATAGACCCAGTTGTACTGGGATTTGTACTATGATTTGGGGATTTGCATTTGACAACACAATATCTGGGAAATTACTTCAGGGTCATTAGAGAGCAACAAGAGGCATTCCTGTAGAGATATAAGAAGCTAAGCAAATGAATGTTTAAAAAGAAAACATAAGCAAGACCAAGGCTGGCACATGAGTAGCTTGTATGGACACATGGGTCGACGGCAAAGTCATCCAGAGCCGTCCACAGAAGACATATTTGGCAAGAAACAACAATGCTAACAAAAGCAGCAGCCTTTTCCCTTGTTGCTTAGCTAATGGACTTCATCCTTTTTGTAAGGGTGGGGGTGATTCATCTCACCTATATGAGGCAACAATTTTAGGATCACCTTCTGAATATGCCCATCTCTCTTCATTGACTTCGGAAGGAGCCTGAAATAATGCAGGTCTGAATAGGTATCTGCTTTACAGTTTCAGTACTGGGGAAGATGAATCCCATCTTGAGTGAGGGAGATTACTGTAATTTGGATTTTTTTTGATGTGGGCTGATTTTGAATGGAGTGGAATTATCCTCATGTAACTTTAGATAACTTCAGTGTAAACAGTTGCACCAATGCAAGACAACTTGTTTTATAAACAAAAGAAAGAAACAGTTATTTTGAAGTCACTAGCTATCTGACCTATTCAAACATCTTGTTTAGCACTGAATTGATTCTGTCCTGGACTCTACCGACCAGAGGTCTACTGGCTGTAAAGCCATCACTCTAGACATCCAGGTTGGATCACAAAAATTCCTCCCTGGGGTGATTACAGTGACTCTCACGCTCACAGCCATAGAGGATGGCTGGAATGTTGATGCGTAAAAACCCTTTAGAGAGGAGTGCTTGCCAAAGAAAATGCAATCAATAATCACTTGTGTTGGCACTGATGTTAATGAAAATCATCAGAAATCTGCTGAAAACCTTGTTGTCAGCTCGCTGGCGGAGAAGGAGCCAGAGGTCCCGAGTGGAGTCGGGCCGCTCCTGACGCAGGAACCAGCACCATGGACAGAGGCAACTGCTTCGGTCCCGCCCGCCCTTGCCAGCTTCCGCCTCCGAGTGAGATGCAAATGCTGCCTGACTTTGGGTTCAAGGCGTCCTTTGGATTTATTTCACTTCTTCATTGGAAGATCTGAATGGAAATTAGAAATATTGGTTGTGACATATGTATTTTCGTACCACGAAAAACAATATAATCCCTGTTTTGCAGAAGAAGAAAAGGGCAAAGAAAGACTGCTTTTTTCAAAAAGCAATTGATTATAGGTCCTAATTAATCAGCATCACACAGGAAAATTAGAAAATTGATCCTTAATATATTTTATCCTCTAAGTTATATCATTTTTGCCTTATCTTGTTGCTCTTACGATGACTATAGTAGGAAATAGAATTTTGGGGGCAATTCTTTGGCTGCTGTTCACATCATGTCTCCATTAAGTTACAAGGTCATAGCAGGAGACCAAAGCTAATCTGGTGAGCAAACGCGGGTGACTTGACAACTGCTAGCTGAATTGTTTCATTATTTTGATTAACAAATTCCTCGGAAGGCATATAGTGTTTACAGAGAAAATGCCACTGTCACCTGCTTATTTTCAGAATTGCCTCTCCCCATCTTGACTGCTAGATTATTATGAGCTTTTTTTCTCCTCATCCTGTTAATCATCAGTTTGCTCAACTTTAATTTCTACATAAGAGCAACCACATTTTGCTAAGAAGCATTGACAAGCATATGGAGATTTCTGCCCACTTCTGTTTTCTGAATAGAGGAAGTAATTGCTGTACCTCTGTATACACACCTCTGAGCACTACCAGGACAATACATCCCTTATCTCCAGCCCCGTGCTGGTTTTTTATCCTGGTGCTGTTTTTTTTATCTCATAATGCATCCAAATTCTTTACAATGATCTGCATGCACAACTTCATTGCTCTCAATGCTAATGACATCCATTATGTGGTGACTAGTCTAAATAACGTTAGGCTATTTAAGATAATGTAGGTTTCATAGGCCTGCTAGATGATCAAGTTTCCTTATTACTGCAAAGTTTATTGCCTTTGCATTTTCTCCTGACATTTTAAGAGAAAAGAGGTGAATTTTAGAGGGTACTCTGAGAGCTTTCACAGGTGATTACATTTGCAAGTCTTAATGAGTCACCATAGATTGCCTATGGCAAACACGAAGGAAAATATTGGGTCCATAAATCCCCACAACCTCTGCAAGGCCAGAAGGGAGCCATTTCCCCAGAGTAACAGGGCAATCAGTGCTGCTTTCACCCAGTACTGGGTCTAACATCCCTGACAGAAGGGCAGTTGGTGAAAACAGACATGCCTACCTGCCTGGCAGGAACGTACGCTGTGTAGATATGCCCAGATGCCTCAGCCTCCACTGCACCTTTCCACCATCCTCAGGCTGTGAAGGACGCAGTGCATCTTTTTGGGGGGGCGGAGAGAATAACTGTTCAGGTTGCTCTCTCGCTTTCTGAATCCTGAGGTTATGAATGTACTTCCAGGAGAACACCTGTGACGCAAGCACCTCCACTTAAACAAGTGTTGGTTTGTTAAACCAATAGAGGCTTGGCAGTCCTTTTCATAGTAACTTCTTGGGTTACGTGTTGCTCCCCAGGCCAGAGTCAGCACATGGGGCGTTACTGCAGCTTAATTACCATCCCCTTTCCAAGGAAGTGCCGGACCGTCAGGACCACCTGCTTCACGAGAGAAACCTTGCAACACATCATCAGTCTCCTATCTGGCGGGTGGTGCTTCAGGAGACACCAGTAGACAGCAGACATGGTGGCAGAAGAGCTGTTTAGCAGCCCAGTGTCCAGCAGGTCTTGTGGTGGGAAACTGAGATGTAGCAATATGGGCAGGGAGATAACAGGCCACAGCTGGAGAGAGCGGGGAACTTGGAGTATGAGGTCACCCACCTTCTATGGTCCTCTTGGAGGGTTAGCAGTGAATCAGTTTATCTCCGTCCTGGCAGAGCTAACACAACTGTACAGGTTTTGCATGGAGAAATGAAAATACATGTCTAATAAAAAGATACAGGGATCTGCAGGTTAGTGCCTTTATATTTAGATCCTGGTGTTTTGTGATGCAGGTTCATGGACTACTGGACTGCTATTGACCTGTTGATGTCTGGGCTCCTCTCCTCTAGCCCCACGAATGTGGCATCACTATTGTGGAAAGATAGCATCTTCAGCCACATATTTTCTCCCTCTTTTTCCTCATCTGTGCTTTGATTGTTAGAGCAGTCTCTTGTCAGGTGGGTGCTACAGGCTTAAAATGTCTTAGACTGTGTCCTGAACAGCAGGGTTTTACATCAAAAACAGGTCTAACACCCCTACTGTGGTCAAAAGGAAAGTAATTACTTCTGCTTGTTACAAGGTACCAGTCAGGGGTCTACACGAGGTAGTTTAGCTCTGAACTAGCCTAGCGGATTGGGCTCAACCTGCTGCTCCAGCTAGTGTTAGGACTCCAGTGGTGTTGTCCTGGTTTTGGCAGGGATAGAGTTAATTTCCTTCCTAGTAGCTGGTACAGTGCTGTGTTTTGGATTTAGGATGAGAACAATGTTGATAACACACCGATGTTTTAGTTGTTGCTGAGCAGTGCTTACACTAGTCAAGGACTTTTCAGCTTCCCATGCTCTACCGACTGAGCAGGCTGGAGGTGCACAAGAAGCTGGGAGGGGGCACGGCCAGGACAGCTGACCCCAGCTGGCCAAAGGGACACTCCATACCATGGGACGTCGTGCTCAGTACATAAACTGGGCGGGGGGGGGCGCTGCTCGGGGACTGGCTGGGCATCGGTCGGAGGGTGGTGAGCAATTGCACTGTGCATCACTTCCTTTGTGTATTATTATTATTATTATTATTATTATTATTATTATTATTATTATTATCATTTTATTTCAATTATTAAACTGTTTTTATCTCAACCCACGAGTTTTTCTCACTTGTGCTCTTCCAATTCTCTCCCCCATCCCACCGGGTTCTGGGGGGGTGAGCGAGCGGCTGCGTGGTGCTCAGTTGCCGACTGAGGTTAAACCACGACAGTCATATAAGCATGTGTGTTTGTCTCTTAATTAATCAGACCAGTCCAGCTGAAGGCATGAGAGGCACTGGAGGTGTCTAGAAAGCTTTCAGGTGAAAAGGGATGGTATTGAGGGAGTTTAAGGTTTGGGTTCAGATGAGTTTATGTTGGATGTCAGTATTGGCGCCTGTTTAGATTCCCATTTTAAGTGCAAATTGGTTCATATAGAAAGGCTCAGTATCTCCTTATGCCAATAGCAGTTATGAAAGAAAGGAGGCCATGAGGGAAGTATCTGGTACCATTTTACCTCTTTTACCTGTTTTGTTGGGTTTTTTTAATAGAACAGTGAGCAGCTTGTCATTGCATTGAGACTTTACTTCATATTTTGCATGAGATGCTGAGGCACAGATTCAAATATTATTATCCTGTTTCTGAGTGCCTTAAGGGTCTTCACAATGTTCTGACTTTACACAATGGCATATATAAAATTTCCAGCTGCTAACACAAAGCATTCAAATGTCCCTTCAGGCCACACGTGAACCTTTAGAGCTCAAGTCAGCTGTGATATTAATTGCTAATAACAGCACATTTGTCTCCTTGCATAGTGCAACTGTGACACTAATTACCAGTGAGGTCATGGGTCAGGCTCAGAACCAAGCTGCAAACCTAAAGTAATTGACCCCTTTTTCTGATGAAGCTGAAAGTCTTCTGCTTATTGACTCAGTTAACATTAAATTCAACTGTTCACCTTTTCAGCTGGACCCCTTTTTCCTTTACATGATAAAGGGCAACAAAATACAGACCAGTATCATAGGAACAGAACAAGACATACTTTAAATTAGAGTTTGCAGGTGGGAAGACAAATAAGCAGCAGGATTAAAAAATAAAATAAAAAAAAAAAAAAACCACCGAAACCAAAGTCCTGCAACCAAAAAACTCTCAGATATAGCCAACCCCACCCCCCCCCCATTTATCCAAGAGTCAGGAACTCCAAGCTCCTTGCACAGTCATTTTTCACTGTGGATGTGCTCAGAATGGGCAGTTGCAGCTTGGAGTGCTGCTGGGCACACACCACTGTTGGGTAAGGATCTCTGTACGTGCGTGGGTGTGTGAGAAAGGGAGCTTGTTTGCTGGAATATATTTCCCCAAATCACCACATTTTCAAAAGTCTCTGTCCATAAAATGGCCTTTCACCTTTCCAGATGCAAACATACAGAACTGCCTAGTGCTCTCACCGCATCTTTCATCTTATTTTTTCCCAGCAGCATGGGGTTATCTGGGAGGAGGTGGGAAAGGAAGAGAGAATTTGCAGACAGCTAAACAGATGCTGTACTTTACCACACTACCTTTGGAGTACGCACGTGTGTATAAATATAACTATATATGTACATGTACATATGTATGTATGTATTTTTTAATAGATATATTTAATGCTTTGTTGTCTCTATAAAAAACCCTTTGGCTCTGCAAAGATACTGCCTAACTCACGCAGATCATCACCTCTAAAAGTCAACCCCAAATCCAATGCTGAAGAGTAACATTGAACAGCAGAACGGATGACCCATAGCCTGGTGCACTTTCTTCTGATGGAAGGAATGTAGTGGGCTTTGACTTGAACCTCTGATGGCCCGTTTATTATTTGTGCTACAGGGCTGGCTAGAACATGGCTTCTTTTTGTGTGTGCCAGCACAATTGTTACAGGCACAAGCCTGTAATTTTTTTTTTTTTTATACAATTTTTACAGGTTTTTATGTAAACAAGTCGATGTAGCAGCCACTTTAACAGCAGCATTAATAAAGACCCACTGAAGATGAAGACTTACTGTCTTATTCAATGCTAACTCCTTAAGCTGCTGAAAGACTGATTATATGTTGCTAGAATGAGTTTTCATTTCCTCATGGTGTCATTTTCTGCTATATAGCCTGCAGTATGTATTAGAGTGTCCAGTTTAAACAGGACCATTCTACCTCTGCTGTAGGTTCCATTCAGTATTTTGGTTTCTCTTCTCTTCCTGCTTTGCAAACACATCTTCAAAAGGCTCAGAGACTCAGCTGGGTTATTACTGCTAAGAAGAGTGCCCTTATTGCTGTTTTATAGGTAGCAACGCGAAGGCTGTCAAAGGAGAAACAGTTTCTTTGGCGTCACACAGTGCGTCACGGTTTTTTGAAAAACTCTCTCTCTCCAACTGCAATGCTTCTAAATTGCATCAATGCAGTGTTTCACAAACAGCTGAAGCCACGTGAGTCAGGAAGCTTTGGATGCCGCAGCCTTTACAGAGACGAGAAACCCATCTCTCAAGTTTACATCTACTTTTACTATCAGGTGCAGACATAAAGTGTGGTAATGGGGTTGGAGCAGCTTTTGGATCTGGAATGCAGACAATACTCAGGAGGAAGGACACAAAGATGTTTTTAAAATACTTCAAACCTGCAGTTACAGAAAATTGTAAGAGCTGGAAAAGTAAATACTCATACAGATTTTTTCCATAGCAGGAAGCAAACAATCATTCTGAGCTCAGTCCCTGCTCTTAGTACATAATCCCCAAACATTTCTAGTGTCATTAAGAGTTGCAATAAAATGATGTTCCTTCTTAATAGTCAGGCATGGAAATTCAGTTAGAGCAAAAAACCCCCAAACAAACAAAAAAACAGGTACAAAAAACTGCTAAGACAATAAAGTTATACCTATGTGGCTAAAGTCCCAAATATGGAAGGGGCTGTATGCATTAGGTGATTCACTATTGAGTGGTAGATGTATATATTTTTATGACAAAGAGATCTTTTTGCAGGCTTCTGCATAGTAAAGTCTAAGAAATTTTACATGCTGATTCTTGAAGAAAGACCAAATCCATATGCTCACCAAACTGTTTAGCAAAGCTGACTGCCTCGGTTCCCTTACTTTTTTCCTCTATTTCAAGAGCTCCCAACTTGAAACAAAGGAAGAGAAGGCAGGGACTAAGTACAGTCTTGTTTATTCTTACCGCAGGGTACATTTCATGTCAAATCCCATTATCACCATCCTGCGACACAAGGCTCTCTGCTTTCATTTCATAGTGCTGTTACTGGCCAGCTGTTATATATCTTGTTTTCCCATGTAAAGACTGTGAGCAAGTCTGATACTCCCACAAAGATGGTCTGAACTCCATTTTTAAATTGCAATTGTAAAAGGCTAGGGTAGGATTTGGTCACCTAAACAGTCATCTCATGCCATGTGAGATGCTACCGGATATCCCCCAGCCACCAGCTGCCAAACCAGATGAGCACTGGTCTTCTGTGGGTTCCACATCATATCTGTGAGCCTGGTTCAGGAGTTTCAGATATCCTGTGACCACAAAAGGCACTAGGCAGCTATGTTTAGGCAACTGGATCCTGTCCTTTTGAGGGGTGGATTTGAGATTGTCAATTACGACATGTAAATTTAGGTACCTATGCGGAACTCCTGCAGGATGGGGAGAAAAACAGAAGGAAGGTGAGAAAACTCATGGATCAAGATAACGACAGTTTAATAAAAAAAGCAAAAGCTGCACACACAAGCAGAGCAAAAAGAGAAAATTGTTCACTGCTTCCCGTCAGCAGGCAGATTCCAGCCTCTTCTTGGAGAGCAGGGCCTCTGCATGCACAACAGCTCCTTGAGAAGATAGGTGCCATAACCATGAATGTCCCTCTTCCTTCTCCTTTCCCCAGGCTTTTATTGGTGAGCACAACGTCATACGGTGAGTGAATGAATATTATAATAGTGGTTACATTGGCTGGTATACCATACTATAGGTCTCTTTGCTGTCATTATGGTATTTATCCAAATGGCTGACTGCAGCTATAGTAAAGGTGACAAAAGCAGACACAGCAAAGCCAGGATAGAAAAGGAGCAGCGGAAAATGTAGAAATTAGAAAAAAGGGAATCGCACAGATGCAAATATACTTTGGAGATAGGCCCTTGTGTTTAGAAGCATTAACCTAAATTTGTTATAATCATACTGACAACTTCTGATTTAACCTGAGTGAGAGTAATTTGTGCTATAAAACCAGTACAGGCTCAGAGGACCGGGAAGTCAGAGCTGCCACTCTATTCCTTTCACAAAGTGCTTGACCTATTACTCAGGGGGGTTGCACCAAATTACATCCAGAGGTCCCTTCCAACACAAATTATTCTGTGATTCAAATTACCCTCCAAGGCATGCCAGTTTGCGTTTAAAACAGAGACCCATGCCTTGACAAGAGATGGCTTCCAGGCAAGTTAGATATCTAGCTACCACTAGTGAAGATGATTCCTGGAAACTAGGCAATGTAGCTGGATTTTCTAGCCAAGATTCCCATTATGTTGACCTTCATTAAGCTTCATTTGGATGACCAAGTTCTGCAAATGGTAATCTGGGAACAGTTGTTCCGTTGAGGGACATTGGGCCTGAAGCGCTTGATGAGCTGAGGAAGGAGTAGCCGGTGAATCTGCCTGGGGATATCACGTGTGCCAGGTATAGGAGGCTGTTTGAGCAGTTGTTATCAGTTGGCAACAGCAAAGCGTGTCTCTCTCGTAGTTCCTTCCTGTTTAGTCATAGCTCTTGGTTCCTACAACGCATCATTCCATATGTCCCATTCTAAACTTGTCCATATGCCAACTCCTGAAGTTCATCTTGGTCTCTTCTCTTACCTTTTCATCTTACTTTGCTTGATTAAGGTCTAGCTCCTGACCTCTGCACGCCTTGACCACGGTGCCTTGCCCCTTGCTCATGAGTCCATTCTGCCGGTAACCATTGCACATGGCTGCTCACAGGCTCACAACGTCCTTGTCTCCCTGACAGACTAGCTAGGTTAAAATATACCAGCAGTTTCGTTCCCTTGCCTTACCATTAATATGCAATTCTTTTCCACTCTTTTTTTTCCTTTTTTTTCCTGCAGCTTTGCTGAATATATGACTGGCTGCATCAATGATAACAATTTAAATAGGGTATAAGAAGAAACTCATTAATTTCTGCAGGAAATGTATTCTTGTATTCTTTTCACCATTAGTTTTGCTAAACACTTTAGAAAATGTTATCTGCAAAGTCTTTTCAATATATAGTTGAGATTCAATGAATTACAATAACTTATCTTCAAATTAAAATCTTGCAAACTTAAGATCCAGCTCACTAATGTTCAACAGAAAACCCCTTATTCCAGTGGAAAGCTGGCTTCCCAGCTAGTTAAAATTCTGTTTCTGTATTTGATGGGTTGAAGGGTAATTAGTATGGGGTGGGAGAAGCTGTATTCAGGCATAGATGCATTCTGGAACCATCTCCAAATATCATGTAGATGCCTGTTTCTGTTAATTTCATTACTTATTGAAAGCCTTGCAAAGTTGTCTTTTAAAGCAACATGGGGAAGCAGCAGTCTGAAGTATCTGTTGTGATTAACTCAGGATATTTCTACAGTTTCTACTCATCTATCCCCAAACTCAGCCTTTGGTCAGATTCAGAAAGATTTTTCTTTTTCATTTCATAAGGGCAAAGATCCTAAATGTAAAATAAATTAAAACCTTATACAAGAAAAAAAACAAAAGAAAAAAAAAAGATTATTTTATTTTAATCTTTCAAATAACAGTAAGTTAACTGTTTAAGAGGCATTTGGACAATGCCCTTAGAATCATAGAATCACAGAATCATTAAGGTTGGAAAAGACCTCTAAGATCATCGAGTCCAACCAGCAACCCAACACCACCATGCCCACTAAACCATGTCCCTAAGCGCCTCATCTACACGTCTTTTAAATACTTCCAGGGATGGGGACTCCACCACTTCCCTGGGCAGCCTGGTCCAATGCTTGACAACCCTCTCGGTGAAAAATTTTTTCCTAATATCCAATCTAAACCTCCCCTGGCACAACCTGAAGCCATTTCCTCTCGTCCTGTCGCTTGTTGCTTGGGAGAAGAGACCGACACCCACCTCGCTACAACCTCCTTTCAGGTAGTTGTAGAGAGCGATGAGGTCTCCCCTCAGCCTCCTTTTCTCCAGGCTAAACAACCCCAGTTCCCTCAGCCGCTCCTCATCAGACTTGTTCTCCAGACCCCTCACCAGCCTCGTTGCCCTTCTCTGGACACGCTCCAGCACCTCAACGTCCTTCTTGTAGTGAGGGGCCCAAAACTGAACACAGTATTCGAGGTGCGGCCTCACCAGGGCCGAGTACAGGGGCACGATCACTTCCCTGCTCCTGCTGGCCACACTATTTCTGATACAGGCCAGGATGCCATTGGCCTTCTTGGCCGCCTGGGCACACTGCCGGCTCATGTTCAGCCGGCTGTTGACCAGCACCCCCAGGTCCTTTTCCGACAGGCAGCTTTCCAGCCCCTCTTCCCCAAGCCTGTAGCGCTGCATGGGGTTGTTGTGGCCGAAGTGCAGGACCCGGCACTTGTCCTTGTTGAACCTCATACAGTTGGCCTGGGCCCATCGATCCAGCCTGTCCAGGTCCCTCTGCAGAGCCTTCCTACCCTCGAGCAGATCAACACTCCCGCCCAACTTGGTGTCATCTGCAAACTTACTGAGGGTGCACTCGATCCCCTCATCCAGATCATCGATAAAGACATTGAACAAGACCGGCCCCAAAACTGAGCCCTGGGGAACACCGCTTGTGACCAGCCACCAACTGGATGTAACTCCATTCACCACAACTCTCTGGGCCCGGCCGTCCAGCCAGTTTTTGACCCAGCGCAGAGTCCACCTGTCTAAGCCGTGAGCCGCCAGCTTCTCTAGGAGAATGCTGTGGGAGACGGTGTCAAAGGCCTTGCTGAAGTCCAGGTAGACCACATCCACAGCCTTTCCCTCATCCACTAGGCGGGTCACCTGGTCATAGAAGGAGATCAGGTTGGTCAAGCAGGACCTGCCTTTCATGAACCTGTGCTGGCTGGGCCTGATCCCCTGGTTGTCCCGCTCATGCCTTGTGAGCGCCCTCAAGATGAACCGCTCCATAATCTTCCCTGGCACCGAGGTCAGGCTGACAGGCCTGTAGTTCCCCGGATCCTCCTTCCGGCCCTTCTTGTAGATGGGCGTCACATTGGCAAGCCTCCAGTCGTCCGGGACCTCCCCCATTAACCAGGACTGCTGATAAATGATGGAAAGCGGCTTGGCGAGCTCCTCCACCAGCTCCCTCAGCACTCTCGGGTGGATCCCATCCGGCCCCATAGACTTGTGAGCGTCCAGGTGGTGTAGCAGGTCGTTAACTGCTTCCTCTTGGATTATGGGGGGTTCATCGTGCTCGCTGTCCCTGCCTTCCAGCTCAGGGGGCCCGAGTACCCTGAGGATAACTGATCTGCCTGTTAAGGACTGAGGCAAAGAAGGCATTAAGTACCTCAATAATACCCCTTAATAACGTGCTTTGACTTTTGGTCAGCCCCAAATTACTCAGGCAGTTGGACTAGATGATCATTGTAGGTCCCTTCCAACTGAAATAGTCTATTCTATTCTATTCTTTGTATCTTATTCCTGCCTGGTTAGCATTGACCTCTGGCAGTGTAACCTATAAAATAAAGGCAGGCGTTTGCTGACCTAATATGTGTGTGTGTGTGTAGTATGAGAGGTGGGATATGGGGTAAAAATTCAAGTCCATAGAAAGTCCTGGCGTAGTCACATGTTGGTCACTAATATAATGCCGTGCAATCTTTTCTCTATCCTAAAAGTAGGCAGAAAGTGGCAGCCACTGTTTATCATTTCAGCCAGTCCCCTGCTTTCCAGAAAGTGCTACTCTAGCCTAATATCAATCATTTTTGAAAAAGCGGAGCAAAGTTTATACCAGGGCATGCAAAAGTCCCCTGCGATGTCTGCACTGATGGTTAAAGGAAGAATAGCCAATAAAACATTTTTAGTTAGTTGAGTAAATCATTCAAAAGTCTGGCTAGATAAAGCAGTGAACGTATGAGACATAACTTCAATGGAGTTATGTCATTTGCAGCATTTTGCCCCCACTTTGAATTCTGTTCTGAACAATTAGATGATAGATGTGCTCAAAAAAGATAATTTTTTGTGCTTTTTTGCTCACATCTCAATATAAGGTGTGGAGTCATCGTAACGGGACAAAACTCACATGGGAGTTCCCCAGAGTGGAGAACAAAAGAGAAACGTGGGAGCTGGGTACACAAGGGTGATGCCTTTCCAAAGACAATGAAATGGGCCCTTTCTATGTATGAGTAATGGGCTCAGACTTCTATACATCCTGAAATACAGAGAAGTTCAAGCTTTCAGAGAATGAAATATTCCAGCAAACGTTCAATGTCCCCACATGTGTTGCAGGGGAGAAGTGGAAATGTAAAAGGAACCAATCAAGTTGATGGGAACAAGGCTAGTGGTGGTCTAGCCTTGATTGAGTGCCACTGGGGTCCATCCAACCACCTGTACACTCGGTAATCATTCTGCAGGAAGAATAAGCATGTTTCTGTGCAGAGTGAGATTAGAGAGAAGAGAAGGAAATGGTGGAGACCTGTTCAAATAATGATTCCAGTATCCTGTTACCACACACAACCACAGCCCTTTCATAAGCTGATCAAACTTCATCCTGAAAGTAGTTTACACTTTCCCCTGAAACTTTACTACTTTTATCAATGTGCTGTCCCTCAACTTCATCACTTCCAGATGCTTAAGATCAGTCTGACCTTGATTGAATAACAGACAAAAAGTAGAAAAAACAGTAAAGTTCATTCCCTTTGGAACAACAGTGGATCTGAAGCACAAACCTAAATGCATGTTGTGGTGGTTACTCACAATTTCGAGTAGTGGCTGTCCTTTACTTCAAGAGATTAAGAGGGGTGCATTGAAAGCCATCTTATATCCTAAGGATTTAAATGTGTGGGAGTCGTTTCTCTCCTTTTGTAAGAAAGCAATGCTTATATGTCACAGCTTTCTCTTTCTGTTGTGTTCATTTTTCTAATGAAGAGGGAAACGATGGAACAGACTGCATATTTTAGCCTAGGCTTTCCCATGCAGAGTATATTAATTAAAGTGTGGGGAGCTGTAGCGCAAAACCCCATTGTCCTGTTTTCGGCTGGGATACAGTTGATTTTCTTCCTAGTAGCTGGTACAGTGCTGTGTTGTGGATTTATCATAAGAATAATATGATAACACACTGATGTTTTAGTTGTTGCTAAGCAGTGTTTATACTAAGTCAAGGACTTTTCAGCTTCCCATACTCTGCCAGCGAGGAGGTGCACAAGAAGCTGGGAGGGGGCACAGCCAGGACAGCTGACCCCAACTGGCCAAAGGGACATTCCATACCATGGGACGTCATGCTCAGTACAGAAACTGGGGGAAGTTGGCCGAGGGGCAGCAATTGCTGCTCGGGGACTGGCTGGGCATCTGTCGGTGGGTGGTGAGTGGTTGCATCACTTGTTTGGTTCCAGCCCCCCTGCCCTGTTTTTTGTTTTTCTCTCTCTCTCTCTCATTGTTTTACTTTCCATTACAATATTATTATTATTATTATTATTATTATTATTATTATTATTATTATTATTTCAAGTATTAAACTGTTCTTATCTCAACCCATGAGTTTTCTTACTTTTGCTCTTCCAATTCTCTCCCCCATCCCGCTGGGAGGCGGGAGGGTGAGCGAGCGGCTGCGTGGTGCTCAGTTGCTGACTGGGGTTAACCCACGACACCCATTCAAATCACAGCACTTCCTTGTTTCAACTTGCTGACGTATCCTATAGGTCATCATGCTTAATTTTGTTTCTTAGGACTGTGAACCTTTAAAATGAAATGTTTCACAATAGCACCTCAGCATTTTTATTGTAATATGAACATTGTGAATACATCATAAATCATGCTCATGCCTTTTACACTCTAGTGCACCTGGCATATTAAAACTGAAGGCTAAAGTTATCTTTGTCGAGCGTTAAGCATACAAGCCAGACAATGAATAGTAAAAGGAATGTAACAACCTTCACCCACTTTCAGTACAAAACCATCCAGCTAAAACTCAGAGGTAAGCAAAGGAACTAAGTTTGATGGGTTATAGTTCAGGCTTTATGAAAGTACTATTTCCAAAACAGAGGAAAGGAGACTTTCAGACTTCTCTGCCTAATCTGTCGAAGTCATCCTGGCATCAGAAAGTACATAGCCTGGAAAGAGGAGACACGGGACCAATACCACTGAGCCCATTTGTGTCTATTTGCAAGGTCAAGCAGCAATACTGGAACTAGTCCCACTGACCCAAAGGCAGCACTAAGCACACCGGCATCCTTTGAGCCAGTAATCAATGCCCTGCAGAATGTGTCCCTTAAGCCTTAGCCTGTTTTCTGTGTGATTAAAAAAACAGAACAGTTTTCCCCTTGTAATTTTAAGGAATGCAATGCTCACAGGGCTCTGCCAGCTTGAATGTAGCCTCATTTTCTAGTTGAATATATCATAGAATCATAGAATCATTGAGGTTGGAAAAGACCTCTAAGATCATCGAGTCCAACCATCGTCCCAACACCACCACCCACTAAACCATGTCCCTAAGCGCCTCATCTACACATCTTTTAAATACCTCCAGGGATGGGGACTCCACCACTTCCCTGGGCAGCCTGGTCCAATGTTTCACCACTCTTTCAGTAAAGACATTTTTCCTCACGTCCAATCTAAACCTCCCCTGGCACAACTTGAGGCCATTTCCTCTCGTCCTATCGCTTGTTACTTGGGAGAAGAGACCGACCCCCACCTCGCTACAACCTCCTTTCAGGTGGTTGTAGAGAGCGATGAGGTCTCCCCTCAGCCTCCTTTTCTCCAGGCTAAACAACCCCAGTTCCCTCAGCTGCTCCTCATCAGACTTGTTCTCCAGACCCCTATGATTTTATATGTGGGTTTATTTCCAGTTTCCCTCAGTATATCATATTTTCATCTTCTTTTCCACTTTCTAAGTGCTGTGGACTCTGCTATCTTTTCAGAATTTCCTTTTCTCTTTCTTTGAATAAAACCCAGTGAATACAACATTAAGTTACAAAAGGCTGGTTGGAGTCTTCCCTAAGCATTTGTGAAGAGTTTGCTTCCTATTGTATCTCATTTATGTCTAAGGCTTTAGCTCATAGAGCTGAAGCTCTTTAGCATAGCTGAGCTTTGCCGTTGACTTTTATTCTCCTGGTGATTTTGGCCAGGATGCCAGGAGAAAAATGAAAGAGGAAAAATGATCTTGGAGTTATAGGAATCAAATCTGAGGTCACGTTTGCACCTATGCGTATACTACCTCTTCAGCTGAAACCAAGGATGCAATATGTAACTCGAGTTTGCAGAAATACAGCAAAGAGCTAATAGCTTTGGAGTTGGATGATCTGAATGCTTGTTCCCACCTCTTCAACTTTCTTCCCAGATGGCATCTGGAAAATCACTATGCCACAATGCTTAGAATTGTCATTGGGCACCTAGATCCATACATGGGCACCTAGACCACAAATGTCTGAGAGCATCAAGTTCCCAGCAGGCCTTGAACTCAGCATGCTGTGATTTAGTTAGCTAAAAATTGGAACTGGGTGTCCAATTAGACGTACCCAAGCATGTGGTGAAAGCAATACATGAAGAGCTGTCATGGGCTATGAATTACAAAGAAAAAGGAATAATAAATAAATAAAATGTTTCCTGATGTTCAGGAAACTGTGTTTCAGTGTGTGCCCATGGCCTCTGGTCCTGTTACTGGGCATCACTGGAAAGAGCCTGGCTCCATCCTCTTTGCACCCTCCCCTTAGGTATTTATATACATTGATGAGATCCCTCTGAGCCTTCCTTCTCTAGGGAGTCCCAGCTCTCTCAGGCTTTCCTCATAGGAGAGATGCTCCAGTCCCTTAATCGCCTTTGTGGTTTTTCACTGGACTCTGCCCAGTATGTCTGTATCTCCGCTGTACTGAGGAGCCCTGAACTGGACCCAGTCCTCCAGGTGTGGCCTCGCCAGGGCTGAATAAAGGGGAAGCATCACCTCCCTTCAACCTGCTGGCAAAACTTTGCCTAATGCAGCCCAGGATATCATTCACCTTCTTTGCAGCAAGGGCACATTGCTGGCTCATGCTCAACCTGGTGTCCACCAGGACCCCCAGGTCTTTTTCTGCCAAGCTGCTTTCCAGCTGGGTGGCCCCATTTTGTTACGTCCTTTTTATTTTATGTTTTCTCTCCTTTTTGTTACCTCATTATCTTCTTGCTTGGCTCAACTGAATCCAAGTCATCAACCCCCACTTCGGAAAAGGAAATTTTAAATCCAGAGATATCCACAAAGTAACATTTTTCACAAGAATTCCGTTTGACCACAAACATAATCCTGAATGTAAGGAGAAAAATCAGCTAAAACTGCCTTTCTGTCAGGCTTCATTTCTTTGTATTGCTGCTCATTATTTGGAGCTAGCTAAGGTCAGTAAATATTAGGATGGGGGCAAACGTAGCCAAGGGAGACATGGGTTGTCCTATTGCCTTTCCTCCTGCTCTGTGGCATTTGGAGTAAAACTGAACACAGCCCAGGAATAAAGTGTTTTTCAGGGTCAGCAGTAATGTTGTCTGCATAACTCAGATGCAATCTCTTGAATAATATCTGAATTAGCTTAGACATTTGAGTATGGGAAGCCTGGGCAACCTGTGGCCATAATTCCACAGGAGAACCCTGGCTGAGCATGGAATGATCTCCATGCACTAATGGTGCCTTCCCACACAACCACACTTGCTCCTGTGACGACACCAGGCACCTCCAACCAGAATAGGATTTCTGTCAAGTGGAGATACACAAACCTCCTGATATAGTACCCTGAAGAAGGGATGGAGAACATTTGAGTTCAAAGAAACCAAGTCTCTAAAGCAAGGGCAGTCGTCTTTCATTATACGATTGGTTACTATATACATCTCCTTTCTGTTCATCCCTGTTTCATGAGCAATTGTGACTTTATTCTTTCCTCTGTGTTGCAGACAGATCTTCAATCTGTCCAGAAGGAACTACAAATTGGTCTCTTCTGGATGCACTTGACAGTACTTGTTAGTCTGTCCTGAAAAGGATTTGCAGAACATAAACAAATCAGAGAAGGATACAAGTAATGCTCAGATATTGGTAGGAGGGAGTCTGAGGGGAATCTAATCAAAAAAGCAAAATTCTAGGAAAAGACTGGTAGCTTCACAAAGAGAAAGAGAATAATAGTTAAGTAGTAAAAACTAAGTGACGGGATAGAGAATGCAACAAATAGTGTTTTCTTTCTCATAAAGCCAGGTACAGAAGGGAACAGAACAAAGTTAAAGGGCATTTTTTTTTCCTTTCAACACATTATTAGACTATTGACCTCGCTAACTGCATCATACTGGTAGACTAAATAGCACCTTAAAACCTTTGGTTGGTGGCAGGGGAATACAATCTTCTGCACTGTTAAATTTTGGTCCAGCTAGCCCTCTCTAGCACAGCTGAGGACCTACTACAGGCCAGGGACTACTTCAATAGTCATTTCATAGTTGGTCACATTATCTTAGTGGCTGAGAGAGTTTAGTATTACACATGGGTGATTCATCAGCAACTGTACTCAGAACCTTGGAGCATTCAAGAAGCGTGGCCAGCAGGTCGAGGGAGGGGATTCTGCCCCTCTGCTCTGCTCTGGTGAGACCCCACCTGCAGTGCTGCGTCCAGCTCTGGAGCCCTCAGCATAAGAAAGACACGGACCTGTTGGAGCGGGTCCAGAGGAGGGTCACAAAAATGATCAAGGGGATGGAACACCTCTCCTGTGAAGAAAGGCTGAGAGAGTTGGGGTTGTTCAGCCTAGAGAAGAGAAGGTTTCGGGAAGACCTTATTGCAGCCTATCAGTACTTCAAGGGGGCTTACAAAAAAGATGGCAGTAAACTTTTTAACAGGATCTGTTGTGACAGGACAAGGGGGAATGGTTTTAAACTAAAAAAGAGCAGATTTAGACTAGCTATAAGGAAGCAATTTTTTAAGCTGAGGGTGGTGAAGCACTGGCCCAGGTTGCTCAGAGAGGTGGTGGCTGCCCCATCCCTGGAAACATTCCAGGTCAGGTTGGACGGGGCTCTGAGCAACCTGATCTAGTGGAAAATGTCCCTGCCCAGGGCAGGGGGGTTGGACTAGATGGCCTTTAGAGGTCCCTTCCAACCCAAACTATTCTATGATTCTATGATCCTATGATCCTATGATTCTATGATTCAATATCCTCATATAGATGCAGCTATGGTGGCAGGGAGTTTTCAAGGTTAAGTATTTAACAAGTATCCTGAAAGGACTGAACAGTTATATGGTGTCAAGAATGAGATAAAAATGACATTAATGACAGATGTCTCCTGCTTTAGAGTTTACAACTGTTCGTAGTGATCAGACATGAGGAGGAAATCTCACGTTGGAATAAATTGCAGCCAGAGTGGCATTTCTTAACACCTTTGCCAAGCATCTGGCTAAGGTTGATTTCTCAGTGAAGTAGATACTTGATCCTGTCTGGCAAGTGGTATGACCTTGTACTCCTCCATGAAGACCTAAAATGCTGAAATGGGAAAGAAGAATATGGTTAAGAATGAATAAAAAAGAAGATAAAACCAGCCAAACCATTTTAGCACAACTGATTTGATTTTCCTTTACATAAGCATAGGTTTTCTTTGATGAAGGAGAAGGTGGTAACATGCATAGTGATATGTCTCCTTGGAAGAGCCATCCATTATGCTTTGAATGAAAATCAGCTTTATGCTAACAAGGTCTGAGGCCTTTATTTATTCCAACCACACAGACGCATGGATCAGACTTGAAGGCCCATGATGGTTTTATTTGTAGATGCTTTTGCCTAATGCTAGTTATCTTTGACAGCATTTACTTTGATTGAGTTTATTCCCCTTGATGTGATTACACATGATACGTGCATCGGGCAAAAGGACACCACTAATACCATTGTCGTTAAATCTTGTTGCCCTTGTGTCATGCAAAATCCCTGTTCCAGCTCCGAGCCATATAAATCTATTGGGTTTAATCAATCAGGACCACATTTAGCGCAGTCACAACGCAGTCACATTGGTGGCTTCACTGTTGTAGTCAGTGAAAAATAATGCAAACAGACTGCCACCTAGGCAGCCCTGCGGCTCAAAGCCTGCAATGAGCTTCTGGCAACATTCTTCTCTGTTGCACTCCAAAATCTGGAACAACTCTATTGGCCTCTATCCATTCACTTCAGATTAGCACCTGTCCAGTGGAGACCTTGGATCTATGCAAGGGGTTTGCTCCACTTGAGACAGCAGATTAGAAAGTCCTTCTTGCTTTTCTATTCCACGCTTAGTGCATAAAAACCTTCCTAAAGAAAACCACGACCAAATTTAGTTTTCTTTAGCACAACGCTACAGACTTCCACGGTTCAACTGCTAACTTTCAAGGGATGTAGCCAACTGTGATGAGGGTCCCTACTGGAAGTAGTGACCACTTTGCCATGTTCTCCCATCCCCGCTGTGACTCACAACCCTGGGAACAGAGTTTGACTCCAGGTCTCTAAGCTGAGCCAGTTGAATTGGTCTCTAAGATGCTTATTGGTGTCTTTGACTTCAAGGAACCATATTAGCAGGAAGAGTCAGTGTTAGTCTCGTACACAGGGGCTTAGAGCTCGTGTGTGTGAGATTTCAAGCTCAGCAAGATAAATATACTTTCTTCACCTGCAAATTCTCTTAGGTCCAGATTGACTGATGTGTTTAACTTAATTTTCACTCGGAGGAAACTTCGAATAATTTGGCTATGCAGTGGGTAATTTATTTCTTCTCAAAGTGAAGCAAGTTGCCTTGCACTCTCTCTTACTGTGAACTAAATGTATGCTTGCAGGGACTGCTCCAAAATAACCAGTGTGCATGAGTTTTCAGCTTTCTTTACTACACATCAAATCCCTAATGGGAAAAGGTGTTTGACCCTTAACAGTGTTTTCTTAGGTTCCAAGCTTACTTTTCAGGAATTATTGACATTCCTGAGACTTCTGTTGAGCTGCCAGCTAACACTATCAGTGCCTAAAGATCCCAATGGTAAACATCCTTAAGTATTTCTGCTGGTGCCTATTGCAGATATCTGGCCTTTTAAGGCTCAGACTGAAATGTGGTACCACTGGAGCGGCCTGATTCAGTCAGTTTTGTTTATTAGCTGGGCAATCACTAAACGAATGGCAGAAATGAAATATGTGCTGATCTTCTTGCATTTTTTGCTCCCTGACCTGTTCCCTTGCATAACTGTTAGCTTACCTGTTGAGTTAAAGACTAATAATTATAAGGCTCTATACTGTTTCCATGTGAAAGATGACAAAGAGAGACTATTTATGAATGCAAACACTAAAACTCCAGTTCTTCCCATCTCCTACAAGCTTGGCTTTGCTGCCCAAGGAGCACAGAGAAGCAAAGGCGGCAGCTGTTTGCGGTGGAAAAGTCTTGAGTCTCTCCTCGCACAGAGGTACCTCCAGGCATGTCCTTTACCTCCAGAACAACAGAATGACCTGAACCATGTCCTGATGGTTCATTTGGTGTTATTGGATCCACACTGCAACCGCATGAAATGAACCAGGTCTTGTTTGATCCACTCCACACACCTCCCTCCCTTCTCTATCCCCTCGAGGTTACAAGAAGTTCCTAACACTTTTACAGCCCTAAGCCCTATAATGAAAGACCAAAGGTCTGTAGTGAGCAACAGAAAGAGAGCAGAAGAGATCCCAGCATTGTAGGGCTCTGCTCTACCAGTGAATTTATTTGAGGTGAATGGTTAAATAGATTTATTTCCTCTTTTAGAATTCCTTTTCAAGAACCTAATTCTGTCCCGACCTTGTGTAGGAAAACCTGGGCTCAGACTGATGGTGGTGAAGACCCAGCACAATGTTTGAATGATTAGCAGGTGTGATGACTAAGTGTTTCTTATGAAGCAGCTCTTCATAGGGACTACCTAAACAATCTGTACAAGTCTGGGGTGTTTTTCTTACCACCCCCCTTATTCCCGCTTTTCTGTTGTCTGGATTGTTCATTGTTTATAACACTTTATTGACTGTATCGTGTTATTGTATAGCACACAACCATGCACACACACAAAGAACAGTATGTCACAACACCCCCTATGGCTTGTCAGAAAAAATGGCAATGAGTGGCAAGAATTTCTGAAGCCTCTTTGACTGGAAGATCTGTGCCAATTGTAGACCATTGCCCATTTTCGAGATGGTGAACTGAGGCATACAGAAGAAATCATTCCCCAAATGACTGTGATCCTATGTCACTCAACCCACTGAAATTCTCAACACACTTCTCCCTGAGCTGCTGTCTGTTTTACTGAGCTCCCACATACACTGTTCTTTTTCCTCTTCTGAATTAAAATGAATTTCGTACTAGCCAGGTTCCATTACCTTGTTTACCTTTTCAAAATACTTGTGTATCTCAAACTCACAAAACATATCTGATTTTGTTTGCAGATGATTTTTACCTCCCACGAAATAATGAAGAGAACATTCAGTTTGATTGCGTTCATTTATTTGCCTATTAGTCTGTTTGTAGCTATAATAAGAAAGCAAATGATTCCACTGTATATTTTATTTATGTGATCTGTCTGAATTGTAAACTGCAGAGCCTGATTCAAATGCTAAAAATTATGGAGTCATGGCATCCAAAGTCCTGACTGGAAGCATTATATGGAGGATTTGCAAGCTGCAGAGCTTGCGTGCCGACTCAGAAGCAGAATCTAAACTTCCTTCTCCTCCTCTCACTGCTTTCAAAGTTTGGGGTTGCTCAAATCCATGCAGAACGCCTTTATCCACCCTAACACCTTAACAACCCCAAAGCAGTTAGGATTCATCAGAAATAAACTATCTTTATGTTGTTCACTAGTGTCTCTAAGTGAGTGCTTAATTTTGCTGTCTCCGGCGGGGTGGTGCCACCTTGTAGTTCACTGATTTGTGAACCGCCCTTGTTGTACATGACCTAAAGTGGGAGCAGTGGCAAAGCACCTCCAGCTTAAAAATCCTGTGATTTCATAACCAGGTGCTTGCCCTATATCATGTTACAGTCT
This sequence comes from Aptenodytes patagonicus, assembly GCF_965638725.1. NCBI lineage: Eukaryota > Metazoa > Chordata > Aves > Sphenisciformes > Spheniscidae > Aptenodytes > Aptenodytes patagonicus. Next base: position 168,498,826 of record NC_134950.1, on the reverse strand, counting down.
TTAACACAGCATCACTTTCAGAAACAGCCTCTCTCTCTCCTTGGAGGTTTTCAGACCGGCTAGTAAAGCGTAATTAAATTTCTCCCTTTGTTGTGATTAATGGCATGTAGCAGGTCTTGCAATTATTTTACTTCTGGTATCTTTGAAGCGGAAAGGCCAGGTTTCCCCTCCCGTGTTACAGGCTTGGAAGGCACACGGCTCTTACATTTGTAGCCTACATTGCGGGAATGCATTATGGAGGAGTTTTTAAGAACAGGCTATGTCCTGCCAGCGATGAAAAAAATGAGCCTGGGTTGTTATTTTTGAAGCAGTGTTCTTTTTATGACTGTTCCTAAGGATGCGGACATCAAATCCATTTCATAATTGTTTCTGTGTGCTGCTGCGTGCAAGGCACTTTAAAAGGTACTTTATTAGTATAAATGAGGGAAAAATCCTGGCTCATAGTTCACTAAACCCCCTGTCTTGATGAGTCAGTATATTTCTACTTCTTTCCACCTCCAAGCAATTATTCTGATCTATGGAACAGCATTGATGAATCAGATGGCTTCTATTAGTTATACAGACATAATTTGCAAAGTTTTAATGGAAACAAATTACTTAGATCTGAATTTCTTGTTAAACAGAGGAAAAGAATCAGAAAAATGGCATGACTGCTGGCTCGGAAGGTGAATCCAGACAAAGAGATAAGACAGACACCAGTCCTTAAAGTGAGAGTACTTAGTGTGTGAAACAGGTTATCAAAAAGTCTGGTAAACAGTGCATGGCATGAGCTGCTCAGGACCAAACGTGATATTTTGATTTCACTCTCCAAACCTATCCCCCCCGCCCCCTGAATTTAAGCCAAAGTTAACGCGAATGAAAATTGAAGTTAAACTACTGACCTAGATATCTGATGCCACAGTGAAAGGAAATACCTAATCGGAGTATTAAAAAGTTATCAATGAAATTAAAATGTTTCCTAGGAGGGTTTGTCAGGATCTCAGCTTTGGATTAAAGTGTTAGAATTAGTACTATGCTTGGGAAGAGATCATGCTCACCTTAGCCACAGGTATTGATCGCTTGTAACACAATTTGAGTATAGACACTTTTGGGCTCGTTTATGGTGGAAATTGCTTTTTTTCCGCACGCTTTATTTTCAGGGCCAGCCTTTTGTTTGTGCTTCTCTTGGTGGGACACCTCTGAGTTTAGACACCTTCTATGCAGATGTGTCTGTCTGAGCTGGAGGGCTCCAAAAATGGATTGAATAAAAAAGCAAGCCTTTCATGGCACAATTCAATCAGTCTATTTTAGGCACTTATTTTAGGACCTGTAATGTCCTGCACCCCTCTGAATATCCTGATTGGATATCCTCTACCTGAAAGGCAGCCTAGGAGACAATCCACATTTATTTTTAAGCAGGTCAATCCCATGCTGTTGTTGTTTCTTTTTTTTTTTTTTTTTTACTCTTTTATTTGTTATTAACTGTTATATAATTCTATTTTTTTATAAGTTGTGAGGTGGAAACAAACCTTTGGGTTCTGGGTTTGCACAGCACTTCAGTACCAAAATAATAATCACAGCAAACCTCTGAGCCTGCAGTCCACAGTTTGGAGGCAGTTGTGCCTCTTTGGATTCAGACTGGTTAACTGAGGGTAAAGTTTCACCCTGCTTTATTTCGGTAACGCCTCAGTGAAAGCTTTAACTAAAGGTCACACAGGCTCCCGTGCTGAGCTCCATGTTGCTGAGGTTGTGCCGTTGCTGGTATCTTCTTATATCTTGGACTGCCATGTAGATAAATCTTTCCACACGTGGCACGTTCTGGTGGAGAGGCTGGCCTCTTGACGTTCAGGTGGAAGTGAAGAGAGGAACCTGCACTGGGCATCGTTCACCCCTGACACATTTCATTGAGCCCTTGCCTTTTGCACAGCGTAAACTGTGCTTTCACAGTAAGAAGAGCAGGATGCAAAATGAATGGAGGAGGCTGTACCTGTTCCCCTACAATTTCTTTCTTCCCCAGAATAGCCACAAAAGTGTGTCAGAGAAGAAAATCGCTGCCTCATTTTCCAGACAGATACTGGTCTGAAAATACTCTCTCCCAGGTGCAACATATTGCTGACAAAGCAATAAATAAAAATAATTTAAAAAGAAAAATCCTGAAGCTCAAGGTCTTTTTGGCTGTGTGTTTGCATTTGGTCCTTGTACAATCAGAAGATAATTAGCCATTTTATTTGTCGGCAGGTCTACAGCTCGTCTTCTGGACAGTCTGCTGTGTCTGCCTCATAGCCCAGTGCTCCACCAGTGACATCTACTGGCTAACACCACCCTCGGCATCCCACACGGTGGTGGGACTGAGTGGTGGGACCGGACATGATCCAAGACCAGAGTGGCATGGAAAGGCAGACACAGCCTCCCTGGAGAACTATCACTGCTGAGAAGGTGAGCCACATGAAGGGTTTGCTCAGTTATGAAACCCTCAAAATTCTTTTGACCAGCACCATCCCTGGATCATGGCCAAGTTATGAGTCTTTTCATTACTGATGAATATTCGAAAGGGCATGATGCACATGCCTGTGGGCTCAACTGGTTTGATGAATGTCCAATATGTCTGATTTAGTGCTGTAGTGCCTCTTGAGTAAGTGAAGTTTTGGGATCAGCCCCATCTTTAGCTCCATTGTCTTGCTCTTATCTATTCTCTGAGTAAAAACTATTGTGGACGTTGGTATTATTATGACTCTTGCAAAAGGGAAAACTTTTGGCCACTGGTTTCAGCCAGTGATAACCATGTGACCATAGAATGAGAAAACGTCCAGCAATTCAATTAGCTGTAATGCAGTTTCCAAAAAGATTCCAAGTGCCTAACCTCCAGGGAGTGAATTTTAAGCCGTAGCTACGGGATCGGTAAACACCTACAGAAAACACAAAGAATTGCCTTGAAAAGGGGAATTTCTTAATGTTTGCGTACAACGATGTTTTATATTAGGTCTCTGGTACATACATCTGTGACTTAAAGTTGTCATTCTTAAACTTCAGTATGTCATCAATTATCACTAGTATTTGATTGAATCCCTGCTCCAAAACAAATACAAAATAAATGACAAACATCAAGCTGAATTCTGAAGTTCAGCCATATTTGTGCCCTTTAGTATTCGCTGTTTGCAAACATTACTCAACATCCAGTCCCGGTTAGAGCTGAACTGCTGGTTGTTTATTTGAAGCCATTGAACCATGTAAGGCGGGCAAGACTTTGTAGCCGAGCAGCAAGCCAAAAATAAACCATGCTGTGTGAAACACTCACAAGAAATGGTATTTCTACCTCTTATTTTTTAACATCTTGTGTCTTGGCCAAGTAGAAGTAGTGTTTAAGCAACTGGTAGAAGACACCTGTTTACAAAAGACCTTTTTGCAGGACTATTCCATTGCCCAAATCCCAAAGTTTGTTTTCTGTTTGTATAGAAGAGACACTTTTGTTTTGGTTTGTTTTAAATAAGATTAGCTTTCTAAATGTGGTTACTATCTTTCCACCTGCACTGAAAAGACACATTTCTGCGTCCTTTTTCCTATGAAAAACCAAAGGAACAGACTTCAGCTGTTCCCACTGTGCGAGACCTTCTTGCTCTTGTTATTTCACCTTAGTGATTTCATTGACGCAGTCACGGTGAAAAGCTAATAGATAAGGTCTATTTCTGCTAAACAGCAGACATCACTGTGGTCATTACAATGACCACATACCTCCCCGCCCCCGCCTCCCGCGTCTCACTTCTGGACATGCAATGCATTTCCTTAGTTTCATGCTATAAAAACATTTGCCTTGTGGGCTGTGACACAACATTCACATTATATAAGACACTTTAAATTGGAAAAATATCCAAATGCTTTTAAAAATTAGAATTATTTCCTAGGGCCACAGGAGCACTCTAGAGAGCCCAGGGAAGACATGAATGAAATGCTATGTCAGGTGGATACCACACCGTGCTTTAGAGATGGCTGATCTTAAACAGGATGGACATGAGTTACACTTCATCATTTGGGCTGGGACCAGGGAAATCTCCCTGCAGTCAATGCATCCAGCAGTGTAGATACAGCTTAAGGCTTTCTCGACCGTATTCTAAAGCGCTTTCAGTGAGAACTGTAGGAGTTCACCAGATGGTCATTTCTAACATTTGCTTCCATAGTCTGATGTGCTACAGACCCGCTTTAAATCCAAATGTGTTCACAGGCTAAATTATCCTGCTACCACTTAGATATTTCTCAGTCAGTGGACTTACAAGATACTATGACTTGTTGATATCCTATAATTCCATAGTTGTCAGGCAACTCACATCTATATTTTGGATTAGTTTGGAGAATCTGAGAATTGCTCGTTTGTTTTCCCAAGCAGAGAATGGAATAGAAAAATCAGTTCTACCAAGCGGCAATAATTTCACTGGACTTTAACTGACTACAACAGTTAGTCACAGTGCAGACCCTTGCAATAATCAGTGGAGAGGAAAAGGAGAGTTTGGGCCAGGATTTGTCTGAGATACTCTGATGTCTACTTGAGGAGGAATTGCCCTCTGAAGGGGCTTGTTATTTTCCATTGACTGAAGGTAAATAGTGCAGATTTGGATGTCTCTAACACAAATATCTATATTTTGTCCACATACCATGATTCCTTTATTTTCACATTGTGAGATTCTTGGGGAAGAGGTTAATCTGCTCTGAAAAACATGTACAGCCAGCTCCTCTAAATGACAAATTTCCTATTCTGCTCTTATATACACGTATTTATATTGCAAATATCTTTGTAGCATGCTTCTTTGCTTACCTCATTTTGCTTTGTTGGATTTGAATCAGGTTTAACCAACCCATTGTTTCCTGTTATGGTGGATCCTGCAAAATGTGGGATTCACAGGAATGTAGAACACAAGGTAAAATCGAGCACTTGCAAATCCCAATGTAATTAAAACAAAGAAGCTGGACACTGTCTAATGTGCCATATTAGAAAGATGTTTCAAGGCTTAGATGTACGGTTCAACTAGAAGAGGCAGCCAATATTGCCCTTTGTACTTGGTTAAATTCTGAACACCTTGCTTAATAGTTATTCTACAGAACATAAAACAAAACAACTCAAAAACTTTCCTTGGATTAGTGGAAAATTTAGTTGAATCAGAAGCTATTAGAAAGGAAGATCAATCTCACCTACTTTAATTTGAAACCTTTGAAAATCTCTGGCAAATCTTCAAAATCTTTGAAATATCATGCAAAGGTCGGTGTTTGGTTGTACATAACTAAGACAGGTTCCTTCTCCAGCTTGTAGTCCTCACTTCTCATTTATTTTCTCTAAAATAAGGACTTTAGGACTGAATGCAAAGCTTTCCCCAGCCAAAGCTCAAGGACACTGAGGGTAGATTTTGGCGATATTTTAACCATGGTCCAGTTGATCTAGCTTCCCTTTACATTGGGCCATAAACATCCTTAGGCTTTTCCTTAAAACATTCTTCCATTCTCCTCGAAACATTGAAAATTTACTACAGAATCAGGCTGACATCTGAAAGATGAATTACATTCCTGATGTGAGCAGGGTAACTGTCACATTACCTAATGTATTAGAGTAAGAGAAAACGGTTCATGGCTCTCTAGGGTGGAAATAATAGTTATGAGAAAAAATAAAAGATGAAACTTAGAAATACAGGCTCTGCTAAACAGCTCTATAAAGATAGAAGAACACATCAGGAGAACTAAACAGGTGTGGAAACCACCATAAATTGTACCTTGGAGAAGTTAGTGACTTGTAATGATAGAACATTAAGATCATCGTTCAAATGGACTGTCTCTGAAAGGTGCTTCTTGTTGTCTCCTTTATTGCATGCTAGCCTCCTGCTTGATGAATGGTTAAGGAAAAAAAAAAAAAAGTCACAATTGCTTTAAAGGAGGAATTGCTGCCTATGAGATGTAACATTTAGAACAACATTACTAGATGATTACAGCATATTCATAACTTGTGCACAGTCTTTCACTTCACAAAACCAGAAGAGAAGGGTTCAGGCAACTCAAGTGGTGATTCATATCTCACGATTTTAGATGTCTAAATGTTAAGTGTGTAACTCTAGGCTGGTCTAAGCTTAGGAAAGTTCTCTTTACAGAAAACAGAGAGAAAATGGAGAGAAAAAGTTGCCTCCAGAAATTGATTCATTTGGTGAGCATTTTATGACTGTGTTAGATGGAGATGAATTGCCCTCTGGAGGTGTTGATTTCTCTCCACTATTGCTAAAGGAAATCCATACTGACCAGTTCATATTTAGGCATTTAAAAATTAGATTTTGAAGTCAGGTTGCATGAATTATATTGAAGTGATGATGTTATCTTCCAAATTTATTAGTGGAAAAGGAGGCCAGAGAATTGGTAGGCTATGGAAAAGCTGCAAGCACCAAATTTATTAAAGAAAGCAATGTTTATATCACCACTATTAAAATCAAATTCTGTTTTAACTCATTGAATAGGCACATGGAAATAGGAAGATAATTTCTTAAACTAAGGATCCTCAAGGCTTTCTTTTCATAATTACTCATTTCTGGGCTTACAACTCAAGTGATCCCTAATCTGAGAACTAAGTCCCTTTTTTATTGCATCCCCTTTGCTTATTGCATTCTTCATCTTCCATCAGTGATCAGCCTACTGTCATTGGGATCTCCAGGGTTGTTCTTGTCAGCTACTTCCATCTATTGTTAATATATATGTTAGTGGCACTTTATCAATTCTTAAAGCCAGCTAGGCTGATGTAAGCCTGACAAAATGGCTGTCCCATGCAATCTGCTCAATCTCAGCCACTGTCAGCTGTGATTTAAACCACATAGATAAGGCATTTCTGTCCCAGCAAAGTGGTCTAAGTTTTATTTTTCTCCCATGTTTTCCGAGTGAAACTACTTCTGCTACAAGGAACTCGGATAATATAGAAAAAAGCCATCAGCTTTAATACACTTATACATGCCCAATAAGTTTGAAACCTGTTGAGAATCGTGTATGCATTTTTCTTGGCATAACCTCCCATCCAAAAAAACTTGAGAGGAAAGATTAAGCAGTGGTCATACAGGTGTTACATGGGGAGAGGGAAGGCATTTGGAGTGATGGCCAAATACAATCTGAACAGGAATAACCACAGTGTCTGAAGACCTGGGCACCATCCTCAGGCTTCACCATAGGAATTCAAATCTGCAGACGATGTGTTCTCACAAGCCAGAAGAGTTGGTTGACTCCAGCCTTGTTGCTGTAGTGAGTGTGGGAGGGAGGATGGTGCGGAGAGAGGTGGCTGTGCATATATCACCTCTACAGTTCTCTCCATTTTCTTTTGGAAAGGAGAAAAGGTCAAAAGCCAACACGTCCTTCCCAGCCTCAGGCCCCATCACACACACTAAAATCTAGTGGAGGAGGACAATTGACACCTTCTTCCATTTTATTTGCCAGTGAAGTCAATTTAGATCTGGTACCACCTCGCTTACAGCTTGAGTTTTAACATCAGGATGTTGCAACAAATCTGGCTCATAAATAAGCTTTATTTGGAAAAGAAAGGAAAATGAATCAGCTTTCTGGTCCTCTTTCCATTCTGTGGGCAGAAAAAGGGTGTGATACACTTCAATGACTCCCTGGGGTTAATTTAATTGAACATGCTTTTTCAGTGACGGGCAACGCTGTCTATCCCCTCCCAAACTCAGGAAGAATCTGCTATGGTCCTGCTCTGGGGGTTAACATGACTGATGTGATGAGGTGGGGTCTTTCTGGCAGAGACTAATGGCCCAGAACAGACGCATCTTTGAGGGTAGAAATTCAATGGGGATGAGGGTGACTTCTGATGGGTAGTGCGGTATGTCACCCCCAAGACTCAAACTCACATCAACACCTATCACAACCAGCATAGCACACTGCCTCTCAAGAAGGTACAGTGTTTTGTCTTTATCAGGTTTCTAAGCCACTCAATATATTTAAACTCCCAGTGGAAAGCTGTATCTGCCTTCTTGCACGTTTCTGCATTCAGGAAAATTTTTCTCTCAGCTTAATTTGCTTTATCAAAGTGAAACATGCGCGCGCACACACATACACATGGGTAATTCATATGGAAGTGTATCAGAATTTTTTCTTCCAGGGGCATTTGCATTGAAATTACACTTCTGCTTTGAAAGCCAGTGTACGATGAACAAATTCTTCTACAGGATGTTCCCCATATGCATCTATCCAAGTTGCATTTGTTTACAACAGAAATAACCTGGATTCTTTCATGCTTCTGTTGGTGCAACAGAACCACAAAAAAGCAGCCTGGATTACTTGGCTGTCATGATTAATGCATTTCAAAACATAAAATCAAAGTGAGTTGTTTAAAAATAAGTGGAACTCAACTATTACATATTTTCATTTTATCCATATTTTTAAGATGAATGATTCAACAGAAACTAAACAAATTAATGAGGACAGCGGTTCTTATTCCGTATTTTCCACATATGAAAAAGTAAAACTACAGTAACCCAGGCTGCAGTGTAGTAGAAAAGTAACTTGTAAAATGCATCTAAACCTTGCCTGGGTCAAAGCAAGATAATTCCCATATGATGATCCATATATGATTCCTAAAAAACTTTTATCTAACCTGTCTTTAAAACACTGTATTGACAAATACCCCACATCTCCCCTAGACTGTGTCTCAATATTCTCATCATAGGAAAATTCCTAAATTCTGAATCTTCTATGCCGTGATTTAAGCCCATCTCTTCTTGTCCTATCCATCTCCTTTCACTGAATTTTCCTGAGTCTTTTGGACTCCACTGAGGGACTCTTCCATTTTCCTGGATTGTGGAGTCCAATAGTTGACATCACACTCTTGCCAAGTTCTTAGCATTGGTGAATAGTTTGGCAAGATAATTCAGGCTATTTTTCCGCCATCCAGGTCTGGTCCTGAGTACCATTTGGCAGGCCCCCGTCTCTGGAGTACCAACACAAGCTTCTCCTTTATGAGCATCTCTGGGTTATGGTGATGCCATTGAAGGCATCTCACTATTCAGCATATAATTATGTTTACATGCATATAGTCACACTAACATGATATCTTTGGATTGCAGATTACACATAGAATCAGAATGGTTTGGGGTGGAAGAGACCTTTAAAGATCATCTAGTTCCAACCTCCCTGCCATGGGCAGGAACATCTGCTAGATTAGGTTGCTCAGAGCCCCGTCCAACCTGATCTTGAACACTTCCAGGGATGTGACATCCACAGCTTCTCTGGGCAACCTGTTCCAGTGTCTCAACACCCTCATAGTACACATGCACATAACCTGACCAACAGTGTCTCCTATCTTCAGACCATACATCTCCTTATGGTAACTACCATTTTAGCAAGCATAAGCCATCACTGACTCTTGTTCATCCATTTTAACCCCTTTTCCTGAAAAGTTGTTGTCTCACTTGCTAATTCCCATCCCGTCCACGTAAAGTCAGTTATTACTAATAAAGGGGACTATATTACACTTGTTCCTATTGCATTTTTCCTTTCTTTCAGATGATTTTTTTCTATGTTGTGATATTTATGAATGTGAATCCTGTCCTCCAGTGTTCTTGCAGTCCCTCCCTACTTTGTATTTGCCAATTTAATGAACATACTCTCTTTTTGATCATTCAGGTTATCGAAAAAGCATCAAATGCAGAACAGAACCCTATAGAATCTATGTGATGTATATTTGCATTTTGACATTACGCTCCTGATAGCTACTCCTTGGGAATAGTATAGAGTGGCATTATTCCCAGTCTGTAATAATTTCATCAAGACCGGCTTTTCCTTCATTTCTCATGAAACTGTCATGAGAAATAGTGTTAGAAGCCCTACCGATGCCATAGTATACCTCATCAATTTTTTTCTTTCCCGTTCACAAAATGCACAAGAAAAATTAGACTTTGCTAACATGATTTCCGCTTGACAAATCCACACTTGTCTGTTACTCATCTTTTTGCAATTATGATGAGAGAGGTTTAATTGTCATGTTTTATTCCGAAGGGATCCAAGCCCCTAAGGAGCACACATTGTATTTTCAAAAGCTACTTAGTCACATAAGAATTGAAATCCTTTTGACTTTCAGTAAGACATGCGCCCCGTGATCAAAGTGCCATGTGGATGAATTCTGAACACACGTCAGGAGTGGGAAGATGTGGGAAGTATATGGGAGCGGGGTCAATTTTAAGCCTTGATATCCAGCAAACATTTCACTCTTGGAATAGTTACTGTGTGGAGTCACAGAGGTCCTGTTGCATTGTTCGGTTTCCTGGGCATTAATAATTTTAGATTCCCAGCTCTTTTGGAAAACAAGACTAAAGCTATGTTGGCAGTGCAATTCAAAGCTGGTCTTGGAGCGCACGTATATATTACCAAGGCAGCATTAAAATAGCTGGCAGGGGTATCATCACAGGGACTGAGATCTGTATTATTCAGGACTTTTGGAAGGGTTTTGCAAGTTTTAATGAAAACTATCGACCTTGAGTCATGAGAGAGACTAGTGTTGGAGAAAATTGCTTTAATATTACATTAGGTTTGTTTACAGGAGCTGTTATCATGCCTTTGGACTTCAGTGTAGAAATAACCTAAATCATCACTCTTCACTTGTGTCCTTCTTACTTTACAGAGAAAGACCAAGTGTTTTCCCTCCATGCTTTCTCAGATACATGATAGAAATCTGCAGTTAGGTCCCAATTTCCTTGTCACGCCCCAAAGATGGCATGGCAGGCTAGCCTGAAGGATATTTAAGCCCAGACCGACTATAACAAAATAACCGACCTCCAATCTTCTCCGCCTTTACTCCAGCTGAATTTTCAGCTTTCATAGCCCTGTGCAACTTCTCTAAGCCCTGTTTCACATTGGCTTCTCGGCTCAGGAGCGTCTTGACTCTGTTCTGCTTAATTTCAGCACTTGGAGTCATCACTCCAGTTCTGTCTAGGTTTTTCTGCTCTAACTATTGGTCAAGACAACACCGATTGACAACCTAGGTTGTTAAGTCAGCCAAAGGAGGAATGGGTAGAGGACTAAAGCATGTAGGGAGATAACCTTATGTGGCACATGAAATCTGGCCACTCCTTCACTACCTTGGACAAAAGGATCAGAAGCTTCAGTATACGTGTAAAAAAGAGTTCTGGTTCTACTTTCATCCTTTTTGTCAGGGTTGTAGTCTATCTAGCCTGAAGATTTTATCTGGTTCTTACTTATGGACATTACTATTATTTGGTATTTTTGCTTATTAGTCTTACTCACCACTGAATATTCGGTATTAAGGAAAGACAGTGTCAGGAGACTTTCACTGTAATCAGACAAAATGATTCCTTGCAGATAAATACAGCTAGAGAAAGGATACCCAGCCTTGGATAAAATGGCTATAGGTATCCAGTGGATTTAAAGTAGAGTTGGGCAGATCTTCTCTTTCAAGAAAATATTGTATACTTGTTTGGTTTTTAGCTTTTTTTTTTTTCTTTGGGGGTGTGTGTGTTTGTTTGTTTTCCTTCTGGTTTTGTTTGTTTGTTAGTTTATTTTTCTGTTACATCTCTGGAGCCTGAAAAGGTATGTTTGAATTAGGAACAAGGCAGCTAACCTCAAGCAATCCTGTGCAAAATCCCTAAACACACTCTGGAATTGTGATGGACCAAGTACTCAATGAGAGTAAAAGGGACAGGTGAATTTCCCATCCAGGACTGCGTGACCAAAGTGAAGTTGGGCAACATGCTACAGGATGGAAGATCTATTGGGTTGTCAGTGTTGTCACATGCCAACTTTTACCTATCCACAAGTTTAATGTCTAGCTGAAGACAGCTTTCTCTGCTTCATGTGAAATAATATAATGAAATGGGCACTTATGGAGGGCAGTTCACACCATCCTATATAGGGTCTAATGTATTTGTCTCTACTGATTATTGAGGGAATCTCATTCCACATCTAGTCTTCTGCTGCTGAAACAATTGTATTTATCAATTAATCAAACTCTATCTCAACTAGACTGGTTGCCCTCTCCAACCTACTAAAAGGTTGGTCTGGAATCTGTTCTGTGGTTAAAAATACCTAACAAAGTGTAGCCTAAATTTATTTGAGACCAGTTTGAATCCATTTGTTCTTGTACCAGAAATGTCATTCTTGTCTTTCCCCAATAATTAGGAAAAATTACTAACACAGTCAATCATTCTCAAGCTGAGAAATGGGACAACATAAAAGCACAAAGAAATAACTGAATGTGTGTGTGCTAGGAAAGTCAAGTTTTTGCCTTGAGATTCTCTTTTATTATGCTGAAGTCAATAATAAGATCATGAAAAGCAGAGCTAATCTTCCCTACTCCTTTGAAATTGTATCTTTAGGTTAGGTTTTCCTTTCTCTAGGGGAAACTTTTCAGAGTCTATGACTTTGTTTTATTCTGTTAGCTCATACTTGAATGTTTGTCATTCCACACATGGAATAGTTTCTTCTACGAATTACACAGATTCATAGTGGTTATCTTAACAGCACTTAACAGAAATCTGTTAGAAAGATATAAAGAAGCAAGTGCCTTGTTCTTTCCGTATTCTAATGCTTCCACATTAATGCAGTGACAAAGAAAGTTAATTAAAGGTGAGGAATGACGGTCTATCTTACATCTTGCTGCAGTGAACAATTTATGGGACTAGATTTTCAGCTAGCTCTCCTGAATAAGGAGATATGATAATGTGGGTCAGCAGAACTCTAGGGACAGAATCTGCCTTTCAACGTGTTACAGAATGTACAGTAATTAATGTCCATGAGAAAAGAATAAAATATATGTGCAAAGAATGATAACATTTGATATCAATATCAAGGAGTTATAGAAAAGCTCCTTCTCTGTTCTTTTCCATTTTCAGAGTAATGTGATAAGATTATATTGAAACATCCTAATTCCTTATATATATTTGGGTGTAGGGGAGAAAGAGCCAGTGTAGAAATTAAAAACTTTAAGACCTGATTTTCACAGAAGTCACATTTATTCTGAAGTAAGATATGTTCCATGCTTGGCATATTTCATAATTTACAGACAGAGACCTAGTCTAAGCTGACCACTGAAAAAAAAAAATTTGCAATGTATATGAGACAGGGAAAAAGGTATCCAGTCATTTTAGATTATTTAATTTACCCTTAAATATAGCCTGTTAAACTTTGTCTTTCCTTTGGAGCTTGTTATTTTCAACGTTTCCATCAGACACTAATTAGGGATTGTCAATCATTTAGACTCCTGGAAGAATCCAAACAAGACAAAAGAAATAGTTGGAGTCTTTAAAAAATAAACGTACATGGCTTGAACTCTCGAAGCACGTCTTGTACTGCAGTGCAACAGGACTTGACTTTGCCCATCAGCATTCCTTCCAAAAGATTTGCCTACTGACATTTATGTGATGAGGTGGCATTTGCTTTTGGGAGATGTGTTTGGTGTCATGTACTCTTTGCAGTGACTCTTTTCCGATGGCATGTAAAGGTCATTTCAGTAGAGCAGGGTGTATTTGTAAACGTCCTGAGAAAGAGATTCTGGGTATGAACCATCCACTGAATTGTAAGTGTGCTTCTTGTCTGGAAACTGCTGCTTCGCCCTCCCTTGCCCCCCCTTTTATTTCTCCCTTTCTTTTTAATTTTGGTGTCTTTTTCTATGAAGCTTGCAGGAGTAAAATGATACCAAAGAAAGTGTTTCTGCATTGTGGTACTGCAGTGTTTCTTAAAAAAAAAGCAAATATATCTCAACTGGAAAATGGCAAGTAAATGTTAGTTGTGAAAATCCCATGATCTTGATGGTTTGATTACTTCCATTACCCATGAAGCACTCTGCCTCAATGAGATGGTGTTTTCTAGTACACAGTGCAAATGCTCAGTGATGAGTGTTAGCCAAGGTTGAACTGAATGGGTCACTCCTGCACTCCACAGATATCTTCCCATAGGATATGAAGGTTAGGTTTGAGCCTTTAGGCTCTGAATCAGCAGGGGAACTGGCCAGCCACTGTTGTGTTCGCATCCAGAGGCACTGGGAGGCAGGAGCTAACACTCCCAGCTGAACACTTACACCAATGTCCTCTGTTCCTGGGAGCAAGTATTAGTTTGCAACTGTGCCCTATTATAAGCATGAGGAATGGAGAGGAGGAGGAGGAACACAGAGAGCAAGATTTTTAAACATCTATGACTTGATTCAGTTGCCCTATATAAGCATCCAATGACATTATAGATATCTCTGAGCTTCCCATCTAGCTCCAGCTGTCAGTCTAAAAGGTTGCAGGTCCTGTGTTATGACTGTCAGCTCTTCTGGGTGCTTCAGAAACCCTATGGCATTTCAGATGGCCCTATGAAACTTTGTGTTATAGACAACTAAATTGAATTACTTCATTTGTGTTTTTTAACTCTGGTTGTCTTTATATGAGCTAGGTATATAAAATCACGTTGATACCAATGGACTGTATAATGAATGGTCAATACAGAAGGTCAGTAGCATCAATAGAACCTGGAAAGTTATTCAGCTCATCTGAAAGTATCAACTTGTTTGTGAATTGAATCACGCTGTAAGCTCCACTGATTATATTGACTGGGTTTTTAATGACTGTCATGGGAATCTAAATGCCTAACTTACGTGTAGATATCTGTATCTATTACCTAAATTTAGACATCTGAATCTTGAGCTGGATCTCCACCAACGAGTCTTTCTCCTTTCTTCCTCTCTGTTCCTGGATAATGGAATAACCTGAGCTCTGGCAGCTACTTCATTACATTCATATCGCAATGGGTCCTCATGTAGGATTTGCCTTGCCGGGCTCACCTTATAAGGGGCTTTGCCTCCTGATGGCTGGTGCGTGTAAGGCCCGAGCTGAGAATTACAAAAATATCCCTAAAGTTCTGACTTAGAACAGACCTGGAAAAACATCAAAATATTCCTGCCATACAGATAAAAAAAGGCTAGAAAGCATGAATTATTTATTCACTTATGGCTTTTGTTGTATTTCCAAAGAAGTAATAGAGCAAATGCCAGCAAGGATGGTCAGTCAGTTTTCTTAGTACAGTTTTGCTTCACACATATATGTGCTGGCCACAGACAGAATGGACAGTAACTACAGCTCTTCTGGGGTATTAGTATCTCGGGTCATGAACCCCCTGGAAGAGATGATGGAAAAAGTTCCCCTGATTTGTATAGTCCTGTACAGCTAGTATCAAGAATATAAAGTGTGTAGAACTCTACAACCCCAAAAAGGTGCACGTCTTTGTCAATCCCATGAACTTGTCTTTTGGGAGACTCCAGAAAATCAGGTATTACAGTTGTCAGACAGTGGGAAAAAGAACCACTTAGTAACAGACTAATTCTAGGTAACTCATACTTGTTGTGACCTGACTGGAGAAATTAAACCTCCACAAGTAAAGCTGAAACTAGCTGTGTGTTGTGCTAGCAGTTCGTTCTTGCTCAGAGAATGCATACAAAATATGGACTCCACAAAAATATTGCTTGATCTTCAGATAAATATTCTGTACCACAGTCATTAGCTCTCAGCTTCTACACAACAAAACTGAAGGGTATGAAACTTTGCATGCTAATTCTTACACGCTATTCCTGGCATATTTGGGATGAGTTGCTTAAGATGTCTTAAGGATTCCAAAATGTCTGTTTGAATAAATTTTTTGGACATGTAAGCCAGCTGAGGGTAATCACTCAAGTAGCTGTTCTACGTGGGCTCGTATGGATCAGGTAGCAGTAATCTGATTACACTATTTCCTGTGCTCAGGCTGGTTTGCTCACATGTAATCTAGATTCTTTCTAATCTTTATTTTGTACACTTTTTAACACTGTGTCTAGAGATGCAATGTAATTAACAGCAGGTACTTATCTGACATCAGAGCATCTGCAGTTTTGCCCAAAAGGCATCATTTAGGAGGCATCAGAACTTTCTTAAACTACCTTTAAGTTGAAGTCAAATTATTTAGCAGCTGATGAACAGAAAGAAAGAAACGAGCAGAAGAACCAGGTAATGAATTTATACCGATAAAGTTTATTCATCTATGAAATGAAATATAAACAAGCTGCATGACTGGGATGAAGGGTCATTTTAAAAGGCTTAAATGTGAAATCAATCCATTGTTAGACTGAACTATTCTCAACCTGGTTTCTTAGCATCAGTCAGTTTTGTTAAGTCATTAAAAAAATACAATTTGAAACCTCCCAACAACAACTTCTGCAAATTATTTCTGTTATTGCTGCCTTGGAAACACCATTACAGATACCCTAATCTTCTAGGATTTATATCAGGAAATATTTTATTTTTCCTTATTTTCCATTGTGAAACCAGAAAGATAGAATCAGAAGAGATGTTCAAGTTCCAGCAAGTAATCAAAGATGCCAGAAAGTGCTTTTAGAAGGTGGATTAAATTTGTTACTATATGTGAGCATACCCCAAAGTTGTATTTATTATACCAAAAAATGTCAATCTTCTAAAATTAGGTCATTATGAAAAATGAGTCATCTCTGATTCTTTTTTCCCTCCAAGATGATGAAATGGTACCAATTAGTAAAAAGAATCTTCTCTACCTAGACCCAAAGGACAACATTATCCTCCCTCACATCAGGGTATATATCATTACCAGTCTCAAAACCAACAATGCTGGACTTTCCAAGCACGTGCTGCTGGGGCGAGGGGTGTCGCTTTTCTAGAGAGCAGCTGTTATCCCCAAATGTGAACCCTCTGAAATCTTAGTTGGGAAATCTTTATGAAAAAATCCTTGCAATCACTTGGCACAGCAGACAGAATGAATGTTTCTCGCTGCTCTGCTCCTATCTGGTTTCTCTCCCACGGCCTTGGTTGCTGCGCTATCTCAATGTCAATTTACAGCAGAGTAACCAAAGCATGTAAAATATGTCTAGGTAAAGTCAGGTGAACCCCTCTGTTGTGGTTGCAGGGGAAGGACGTGTGAGCCACTCAATTACATCTGTCAGCTGAGTGAGTATAGCTGAATGCATTCAATTGGAAATGTTACCGCTTTCAGCCGCTTTCTCCATACAGTTGGTGAGGAACACTGATCCCACGAAGCATCACCAGACCAGAATGCTTCATCTGCTCCAAACGCAAGGTCTGATGCAGCTTTTTCGTTCACTTTGATCAGTTTACATGTTCCCCAACTGCTCTGCAGCGATGATGGCCTCTGGCAGAAGTGGAGCAACACCTGGAAATGTTCCAACCGTTGGCTGAAGTCACGTGGGTCAAGACCCAAGGAGCGCTCGCGCTGTTAGTTAATACACTTCCAACTGACAGATGGTAACTCATTACACTTCTGGCACTTGATCGTGGGTTTTGCGTTGAAGCAAAAAAGTGTGGTGACTGGGGCAGATGGATCCTATGCAAATATAAAACATACAGAAACCCCACACATGAGGAGGTCTGAAGTGTGAGATAATGAAGGGCGTGAGACTCTTGTGTGCAGAGATGTTAGCTGGGATTACCGTGAAGTGTGAAAACTAAAGCAGAATAAATATTTGTGATGAATACTGTACAGAAATGCTTTCACAAAGGCATAGCCTGGAAAAGAAGCCCTCCTGTGCAAAAGCATTTCATGTTTTCAGTATTTTCACATTAAAAAACGCAATGAACACGCACTTCTAAATTTAAGCTCCAACGAAACATGAGCAGGTATCAGTGTGACTTGCTCAAACCACACGTGGTATGTCAGATCTGAACTTGCACACATCAGGTACAGCTGAGACCAATTTATACAAATTGTGGATGCAGACAAGAGAGTTTAACAGAGACAGAAAGAGCAGCTGCCCTTAGCTATTAGTTGTTAATCTATGCTACAAACCTTCAGACTTTGATACAGAGAACCTTTCTCTGGGATTGGTGCTTATTTTCCTCAATAAACTGAGCATCAAATAGCATGAGGATGTTGATCATATTCTGGGGGAAAAAAACCCCATAATCACAGAAATCCCCAGAACCTCTCAGATCACAGTGAGAGACAGCTCCTGAGTGAGCAAGCCTGCACCACAGGTAATTAGGAGAAGGAAGAGAGAGAAATGTAAGAGAGGTGTGCTGAACTATGTAGGAAGCATAGAAGTCTGCGTGGTTTAACCTCAGCCAGCAACTGAGCACCACACAGCCGCTCGTTCACTCCCCACCTGCCGGTGGGACGGGGGAGAGAATTGGAAGAGTAAAAGTGAGGAAACTTGTGGGTTGAGATAAAGACAGTTTAATAACTGAAATAAAATAAAGTAAAATAGTAGTAATAATAATAATAATAAAAGAATATACAAAGCAAGTGATGCATGATGCAATTGCTCACCACCCGCCGACCGATGCCCAGCCAGTCCCCGAGCAGCGGCCCCCCCGGCCAGCTTTCCCCAGTTGATGTGCTGAGCATGACGTCACATGGTATGGAATGTCCCTGTGGCCAGTTGGGGTCAGCTGTCCTGGCTGTGCCCCCTCCCAGCTTCTTGTGCACCTCCAGCCTGCTCAGTCAGTAGAGCATGGGAAGCTGAAAAGTCCTTGACTAGTGTAAGCACTGCTCAGCAACAACTAAAACATCGGTGTGTTATCAACATTGTTCTCATCCTAAATCCAAAACACAGCACTGTACCAGCTACTAGGAAGGAAATTAACTCTATCCCTGCCGAAACCAGGACGAAGTCAAAGTTTCTACATTACAGGCTACCACTGGGAATCAACCTGAAGTCTCCTTGAGCCCAAGCACAATGACCTATCTGCTAGACTGTGCTTTGTCTCTACTGCAAGTTCAGGCTTTCCTGTTACAGTCTACAAAACTCCCCAGGGAGGTCAACAGTGGTTCTAGCAGTTAATAAGGAGGTAAAAGAATTTGAAGAGATCAGAAGTGTGGCAAAAGATGCAATTTGGCTGTCGTGATCTCAGCAAGATTTTTGCCTTTGACCTCAGCAGGAGCAAGAATTATCCCAGATCCTGCTAGATGGTTTACACTGTGTTTGTGGAGCTCTAGTATGCCTACACCACAAAGAGATGAGGGAAAAATAAAAGATGTTGGTGGAACGTAATGGGAAAAGAAAGATGTGATTAAAGGTTGTAATTTCATAAACTGGAAAAAAGGACATTTTATTATAGCTAATAGTTTTATCTTATTACTTACTTCAAAAGTGATGCTACTACATTAGTAAGTTATTGATCGAGCAGACCACCAAAATTAAGCTCACTTCCCTAAAGGAAAGCTGGTCTCACTGCTAAAATGACATATAGAATAGAATATTTCAGTTGAAATGGACCTACAATGATCATCTAGTCCAACTGCCTGACCAATTCAGTTGTTTCTTTTTTTGAAAAAGAATATATAATTTGTTTGTTAAATTCTATGAATCCTTGTATAGATTAACTGCACGTTGAGTAAATATGTATATTGCAACAAGAAATGTCCTGGGTACCCAAAAGTATTATTTGCATTAAATTCTAGTTGTTCATTGCAACAGCTCAATAAAATTATATCCACTACTGCTCAAAATAAGGCCTTAAAAAACCCCCCATAAACCAGATCTTCTATTTCTTGATTGCTGATTCTGCTCACAGGGCTCTCCTGAAGGCCTAGTTTTGGAGATGTTTACCTCCTTTTCTGGTTTTCATTTATAAACAGGAGGCATTTGTGGTTCATGTCACTGTGTCATTGCTCTCACAATCCTTTTCTCTTGCTATAATAGTTTTAGAGAAAGACCCTTGCAGGTTTCACTGTGGAGCCAATAGGAGGATTGAAAAAAGATATCTGTAAAACTCCATATGAATAAGATCTGAAACACACTAGAAAAAGCGTCAGCATCCTCTCCCCAGCATCTTCTTGAATATCTTCTGCTGTTTCTCTCTTTGTTCCCTTGCTTTTTCCCACATACACTTTTCAAAGCTGTCTCAAAAGCCAATTGTACTTAGGGCCTGATAATGTGATTTCATTTAATTTCATTCCTTTTTTCCTCTGAATTTCCTTGGTTCTTTCCTTCCCTTTCCTTCTTTACCACTCTTTCAGAGGGCTAGATTAAGCTATAATTTTATTTACAGTCTTATTTATGCCCAGTAATTTCCTTATTTTATTGTTTTTGCCACAAGGATTGCAAGGGAGCATTTGCTATTGTTTAATGTCAGCTAATTTGAACATGCCAACAGCTCTTTTTACCTTTAGGCACAGAATTTTCAACATTTACCACAGCTGCAACAGTTCATTCTTGGGAAACATGGGAAGAAAAAGTAATTAACACAAAAAGAAAACGGTAACAGTATCAAGAAGGAAACTGAACATAATGACATATCCAAAACAGAGTATCATTGAAGCCAAAATTGATAGCGTGTGTAAAGAAAGACAGTTAAAATTACTATAATAAAAATTTCCAAGACCCTTCATGGTACATGCTGTAGAAATATTCTCTATCCCTGCATTTGTTTTCCCAAATTTTACATCTCTATCATCTCAGATTTTTTCCACGTACGTCTTTGCTTGAAGACATGATCCCAGTTTCAAAAACAGTTTCTTAAAAGGAAATGGATTTCACATAACCCTTGTGGTCGAGCTTTTCTTTGCCTTTCTCTATGATCACTGGGGAGAAATAGGTGTCTTCAGCCACTGTCAGTTAGCTCTTCTCTCATATCCTCAAGTAAAAAAAATCCAAAACTATTTTTAACTTTGGTCTAGGCTTAACTTTGAAACAGCTAATCTGGGCAAAGTCTCATCATACACAGTACCCTAACATGCTTTTTGGAAAGAAATAAGATGATATCCCATCAGAATGACTCTCATATCCACCAAAGCAAACAAACAAAAGCAAAGAAAGCAACACATAGGATGGAACACAGCAAAGAGGAAAAGAAAACCTTCCCACCCCATTATTTAAAATATGGAAGCATGGGTAAACAGGTAAGTCTGTCCTCCCTGAGAGAAGAATATGTGATTCAGCCTTCTTATTGTCCTCTATGGAAAAAATAACAACCCAGAAAACATAAAATGAACAGTTAGATGCAGAGCAAGGAGAAACAAAGACAAGCTTTATGAAGGGAAAGTTCAACCACGGTTTTCTCTTTTGTTTCTCATTTTTATTTCTCATCACTTTAACGCTTTAGATGGAAATAGTGGTTGAGTCCCCATCCCTGGAAATATTTAAAAGACATGTAGATGAGACGCTTAGGGACATGGTTTAGTGGGCATGGTGGTGTTGGGTCGACAGTTGGACTCGATGATCTTAGAGGTCTTTTCCAACCTTAATGATTCTATGATTCTATGATTCTGTGAAATACATTAAGAGGTCGGGTGTCAGTAACCAGGGCAAGGACATAGCAAACAATTTCAGATTGTGGATTTGGGCAGAGGGAAAGCCAGCTAAGAGGATATTGGCTGGCCTAAGAAATGAGAATTATGAGTTCTCTCCTGGTTGCATGCAAAATGTTTTATAGGATGTTAACCGAAATATGCCTACATATGACCATTGACATGTACGTGCCAGTGATTCAGGTTCACCAAACTCACTATTTCAAACAGTGCATAAGTGCTTACTACAGTACAGTTTAAAAGATTTGCAAAATATGAGTTTTAGAAAATCTCATACTATGTTGTGTAGTCAAAGCTTTTTTTCCCCGTGCTGTCACGGAAGCACTGTGAGATCGCAGACTGGCTACTGCTGGAGGGATTTTTCATGACCATTGCAAATTTAGTTGTGAACTTCCCAAAACTTTAAAACAAGGATTGGGAATCTGTCATCAAGTCAATCAATCATTTTATGTACAGTCTCCTGGAGATAAAGTCCTGCCCTTTTCCCTATTAATTTCACCTCAAACTAATAGCTACTTATTTCTTCAGCAGACAAACAGATCTGTCTCTTTTAACAGTAGATCCACAGACTGCTGAAGGCATGTGAGAGAGAGAGAGAGGCACATTTAGATTTTGAAACATAGTCAAGATTTTGATAATTAAATTTTTTGTCACACTTGGATTAATAATTCATTTCTGGTGTAATCAATACAGGCTGTCTCTCATTAAAAACAAATATGATCAGCACATCATTGTTTTGGTATTGCAGCAAAATTGGCTTTGTTGTACACTTCTGTGTATGACAATCTATGCACAGCCGGCTGAACATGAGCCGGCAGTGTGCCCAGGCGGCCAAGAAGGCCAATGGCATCCTGGTCTGTATCAGCAATAGTGTGGCCAGCAGGAGGAGGGAAGTGATCGTGCCCCTGTACTCGGCACTGGTGAGGCCGCACCTCGAACACTGTGTTCAGTTTTGGGCCCCTCACGACAAGAAGGACGTCGAGGTGCTGGAGCGTGTCCAGAGAAGGGCAACGAGGCTGGTGAGGGGTCTGGAGAACAAGTCTGATGAGGAGCGGCTGAGGGAACTGGGACTGTTCAGCCTGGAGAAAAGGAGGCTGAGGGGAGACCTCATCGCTCTCTACAACTACCTGAAAGGAGGTTGTAGCGAGGTGGGGGTCGGTCTCTTCTCCCAAGTAACAAGCGATAGGACGAGAGGAAATGGCCTCAAGTTGTGCCAGGGGAGGTTTAGATTGGATGTAAGGAAAAATGTCTTTACTGCAAGAGTGGTGAAACATTGGACCAGGCTGCCCAGGGGAGTGGTGGAGTCCCCATCCCTGGAGGTATTTAAAAGACGAGTAGATGAGGCACTTAGGGACATGGTTTAGTGGGCATGGGGGTGTAGGGTCGATGGTTGGGCTCGATGATCTTAGAGGTCTTTTCCAACCTCAATGATTCTATGATTCTAATGATTCTATGATTCTATGGAAGTGAGCATTTTTATTGGAAAAATGCAACCTATATTAGAAATGAGGACCCAGCTCTCATGGGAAGAAGACCAATTAAATTAAAAAGCTTGCATTTTGGACAGAATGGCCTGAATTTTTTTTTTCTCCAAAAGGTTTCAGTTGGCTTTGGACTAAGATATGTGATTATTTGTCTATACTGCTATCAAGGCCTGGAAATTGAATGGACAGCATATGCTAGTAGAATGAACCTGAATTAACTCATGCAATTAATATAAAAAATCATATTTCATTAATATGACATAAGAAGAGAGAAAAAAAAGATATGTTTTTGTTGTTTGCCTTTTGTAGCTCTTTAAAGCCACAGCCAGTCCCTAACAATCATGCCAGATTTTTGCTGATGTTGCATTCTCTTAATATTTGGTGATTGTTTTAAAAAATATCTTAGCTGCTGAAAATGAATAAAGCTCAGCAGATTTTCAGTTTCATGGTTCCCAGTTTACAGCAGAAAAAGTGAAAGAGAATATAAAAGAAAAGAAAAAAAAAAAGTCAAACCATATTTAGCTCTCCTGGCTACAATGGAAAGCTTGAAAATGTGATCAGGGAGCAATTTTAACGAAAAAAACTATGACAAAAGGATATGGCTTGTTTATTGTAGCAAAGGAAGGCAGGTGGGAGACAGGCTGGCAGTCCTGAACATTGCAAAGTAAATACCAGGAAGGAGAAGACTGCTCCAGCCAGAGGGAATAAAGGCAGAGAAACACATGAACATTAACTGCAACTTAGAAGAAAATTTCTAGTCATCAGAACACTGGCTTCCTAAAAAAACTCGTCTGGGAGCCTTGAGGATAAAAAAAGTTGTGTTGCTTTGAAGAAGGAAGATATGTGAGAACTATTACATGGCAAGGTGGGTCCTGATGCTGAACACTGAGATGCTGGAGAGCCCACGCCTATGCTCCAGGCCGGTGCTCCCAAGGCAAAATAAAATAATTCCTTTTTCCCCCCCTCCTTTTTATTTCTGGATACTTAAGCCAGTGTCACAGGGTTTTGTTTTGTTTTGTTTTGTTTTTTTTAATTGGCAAAACTGAATAGATGTTTAGTCATAGGATTAAAGCTGGTTTTACTGTATTTCTTAGCTGAACAAAGAAACTATTCAGATAAGGAAATTCAGTGAACTCTTTCAGTGGTAACCACTAGTGCTTTTAAGGATGCATGCTCTCTTTCTGCATATGTATCTTCTTCTGTTGACTCCAGGCAATGACGAGGAACATGAAGAAGATAGAGGCAGCATCTACTCAGAGGCCCACAGGTCACAAGATGAAAGGCAGCATGTGGAAGTTGTGATGAAGGAAAAATGTTGATATATTTGGAAAAAAGTTTTCACTATGCAGCTAGTTCAGAGGACTGGGAAACAGAGAGGCTGTGAAATCTCCACCCTTGGAGATATTTAAAAATGAACTGGATGTGGCCCTGAGCAGTCTGAACTAAGTTGGTCCTGCTTTGAGCAGAGCGTTGGACCAGACCATCTCCAGAGATCCATTCCAAACAATGTTGTTCTATCAATATATGAGTATATGCATAAATTTTATGAGCAATTTAAATTCTTAATTGGAATTTAAAGGATATTTGGGCTCCTTTGTGAAACTTACACAAGTGTCTATTAAAAAAAAGGCTATATAAAAGGCTCTGCAGTGGCACTCTCACACTTAGGCTACATGGCCACTCGTGAACTCAATACACCTTACTAATTGCCTTAATTTCTAGTACTAAGGCAAGGTCACCTGTCAGGCCACACCAGTACAAATACAAGACCAAGGAGACTGTTTCCTCCAAAAAAAAATTACCAACAAATATTTTTTCAACATTTGTTCGACAAATCTTTCTACCGTGTCATAAACATCTCAGATCGTGTAGCTTAGAAGTCCACGACGTAGACGAATCTCCTTAGAGATCCCATGTAATTCCTCCCTATTCCATCTGACAGATAAGTAGGTGGGAACAGACCAGCTATTTGGGCTAATGGCCCCTAATTTGGCAGAGTTCCATGCTGTGAAAAAGAAAATAAAAGAACAACCAGAACATGGTTGGGCATGAGAAGGGCAACGAGGCTGGTGAAGGGTCTGGAGAACAAGTCTGATGAGGAGCGGCTGAGGGAACGGGGGTTGTTGAGCCTGGAGAAAAGGAGGCTGAGGGGAGACCTCATCGCTCTCTACAACTCCCTGAAAGGAGGTTGTAGCGAGGTGGGGGTCGGTCTCTTCTCCCAAGTAACAAGCAACAGGACGAGAGGAAATGGCCTCAAGTTGTGCCAGGGGAGGTTTAGATCGGACGTGAGGAAAAATGTCGTTACTGAAAGAGTGATTAAACCTTGGACCAGGCTGCCCAGGGAAGTGGTGGAGTCCCCATCCCTGGCGGTATTTAAAAGACGCGTAGATGAGGCGCTTAGGGACATGGTTTAGTGGGCATGGTGGTGTTGGGTTGCTGGTTGGACTCGATGATCTTAGAGGTCTTTTCCAACCTCAATGATTCTATGATTCTATAATTCTATGGTTTTCCTCATAGAAGGAAAAAAATTCACTTTTTTTTTCCTAATTTCTTTTTCAAACCATTAGGGGGAAAATTTGGTAGTAGTCTAAATGGCAGCATAAGGAATATGGAAGATTGTGTCTGTGTAACCAAGTACCTGGGTAATTTGCTACTATCAGGAACTATGTTGTGCCCCTTCTCCCTAGCTACTGGCAAGCTTATCCCACGGGGTCTATAGTTCACCACTTTTGGGCAGCAGCAGCCTGAGGAATGGACTAATAGGGCTTGTTTTAGGCTTAGACTGTAACAAAACCCCAATGAATTAAGCCACTTCCAGTTGATGTATGTGTTACTAAATTTGAAATAATAATAAAACTTGCCTGTTATTTTAAGTAGGGTTATATTTGATAATACTAGATTTATTTCTAATGAAGGTACTTATGCAGCCCTTGAATATGTTAAAGTTTTGGAGAGGTTCATAGTTTTTGAGATACCTGTCCTCAGGCAGACAATCTAGATGACTTGTCCCAAATTCCACAGGAAGTCTGACACAGTGACTTCAACACCAGATCTTTGAGGCCACTGAATACACACGTGAATTTTCCTGCCAAAGCCTATGTGCTGTCCAGGTCTCAGTATTGGTTGTCTCATTCAAACGTGGCATGTGCTTACTTTCAGAAGGAGACCTTATTAATCAGTAGAACTGGCCATGTGTTTAGGCAACAGAGCATGCTTTGACCATGAGAGGCTGGGATGATCCACGTGGTGTGTGCTCCAACCGCTGCTGTCTCCTTGGTGTCAATACAAGAAAACAGCGGTTGGTTGTACTAAGTAATTTGGAACAGTTTTAATTAGAACCATGTGAAAGTTATCCAACACAGTCAGTTTGGTTTAAAAGCAATGTAGATTTGCCAAGAGGGAAATTGCTCTAAACAAAGTGTCAAGCCTGGCAAAGCTCCATTTTTACAAAAGTTTCACACTTCTGAAAATCTTCAAATGTACTGCCTGATATTTTCCAACAGGAAAACAAAAAAAGTCTTTATTTGATTTGAAATTATTTTTTACGTACAGTTACAAAGTTCAAAATACTTTAAAAGTTGGAACTTGTGATACTAAAAAACATTAAAATGAAAAATCTATGATTGGTAGAGAATGAATTATTTCTGGAGTGGGCAGGAGATGCTGGTGGTATATGACATTTAAATTAAGACATCTGACAGACAAGAAAAACATGGAAATCTGAACCCAGGAAGTTTTTTTTCCCAAAGGGCTCTGTTCTTAAACTCATGCAATAAATCACATCTGTTTCTGGGAAACATACTGTAGCACCCATTCTTTCATTACATTCTATTCCCCCTCCTAAGGTACTGAAAATCCTTGGTGAGGAACTGTGTCCCTACCTTTACAAATACAAGCATGGCCATACAAAAGGACGTATATTTTAAGGATACCACATCTGGCAGTCAGGTTGGCAAAATGGGCAGTTTGCATGAACTGAACTCTGAAAAGCTGGAGGAACATTTATTCTCTTCTTTTCAGGGGTGACTGTGAGCCATACTTCCCTTCTCTTCCTCCCTATTTCCCTTCCCACTGTTTAGACTATAAGCTTTCAAGAAGATTGTCTTTTACTACCTGCTTCTACACTAATGACTCTCTTACTTCTGTGGGGACCTCATATTATGTCATTAGTAGCAGTGTGTCATCATATTATTCATTTATAACAAAATTTGATGAAGTATTCTGTTACTTGGCAAGATTTCACTCACAACTGTGAATGAGCTACATGTTAGGATCAAAGCATCCACACATGAAAGTTGTTTTGGAAAAAAACCCTAACAACAACAAAAAAAATCACTGAATGGTTTTGAGCAGTCCCCTAAACCACTTCCCAGTAACATGCACTTTAAAGAGATTTTGCACATAATTTTTATGATTTTTTTTTTCCTTTTTGCTTCCTTTACTGTCAGATTTTTAATCTCCAAGATGAATAATAGTCTTTGAACATGACATTTTGTTCTATGACCCCTAGATCTTTCATTTCAATAGGATGCCTCATTTTTTAATTTTCTAGTCAGCTCAAGGTCTTTACCTTCGCCTTGATCTCAAAGGGTCATCACTTTTTAATTTTCTGTTACTGTGTATAGCTGGGACTGTGAACATTCTGCATCTCTGAAGATGTGGTACTGGCCACTGACACCCCAGTTAATGATTATTTTCATTGTGTGAGTAATGGTAGCATTGTCATGGGCTCTAAAATGTACTACACACTCCTGTAATCACAGTAGGATAAAATCTGGAAAATATCTCACATTTTTGCACGCTCTTGTTTAAATATTTCAAAATCATTATAAGAACAGAAAAAAAAGTATCATTTATGAAATAAACTTTAACAGGATTTACACAGAAAGAGCATAATGCCAAAGAAGCTCTAAATTGGTTTCAGTATTTTCTATAATGTGTGGAACATGATGGTTTCTCAGTAAATGAAGAAATTAAAAACAGATGGCCCAGAACACAGCAGTTCCATGAAGAGGCTGACATTAGCCCATTTACTCATTCTTTTACAAGACTTAGCAATTAATGAGTAAAGGCTGCTTTTACAGCTACTCAACACATACAACTACTGGCTGATGATTGTGGGATTTTCAGATGTGGGTAGTTCTGTGAGTCTTGATGGAGAAAAAAATGTCATTAGTACACAGTTTACCCTTCAAAGAAAATGCACACTCATCACCTCACCTAAGCTTTTGGAGTGGGATTCATCTGAAGAACCGAGGAGCTCTACGTTCAGGCTCATCATCTTGGTCTTTCTTTCCAGTCAATAGAGACCTACTCAATACCTCCAGATCATTAAAGGAGAGATTAATCTTCTCCTGAAAGCCTGTGTTCAAAATCAGTTAGAGAATTGCAGTGGAAAGAGGCTGTTTCTTTCCTTTGAGTAACAGCTAATGTGGCCTCAGTGGTACTACTCACCTGTTTTATATACACTTACGTAGAGGCTAAATTGCTTATGAAGGATATGGGGAAGTAACATTATCTGCTCCCAGAAGAGTATGAGAAAAAAAAGAATGAAGCTGGACATTTTTCACCTTTCCTGTTGAAAGCCCTGCTCACAGCGTATGCAAGATGTATGTTGGAGAAGGAACTGATTCCTGGGGAGATGTCCCTTAACCATAAAGAGAAAGCATCATCCTGCTGCCTAAATTACCCTTGGTAGTCCAACAACTTTTGGGATCTTTCTCCTCCAAAAGGCACAGCCTTAGCAGGACAGATCAAGGATGGCTCTTCATGTTGAGCAGCTAATGCTCCAGCCTGAGCTCACCAACCAGAAGGCCTCCTTAGTACCTCAGGGGTGTTTCTTTTTTGAGAGACTGAACCTGTCTTCATGTGTAAGTCTTCATTCTCACTTGAGGATGTGTGAGGTCAAGGCTGAGCAATGGACTGAGAACTGGAATGAGAACTGGATTACTGTATCCAGTTATGAGCTCCTCAGCGTAAGAGAAACACAGACATACTGGAGAGAGTCCAGCGAAGGGCCATGAAGAAGGTGATTGAGGGATTGGAGCATCTCTCCTATGAGGAAAGGCTGAGAGAGCTGGGATTGTTTAGCCTGGAGAAGAGAAGTCTCAGGGGGGATCTTATTAATGTATTTAAATACCTGAAGGAAGGGTGCAAAGAGGACGGAGCCAGGCTCTTATCAGTGGTGCCCAATGACAGGACCAGAGGCCATGGGCACAAACTGAAATGCAAGAGGTTCCATCCGAACATCAGGAAACACTTTTTCACTGTGAGGGTGACTGAGCACTGGCACAGGTTGCCCAGGGAGGTTGTGGAATCTCACTCCTTGGGATATTCAAAAGCTGTCTGGACACGGTCCTGGACAACTGGCTCTGGGTGGCCCTACTTGAGCAGTGGGGTTGGAACAGATGATCTCCAGAGGTCCCTTCCAACCTCAACCACTCTGTGATTCTGTGATTTTGTGAACAATATTCTGTTACTTACCTGCCGTGCCGAGTGGGTAGAAGAAGTTAGAGGAATAAAAAGAACATAAAGTCAGCTAGGGACCCACCACAGACTTTTTCTCTGCATACAACAGTTGCTAAAGAATAAACAATACACAGTTATTCAGAGGTGAGAATTATGCATGTTTACATGAAGAATGAGGGTTTATAAAGTGTATAAACAGCCTTTACAGCTTGAATTCACTTTCATCTCAAAAGTAACGCCACTTCATCCCTAACACAGGGGCTCACTATGGATGGCAGTTGAATAATTTCTGCATCAGGAAAATGAATTCTTAAAGTGTATCATAAATCTCCAAATCTCAGTCTATTGCCAGGCAAGAAATCCTTGACATTTAACAGCAGTCTTTTCTTTGGTTTTCAAGAGGAGATTCTGATGGAATGATTCAGACCGACAATTATTTTACTATTGCTTAACTAGTTACTCTTGGTCAGATGAGCTGTAGTAAGAGACTAGGTACAGGCTTGTAGCTGCAGGAAAGACTTAGCACTCCTGTTAAGGCTTAACAAACTCATACCTTTATGCCTTCTGACAATTGGAATTTGCTACTTTTCATTTGACAAAGTAACCTTTAAATTGTTAAAGCCTTTCAGAAGAGCGTAATCGTGTGGGAGGAAGGGGATCTGTCCATGCCTACAGTCCCTACCACATGCCCAAATTACTGAAGTATATTATATTACCTACACATATTATGAATCGCAATTGTATAGCATTAGCTTCTAAATGCAAAGGGTTAACAAATACAAATAACAAGAGGGTTTTCTATCAGATCTTTGCTTCATTTCATGTGGACTGGTTTTTACATAGATTTT
Source organism: Aptenodytes patagonicus (assembly GCF_965638725.1). Classification (NCBI taxonomy): domain Eukaryota; kingdom Metazoa; phylum Chordata; class Aves; order Sphenisciformes; family Spheniscidae; genus Aptenodytes; species Aptenodytes patagonicus. Next base: position 168,468,777 of record NC_134950.1, on the reverse strand, counting down.
TTTTCCTCTTGGTTACAGATCCTCTTCTTTCGGCTTGTCCTCATTGACACAAAAGGAGGTTGCTTGATGAAAACCTTAAAAATGCTCTCATGCATATTTACAACAGCTTCTAAAACTTTTGTGTGACACTGAAAAAGACTGGAGACAGAGTCATCTCTCGGAGACAGAAGAAAGCAAAAAAACATGCTGTCTTGAGGCATCTGGGTAGAGAGTGAGAAGCGAACAGATAATTTTGGTTTGATTTTCACTGATAGGTGGTTAAAGAGAAAAACCACTTCAGTACTTGACAACACGGATCTTTCTTTTCCTTCAAGAAGAACTTCTCTCACTAATTGTTTCTTGTTTTCCAGACTACTTCAAGATTTGCACTGAATGGACAACACCTATTCTCATCATTTTAATCCCATACATTCAATTGCTTTGTACTTTGCAATGGTGTAGGGCATATGGGGAAGCAGTTTACAGGGCAGACAAGTACTACTTTGGATTATTTCAACAGTAGTCCCAACGGAGTTCCAAACAGAATAATTAGGGGTAGTAGGATTTTGCAGAACAAACAGGAATAACACAGATGAGTGGGTTTTACTACTGCTAGTGAAAGTAGTTCCCTCTTTTCCAGATTGTTTTCCCAATCATAAAATGAACTTACTACATATGGATGTCACTGGAGAATTAGTTTACTGTTAGGGATATAGTGGGAGTATCAGATGGTCAATATAGAAGAAATAGAAAAATTCTTATTATTGGGAGAAAAAAGGAAAGTTATTACTCGAAATGGTCCAAATTCATTCTTCCAGAAGTTATCAGCAATTTTCATTAATATCTACAGCTCATCAGTGTCTAATTTTGCTCCAAGCATGTGCAAAGTCTAGCTGTCTAGTTGGCCAGGCTCTCCCATGTTTGCTGTGCTTCACTGACTATAGCAACTATAGCGTTCCTCCTCTCCCCATTTAGTCTGCTTTTTAAGACATTATGGTGACGATAAGAGTGGAGTAGTTGCAGGCAGAAGTTGGTGAAACTCTTGGTAGCAGTTATTCAGACTTTACCACCCACTTCTCTCCTCTAAAAATACAGTCAGGTGGTCCAAAAAGTATTGTGAATTTCTTTTCACATTTACTGAATAATTCATCAGGGAAAAAAGAAGAAAAAAAAACCCTGAAACCTACAGAACTTGAAGTGTTTGTACAAAACAAAGTCATATTCACTTCTCAGTGCAAAATAGCTTTTATTTTTTTGGAATTTAATGTATTTTTATAAAACCATAAAAGACTTGAAAAAAAGGAATTTTTTTTTTTCAGTTCAAAGAAAACATTTTATTCAATTTCAAGAGCTTTTACAAGTTTTCAGTTAGTTTGAAAATGTGAATACATTTTTTGTTCCAGATGGACTAGAAAAAGTTATTTAATCACACAACTCTATTTTTGGCACACAAACAGATCAATTATTTCCTAGTGATTTGCAGGCTTTATGGACAGATAGGTCTTCCAATAGGTCTGAAAGAAAATAATGCTGTGTGTAGCTGCGGACTCCTATAGATAATACCCCTACAGGTAAAGAAAATGCAGGGATCATGTCTTTATTTTGTATACTCCTTAACACAGTGGTTTGCGGGTCCTGACTGATCACAACAGATCTTAATAGTATTCTCACAGCACTAAAACATGTAGTGAATATGGCGGGCCTGATACAGACTGTTGGGATATGTTGGGATACAAGAGAGATGTGAGGCCACGGTGAACTCTACAGGATCTAATTTAGAGTATCTTAGGAAGTTACCATTCTCGTATGTAAACTTCTGCAGCAGAGTCAGCAAAATAAAAACATGGACACTCTGAATTCAAGTCAGTCCAAAGTCCTGTAGCTTAGCTCCAATCCACCTCTGTCAGCAGCTTTAAAACTAATCTCCAGATTTTCAGGTATCTACTGATATGGGAGCAGAAAGCTTTGGTTACAGTTCCCACATCACAAACGCTTGGGCAAAGGAGGGCAGAGGCATCCTGAACAGCTGTAGCCATTTCTGTTTTGAATCCCTGTTCATAACTGCATTGTAAAGCCACACAAAGGATGTAGGAGTGGACCCCGAAAGAGACTTATGTCACTTCCAGAACATGAAAAGCAGTGTTTCATGATGACTCGGGTAGTGATTCAAGACCTGTGCAGACCCTTAGTATATTAGCGAAACTCACTCATGTGCCTAAGTGACTACTGTCGTGGTTTAACCTCAGCCAGCAACTGAGCACCACGCAGCTGCTCGCTCACTTTGCCCCTGTCCCGGTGGGATGGGGGAGAGAATCGGAAGAGCACAAGTGAGAAAACTCATGGGTTGAGATAAAAACAGTTTAATACTTGAAATACTGTAAATTGAAATACTTGAAATAAAGTAAAATAATAATAATAATATACAGAACAAGTGATGCACAATGCAATTGCTCACCACCCTCCGACCGATGCCCAGCCAGTCCCCGAGCAGTGGCCCCCCCGGCCAGCTTTCCCCAGTTGATGTACGGAGCATGACGTCCCATGGTATGGAATGTCCCTGTGGCCAGTTGGGGTCAGCTGTCCTGGCCGTGCCCCCTCCCAGCTTCTTGTGCACCTCCAGCCTGCTCAGTCGGTAGAGCATGGGAAGCTGAAAAGTCCTTGACTAGTGTAAGCACTGCTCAGCAACAACTAAACCATCGGTGTGTTATCAACATTGTTCTCACCCTAAATCCACAACACAGCACTGTACCAGCTACTAGGAAGAAAATTAACTCTATCCCAGCTGAAACCAGGACAACTACATAGACTTGACTTTGGGTGTGCCAAAATGCAAAGGAGGAAGAATTCAGATAGCTATAGACCTGGGCATCACACTTTCAGTTGGCCCTGGGACCCTCCCCACTCAATATGTAAGCAGCTTTAAACCTGAGTCTGAAGAAGCTTGTGGTATAAATGTCACCTAATGATAGGCTTTGGATTCTTCTGTAGAAAGGAGATACTCTTTACTTTGTCTTCTAAAGTGCCAACAGACACCTTGAGATAAATTAGTTGCTCATATGTATATGACTAGTGTTATTTGTTCTTGGGTATTCAAGATGGATACGTGAGGATTGCAAGTATCATACCAGACCTACAGAAGATCCACAACCTTTTGGGGAGGAAGCTGGAAGTCAGGTAAAAGTCACCATTATTTCCAGAATAAAACCTTGTGTTTATATTTAAACAATCCTGTCCCAGATCTCCACTGGCAATGAGAGGACTTTAGACATCTCCAAGACCTATCTTAACCTATCTTCAGACATCTCAGATATCTGGATCTGAAGGCACCCTAAAACATTTCCGAACTGTGACAATCAATCTCATTTTCAGTTCTTCAGAATATTAAAAAAATACATTGTTTTCAGTGTATCAGCATTTTCAGTGATAGCTGTGAGGTTTCGTTTATCATAAATTATTAAATGTGCTATATACATCAGGATTTAATGTGATGTGCCTTAGATTTTGAATTACATTTAATATTGTCACAATTGTTTTCACTTCACTTCACTCCTTTCTTTGTTTCAACCATTCATTGTCTAGATTAGCAGTAGCTTTGGGTAAAATTTTCCTGAATATGTTTTCATCTGGGACTGGGAATTGAAACGCTACTACATTTCTTGTCTCCACACCGGAGACTGAAAGCAACACTTAAATGCCACGTAATGTCTAGCCAAGGACTTTGGAAACAGAATCACACACTGATTTATGTGAATTTCATTTACAGTAGCATAGAAATGGCATGGGCTAGAACAGAAGGAAGCAGTTACCCAGAAGAACTTCAAACTTAAACACCATTTCTCCTGCAGAGGAATGCTCCAGAAATGGGTTGAAACCAGTATTTTAATAGGAAAATTTATTACAAATGGGTCGCTTTGCCCCTCCAACCTGACACACATATTTCTGATGATGAATGGCAGTTGTCTGCCTTCACAGGTGGAAGATACTGGGTGCCAAAATCCTTTTTACAGAAGTGGGGAGACACAGCAGGAACAAATGGCTGTGAGTTAAAAAAACCAACCCAAAACTCAAAGACTTACCACTCCCCTAAGTGACAGTACCTCTGGTACTGTTTAATATCTTCATCAATGCCATAGACAGCAGGATCGAGTGCATCCTCAGCAAGTTTGCAGATGACACCAAGCTGAGTGGTGCAGTCAACACGCCAGAGGGACGGGATGCCATCCAGAGGGACCTGGACAAGCTCGAGAAGTGGGCCCCTGTGAACTTCATGAGGTTTAACAAGGCCAAGGACAAGGTCCTGCACCTGGGTCGGGGCAACCCCCAGCATCAATACAGGCTGGGGGATGAAGGGATGGAGAGCAGCCCTGCCGAGAAGGACTTGGGGGTACCTGTGGATGAAAAGCTGGACATGAGCAGGCAATGTGCGCTCGCAGCCCAGAAGGCCAATCGTCTCCTGGGCTGCATCCAAAGCAGCGTGGCCAGCAGGTCGAGGGAGGGGATTCTGCCCCTCTGCTCTGCTCTGGTGAGACCCCACCTGCAGTGCTGCGTCCAGCTCTGGAGCCCTCAGCATAAGAAAGACACGGACCTGTTGTAGCGGGTCCAGAGGAGGGTCACAAAAACAATCAGGGGGATGGAACACCTCTCCTGTGAAGAAAGGCTGAGAAAGTTGGGGTTGTTCAGCCTAGAGAAGAGAAGGTTTCAGGGAGACCTTAGTGCAGCCTATCAGTACTTACAGGGGGCTTAGAAAAAAGATGTCAGCAAACTCTTTAGCAGGGCCTGTTGCGACACGACAAGGGGGAATGGCTTTAAACTAAAGGGGGGTAGATTTAGACTAGATATAAGGAAGAAATTTTTGATGCTGAGGGTGGTGAAGCACTGGCCCAGGTTGCCCAGAGAGGTGGTGGCTGCCCCATGCCTGGAAACATTCCAGGTCAGGTTGGACGGGGCTCTGAGCAACGTGATGTAGTTGAAGATGTCCCTGCCCACGGCAGGGGGGTTGGACTAGATGACCTTTAGAGGTCCCTTCCAACCCAAACTATTCTATGATTCTATGATTCTATGATTCTATGATTATTAGAACAAACTGCCAGAACATAAACTGCATTTACCACCCTGTGATGTTTATAAGAGCAAGATAAGGAACGCTCTTAGAAGTTATGATTTAGTCAAACACAAAATAGACTTTAATCAGACGAGTGTCACTGCCTCATTTCAGTGGCTGGAAAGCAGCTGGACTTCTGGCTTTAAAGGCAATGCAGTTCCTGCTCCTGCCTCGAGGGTCAGAGCACATCAACCCACCTAGGAACATACCATGCCTTGGTGGCATTTGAGGATGAGCTGGGAGGTGTTTTTCAACCTATAAATATTTCTCAGTATCTTTACAGAAACAGATTGGGGCATTTTAAAGAGTTTCACATCTGCACTGATGTGTTCACAGCAGGATGCCCATTGCCAGGTTTCCCTGAGCAGTGATCTGATCTGGTCCTGACCGTTTCACGGTCCCAGGGAATTGCAAACACCAGGCAATCGTTATAGCCAAAAGTGAGCACTAGTATTCAAAGTTTACCCTCCTTATGTAATATTCAAATAGTACAAATCAGTTTTCTCAGAAAGTAAATTTTGTGGTCTGGAGCAGAGTCAGCTCAGTGGTGTGTTTCCTATTCTGCGGCCGTGCCTCCTGCCCACAGCTGGGTAGAAATGAGAGTGCACTCTGTTAGGATTAGAAGGAGCTGAGATAGATGGGAAGGATGCTAAATCCTGCAGCCTACACACTGAAAAACTTGCAAGGTCAGTGCTCAGAAAATACAGTTCTCCCTGTCCTTAAAATTCAAGTAAAAATGTTTCAATCATTAAAGCTTCTTAAATCATGAAGCTTGGAAAACCTTGAGCAGGTAGGAGAGCTGGGGAGCTTGATCTCCATGGAGCGACAGTTGACAGCAACTAAAGCAAGGTCTGATATTAATGCAGCTGTTTTATCACATGATGTGTTTGAACTTCTCCTTTCTCATGCTCTGAAATAAGCTGAATGTGGCTTACCTCAGCTTTTCAAAGATCAAGGACACCCACAACAAAACCTTTGTGGGAAGACAGTCATTCACACTTGGTGTGGAGGCAACAGGCAATCGCTAAACTTCATTTTTCTCCTACTCAGAGGTCCTCCTCCCAAAAGAACAGGACTCCTCTGCACCCCTCAGATCCCACAGATGTGGTCCCCCTCTGGACTGCTTTCCCCAGGACTAACTGCCGGCCGTGTGACCACCATGGGGCATTGCTGTGCATGAAGAAAAGGATGGGACGCATGCCCACCTTACAAGGGGATGCAATGTAATCAGGGAATTTAGGTTATAGAAAACAGTGAGATGGAAATATTACTTCACCTACAACCTGTAACCCTTTACAAAAAGCCCAAGATAGCCGCTCCCAGTATGGTTTTGGTATGTAATGAATTTGCTTTTGTGCACAAAACTCTTTTCCTTAGGTGTGTGCTCTGAGATTACAGGGAAAGGCATGACTGTGGGCTCCTGAGCAGCACTTACGAGCAGCCTCTTTACTGCCCTGAATTATGGCTCAGGCTGTTCTGCAAATAACACCCCCCCAAAAAACCCCGAGTGATTGTGAACAGCATGAAAATGTCAAAATCACCTAGTTTAATCAAATCAGAATCTGTTTCCTTTCGAACAAGGGGTATGTTTTGCCAGGGCTATTCCTAAGCTAGAATTTACAGCTTTCAGCATCTACCTGTGTTAGCATTCGAGTCTCCAAAAGGACACAATGAACATGATTTGGGTTTGTTTTGTTTGCTCTACAAAAGAACATAAAAAAGCTGACAAAAGAAAGGAAAAGGCTTAATTTTGCTCAAGCTTACATGGAACAAACAAATGAAAAAAAGGCAACAAGAGAGCAACAAAAAATAAAATCAAGTTTGGATTGAGTCTGAATCAGGAGCAAAATTTGACAAAGTTAGGAATAACTAAAAATTGGAAGTTAAAATGGAAATTTTTCTTCAAATTTCTATAAAGACCTATCTGCCTTGAGTGGAGTGTGAGTTTATTAAGCAATAAATTAGGTGAAATGTAGCTCTGTAGGGAAAATCTGCAATGTTTTCAGAATTATAGTATTATACAAAACAGATGAGCTGTCTAGATTTTTTTTTCCTTCTGTCTTGTTCAGGATACGTTCTTAAAGATTAATGTCAATCTATTGGAAGTTTTCTAATGATCTTACTGGGTTTGGGAGCAATTCTGGGAAGGTGACACAACCCCATTCAATGACTTACTTTTTTTCAAAGTCTTCTGTTCATTTAAATCGCTCCAGTTTTAGAAAGGATTCGGCTCCCACACCGCACAAACAGTTCAATAAGATTAAATTCTGATTAAATGATTAAATAAAAGAATTATTAAAGATAAAGATTAAATGAATGAAAACTGGGTTAAGACAGTCCATCTCCCAAAGAGAGGGAGCATTAGATGTGTAATCACAGTAAATGTTTGTGTACGCAACCATCCTTGTTAGAGAACGTCAGCCAGAATAAATCAGCACAGTTCTTAGTGATTTCAGCTGAGTCAGGTAACTTTTAGAGGGGGTGACATGGGGTAGGTCCTACCTGGGTAACAGGAGTGAATGACTCCATGTATAACCTGTAATCCTCTACAAAAGGTGTCTCAAATAGCAGCTCCCAATGTAGTTTTGCTATGTAATAAATTCACTCTTGCAAGGTAATTTTTGTAAGGTAGCACGGTAATATTATTAATTCCCTGTCTTTATGTTGATAATCCAGGAACAAGTTGTCCTCATAGTGAATGCTGATGTGAGGAGGTGTCAAGGGTGCTTATAACAGATTCTCCAGGTAAGTGAAACTGTGTAGTAAAGTACATGGTACTTGAAAGACTCTCTGTGCCTTGCAGCACATAGAAACAAAGCAGTGTTCCAGGGGAAACTGAGACAGAAGAGCAAAGATTTTTATAAAATGTTGAGCTTTCTTAGAGAGTTCTTGAAGACAATTTGAGGATTGCAAGCAAAGGGCCAGAAGTGCTGATGCAAAACTCATATCGTAGAAGAGCAGTAAACCTGTTTAAATAATGGAGATTCTCTTGTTCCTTTACATTGCTCAGATATACTGGAAAAACTCCCCTTTAAACTTAGAAATAAGTACTGGCTTACAACTGATAGAATAGATTGCAGGAATTTGTTGCTGTTTGTGATAAAGCTCCCCCTGAGGTTGGTTTTTTTTTTTTTCTGTATCTGTAAATGGAATATATGTCTTAGCAGGGAAACACATAGTTGAAGCACCTAAATATGCTAAGACTTTTCTACAGAAAATCCTAAAATGACTGTTTCCTCCATTTTCTGGACCCCATACATCAAGATGTCTTCAGCTGTAATTACATTTTTGCACAGAGTAGAGTTCGGGTTACTCTGGTAACTGCGATTTCCATAAGCTAACATTTGGATTTTTCTTAGAAATAATTTTCTACACTAAAATTTAATTTTTGTTTTATAGGAGAAATTCAAATAAGGCTGTATGTTGGAAGTAACTATTAAGTCTTTGCTTTTGTAAGTCTGTACCATGCAACTATTTTGGTTGAGAATAACCTGGTTTTTCTTCTGGGAAAATAGATCCATACCCATACTAGGTAAAACTGGTGGCATAACTGGTGGCTAAGCTAGCAGCCTGCTCCCTAAATCATCCCTCTCCAATTAAATGGACAATCAAATGCTTCTTTCAGTTGGATAGAGGCGTGTGTTCATTTCCTTAGGTGTGTGTTCTGAGATTACAGGAGAAGGCATGGTTGTGGGCTCCTGGGCAGCACTTACAAGCCGTGAAATGTATAGGGACAAAGCAATAAATTTCTTAATTAGATACTTCTGATAAGTGCTTCAGGAGTAAAACCAGACAGATATATATATATATATATGTATATAACATTTTATCTTCCAGGTAGATGAATAAGAACTTGAAGCAGAACAGTGTTAATTTCCCTTCCACAGGCAATCCAGTATTTTCAAAAGAAAAGCTTTTATCGATGTTTTCACAACAATCAAAGCTGCCATGCACAAGGACCGTGCTGTGTGAGACTCTGTGTACATACAGTGTAAAATGTTCCTGGACCAATTATGGGCACTCTTTGTAAGAGCACAGCTTATCTGCCATACCACGAAAAGTGGTACCATGAAAAACCAGTGCCATGAAATTCAAAGTTATAGGACTGAAAAATGTAAGATTCATGAACAGTATAACTATACAAGTTGTGTTTCAAGTCATAGATTTGACTCAAATTTCGATGTCTACTTGTGAGGTTCTGCCTGCAAGCTGAGTGTCTCAGATCTCATTACCGGTAGTGGAAATCTAGCCAGTGAAGTCAGAGGAGCCTGCGGACCTAGCAAGCTGAGGGTAACAGCTTATTTGAGATGCCCCGTAAATCTTTTCTGGCCTCCAGGTTCCATTCAAGGAGGATTTAGGTCTCCCTTATGTCCCACCTGCTTGTCTTGAATACCCCAGGTCATGTCAAGCCGCTTAATGTGTCTTCCTTAGCATGAGCTGAATTGTTGTCAGGGCTCTGCTGCCTATATTGACTACTCCAATGGATATAACTCAAGCTTAAACCAGCTCAGATAGATGCACCTTAATTTAAATATATCACTTTGCAAAATGAATCCAAATTTTGGTTTATTCCTTCAGGATATAAAGTCTGACACCAAATCCCCATAAATTCATGGTCACGGTCAGGCTTCAGTCAATACTCCACACGTCATGGCAGTAAGTGGATGCCTGTCTCTAAGGAATGAGTGTGCTGCAAGTATCTAGTCCACACTTCATCATTAATAATACTCAGGGAATGAGTTAGGCTAAGAAACAAATTTCTCTGTCTCCAGATCCCCTTCCTTACAAAAAACAAGGAACCAAACCAACAAAACACAGATGCACTCCAAATGAGAAGAGCAGAATCTGATACAGTCCTCTCGGGCAACCAGCACTTGTTTTTAGTTAGGCCCAAATCTGCCTGTGTTTGAGTGTATCAAAGCTTCAGCCAGTCTGCTTTACTTCTCATTGAAATGGTCCTTGAGTGCTCACATGGTCAGTTCCTGCATCTCTTCCAGAAGGTGCTGATCTCCTAAGTCTCTGTTCTTAGAATCATAGAATCATTGAGGTTGGAAAAGACCTCTAAGATCATCAAGTCCAACCATCGACCCTACACCACCATGTCCACTAAACCATGTCCCTAAGCGCCTCATCTACACGTCTTTTAAATACCTCCAGGGATGGGGACTCCACCACTTCCCTGGGCAGCCTGTTCCAATGTTACTCTTTCAGTAAAGAAATTTTTCCTCACGTTCTTGTTCTGCAAGCAAGCCTTTAACTATATCCCCATGACATTTTTTTATATTTTGTGTAACTAAAACATGTGTAATGCACTGCTGAACTGTTGCGTCCAAAAAAACCTCTTTGGATTTGGATGGAAGTCACCACAAGTGCATACAGTTGGGTTTTTTTGCTTTGTCAGCATCTTTTGATTTCATATTTGTATCCTGCTTACATGGTGACTAAGCAGAGACACTTTGCCTTGCTTAAACTGCGTCCTTTCCTAATGTCTGAAGACATTTTGAGGTCAGCAGTCAAAACACATTCAAAGACTCAGGAGGGAGAGGATAGAAAATTTCACCTTCTGAGGTACAACTGTCAGCCCATTCCAGACAAACGGCAGCCTGACAGCCCTGAAACAAGGGGTACAGGTGGAAGGAAATTACATCTCTGAAGACTAAGATGCACAAAATAATTCAGTGTCCATATTTTGTGTCCAGACTACTTCTTGTTTAGACGGATAAAACAGTTAGCTTGTTCAGATGGGTAAAACTGTTGGCTGGCAATCAAGGGAATCTGTTCCTAGACTCCTGCTTGGAGGCAGATTCTTTTTGTACTGGCAAACAAATTATTTTATCTTTTGCTTTCTTTGAACTACCTCCCAATTATTTCATGGGGGTATTTTGAAGCTCCTTTGCTTGGTTCTGTGTAGTCATCAACTGCAATTCACCATGACTTCACTCCAGGGAAACATTGGCCTTTTGTTTTCACAGCACTCTAGGAACCTTGCTCAAAATGTTTCAAAATACTAAATAAATAATGAATCTCCCATCTAAATCATTACAAAACTGATCATCCAGTGAATCATTCTGTTTTTATCTGAGAGAACTCATGTTGAAAAATGTGTCATATCAGTATTTATTATGACCTCTGCAAAAGTAATTCAAACCAAAAACTTTGGAAAATTCATAAGCAACAAATGAAATTAAGTGGGTTTAGGTTTATTACAACCATGATATTATTACAGTGATAATACTGATAGCTGTTTTTACTTAAAATGCTGTATATATTATGGAAAACCCCAACCTTTACCTTGGTAAGCCCTACAAAAAAAATTTGGAGACAGAATATGGGACAACAAAGAAAAAAAAGTTTCACTATCAGGGAGAGATGAACATTGCTAGAGATAAGAATTGTTTGCTCTGTCAATAATATTTTTCTCTTCTCCTTCCCTTTGCTGTCAAGAATCCAAATATAATTGGGACAATCCAGGGGAGGCTAAAGTATGGTTTCCTTGGTGCATACAGGAATCCATGAGTTTAAATTGTTTAGGGTGCTGCAAGACAGTTTTCTTGCATTTCTGGAGCTCAGAACTGACTCTTCAATGTTTAATTTTCTTAGTTTTACCAACAGTCAGATGGTGTACCAGACCTGAACGGAGTATCAAATCAACGTCTATTCAAAACTCTACACTACTAGAATCATCTTAAAGCATTGTTAAGCCAACCTCAATTAAAAGTGTGTCCGTACAAATTGCTGAGGCCAAAAGAATTGTTGGAGTTGGCATGGGACTGACTAAGCAACTTAATTTTACTTACATGTCACTTTTGTTTCATTGGACTGTCACCTAACACGTATCAGTCATGATCAGTGCATAGGAACACTGAGGTCACTGAGGTCTGCAGTGCTCAAAGGACATATACCTCTTGGAGCAAGTAGATTTTCGACTCTTAGTAGCAGGAATCAACTTAAGTGTAAAACAAACAGTGAGTTCAGATTAATGTGATTTTTGGGCCATACTTTCACCAATAGTTAGTTGATCTAATCACAACAGCTGGAGGCTTTAATCTGCTTCTGCATCAACAAGAATGGCACATAATGTTCACCAGTGCATGTGATGCCAGCATTTCAGAGAGATTTCAGTGGCCTCCACCAAGAGGTTGTATTTTCCATGCTTGCATTTTCAATAACTCAAAGGGAAAATATTCAATAGAATGCCACTGTTGGAAGAGCTGCACTAATTTATACTAGCTAAGGAGCTAGCCTTGAATCCGCTGCCTCTATTCTGCTACACTAGTGTTTTACTTGAAAGTGACTCAGTGTGAATGGGGTGATGGCTTTTACTCACAAGGTCATGCATAACACCTGGGGAAAGATATTTATATCAGTAAGCCTCATGTTCCAACCGTTAAGTAATTCTCTGCTTACTTTGTGTACCGGTCATAGATTTCTGGGAAACCTTTATCACCTTCAAACCTCAGTTAGGTAGGCTTGAAGAACAACTGTAGGATTTTCAAGGAAAATGGCTATAGCTTACTGAGTTTCAGAGTGGTTTGGTTGCCTCTGAACTGCTGTCAAAACATTAACCTCAGTGATAACGTGATTGCAAATGTATGGTACTGGAGATCCTTGTGTTATGGTAACCCTTCATCAAGGTTATCTTTCATAACCTCTTTTCTTTCTACTAACAGAGGGACACGCATGTGTCATGGGTGAGAAAAAAATAGGGTCTTTTTTGATTTTTACCTCCTAGGCACCTGCTTCTTATTTTTAATGTAGTTATACGGATGGAAAAAACCAATGCAACTATTTTCTGACAAGCCCATTAGGACCAACACAACTTCACCTCTGAAGAAATGTGTAGGGCCAACTGACTTTGACCTGTGATACTTCTGCTGATCTGTTCTCGTGGGGGACTTCAACTTACCAGATGTCTGCTGCAAATACAATACAGCAGAGAGGAAACAGTCTAGGAGGTTCCTGGAGTGTGTGGAAGAACTTCCTGACACAGCTGGTCAGTGAGCTAACCCCGCTGGACCTGTTGTTTGTGAACAGAGAAGGACTTGTGGGCGATGTGATGGTTGGAGGCTGTCTTGGGCATAGCGATAACAAAATGACAGAGTTTTTGATTCTTGGAGTAATAAGGAGTGGGGTCAGCAAAACTGCTACCTTGGACTTCTAGGGGGCAGACTTTGGCCTGTTTAGGACGCTGGTTGACAGAGTCCCTTGGGAGGCAGTCCTGAAGGGCAAAGGAGTCCAGAAGGCTGGACATTCTTCAAGATGGAAGTCTTCAAGGCGCCGGAGCTGTCCCCATGTGCCGAAAGACAAGCCGGCGGGGAAGACGACCGGCCGGGCTGAACAGAGAGCTTTGGCTAGAACTCAGGAAAAAAAGGAGAGTTTATGAACTTTGGAAGAAGGGGCAGGCAACTCAGAGGGACTACAAGGATGCCATGAGGTTATGCAGGGATAAAATTAGAAGGGCCAAAGCCCAACTAGAACTTAATCTGGCTACTGCTGTAAAAGACAATGAAAAATGTTTCTATAAATACATATAAATATAAAAACAAAAGGACAGCTAAGGGGAATCTCCATCCTTTATTGGATGTGGGGGGAAACAGTGACAAAGGATGAGGAAAAGGCTGAGGTACTTAATGCCTTCTTTGCCTCAGTCTTTAAGAGTAAGATCAGTTGTTCTCTGGGTACCCAGCCCCCTGAGCTGGAAGACAGGGACGAGGAGCAGAATGAAGCCCCCATAATCAAAGGGGAAATGGTTAGCGACCCGCTATACCACTTAAACATACACAGGTCTATGGGGCCGGATGGGATCCACCCAAGGGTACTGAGGGAGCTGGCAGAAGTGCTCACCAAGACACTTTCAATCCTTTATCAGCAGTCCTGGCTAACCGGGGAAGTCCCAGCTGACTGGAGGTTAGCAAATGTGACGCCGATCTACAAGAAGGGCCAGAAGGAGGATCCGGGGAACTACAGGACTGTCGGTCTGACCTCGGTGCCGGGGAAGGTTATGGAGCAGATCATCCTGAGTGCCATCACGTGGCATGTACAGGACAACCAGGTGACCAGGCCCAGTCAGCATGGGTTTATGAAAGGCAGGTCCTGCTTGACTCACCTGATCTCCTTCTATGACAAAGTGACCCGCTTAGTGGATGAGGGAAAGGCTGTGGATGTTGTCTACCTAGACTTTAGTAAAGCCTTTGACACCATTTCCCACAGCATTCTCCTGGAGAAACTGGCTGCTCATGGCTTGGATGGGTGCATTCTTCGTTGGGTAAAAAATTGTCTGGATGGCCGGGCCCAAAGACTTGCAGTGAATGCAGTCAAATCCAGTTGGCGGCTGGTCACAAGTGGTGTCCCCCAGGGCTCAGTATTGGGGCCAGTCCTGTTTAATATCTTTGTCAAGATCTGGATGAGGGCATCGAGGGCACCTTCAGTAAATCTGCAGACGGCACCAGGTTGAGTGGGAGTGTTGATCTGCTTGAGGGTGGGAAGGCTCTGCAGTGGGACCTGAACAGGCTGGATCGATGGGCCAAGGCCAACTGTATGAGATTCAAAAAGGCCAAGTGCCGGGTCCTGCACTTCGGCCACAACAACCCCATGCAGCGCTACAGGCTTGGGGAAGAGTGGCTGGAAAGCTGCCTGGCGGAAAAGGACCTGGGGGTGCCGATCGACAGCCGGCTGAAGATGAGCCGGCAGTGTGCCCAGGTGGCCAAGAAGGCCAAAGGCATCCTGGCCTGTATCAGCAATAGTGTGGCCAGCAGGAGTAGGGAAGTGATCGTGCCCCTGTACTCGGCACTGGTGAGGCCGCACCTCGAATACTGTGTTCAGTTTTGGGCCCCTCACTACAAGAAGGACGTTGAGGTGCTGGAGCGTGTCCAGAGAAGGGCAACGAGGCTGGTGAGGGGTCTGGAGAACAAGTCTGATGAGGAGCGGCTGAGGGAACTGGGGTTGTTTAGCCTGGAGAAAAGGAGGCTGAGGGGAGACCTCATCGCTCTCTACAACCACCTGACAGGAGGTTGTAGCGAGGTGGGGTCGGTCTCTTCTCCCAAGGAACTAGTGATAGGACAAGAGGAAATGGCCTCAAGTTGCGCCAGGGGAGGTTTAGACTGGATATTAGGAAAAATTTCTTCACCGAGAGGGTTGTCAAGCATTGGACCAGGCTGCCCAGGGAAGTGGTGGAGTCCCCATCCCTGGAGGTATTTAAAAGACGTGTAGATGTGGCGCTTTTGGACATGGTTTAGTGGTGGACTTGGCAGTGCTAGGTTAACGGCTGGACTTGATGATCTTAGAGGTCTTTTCCAACCTAAACAATTCTATGATTCTATGATCTTTGTTTTGTGTTTTTCAGTTTACTGTCTGCCACGTAATATTCCTTCAAGAGTATGGGAGGAACTTGTTCTCAAAGTCCAATACTAGACATGACTGACAATGGCAAAAATGTCTAGAAATTCTCTCTTCCCTAACTTTGTTTCCACCCTTGCCTCCAGTTTTATTTGTTTTAGAGGAATAACTTCTTTGTAAGAAGTAGCACGAATACGAAAAAGGACAACGGGGCAAAGATTTTTCATAGATCATCTGAAGTTGCAGTTAATGGAGAGCCTAAGAAACAAGCAGAAGATTTTTTTTCTGGGTCTTTGTGTTTACAATACTTGTAGAGCAAACTGGTAATCTCAGAAACATCTGGGCTACCAGACCCTCTGGTGAGAGACACCAAAGCCGTTTTTTTGTCTCCAGAAGATGGATTTCTTTTCTATAGCAAATGCCTATATTAATTGTCTACTACATGAGGTGCTAGCACTTGTATATCTGTGACGTGGCACTGGTACAACACAGTCCCGGCTCCTCTATATTAAATCAAAGCACACATGGTTTCTCACTTGTTTTTATATAGATTTCAGAACAACTCTGTTAGATTACACTTGCATCCTCATCCAGATGTTCATATTCCATCTCTGTCACAGGATGCTGGGCCACCTCTGGTTAGCAGTTATTTCCCTTCTTTCACAGCAAGGCCTACAACAGCTTTTTAGTGACCAGGGTAGTGCAAACTCTAAAGCTCTAGACGGACTTAGCAGACCAAAGCTAATCAAGGTCAAGGTTTGCCATACCAGGCCAACTAGTCATTAAAGGCCTGATATTAGTTTCTTCAAACACACCTCAAGTTAATATAATTCAAATTTATAACATTATTTTTTTCTGTGGAGTTCCTAAAAGTCTTAAAAACTTGTTTTGAGTATATGAGTTATTTAAAATACCTTAATAAGTGAGAGCTAAATGACCTGTTTGTGCAAGGTCAATGAGAATAAAAAGAGGTTACACTTCTGGGCATTTGCTCTAGCCTTTCCTGTTTATACTGTAAAATATATATTGCCCATCAGTATTTCTGTGTTTTATTCCTGTTTCATTTATGAAATTCAGTAACAGTTGGAAGCCATAACTACATCAATGTAACCTAGAACATTCAACTCCACTGATCAATCAATGTTCAGTTCTTCATGTATTATTATTGACAAATACTCTTAAGGACTGAAAGCTTTGACCTTTTTGAATTCCTGCAAACTTATGAAACTCAAGTCAACCTATTACAGCAAAGCTTTCAACAAGAAATATTAGTTCCACTTCAAGTGAATAAAAGAAGGTCTTTGAGGTGTCTCTAGGTAGGAATATTTTTTTTTTTTTTACTTATAGATTTTTATGATTGAAGATAGCAGAAAATCACTAGCATTAGAATCAGTGTTCATATTTACTATATAAAGTGGAACATAAAACTAAAGTTTTTATTCCAGAATATAGTGAAAAGATCTCTGTAAAAGCACTCCATTCTTCTGACCCTCCTAATAGATTTGAATCCTGCTCAGCAAGTAACCTCTTAGATGTCTCCAAAAGGTTAGCAATGTGAAGAAGGTACTAAGACCTCTGTCCATCATTATGTCTAGTGTGGGCTCTTCTGTTTCTTTTCTGTCTCTCTTTCTTTTGTATCCCCTGGAAGAGGTAAGTTACTAAAAGAAGTGTTTGTCTTTTGTTCTTTGTTCATATATTTAGCACAAAAGGCTCATGTATACTTCAGCAGTGACACCTTTTATTACAATAAACTTTGGAAAAATTCCCTAGAGGAAAGTGCAATTAGAGCGATAGAAGGACACAATGACTTGGAACACATTGATTTCGAGTTGTCAGGAAAAGGATGCTGTGATGAAATTGTGAGATGCATCAGCTGTGGCAGTAGCAGTGAAGTGAGTGGAGAGGCAATATGACTTCCCAAAGAATATATCCCACTTGCCCTCCAAAAGTGCATGGGTTTCTCTTAGGTCATTTCACATTCACATATCCTCTGCAGATGCCCAGTGCTCAGCCACGTTAGAATAGCACTGCAAGCCTGTCTTTTAACAATGGAATTGTCCCCCACTTTACACCCAAATCAAGTCTATTGACGTTGACTATCACAAAGTACCTGAACATTGCACTGTACTGAAAAGAGTCAGAAACAGCACTGGCGTGGATCTCTGAGGCTGCAGGAAGGGTTTTAAAAATGAGGATCCCAAGCCCAGTTGAAGTACTGTGACCATCCTGACGCTCAAGCAGAAAGCTGGAGTTTCCAAAGGATCTGTTCTACATGTAGCTTTTTAAAGAGGTTACCAACAGATATCCTGGGAGGTGAGAAAGGGAAGGAAAACTGCTACTCACTTTCTTGTTTTCTCTTCTGTTTCCAGAACTGTTTGATAGCCTTGAAAAGAGTTGAATCCTCAGATCCTGGGCCCATGCTGAGAGCTGCCTGGGCAGTAAGTCCTGATAGTTGGATGGATGTGGAAGCTGTCACACCTGAGTGGCTGCTCTGGGAGGACAAGTCTAGGACTTTGTCCTTTGCTTGTTAATAGATTTTTGATTCAGTTCTTCCTATGATTCTCTTTGACTGAACACTTCAGAAGCACGTATTGAAAGATATAGCAGAAATAAGTACCCAAATGGCAGTTCATAGCTAATCATAAACACATGGCAGCTGTGTAGGATGCAGGAAAAAGAGCAGATGAGTCACTTTGTTGAGGAGGAGCTTTTTGACATTTGGTGTTGCTTTATCATCCAGAAAGCGTGGCTACTTTTGAAAACACAGATGAGATCATGCGCTTCTCCCTCATTAAGCCTGTTATACTGCTGATTCTCCTTCTGCTCCAGTCTTGATTACATTTCTGTTTATAAGCTGTGCTGGTAGTCGGTAGCCATTGCCTACCAGAGACAGCAGCCTAGCAAGGCTTGGTGTATCCATGCACCTATGCCAGGCAACAATCTCAAATGGTCTCAGAATATCTATTAATAATCTTGTCTCCCATACAGCAAAAACTTGATTTATTGAACTTCTTGCACTTATTTGAGTTTGAATAATGTTTGTCCATTGAGGTGCTCCTAAAGCGGATGCCATTCTTGTGATCTTACCTTGTAAAGCAATTTCAGAAAGAAACAGACAGGCAGTTTTGCAACCAGAGAAACAATGCAGTACTTGAGCCTTCGGTTAAGCAGTCAGACAGTAAAAGACCATTGCAAGATGCGAAGGGAAAGGAGAAAAAAACATTTAAAGTGCCCTTCTTCATCTTATATTTTCTCATTGGAGATAAACATAAAGCAAAAACACTGGGAACTATGGAATCGTCAACATCCCACAGGGAATTCTTCCTGTCCTTTGAACTAAACAAGATTTAATTACCCCTTTCCAAGTAGACTTTTCTGTAGAACAGGAAACACAGAGCTCCTGGGTGACACTGGAAGCGACGTGAAGACCTTTGTTGAGCACAGACACAGTAAAGGATAAAGGGCTTGAAAACATCAGGGGCAAATCAATAACAAAGAAGAGGATAATCACAGGCAAGCATCTGAAATATTTAATTGTATTCTGAACTTCCATTTATTTAGAGAGAATGTAGATATGTCTCACTGAACTTTGTGCAAATTGCCACCGTGTCTTTCTAATGCCCATTGGGCCTGAGTTCAGCAGCATGATGGATAGTTCAATTTACTGAGTAAGCAAAGAGCTATCCTTGAATGTTAGACACTAATCTTCTGATTGCCCTCAATTGCCAGGGAGACCTGCCCTATGAAGTTTACTAATAAGAATTGATCCAGCTATTGATAAGGATTTAAAACGTTGATGCACAGGATATTAGCAAAGTATTGAATTCAACTGCTCCCCAGCTACTGTTACAGAAAAGGTGTAAGGCTGTTTCATACCTGTTGAAAAATTAATAAATATCATCTCTATATCAAGGGACATTTATAACGTCATTAAGGTTAGGGCACACCTTCTTCATGTTAACAAGTTATCAGGAAAATTTAAGATGTGGGAGAAGAATAAAAAGTACATGCCATTGATGTGCATGTTGAATCACACATTCAACCCCATTATCCTTCTGAAGGTTTTAAAATTGAAGATTAAAGTTTTGAAATTTTTAAAGAAAGGAATAGCTTGAAGGTACAGCACCTAGGGGGCTTAGAGAAGATAGCAGATTGAACCCACCTCTGATCTTTCAGTGTTATCATGGTTTAAATTACTTTAGGTGGGCCTGGTGCCCTCAGTGCCATAACTAGCTTTTTCTTGTATTGGACCTCACACGTACAGAAGGCTCAAGACCCTTCCTCCCCGAGCTTTTGCAAAACGAGAACTCCATCAGCACGATTTCCTTGGCACTGTGGCAAGTCAGATACAGGCATTAACACTTAGGTGTTTATGCCAAGAGATGTAATGGGGCAAAGTGTGGACAGACCTATTGTTCTCAGCAGCCTCCCAAAGGGGTCTGCGGGGAGCTAGAATATTTTCTGTGCACCTTTAAATCCCTTATTTGCAAGCAAAATGTCCTAGTTTCCCGAATGCTTGAGCAACTTCATGTCTCCTCTGGGTGCTCAGTCTGTGGAAACACCTCTGGATTTGTCAGAAGCTGGTTTGTGGAGAGTGAGTCAGATTCCCTTTGCCTGACTGTTCACTAAAAAGATATGTAGTGATACCATTATGTTTGGGGTTTTTTTTAATTGGAAAACTTTGGTGACGGAAGAAAAACCCTTTTACTCCTAACATCAAAAATTCAGTACCAGCCAATAGAAATAGTGGGTTTTTACAGGTAATAATTACCTGTATGTTGACCTATAGTACCAGCTCCTCCTGGAAGCAGGTCTAGCATGCTCTAATAATAAAGGTCATTTTAAGAAACCAGGCAATTTAATTATTAGTCTTTTTGGACAGTGGCAAAAAAACCGCTGCTAATAATTAATTAAGCAGATAATATTAGTCAACCTGTTTGGTATCTATCGTCTCCATTTTTATAAGCTTTTTCCTGGCAATACTCAAGCATTGAAGGTGCCACAGGACAAATAGTGGTCCTTATGAGAAGGATGTGAACACACAAGTTGTTTATGACTGTTGGACTGGTAGGTGTCAACCAAGAGCATCCTGTGCCTGACAGACATCCTTTTGTTGCTGTATACTGAAATAATTCTGTCTCTCAGCGCTACTCAATACAAACAGAAGTTGAGAGAGAGGGATTTAGAGAAGCAATTAGTGCAATAGAAAGAGATTAGAGAAAGCCACAGTGTTTCTTACAATCCTTAGCAAAATGTACACATAAGGTCTGAGTTAGTCTAAAGAATTTTCCGGGCTGAGATCCTTTCAATTTCTTCACCTCATTCCTGCCTGTGCCCCATAACTCACCTACTCCTTCAGAAGGGCAAGTCCTGATAGCTTTAGCATGTTATATTGATCTCAGTGCCATAGATATGAACTATTATTTTACACAGTATCACTAAGTAATTGCCATAAAATAATTGGCTATGCGCAAGCTCTTCACTTTGAGCTAAATGCTGTAACTTAATAGAAGAAGAGGGTTGGACAGATGTGGCCACTAATGCTTGGGGAAATGAGACCCTGGTTTAGTATATGTTTCAGATTGTAGATTAAGATGCTGAAATTTTGGTGTTGGCATGTGAGACAGATGCCTAACCCCTACCATAATCAGTCTAGCCAATAGATGCCTCCAGATGAGCAGATGTCTAATCTCCCATTATAGTCTACTGAAAGCTAGTCAGTGCAGTCAGTGGAGCCCAGAGTGCTGCTTAGCTCATCCTGAGTAGATTCCTAGGTCTTGACTGAGTTGCCTGAAGACAAACATTTCGTGACATTTGGGGAGCTTGAGGCTGTTTTGCTTTGCCTCCAGCTGCTCCAGAAGAGGCGGGGCCCCTTAAATCTTGGGTCACCTCTGCCAGCCTTGTGCAGACATTATGGGTATCCTACAGATTTCAGATAGTACTATAAACCTATGTCTGGTAATTGAATCCTATCCCTGCATTTTGTCAGCAAAATAGGTCTCTACGTTGCACTGCCTAGATCTTTACTGAACATACAACCTTAAACACTCAACATATATGAAAACTTCTATATTAAACATATCTTCACCTTGGAGCGAATTACAGGCAAGACATCTTGCAACCCAGGAGAACTCAGTAGCACTTTCTCATTTGCTTATTACTCCTAAAACAGTTGGGGAAGGGGAACTTAAGAAGAGACACCGGAAAAACCAAAGCACCTGTCTCCTGTTGAAAATCAAGGCAATTCAGGTGTCAGGTTAATATTACTGAATTTTAAGTGCTTCCTTAATTAGTCTCACATTAGAAGACAGCAATTAGCATGTATGTGCAGGTGAGTATTAGTTGCTTCATCAAAATTATGTTTGGTTTAAATTAGATTTGCACATCTACCATTTTTCTAAATCCAAAAGTATTTTGAAGCTGTGGATGGGCCTTCTTATCCCTAAATTACAAGCTGGGGAACTGACACATAGACCTATAGCAAGATTTGTTAAATCTGGTGGAGCGCTGCAGTGGCACAGCCAACACTTATATTCCAGAGCTCCTTGATACTAGTCCTGCATAAAGTGAGTCTGACATTCATCCTGTCACTCCAGTGGTTCTGGACCCAGCCAAAACAAAGCTGGTCTGAATACCCAAAAGATCTCAAGGGGTGTACACTAGCTTCTGTAACAGGTCCATTTTCTTCCACTGATCGGGCAATTCTGTCTGTAGTGCACGTTCCTTCCTCTTTTCACTGGCTCACTGACTTCCATCACCCTTTCATAGCAAAGAAACTTTGTCTAAAGATGTCCAGGGGTAGGAAGGGGGGCAGTAACTGCAATCCCCCCCATCTTTATGCTAGATTGTTGTTTGTATTCGGATAGTGCCAACAGCTCCAGTCAAAAGCTCACAGGTCTCCCTTGGGGTAAAAGAGGGTAACAAGATGATGCTGGGAATGCTAAGGAACTTAAAAACAAAAGATCAGCTAACACACTGGGCAGCAACTAAGTAAGCTTCCAAAATTTCTTTGCATTGTGAGAAGCAAAGTGGCTCCAGAGATCACAGTTTAAGAAAATATCAACATGTAACCAACTTCTGTTGGTCATGTGAATCACTAGACATTCAGAGCATGATGACTTTTGTCCTTATCCTTTATTCAAGGGACCTGTAAAGGCCAGTGTTCTGGAAGAGTCACAGGAAACAACATTTACTTTGGCAAATATTAAATTGGATACACTGAGATGAAAAAATAATCAATTAAGGCTAAAAAATCAAATCAATCAATGCAATGCAATGAAATAAGACTGAAGAATGCACCTCATATTGTCACTGAGATTTATGGATAGGGTGGTAATAGATTTTCCCCTAAAACTCAAATTATGACACAGACTGATACACAGAGGAATAATCAGAACATGCAGGATAATACCAAGGTATACTTGGCATTATTAAATAAAATGAATAGATTACAAGCCTTTTGTTTGTTTTGATTTGGGTTTTTTGTTTGCCATAGTACAGTGCTATATTTTTCGTTCAAGACATTTCTGAGAGCTCATTCTGCAGCAAACCCAAAAAACGAGGTTACCAAGATCAGCTTGGCTTCTCTGTATTTGTAGCCCCTGACACCTGTAAGACTTTGCAAGTACCTAAAGAAGAAGTTCAATCCAGCTTGTGTTCTGAGTTCTTTCATACCAAGAGGGATGAGCTGTTGCTTCTGTAGACCACTGTTCCCTTTATTTATCAGAGTGAAAAACTGGTCAGGGGAGAAAAGATCAGGAACCTCCTAGCTTTCTCAGTAAATCCGTGAAGATTTCTCAACATAGAAGGTCGAAAATGGAATAACAGCTTGCAGACATTTGCTTATTGCCTCTTCAGTCTCTACCAAAACAGAACTGCAAAATTAATGGTTTGGGTTCCTCCACATAGAGGTCAGTGTTTCTAGGACTAGTTTACTTGTCTACATCAAAATCTGTCACATGTCCCCATAAGCAGGCGTGATATCGTTGAGTAGACGTACCCTAAAGCTGTTGTTATCTGAACACCTTACACCAGAAAGAGTCCCCAGCTCTGTCCCTATCAACAAACGTCTTTGCAAGTAAATGTGTTTGTATATAATGACTTGGACTAAGGAATTGACCTAGCTAAAAAATCAACCCACCAAAAGAGAGAGGGGGGAAAAAGTTATTTTCAGTCAGATCAATAACCCTTACCTGGTTCAGAGCACAACTGCACATAGCATCAGTGCAAAGGGAGGTCAAGGCACAGGATGTAGCTGAGATCAGGAGATGGTAGCTTTGGTCCTACTGCCCAAAGGTGATATCTATGGGAGTGTGGTCAGTATATCGTTGTACTAAACAGAATCGGTACAGCAGTAAGTGAGAAATCTTCTGAAAGCTTTGCTGGGATTTGTAATAAAACATCTTTCAAGCTGTATATGTTTATCCAAGAAAGTTATTTATTGCACGGAAGTTACCAACAAAGTGGCTGTATTACATATGGTGACTGACACAAAGCTTCCCAGTTTTCTAGATTCCTTAATTCCAGACATGAAAGACTGGTAAGCACTGCGCAGAACCCTTTTATCCTGTCTAATTTGAAGTGGACTAGTCATGGATGGGGAGTAATGGTAAATGGTGGAAGAGGCATCCCAGGATAGGCAAGCCCCCTGAAGGCACTGTGAGTGGGATTTTTTTTTTTTTTTTAAATTTTATTTTATTTGGTCAAGAAATAGAATTTTTGTGTTTGAAGTCTGTCCTAACAATCATTGCAGATATAAAGAAGCTGTACAGAGCATAGCCTGTCTAGCCATAAATTTCATTTTGGATAGCCCTGACATAGCAGGTAGTATCATGAGATGTCCAAGTTTTGAATAGCAATTTGAGTCATCTCTCCATTTTGATTGAAAGCCTACAATATGAGCTAGGACTTAGAGACAAAAAGCCCTTTATGTAGTCATAAAATCTGCTTTGATGCACCTAGTATCACCTTACTGGCCATCTTAGTGGTAACTCATTTCTTCTCTATGTTTCATCTTGTACCACATACCAATTGGAAGTGGTCTTGTGACAGAGACTTTAACCTGATGAACTGCCAATACCTAAAAAAATAATTATGGTAGAAGTTCTTGAGTGAAGTGACCTCAAATCTCAGAAAGCCTGACCCTATCCTGTGTTTTTATAAACTTGTCTCTGGGAGATATTTTCAGAAAGAAAGGGGGAAAAAAAAAAATTAAAAAAGATACATCTTTCATTCCTCACCAGCAAAGTAAAATTTCAAGGTTAATGCTGTGCTTCAAAACCCTGCTGAGCAGGAAAAATGGCATTTGCCACACATCTCTCACATAACTTCCCCTTCTGTTGCTTTACATCTTTTGCTTTTTGATCTTTCCCATTTTTTGCTCCCTTCATTGATGATTTATACAGATCTCTTGGTCTGAAAGGCAGGTCAGACAAGATTAAGGGGAAGGGAGCAATGAAAGAAGCTGAGACACAATTTTTCCACATCTGCATTGCATAAAAATGTTCCCTCTAGGTGACACAGGGGAGAGTATTACACAAGCTATCACAGGTTTTAGCACTGTCATACAGTTTCTTCCCATGAAGCAATGGCACTGCTTTGCTATCACAACATGCTCTGGTAAAAGATAACCACAGTAGCTTTTATTTATATCTGTATTTAAAACAGTTTCAGAAAAAAAACAAACCAAAACAAAGCAAACTATTGCAGATCTACAATAACCAGGCATTTTTATGCTCCCCCTTTGAGTGACACACATAAAAAGAGAGATTAAGGTGTTAGGGAAAGACTAAAGTAGGGGAAAAGATTGAGAGGATGTCTGAGAGAGATTTTTTTCTGAAAAATCTTGTTTTCTTGGTCTCTTGGGATATTTCCAAATCCTCTTCTTTGAAACATGAAATCACTGAAAAAAAGGAATTTCCCTTCTTATATATCGTCACGCTTCCTTCTGAGTATGACTGCACCTTTCCTTATAGGTAAAAAGCTAACTGGGTAAGGGGCTGAATTTATTTGACCATAGTCTATGGAGAGTTTAGCAGGGTTAAGACATGGGGTTGGGACTCAACATATAAATCTTGTTTATGCAACTGTCCTGGTTTTGGCTGGCATAGTGTTATTTTTCTTCCTAGTAGCTGGTACAGTGCTGTGTTTGGGATTTAGGGTGAGAACAATGTTGATAACACACCGATGTTTTAGTTGTTGCTGAGCAGTGCTTACACTAGTCAAGGACTTTTCAGCTTCCCATGCTCTACCGACTGAGCAGGCTGGAGGTGCACAAGAAGCTGGGAGGGGGCACAGCCAAACTGGCCAAAGAGACATTCCATACCATGGGACGTCATGCTCAGTACATCAACTGGGGAAAGCTGGCCGGGGGGGCCGCTGCTCGGGGACTGGCTGGGCATCGGTCGGCGGGTGGTGAGCAATTGTACTGTGCATCACTTGCTTTGTATATTCTTTTATTATTATTATTATTATTATTATTTTATTTTATTTCAATTATTAAACTTTTTTATCTCAACCCATGAGTTTCCTCACTTTTACTCTTCCGATTCTCTCTCCCGTCCCACCAGGGGGGAGGGTGAGCGAGCGGCTGCGTGGTGCTTCGTTGCTGGCTGGGGTGAAACCACAACAGCAACATACTGGCTATGTGTCATTGAAAAACTCAAAGATTAATTGCCCAAACTGTTTTGTTGATTTGACTGTGCACAGCACCTGACATAAAGGTGCTCTGTGTTTTGAAAGAACCTTAGGAACAATCAAACCCGCGTCTTCGTTTCCATCATGTCCTTGTCATGACTCCATTGGCCTTGAAGACAAAAAGGAAGGAGTAGACAGAAGATTCATTTTTCAAAAACTGCTGAGAACTGTTGTGGCAAAACCTCATATTTCACAATTTTACATGTAAGTTGATCTGCTACTTCTGCAAGTGCATCATCCTTTCCTTGCTCTGGGGCAAAAAGCCTCTCTTTCCCTCACCCTTACACTTCTCTGCTCTGTATTTGTAACTAGCTAAGAGCATGCTTGCCCCAGGCTTTCACAGGGGTGTTCATGTTAATCTGTAAGATCAGAAAAAATAGGATAACGGTGCTTCCTGCCAGCACAAGCACAAATCTTTTGGCAACCATGAGATGTTGAGAAGCTTTGTGTGGGTTGCAAGCGTGTAGGAAGGAAGGGAGGTGGGTGGGAAGACTATGCTCCCCAGCCAGGTGTCACATCTCTTGTTCACCTGCAACAAGGGCACCTCTGGGAGTGATCACCTTTTGTTATGACTCCATGTCCCCATCGTGGTTTAACCCCAGTCGGCAACTGAGCACCACACAGCCGCTTGCTCACCCTCCCCCGCCCCAGTGGGATGGGGGAGAGAATCGGAAGAGCAAAAGTAAGAAAACTTGTGGGTTGAGGTAAGAACAGTTTAATACTTGAAATGTTAAATTAATAATAACAACAACAACAACAACAATAATAATAAATTGTAATGGAAAGTAAAACAATGAGACAGAGAGAGAGGAACAAAACCCAGGAAGGGAAAAAAAAACCAAAAAACCCAAGAGGTGATGCAACCGCTCACCACCTGCCGACCGATGCCCAGCCAGTCCCCGAGCAGCGGTTGCTGCCCCCTGGCCAACTCCCCCCAGCTCATATACTGAGCATGACGTCCCATGGTATGGAATGTCCCTTTGGCCAGTTGGGGTCAGCTGTCCTGGCTGTGCCCCCTCCCAGCTTCTTGTGCACCTCCAGCCTGCTCAGTCGGTAGAGCATGGGAAGCTGAAAAGTCCTTGGCTAGTGTAAGCACTGCTCAGCAACAACTAAAACATGGGTGCGTTATCAACTTTGTTCTCATCCTAAATCCAAAACACAGCACTGTACCAGCTGCTAGGAAGGAAATTAACTCTATCCCAGCCGAAACCAGGACAGTCCCCATCAAAGGCCACTCCGCTGAATTGCTTTCAATCAACAACAAACCTAAAGCATTAGAAGAGTGTCAACGATAAGGTGGCAGGCAATGGTTCCCTTAACAAAACAGTGAAATGAGAGAGGAATAACACTTTCTATTAGTCCTTGTTAGAGTTCACTTCTGTAGCTGCAGTGACCAAAACAGAAGACCTTGTTTGCATTCAGTACAGCCCTAATGCTTATAAAGAAAAAAAAAAGCTCTCTACATTTTGCTGTGTCTGGGTTCCCACTGCCCTCTTTCCTGGGCAATTAAAACTGTTGCTACTCTAGTCCACACCTCTTGCCAGGGAAGGCTTTAATGTACCAGGCAGATCCCAAAATGGGAAATAACCTTTAATGTAATGTCACAGATCCACAGCTTTCCACTGGGAGGTTTCTATTTTGAGGTTGCAAATCAAGTTGAACCTGTTGGGCCTGTGTTTGCTTAATCCAACTGCCACCAAAATGGTGACAAGGGACAAGGCAGGAGACGACTGGCTAATGACATTCAGCAGACGATGAAATGGAGGTGAGGCTGCTGTGCTGAGGAATGGTTTCTCAAAACAGAGGTTTAACAGGCTGCGTGTTCATCTGAAGAAATGGGGAAAGGGCTTAGTTTTGAGATCTCCAGAAACAAGGTACAGATGAGACCCATTCATGGGCTTATTTAAAGGAATTGGCTGCCCTGGGTTTCTTAGATGGTGGATTGTTTGTGTAAGGCAGCATGTTTCACATCAGGCTTTGCTGAAGTCCAGTTTTACAGCTTTCAGTAACAACAGGTGTAAGTCCAGGTTGGTCATATTCAGCCCTCCTAACATGGTGCCTCAAATGAAATTAGGTACTGCTGGAGTGTGTGAAATTAAGAGAGTAATGAATGATTGAAATATCTGAGGTATGAGTCAACTGCAAAAACATAGATGTCTGGGATAGAGGTGGTATAGCTCAGCTGTTTCTCTGGGGCTCCCTTGGGGCTCCCTACCGCTGTGAATGGGGTCTAGAGCACAATTCATCCCATCCTAAAATGGACATCCAAAATAGACCCACTGAGCTGCACCCTAGAGGTTTATATTCCTTTCCACTGACTGACCATAGGGCAGACTGGGGTGACTGCTTCACGGGTAAACGTCTATTACGACTGGTGAATGATACATGAGTTGAATCTAACCACTGTAATCAGGGATGCTTTGAGTAATCAAAGGAGATGAATATGCACATCATCTGAATTGATTATCTGGATATGACCTTTACTACTCTCCATTCAGTGTACATGAAAACCAGGCTCTGACAAGCATGGATAGCAGACAGGTTCAAACACTTGTTGTTGTCTTGAACTTTGATGTCACTACAAGTGCGTGAATACCTCTTGGGTATCACAGTAAGAGGTGTGATTACTGAGTGCTGATCTGACGACAGCAAGCAGAAAGTTTACTTTGGTTCAGACGGTGTAAGTTTACTGGGGAAAAGGAGTCTGGCAGAGAATATCGTTATGAGCTATGGCTCTGTGACTGAAGTTCAGGAGAAGTTGTCAAAGGTACGTGCTTTTATGATCCTGAAAACAAATTTTTACTACAGAACATCATAAAAATGTTACCTTTGGTAACTTCTTGCTAATGTGAATGACTGATCAATCAAACTGGACAGTCATGTCGTCAGTCAAAGGCCATGAACAGCCTGTGTCCGTCTTCGTAGTCAAGAACAAAAAAAAAAGAGTAATTCAACATTTAAGTAAGATCCTTCCTATTTCAGAACAAATATTAAGTTGAGGAATGGGTACTCCTCAGAGATTGTTTTTAATTAAACAGTCTGCTTTCTCTCTCTCTCTCTCTCGTCTTTTTTTTTTAAATTACCAAACATCTTGAATAAGTCCAGTCTGACAGGAAGAGAGACTGTTGAAATGACAGAGGCACAGTGTGTGGAGACAGAGGGGAAAAAAAAATAATCCTCCAGCCTGGTTTTAATGAAGTAGAACATTTCTTTAATGCCAGCTGGCTAATTAGTAACAGGGGCTATTTCTCCCGTGCAGCATAATTATCAGAAACAAGGCCAGAGGGCGCCACACATATCCCATAAAAGTAAATATTCTCTCCATATCACAGAAAAGGTTGCCAGGTAGAGAAACTAGAAGAATAACCTTGCTTGCCAGCTCTTGTGTGCAGGGTGGCTCTATGTCGAAGGACACGTTTCCCACACTCAGGAAGGAATACGTCGCATGGCAGGACCTGAATGGCAGCAAGTAACGTGACAGGAGGTGTCTGAAAGTGGTCCTGAAGCTGCACATCTGTGAGCATCCCGAGATGCACTGGATAACTGGTTTCCAAATCACCTGCTGCCTCTGCCAACACCAATCACTCAGATGGACTGAGCTGGCTGCAGGCTGGGGCTGCATCCCATAAACTGTCAATGAAGCTACATGTCATAGTTAACTCCCAGCCATCACCACTCATTAGGATCTTGCTTTAACCTTTAAAATAGCACCGTTTGGAATCAACATTTTGTGTGATAATTGTGTTTCTTTGTGCACCAAGAGTACAAAACCTGACCAACTTTTGAGGTTTCCTGCCAAGATTCAGTGTGGCAGATTGGGCTCAAAATCACTATACAAAATCATTCTCTTCTGTTATGATTCTGCTGTACTTTCACTGCTAGCTGTATCCTATCAGGAATATATTTTGTGTAGTATTTGTACAGTAGCATATGCTCAGTCAACAAAAAAACTTTTAGCAATATGACACAAAACCTGTCTGGACATATATATCACAAATGTGTTGGGATGTATTTTGATCCAACTTAATCAACAAGCATTTTTCCAATGCCTTCAAAGGGAGATGAAAAAGCTTGAACTCATAAAAAGATGTATTTCACTACTAAATGAAGATCAACATCAGTGACACTGAAAAAATGTTTATTAGGTTTTTTCCCAGCTTTTATCTTTAAGGAATAAAAAAATCTAATGGTTAGTTTGGGTTTTTTTTAATTAACTAGAGTTATAGGTATCCTTTTTCCCCAAAAAATTCCATTTCATTTCTAAAGAGATAATTTTTGTTTTTATTTTTTAAGAAGCTGGAGTTAAAACTACATACTTGAATGCTAAAATAGAGCTGTTTTTCACAATTTCTGATTCACTGCAGATGGTGAAAATTTGTGTTCTAACTTGAAATCATGAAACAGTTTTTAAAATCTTCAGTGTAGCAACAGAATCTGTTTTTCATCCGGTAACATAGTGACGCCTTTGTATGAAATATATAGTGCTGAATATACTGTTGTGCAGGTTGCATCTGAAGAAAAATATTTAAAGTAACTCAGAAGCTGCAGTTAAAATCATTCAGAAGTCTGAAAACACTGTAAGTATTTGCCTGTGCAACCTTAGTTTCCCTTTCTATCTAATGAACTAAAATTCAACCATATTTTTGACTGCTTTAGTACTATTCTCAGCGGGACAGCACTCTTCTTTGGTGTACTGGTACTCTTCAAATGGGCAGCTCATCAACATTTGGGTTTACCTTACTTTTGACATAGCTCTCAGTCTTCTTCCAGGTTCTTGTCACCACAGTAACTGAGAACTGTACAAACATGAACGGAATTATTTTGCGCAACCATGATGAGATGAGGTGTTACACTGATCTCCACTTTCAGGTTGGAAACTGAGTCACACAGAAATTAAGATTAATAAAAAATAAGTTAATTCAGAGCTTGATCTGATAGGCAAAGTGTTCGACTGACTACTAGCTGTAACCAGTGATGCTGGAGACATCATTAGCTGAGCTGGTCACCCCAGACTCCTTTCTCTCCTTAAATAGGCGCTTTAAAACATAACTCCTCTGACATATTTTAGATGTTGACTTTTGGACACCCTGATGTGAAGTATGTTCTCCTTTGTCTCTATGCAGTACATCTCCATTGACTATAAAAATGACTTTTATATGTTCACTTTTTCAAATGTACAGATTTATAGAGAAGATGCCTACATCTGCTCAGGCAAATCCAGCCCAATGAAGGAAAAAAACAATCCCAGAGAACAGTATATGTACCTATGCAATCCTTTTTTACCCTCAGTGCAGTCCACTGTGGGCACTGAATAAGTTCAAACCCAGACCCTAAGATTCAGCTGAGGATTCACCTGAGTCAGACTGTCTTATCTCTCTTCTTTCTCCTCCAGATTAATTTAAAGTCTTTGATGAAGGGGGAAGACTGCTCTTCCCTAAACCAGACACTAATTAGTCTGGTGGCTAGAGCACTTTTTTAGAAGACGTGTATTTGAGGCCATGGAAATGAGAAGGACCTGGGATCCCAGTGCCTTATTTTGTAAGTGCATGGTCTGTATGTGACGCTGTCATATACGAAGTGGGCTCCAGCATGGTTGGCTTGATCTTTCCTGGCTGTGCTCAGAAAGTCTGGTTGTCACTGCCTCTTCTGAGAAAAGGATTCCCAGCTCTGGAGACCACAGTGTCTAAATCACTTGCTTACAGCACGGTGTGAAGTGCTGACGTCTGGAGTTTAAACAAGACTTTAAACTCTGTCCCTCTCCCACCTCCAGTCTACTTTGTCCTATTAGCTGGCTCACTACAGCTCTTAAGTAGAGAGGCATTTTAGTCTCCATTCTGAGGTGCCAAATTTTCCTTATATATTATATATGGAATTTTCATATCCAACAGCAAATCTAGACTGTGTTATAGGAAGCTGTAGCTCAGGTCTGTACAGAGATTTAGGCTGGACAAGATCTAGTTGCAGTGGTTGAAATGTTCACTCTGCAGCCAGCGGTGCTAAGGAGAGGGAATTACTCTCCCTGTCTTTCCTAATTCAGATGAAGATGGCTGGAAAGCTGCCTGTCGGAAAAGGACCTGGGGGTGTTGGTCGACAGCCGGCTGAACACGAGCCGGCAGTGTGCCCAGGCGGCCAAGAAGGCCAATGGCATCCTGGCCTGCATCAGCAATAGTGTGGCCAGCAGGAGTAGGGAAGTGATCGTGCCCCTGTACTCGGCACTGGTGAGGCCGCACCTCGAATACTGTGTTCAGTTTTGGGCCCCTCACTACAAGAAGGACGTCGAGGTGCTGGAGCGTGTCCAGAGAAGGGCAACGAGGCTGGTGAGGGGTCTGGAGAACAAGTCTGATGAGGAGCGGCTGAGGGAACTGGGGTTGTTTAGTCTGGAGAAAAGGAGGCTGAGGGGAGACCTCATCGCTCTCTACAACTCCCTGACAGGAGGTTGTAGCGAGGTGGGGGTCGGTCTCTTCTCCCAAGTAACAAGCGACAGGACGAGAGGAAATGGCCTCAAGTTGCGCCAGGGGAGGTTTAGATTGGATATTAGGAAAAATTTTTTCACCGAGAGTGTTGTCAAGCATTGGACCAGGCTGCCCAGGGAAGTGGTGGAGTCCCCATCCCTGGAGGTATTTAAAAGACGTGTAGATGTGGCACTTTTGGACATGGTTTAGTGGTGGACCTGGCAGTGCCACATTAACAGTTGGACTCAATGATCTTAGAGGTCTTTTCCAACCTAAACCATTCTATGATTCTATGATTCTAATATTTTAAGACAATCAGCATAAAGCTCCCAACCCAAGTTCACATGACTTTCCTGGGAATCAAGTTCTGGATTTCCTATTAGGGTCCACATTACTCATTTCTTTGAGTAGTTCAGTCAGTCAACAGGGCACAGGAAAGGACTGGTGTTCCTACAGGTAGGTGCTGACTTGCATCCTAGGATAGGTGTCCTTCTGAAAATATGTCTCAGAAGCAGAAATTAGCTTTTCATATTTGGTGGCCTTAACCTGGGTCTACAACAATATTTAGGGTTTGTTGTAAGAATCACCCTTAACCATTCCTCACCACCAGAGGTGCTTTACTCTCAGCTTCACATGACTTCAGAATGCCAATCCCATGGTGATACAAAACATCTTCTGGATATCTGTCTTGTCTGTTCTTCCAAGTTTGCCTCTACCTGTGAGCAGCTGAGATGGATGGTAAGTTGCAGAAGGACTGGAAGTCAGGAGCAGGGAACTGTGGAGGAGGTTTTGCTGTGGAGGTTTTGCAGTGCTGGAGTCCCTCAGGCTCAGACAAGGCCATGGGTGGCTGCCAGAAGTGAGTGATATGCAATTACAGTGTAAATGGTGTGCAAATTCAAGTTTGAGACTATGCTTAGGTTTATTTGAGCTGTTCGTATAAATTCAGTGTATTTGTATAAATAATTGTATAAATTCATTACCACCAGTGGTATAGCAACCTTCTGGTTAATGAATTCTAGTTACATCTCTACCCTGGAAGAGAGAGATTTAGCTCCAGCAATTTCTCTTCAGTGCATACTAAAAATCCATCTGAAAACACATATAAATTTATTGACCTCCAGAGCTACTGTCTTTACTGCTTGGTACAGAACCAAGCTCTTCCTCTCTCTGGGCCCTGAACATTGCACTCCTGCCTGCATGGGGTCCTGTCTCTTTCCACGCCACACTTAAAAGCTGGTGGTTCCAGAAATACTGGCCTGAACCCCTCTGGGAGGATGTCTCTCCAAATTCTTGGTGGAGAGCACTGAGCCTAGGCTATTTCACAGAAGCTAGCCACCACAATGTTTACAATAAAAATCACTCCGTGGTTATGTGAATCTTTTTTTTGTGACTTTTCACTGCATAAAAATCACTGTTGTGCTTTGTCATTGTCATGCCTGGGACTCATTCCCCCATGAACCAGTTTATGTCCTTTCCTTGACCTCTGGCATCTTCTGCTAGCACTATGTTATGCCATCAATCGATCTCTCTGGCTCACTGGGTGATGGAGCCAGCAAATTCATAATTTTC
The DNA here is from genome assembly GCF_965638725.1 of Aptenodytes patagonicus. Lineage (NCBI taxonomy): Eukaryota > Metazoa > Chordata > Aves > Sphenisciformes > Spheniscidae > Aptenodytes > Aptenodytes patagonicus. The sequence goes on along the minus strand of NC_134950.1, from coordinate 168,434,646 downwards.
CATGCCTGAGGTCAGATGGATCCTTATAATTACATGATATTTACCTGATAAACATTTACAGCTCCAAATGTTAGTTATTAACACAGGAGGTGATTGGTATTTGTATTAGGGCACTAATTAAATGCTTATTTCCAGTACAGTCCTGTGTATTACCCAGAGCACAGAATGAATTATGGAAGTGACACATTTCAGAGAGCAAAAATATTTGCTGGAGGAATATTTCTTCCGAGTCTTCTTCTTCCTATTCCGTTTATGGTAAAACACCCCTGCTTTTTCATAGAGAATCATCTTGCTTATTGCACTACATTTAAAATCATAAAGAATATTTGTTTCTGAAACGTAATTGCTTGGAACACTAACACGAAAGCCATTTCAAGGCAGAATGATTTTGTTGGGGTGTGGTCTATTTGTTTTTTCATGATGTAAGTGGGAGCTAAAAATGTGCCAGGGGAGGAAAAAATAAGGGGAGAAAACCCATAAGAGAATGGAAACATGAATTTTTTTTTTTTTCCACAAAAGAGCACACATGAATTTTTTTTCTCTAATAGAAGTTGTGGAGAAGCAAATATTTAGCACAGCAGGAGAGAAGAGGTCACAATCATCTGTTCTGTTGGCTAGTTATCCAGGCGTGCGTTTTTACAGGATGATTACTCATGGAGTAAATCTGGATCACACTTACCATTCATTATTTGATTTCCCTCCTCACTTTGACTGAAATATTTTGAGCGTGTGTATTTATCCAACTATGCTGACTCTTAGGGCCATTGCTCTGAAAAGGCTTTAATGGTGTATCTCCTAGTAGATATCTGGAGGATGGTCTATGCTGGGCATACATCTGGACCAAACAGCAGGGTCTGCAAACTTCTCACGCTTAATTAGTTTCCATGGACAGTCACAGAGCCTTAGGAAGTAATGTGGCGTGGTTAGTCACCTTGGAAAAGTACTGTATGAGGTCAAAACAACTAATTCACATCTGTCCTGAAAGCGGAATCAATCCTTGCAGGCCGATGAAATCTTGCTGAAGAGGTGCAATATGAGCTGCTGGTTATGGCGAATTCTGCTCTGTTTGCATTGTCAACATCTGTTTTGGCAGTACTACAATGCATGTTTTCATCGGCTACCTATTTCTAAAGAAAAGGCATTGCCTAATCCACACCTCTTGCAGTATTTGCAGGAGCGGTGGAGTGTGTGCCTTTTGTTGTTGGGTTTTTTTGACATTCCAGAGCACACCTTGCAAACTAGAAGCTGATGAAGCTTTCCATATGCTAGAAACAAGCATTACAATTTACAACACCGAGTTAAGGGGGTGACAACCTTTAGAGTTTAAAACAAGCACTATGTTGGGCATTCAAAACCCCAGAAGTAGGCAACAGCTTTCAGCTTTTTTTGGGGAGAAAGGTACAAGTACCCTAATTATTTCACGTTTACATAGCAAAAGTGAAAAACACTGTATCAGCTTGAAAAAATCAAGAATTTATGAAATCAACTTATAACCATCTATTTTAGAGTCAAACCAGAGTCCTTCGGTTCCTGCTCTTATTCATGTAAAAAGTGTCCTGAAAATTTTTGCTCTCAGAAGTGTGGAAGCTCTCAATATTATTTCACTGTACAGATAAAGGTATTTCAAGCAGATATTATTTCCAGGATGAGATTCAAGTCCCAATTCATTTTTTTTTCTGAGAGGATGAATTTGCATTTCACACTGCTTATGTGGGTTAAACATTTCCCCACATCAGCAGTTAGTAAGTACCCGAGAAGTGGAGAAAAAGATTTTCAGTACATGGGCTGGCACCATCCGAGGACAACAGAAGGAAACACAATGGTACTGGCTTGTGAATTCTGACCTGCTCCTAAAATGCCTGTTCCAGAAGAGCTGTCTTTTCGTGGCTGATGGAGGTCTGTGCAAATCTGATAGTCTGCTCAAAGGTTTCCAGAGGGGCCTATTTAAATGAGGCAGTTGGGTCTCTTTGGCAGCTTGGTACCACCCGTGCATCGCAAAATGCCTTCTGCATACAGTGCCAGAGAAAACCTTACTGTATGAATTCCCCTCTGCCGCTACGTCTCAGTGCAGTTAAGTGCAGCCTATCTTGTAAAACAAAGAGATTAATTACTGACCTTCAGCACTTAATTATAATCCGGAAAAAGAATAGTTTATGTATTGGCTGTAGTGACAAAAAAATACGCTATTTTCAATAAGCATAGTCAAATAAAGACGTGCCATTTCCTTAGGAGCATGTTATGATACTGGACCGCATTTCTTAATTATGTCTAATTGAAAGAACACCTAACCTCTGACCAAGAGAAGCCAGGGACAATTTTCTGTGTCTTGGTGGTTGAATGTGTTTGTGCAAGGAAAGTGAAAGTGGGGGAGGTGAACTTACTTAACATTAGCATGAGTAAATAAAATGTTCCTGGTTTATATACCTTATTTTATTTTATAATCAGGACTAAAATTAGGTACTGAAAGCTTGCAGCTAAGTCTATACTTTGCCTTGCTTGAAAACTGTGTGGGAATAGGTCTGTTATTTTGGTTTTGCATTTACATTTCTTTTGCAAGAGATTCACAGGTCCCTCCGTGGATACTAAAACGGGTAGCTGTGCAATACTGAGGAAGACAGACCCTGATGATGAGATTTACAGGTCTTGCCAAGAAGTTAAATTCTTCCTCAAAATGGAGAAAGCTAGAAGAAAGGCATTTGGTTTTACAGAGGCTGGCTGGTGGCTGAGATGAAGATGGGGCCGTAACAGTGTAACCAGCACGGACATTCTGGTCCGTTAAGTATCTCAGGGTTGTTCTGCTTCACTGTGGCACCACCATCCTTTTTCCCTTGCAACATTCAAGTTGCGGCAGGGGAGGTTTAGATTGGATGTAAGGAAAAATTTCTTTACTGAAAGAGTGGTGAAACATTTGAACAGGCTGCCCAGGGAAGTGGTGGAGTCCCCATCCCTGGAGGTATTTAAAAGACGTGTGGATGAGGCACTTAGGGACATGGTTTAGTGGGCATGGTGGTGTTGGGTCGACGGTTGGACTCGATGATCTTGGAGGTCTTTTCCAACCTCAATGATTCTATGATTCTATGATTCTATTCGTGAGACAATTTACTTCTTTGTACTTTTTTTTACTCCTTTCCTGTGCTTCTTTTAGATAGATTAGGGTATCTCCCCATCTGTGCTGACTCAGCAACACGGCAGCCTTTCTGAAATGCTGAACTGGATTGAAATCATTATCAAAACCAAGATTTTTAGGACTGGGGAACTGCCTGCTGAGTCATCACATTGAAAGCACTGATCTGTGGAACAATAGTTGGTTGGAAATTAGTGAGCCTGTAATAATGTCATGGACCATTCATTAGACTGCAGGGAGCATAAGAAAATAGGCCCAGAGGACTGTGCAATAAACATTATTATAAGCAAACGCCAGCTGCCAGGAGGAGAGAACCAGCACCGCTGTGGAAAATGGTAAAATTGCAAATGTCATTTTAAGAACTGCAAATCTGACAGTAGGACAAATCATGCCAAAAAAGTAATAAAACTTAGGCAATCCATTATTTATGTGTGCTGGAAGGGAATATCCTCAATGTCCTTAAAGAAATACAGAAGCCTGCTTGTTTTCATTATGTTATTTTCATGATAAACACCCCTCCAGGGGTCTGTGCAACCATACTTTTATGAAGCAAATGGTAAGGCTTGTTCTTTCTTATTCTTATTTTTCTTACTTGTTAAGTTTGCTGTAATAATTAACACCTGGGACAATCCAATGTTTAGCTTCCCGTTTCCACTAAGGTAAGAGGAATTATTTCCCATAATTCCACCAGGCAATCCGTACCAATGAAGGCTTCTCCAGTTGCATTAGTTGATGGGAAAAATCACATTAACCTTTATGGCAACTGGATTCAGGCCTTCAACAGATAAGTGACTCTTCCTCTCTGCTTATCGTGGAAGAAATTTGCACTGAGCGAACCACTCAACACTTAACTTACCCAAAGACAATGATTTGTTTTGCGATAGCATGAGATTTGCTGGGCATGGTCCCTCCTATCACTTAAGTCCTTCTCTGACAAACTTGGCTTGAGCTGCTGTAGGTTGATAGCTTTAAAAGAAATCCTTTCAGGCTTTGTCTTATCCTTTCTTCACATTGTCAGCTTCTGCAAAAATGCATGTGTATTAAACCTGTGGCCTGGATATGTAAGCTAATACTGAAAATGAGATCAAACCATTTAGATTGCTTATAATAATAACAATGCTAATTAATACATGCGTTTTCTATATCGCAATCAGTAGGCTCGAAGGTTGGTGTTGCCATGGAAGGAATCTTGACCTTATTTCCCAAGTGGCAATGAACTTCTCTTGAACATGATAGGTGAATTCAATCATTGCACCTCAATCAACTGCAGCAAGAGCCTGATGAGCTCAGAGCATCGGTGATCTGTATTGAATAACCCATCATCTGGCAGTCACTCACAGTAAGACAAATATCTAATCATCCCCATCACATCTCAAACTGATAAAGAAAATGTGTAGGCTTATGAAAGAGTCACTTTCTAGTAAAACGTTCCTTAGCATTTTCATTTCCAGTCTTGGCAAAACCAGCTTTTATTCTTGTTATTTGTCTTCTGAATGAGCTGTAAATAAAAATTGATCAATCAGTCAGTCAAAGACAAAAAGTTTGAAGACATTAAGGCCTTTGAACGCTTAGGTTTTAACGCTAGTCTTGCAAGGGTCTGTAGATTTTTTAAGTCACACAAACATGTGAAAAACTCCTCTTGGGGTCTCACTTGCTTGTTTCTGTCTAAAGAAAGTCCCCGTGGTCTCTTGGTCACAGCCAAAAAGGCAACAGGGATGGACTGTAAGTCCTGAACACCACAAGGTAAGTAAAATAGATTAAAATATTCCTGTTCTAAAATCTCCTTAATCTTAATCCAACTTCATGGTTTTGAAGACCTGGCTTCAGTGCCTAGATCTAGCAATAATACACAATTTTAATTTGAACATTAGAACCAAATAAAGGGATCCTGACCCACTGCCTGCAGAGTTTTTTCCCTGTTGGGAGGGGCTTTCAAAAGGCCTAAATCTACACAACTCTGCATATTTGCTCAGTTGTTCTTGGGGGTTTATAAAGGTTTTCTTATGTAAATTTAAAATAAAAAACTAGATATGATAAACCTAGAGGGAAATGGAGAATTTTCTGCCTCTCACCTTTACTTTCCTCTCATTTTTTTTTTCTTTTTCTCTCCTTGTTCCTTTCCGCCTCCATCCCCCTATGTTCCCACTCGAAGTTTATCACTTGATATTTTCCTTTGCACTGCCGCTCATACTTCCTCTATGCCAGGTTTCATATTCCTTAACAGTGAAGTGAAATGAATGAATAAATAAAGAAATAAAAAACCTTCCAGAGAGGAAGAAACTCAAGAACTTCATTCACATTTAAATTAAATTTGGCTCAGGGAAAAATAAAACTTCACAAAGCCCCCAAAAGTTTAAATGCACTTTTTATTTGAGGCGTTAAAGATGAAGCACAGCACACATCTGCTAGGCTAGATTAATCCTCTGTCAAAAGGGGCAGGAGACAACACCTAGAGCTATTTGTGCAGAGAGTGCTTTCAGTACCTCTAATTGTGCCCACTGAAGAAAAAAAATCATGCTTGCAGTCTTGTTCTTAACTGATTGTTACATGATCTGGAACATCAAGTAGAATGAAGTGATTGAACTTGACACCAGCCTTTGCAGATGTGAACTGAAAAAAAGTCTAATTAAGCATTATCCCTGCAACTTTAAATAGCATAAATTTAATCTTCTCTGAGCTGACTTTCTTGTGGGTCTGGCAAAAAAAGAGAAGGAAGGAAATTGAGGCATGAATTACGGAATAATAGTTCTAAGGCAAAACAGCATGGTTTTGTGGTTAGCAACAGAATCCCTCCAACCTAAATGCATCCCTCTGAAAGCCAGGTATTTAGTGTAAGGCAGTTTTTAGGGCAGAGTTCAGTATGAGATTAAGACTTCTGCATTTGGGCAACTACATGTAGATGTCTACATGTGAACTGGGTGATCATCCTCCCACTATAGTAAATCTAAGCTAACACATCTGCATGGGTGTTAGCTTACATGATACATGAGATATTTGCCCACCCATCTGCTGTTGTAGGTGAAGGCCAGGTGGGTACCCCACAGTTTCTAAAATGACATTGTATGCTTCTGTTTAGCAGTTGAAACCCATCCCTGCTGATTGAGCATCTCCACCGACCAGGTTGAGTAGATATCCACTGACTGTACATGTGGTACATGATACACCCATCTCACATGAAGAAACCTGCATTTAGAGTCCTAAATTTGGCTGCCTTAATCTTGAGCTGAATCTCATTCTTAGGGCATGGAGATTTGGCACAGGAACTGTAGGAGACCCATGCAGCAGCTGGAAACCAAGAGGGATACCTATGACATTTCAGAGGGCACTAGACACCTAGATGGGGCACCTGAATTGGGCACTAAGTCTTCTGTAATCAAGGAAGGGAGATGTGAACTTCCATGGGACACTTCAGCCTGGCTTAAAACACACTTCTAACATGGGGTCAGTTTACTTTCAGGTACCCTATGGAGACACCGCTCTCTCCCCACTGGCCCTTTACAGAGCTTGAATGGCTAGCTTGTACATAACTCGTTGGAGGAGATTAATTCCACCACTGCTGACTTCCTGAAACAGAATCAAGGTCATCTGGGTTCTGCTCCTGTTCTCACTGTGCTGTCATGGGACTTCTCTCACCGTATGACTCTCTTGTCTCTTGAGTTTGCAAAATATTTGTGGTAGAGGCTTTGTGGTAGAGGCTTCCAATGGTAATGGTGAAAAATTTCAGGCAAACTTTATTATTGTCATACCAGGATGGAAGTTAGCAATATCATGACCATAGTTTTATACATTTTTTTAATAATAGATTTGGCTTAGAGATAGAAGTATGGGACAGGTATCCATGTATCCATTCAGCTCTATGAGCAAGGAACCACGTTTGTGTACTGACCTCCCTTAGCAAGCCCACATCTCTATGCAGTGTAGAACGGTGCTTTTCAGGAATACTTTGTGTCCCAGAATCAATAAAGCTGTGTGAGAGTGGTACTCAAGGACTGAATACGTGTCTGCACTTTCTACTACGTCCATTGCCACGATGCACAGGTGACTCTTCCCAAGAGGAAAACACCATCTCCTCAGGACTGTGTGCATCTCGTTTATAGTCCTTTTCCCTCTCCTCCACTCCTGCAAGCAGCCTGGTCTCTGCTTCCCTGTCTTTCTGACAACGCCCATTTTGGAGGAAAACAGAAGGGCACTGAAGATTAGTTAAAGACCTTCAGAAAAGGTGGAAAGAACAAACAAATTGAAGGTGAAGTGGGTGGAAACTCACGGGAGGATAAATTTAACAGGACAACAGCTACACACTTTAGGTACTGTAAAGCTTGGCAAAGGAGGAGGGAGATAGAGGGAATGAGACTGCATGAAAATAATTAAATAATATTCGGAGCAAACCCCCAGATTTTCAATAAATATAGCTCTTGCAGGAGACCAGATCACTCATTACTTTTGGAAGAGCAGGTCACAAGCAGAAAATAAGAGAATGAGTTACAAAATCACCAGACAATAAAAATAGATAAATACACCTTTCTGGGAAACAAACAAATGAACAACCTAAAATCCCCTCCCATTTATTAAAATCTGTCTTCTGAACTTTTGTCAGTCTTCAAGGTTTCTTGTGGATGCCAAATTAATTTAGCTTCATCTTGTATAATGATCTAGGGGGAAGAAGTACAGTGTCAGGCAAACAATTAAGAACTCTACCTTTTAGAGGCTGGCTAACGCTGTGAATATTTAGGCAGAGTTACAGGCAGAGAGCTGTCTGGTTGCACTGCAGGCATAAATAAATGTTAGATGAGACTCAACCAGAACAGCGAAACTCCAGCATACAAATGACAGAGCCGTGAATATCAAGTGGACTAGACACATTTGCTGCCGTTGTAGAGCAACTAGTGTCTTGTCACAACAGACATCCATCTTCTTTCAAGGACAGCTATTGCTTTCTGGTTTAAACCATTGCTTGAAAATATGATATACATCTCTTGGAGGAAGCTTCAGCTTACAGAATAATGAGGCTTATCCTAATATGACTTAAGATTCATGCCTGTAGTGGATGGTTTTGTCCCCAGGGTGGAGGCAGCGGGATGGGATACATCTCTAACATTGACATGGGTTTCTGTTTATCAGCTGGACTATGAAATGTAGTGGCTAAAAGAACAGACCTGCCTTCCACTCTGCCACATCTCTCTGAAGGCTTTAGAAGAAGGGCAGGGTGGACATGGACATCTCGGGCTTACTTCTTCTCATGGAAATGTAGAGTCAGAACGTGTTGTTAACAGTAAGGATATACTGGTTTGCTTCTTCCCATCTTCCTGAGTGCAATTCCATTACCAGGGGTATCATACAATACCAGATCTACCTCTAGTCTTTTCTGATAATCTCTCTCTTTCTAATATTTGATAGTTTATCCCTTTATTTTGCCTTTTTTTTTCCCTGGTACTTTCTTTGATTTATAAATAATCAAGCTCAAATTTTTAGGATAAACGTTTCATATCACTGTTAATGTCTCAAGCCCAAACATGATAAATGTTTCTTCTTCCTTTTCCAGTTAAATATGTTTACAGTGTTGCCCATGACCAGCATTTTTCTTTAGATTCATCCTTCAAGGGCAGTCTTTTAGGGAAGATGGAAGAAGGACATTTCAAGGTTAAGGCACAAACCCTCTGATCAGAATCTGGAATTCATCTCAGACAATGTCTGTTGTCTAAGAGTTGGTGTTTGAGTTTCTGGTTGCTGAGTTTCTCCTACAGTCAGTGATAGGTGTAGGTCCTACCAGAAGGTCATTCCGCATCCAAAAAGGGGATATAAGGCGGAAGCTATAAATCACACTCATTAGTTATATCTCTCCCCCCGCCCTGCTTCCTCCAGTCATTGACTTACAGGGTGGGATATATCTGAAACATGCACCCTAATAGGGACATGGTTTAGTGGTGGACTTGGCAGTGTTAAGTTTATGGCTGGACTCGATGATCTCAAAGGTTTTTTTCCAACGTAAATGATCCTATGATTCTATGAGTCTATGAATAGTTCAGTTGGAAGAGACCTATAACGATCATTCAACTGCCTGACCACTAATCTTCCATTTCAGAGAGAAGTGGGTAATTTTAGAGGACTAGCCCAAGTTTTATGCCTAAACCTTTAATGGACTACAGTCCGTAAAGACTAATTCCTCCCTAGTTGCCCTGGTTCATATTTATTTGGATGAATATGAGCCAGTATGCTTCCATTATTCTCAATTAAACAATCTATGAAATCTGAACAGCTAAGGAGAGAGGAACAGTGCTGTCAGGGTTAAGAAAGACGAACAGTTTGTTTTGCTAATATATAGCTTATTGCATTTTAGTTTAAGGCACAAATCTATTCTGAAGTTACTTTAAAGTTCGCTTGCTTAGACGCTCGAGAACAGTAGTGAAAGAGACTAATTAAGAAGCTGATATAACTGACAGGTCCCTGTTAACTCAGCCCTCCCAAACCTATGCAAAAACAATTACAGTATGCAAATGCTGCTGATCCACCTTAATGCTATTCCCTATTAAATGTCAGAGAATGAAAAATGCATTGGATTATCATAGTTTCCTTATTTGTATGATGATGCCCTAAAGATACATCAAAATGTCACTTTTCTGAGCTAGCTTATGGACAAAGCAATTGACCCACTTCCTCGCTGCAGGTAAAACAGAGTCTGTTTCTCTGGTCAGACATGGACAAGGAAATTAATTAATTAATTAATTATGTATTTAAAGAAATTTGCTTGTATTCTCTTGCATTTATAATGAGAGAGGGGCATAAAAATTTCAAGCCTTTGAAATGTGTAAAATCCGAACATTTTTCATTTTACTATGAACTGAATTTGCCTCAGTTTTGCAAAGGACAAAATGTGTGAATATTATCATACTGTATTGTGGTGGGTTGGCCCTGGCTGGACGCCAGGTGCCCACCAAAGCCGCTCTATCACTCTCCCTCCTCAGCTGGACAGGGGAGAGAAAATATAACAAAAGGCTCGTGGGTCAAGATAAGGACAGGGAGATCACTCACCAATTGTCGTCACGGGCAACACAGACTCGACTTGGGGAAATTAGTTTAATTTATTACCAATCAAATCAGAGTAGGATAATGAGAAATAAAACCAAATCTTAAAAACACCTTCCCCCCACCCCTCCCTTCTTCCCGGGCTCAATTTTACTCCCGATTTTCTCTACCTCCTCCCGCACAGCAGCGCTGGGGGACAGGGAGTGGGGGTTGTGGTCAGTTCATCACACGTTGTCTCTGCTGCTCCTTCCTCCTCAGGGGGAGGACTCCTCAAACTCTTCCCCTGCTCCAGCATCGGGTCCCTCCCACGGGAGACAGTCCTCCATGAACTTCTCCAACATGAGTCCTTCCCACAGGCTACAGTTCTTCGTGAACTGCTCCAGCATGGGTCCCCCACAGGGTCACAAATCCTGCCAGCAAACCTGCTCCAGCGCGGGCTTCCCAGGGGGTCACAGCCTCCTTTAGGCATCCACCTGCTCTAGCATGGCATCCTCCATGGGCTGCAGGTGGATATCTGCTCCACCGTGGACCTCCATGAGCTGCAGGGGGACAGCCTGCCTCACCATGGTCTTCACCATGGGCTGCAGGGGAATCTCTGCTCCGGCGACTGGAGCACCTCCTCCCCCTCCTTCTTCACTCACCTTGGTGTCTGCATAGTCGTTTCTCTCACATCTTCTCACTCCTCTCTTCTGAATGCTGCTGGTGTTGTGCAGGATTTTTTTCCCCTCTTAAATATGTAATCACAGAGGTGCTACCATCATTGCTGATGAGCTCAGCTTTGGCCAGTGGTGGGTCCATCTTGGAGCTGGCTGGCACTGGGGAAGCTTCTAGAGGCTTCTCACAGAAGCCACTCCTGTAGCCCCCCCTCCACTACCAAAACCTTGCCACTCAAACCCAATACATGTATCAGTACAAACTGTTTTTCTAGGCAATTAGCATGTTAGGGGGGACACAATGGGTAGCTACTGTCAGCGTCCTGCAGTCATGAAGAGGAAAACACAAATATTCTGTTGTGTTTTTATAACTAAAAAGAAGTATGAGAAAGTATTGCACAAATACAGTGTTCTGGTGTCCACAGGAATGGCAAAATCAAATCCCAAAACCAAAAGCTGGCATAAGACAAAATTGACCAGAAATCATCTATATTTGTTTGTAGTATGTGAGCATAACAAACTCTAATAAAAAAACCAAAACCAAACCAAAAACAACCTGTCAATTTTGATTATTCCTTCAGCTTTATAAAATTTCTCAGAGTGAATGTCCTTCCAGAGGCCTGAGCTCGTATCAAACAGCTCTGATCTCACTTTTTCTTTTCTTTAAGAAATACCCCTAAATAAACAGAATTTTGTGTGCCTCTCCTAAAAACTTAAAACCATGTCAAACAAAAACCAAGGATATCTCTTATTTTTTCAGTTTTACAGGTTGTTCCTCTGCCTTATTATTTGTTGTTTGACACAGATGGTTATAAGCAAAGATCTAAAGAGAATTTTAACTCCTGGGGGTGGGTGGGGGATCTCCTGATCCTGCAAGGTTTTTATTGAAGATGATGGATTCTGCCTTAGTATTTCTAACTCAGTAAGGTTTCTAATTAAGTTACAGCAAGAATTTGGAGCTGGAGAACTTGAGGGAGAGAAATGGAGATGGAGGAATGCATGAGAGACGAAAGAGAGAACTGCTTATGTCCCAAATTCATTGGAGTTCCAGTCCTGGGGGTTGGTAAGAAAGAGCAAGGCTCATAACATCAATGCCTAAATTAGAAGACTAACATTAGATTTATCCAGTCCAGTTTACAGATTTGTCCATGACTCATCCAGTGTTGCAGTCTCTTTTTTTGCTTCAGACAAATGCTACTCAATCTGTTCTTATCCTGAGGGGCTTGAAAAGAAATATCATTGTATTATTACCCTGATGCCTTCTCTACAGTTATACAGCTGTAAAATGTGGGATAGCTCATGGAAAAGAATAAGATGTTTGTACATATTTATTTTGAGGGACAATTGCCTTGGTACCTCTGGTATCCAAGTACATGGTATGTTGTCTAAGAGACTACAGTCATTCAAATCTCATATGAAGCAGTATTAACCTTCCATGAAGATATCAGTCGTACAATTCATTCCAGGGCAATAGCTCTTCCTCCAAGAAGGGGTTAGCAATCAGGAAGAGGAGGAGACTAAACTAGAAAGACTCAGTTGAGCTTCTTGAGCTCACACCTGGAAAGTGCATGCTAACCCTCTGGTCTAAGTGATGCCACCAGGGCTAGGAGCCACCACCACTCTGGGTAGGTTCCCATCCCTACATGCACAATCACAGCATCCCAGCTGGACAAGTGGTGTAGGTCACATGTGCCAGACGTAATGTGTAGAAACGCTTGTCTCCAGAGCTAAAACATAGAAACTCTTGGCTCCTACCTGCACATGCAGTGATCAATGCTGTTAGTTAACTCAGCTACGTTTTTCCCAAATTCCCCTTTCATGTCTTTAAACTTGTAGCAATAGCCCTGTTGATCCCTTTGAAGCAAATTCTGTATACATAGGCCCGCACATTCTTTAAAATACTACCTGAGTCAATCTACAGGGTATGGATATGTCCAGAGCACCTATGAACCATTTGGGAAACACAAGAGAAAGAAATATGAACTGACGGGAGGAAAGCAGTATATTTTGAAATAGCCATTTCCAGTTCTTTCCTTCATTTGCCATGAGAATGGGAGATGCAGTCTTAGGGCTGTTGACATCTTTTCTTTACTGAGTCTCTTCATTTAATGAACCCCAAACATGTCAGTTGGAAAGGCTGACATATGAGATCCTTCAAAATGACAACCGAGTCAGGGCAATCTTAAGAAATGGTGGAATCAGTCAGGGAAACTGCTTATTTGAACATCTTTCTCAGGGATTCTTTTTTTCTGTCCGTTTATTTGTTTTGACACATACAACATTACCAAATCCCAAGCTGAGCCCCAGGGAAAAGAAATTGATAAATAAAAATAAATAATAAGTAAACAAATAAATAAAAGGAGTATATTTCCCTAAGAGAAAGAATCAACAAAACCTCTGTTCCACCAATCCCTAAATGCAACAGCCCAATGGGAAAAAAATTAAGAGGAAAAAGGTAGGTTTTACACAAATAATAGGCTAGAAAGACAGGGAGACAGATCAGGTGTGTTGGCCTGGACAGTGCTAATACTGCATGAAGCCCCGTGGATTTATTAGAGCACTATGGGATGTCAGTAGTCCCTCAATGTGGAGAACAACTGTACTTCAACATATGGCATCCCTCAGAAAGAAATAACTTGCAGCTGGTTGTGGGCACGACAAAAGTAAGAGTAGGTAAGAATTAAGCTCTGTCCAAAAAGAACAGGGACATAACACCTGCCAGTTTCCCTGTGCTGATTTAATAATGCGCTTTTCCCTGCTCATATGTATAAAATAACTTTTAGCGGAAGATTACAATTGCCTAAGCAAGATGCCAGATTAAATTGAAAACTATATAAAATAATTGGAGGCTTTGAAAAGGGTATCTTTAGTGCTTCTCTTTGCCAGGAAGACCCATGAAAAAGAAAGGGAGAAGGGAACAGACAGAGGCAATAGAGAACTTTGAAGATTTGGTTTTTTTGAATGCTCTTTTTTTTGGAACACATAGTACAATCTGCTGTTTTGCGGTTGTTTATTCCACATTTATTATTATTTATTGGTTATATTTTTAGCAGCCTGATATATATTAGCCATAAATCCCTACAGATGATACTTTTCTGTATCATTTCTGCCTCATTTGTAGTTGCACACTTCAGGAGATGGCTGTGCCTGCACTCAGGCAAGGGACATATGTGAATCCAGTGGATTGCTCTCACGTCCAGGGAGGTTTGTGTCCTGATGTACTTGCTCTCTGCACCCTGCTTTCCCCAAGCTTCAATTAAGCACAGGCGAGGCCAGCTCAGGTCTTGCTCCACTCCTGCCCATAGGGTGAGATTTATCTCAGATAACTCTGGCCACCAGATAGTTGGTAAGCAGTCTGAGATACTCCTCTAGTCAGAGGGGAGGACATGAGTCATCTCCATCAGATGAGATGAAGCATCTTCTTCAGGCTGCTATACTTTTCTCTTGGGAGGGAGATCTCAGATACCAACTTTTAGATAGTTAGAGTTAAGTGGCGTGAAGTACAGATTCAATTACTTGTCCAAAATCCAAAGAGGGCTCATACAAGTGTGGTACCTTAAATACAGTCTCTTAGTAAGTGATATTGTTGTTGCATGGCCTTCACCTCCACATCGGTACCCTAGCTCAAAAGCAGAGCAATGCACTGTGGTCTCAGGCACTTATAGATCTCTAAGTCCAGAGATCCATTATATTTGAAGAAGTGAAGGAAAAAGTGCTCTGATTTTTTTTTTTTTTTTAACATGAGAATGGCAAACTTGGATTTGTTTGTCACCCATCCTCAACTTCAGAGGGTTTGAAGGGATTTTACTCCAGATAAAAAAAAGGTTGACTCTCTTTTTACCTTATGGAAGTAATTTCAGTTCCAAAAATGACTGTTTTGGGAACCTCTGAGATTAATAAAAGTACAAATAGGCTGCTTTGAAATCTTGACTGTAGCATCATGTGCTAGCACTTTTTCTGTGGAAAACACTGATTTTAACTGGCTTATCTGATCCATGGGCACTGCCTCTAGGCATTGCCTGTCATCTAACCTTAAACCTCTAACAGTTATCTCTCTAATCAGTGGAGAACGATTAATCCTTCTGCAAGACAGATGTCCAGGAGGAGTTAATGCCTAGAGTTGCCTGTCTATGCCATTCTGAATGAGGGTAGAAGCGTACTGATGATTACTAGTGAGATCTTATGATATTTTACAAACAAAAAATACACCATGAATAGCTTGCTTAAAGAAAAAGAGTGAAAAAATTCCTGTTAGTCAATGGGGATTGATAATGGTAAGCATCTTCTTTTAGGAAAATATCAATTTTAGAAAAATAAATAATAATTAAAAAACTAGCAGATAAAGAAATGTAGTATAGTCAGCATTTGTCTTGGGAGAGAAGTTTCATTTTCCATGTCTTCCAGTCATAAGATTTACATAAGATTTACAGAATATCATGTCCAGCTGGTGAAGAATTGAACTCTTGACTGATGTCACACCCAAGACAGGATAAAACTCTTTTACCACTGCCTTTGCCTATGTTGAACTGAGTGACCAAAATTAAAAATTTTCCCATTTGAATACTGACTGCCAAATTGAAGCAAAATAAAGCAATCCACTATTTGTACATTTTACAGAGGTATTAAAAAAAATCCATAAAACCACCCAATTATCTGCAGGACACTTCTTGCTGATTAGGTTTTATCAATTTTCCTGGACATACTAACTGTCCAGAGACTCTTCAAGATTAAATTGTCTCTTTCTTTGGGGATTCAGTGTAAATAATTAAAGCCTGTAAGTATGTTTTCAATTAAAATGATTAGCATCCAGCCAAAATTCAGAGAAGGCAGATGGAATATTCAGACCAGAGTAAACATTTAGCGGATGAGAGTTACAGCCTAGTATTGAAGTTGCTAATTCAAAGCCCAGTGAAGGTACTAAAAGCTCCCCGGTTGTCTCAGTAACATACTACACGGTATAAAGTGTTTGCTAGCAGGTTGTCAGGATTGCAGACCAAGGTGAATCAACACACAGAGCTAAAGTATTTTCTGGATTAGTTTCAACTTCCACAAATGTCAGTAAGCATGAGAATTTCAATTCTTTTAGCTGACGGTCTTTTCTTGTAAGGTATAGATGTCTTAATATGTTGTGGCCAATTGACAGTTTTCAAGAAACATAATGCAGCATGAACAGCTTTAATTTAATCATCAGGGATATTTGTAGGGTGAGGTCCATCAAAGTAAGGGACATTTACCTAATGTGACTGTAGACAGCAATTGTCTGCAATGGGACGATTGTCTTATTTTCCCAGTATATTGATGGAAAGGAAAGAGTTAATTCTGGACCACACTTCACTTAATCTACTTTAGACATCTGCTTCAGGGTAAGGGTAATCACACTCCAAAACTCAGTGGCTGGATCTGTACGGACTACGCAGAGAGGCTAAGACCAGCTCAGAGGGGGAAGTCTACATTGCAGATGTCAGCCTTGCATAAGTGTCCACGCCGGTCTGACAGAGAGGCTTTTGGAGAAAATTTCCACCCATACTGCGCCTATCTCACAAGCTACCTCTGGTAAACCTGCGGGCTGCCTGCAGCCAGCATCCATCTGTGGCATTTGGATCCTGCAGGCACTGGAAGGTTTTCTGTGTCTAAGCCTGGTGCAGCTGACTGCCAGCACGTAAATATGGACTTGAGGGCAACATTTAAGGTCACCCTCCACACCCAGAAAGGAAGCAAAAAGTAAATAAATCTGGAGCTAATTTCAGAGTGCAGTGACGTTTAATCCAGGGGAAGATGTCACAAAACAAAGGTCACTGAAAAATTCCACATTTACAAGACAGCTTTGGGGGTGGACCTAATCTAATCTACCATTTTCTGCTGAGGTAGGTTGCTACTGTCACTATGAAGAAGAAAGGAGAACTGTTGGCTTAGACCCAAGGTGAGACTCATCTGTGCCATCAGTAGAGGCCTAAATATCAGATGTCTAAAATGGAGTTTGTCACCCTAGGGCCCTTAGTCAAGCCAAAGAAACAAGAACTAGGAATAGGCAATTGCCTACCACAGGCAATTTAACTCCTGCCAGGATGGGTATCAGATTATATGGATCATGCTCTGGAGGACCAAGGAATCCTAGGGAGACACCAAAGTGTAGGAGGTTGACTCCTTTTCTGAATTTACATTTCCCACCAGCACAGAAAGGACGTTACTTCCACGATGGCTCCCTCCTTTCCTCCCCAGCCCTCTCACTCACCAGCAAACCCCTGTGTACACCAGCAGAGCTCATTTTACCCAGGGTGCAGTGGAAAGAGAGCGTGACTCTTCTACGATATATATCAGAACATAGATAAGGCCAGTATCAGCCCTAGATAGCAATTAAAATATGACAGTTCCTATAAACAGAAACACTCAAGGAAATTACATGGGCTGCACAAGAGTCATTGACCTTTTACTTGCCCGGCAAATACTCACCCACGCACGAGTCGATTGGGGTTTCACCCCAGGGAGTCCTCATCTCCTGGCTTTGTAGCCAGAGGAAGGTACTTTAACAACGTTCATTGGAATGACACCTTCCTGAGGACTACTTAGTGGCCTTCCCACACCTGCAAAGTGTTTCTATTAAAAAATAGAATATTTTTGGATATTATTGGATATATTTGAGTGGCTCCTCACTACCAGAAGGACGTTGAGGTGCTGGAGCGTGTCCAGAGAAGGGCAACGAGGCTGGTGAGGGGTCTGGAGAACAAGTCTGATGAGGAGCGGCTGAGGGAACTGGGGTTGTTGAGCCTGGAGAAAAGGAGGCTGAGGGGAGACCTCATCGCTCTCTACAACTCCCTGAAAGGAGGTTGTAGCGAGGTGGGGGTCGGTCTCTTCTCCCAAGGAACAAGCGATAGGACGAGAGGAAATGGCCTCAGGTTGCACCAGGGGAGGTTTAGGTTGGACATGAGGAAAAATTTCTTCACCGAGAGGGTTGTCAAGCATTGGACCAGGCTGCCCAGGGAAGTGGTTGAGTCCCCATCCCTGGAGGTATTTAAAAGACGAGTAGATGAGGCACTTAGGGACATGGTTTAGTGGGCATGGTGGTGTAGGGTCGATGGTTGGACTCGATGATCTTAGAGATCTTTTCCAACCTCAATGATTCTATGATTCTATGATTCTAAAATGCAAACACTTTCCCTGCTCTGAGAAACCATGGCCCAACAGAGCTGCCTGCTGAAAAGAAGCGTTTGGACACGTTTCTGTGTCCAAACTCCCTCCAAACTGTCTCACACTCCCTTCTTTGCACAAAGAGAAGACAAGAGTCATGCTGCTTTTGGGGGGATGGTTTTATGATAAACAGCAGTTGATGAGTCAGATATAGTGAATATAAGTGCAGCAGTGAGCAAATTAAAGAATCCTAATTTCTCTTAAGAATCTTGTGTGAGAGTCTGGCAATTGATTCCTGCTGCATGTCAGCACTTCGGATGGTATTAGAACAATGGAGATTAACAAGTGTTTTAAGCGAGTTCCCAGGCACAATCCTGCAGGCCAGGACGTGAGGCCAGTGATGTTATCTTTCTCCTTCCTAATTTCAGAAAAGTGCAGCTGAGCTTTTCTGACCTGCAACACGGACATTTGGGATGGATTTCATCTATCTAAATGCGTTGTCTGTTCTCCAGTCACTATTAAAGATGCATGGGTGACTAGCTCGGACCCAGACATCAAATTTTTAAGTCTTTGAAGCTAAAACTGCTGAATGCTATCTTAAATATCTGAGTAGTTTGAAAAATTTCCTAAAATTTTCTTACTCCATATTTTGATATTTTCTTCTTTTTCTATCTTTTTCTTCTGTTCTGTATACCAGAGTTCTCTTTCTGAATATGCATGGTTGTCATATACTATTTTCTATTTATATTTAAATTCTATATTCTAACTGTGTTCTATGACCACATTTATATTTCTTATTTTGTATTTAATTTTCTATATTTCTATATTACCGGACATGAGAAAAATCTTAACCTTATATGAAATATTTAGTCAATCTCCAGAGTACACCTAGTTTTTCCAGCTAAACTACCTTTAAAAAAAATGAAGAAGAAGAAGAAAAAAAATTAAAAAGCCGTATTCTCCTTAACTGACCTTATGCAGGTTTCTTTAGAGGACATACTAAGGAAAAAAAAAAAAAAGCTTATCACATAGCTTTAGTTCTGTTAAATTCAGCCTCCTGAAAAATGCATGGTGTCTCAGTGACTAATTTTATATCCAACCTCCTCTGACTAACATGGTCTTGGTTGCCTAATGTGATAACAACTTTTTTCCCCTAAATATCAATCTGACATGAATAGCAAGTGTAATGTGGACTCTGTTCATCCATGCAGCCACAGTGCTGTATAAAACTTTCCTGTGCCATTTATGTAACATTTTTGTTGTTCCTTTCTTCAGAAACATAAGGGTAGCCTAGAAAGAATAAGACCAGTGCGCTCTTGGCATGCCTGCCTTATTAAGTTTGTTTGCTTTTTTGTTTTATTCTGCAATAAAATCTGTCTTTCTGATTTACCATCTCTACTGAAAAAGGCAAATACGATGTACATCAATTTTTCACAGTTGAAAAAATTGTTGTCATTACACTATGAAACATTTGGGGCTGCATTGGTTAACGTTAGTAATTATAATATCTCTAAATTGCTTTCTTTCCAACCAGGAAGAGAACACTTAAGAAGAGTCAATATTTTCCTTACCCTCATGATCATATTTCTTCTAACCTTATTATATCATTGTTATCCCATTTTTAATGGACTGGATATAACAGGAGTAAGTTTAGCCAGAGGTTGGCTCTTTATTCTCTTTGATTGATTTTAAGCACTTGGTTATATTTCGCTTCAGATCAGTCCAACACCATTGTAACTCACCGACCCAGTGAAGTAAGTCTTGATTTTTCCCTTTCACCAATAAAAAGCAAATTGGTTTAAAGGCTTCTGGGACATAACTTAAAACCCTGAGTTTTTACGTCCTGACATCTGTGCTGTTCCAGTGATTGATTAAATATCATAGCCTAATTACAAATTTGTATACAGCGCTGAAAATACAGGGGCAAATTCAGATCATTTTAAACAAGATTCACAGGGGATGATAACTGTCATTTTATTTCTGCTTGTAAAATGCTTTATGAATGTTTGGCTTTTGTAACGTCGTTTACATTTGAGAATTGCCTGGATTCGATAGTAAAATAGTGAAACTGGAAAAGAGGAACACTGATGCTATTTTTAAATCCCCAAAGGCCATTTCATGCCTCTGAGTCCTTGATATCATGGCAATGACATTATCTGAGTGAAAACATTTGGTGGGCTTATGAAAAGTACCACTAGCCAAACCAAAATAAAGCCCGTTTCTACACATTTCAGGTTAAAACTACAACTGTAAATCCCTGATTGAGAAGGCTCCTCTTTCCTCTTGTTTCCAAAAAAAAGCTGGGACAAAAGGTTAAATGGAATTAAAAAAAATGCTTTGACACTTTCTTCTAAAAGAAAAACTATAAAAAACCCTGATCTTTGCGAGAAAAAAACAGAAAACCCTAAGTTTGAGGTTTATTTTTATCCCTTTTCTCTATATATTTCATTCATTTAGTTTTGTAATATGTTATCTGTATATAACTATATATTGATAAATAGTTCTCTCAGTATATATCAGTTGTTCCTGTGAATACATACAAATATGAATAATTTGTTCTTCAAACAAATTTGTTCTTGTTTTTCAAAATTTTCAGTTATGCCCCTGAAATAAAGGGAGAATATAATCAATAAATTAAATGCTATTTGATTGTTTATTTTGATATTATTTATTAGCATTATTAATAAAAATATTTGTTAATAAATTATTTACCTGATGTTATTTAATTTCAGGAAATATCCCTGAGTCAGATGTTTTGGTTTGTTTTTTTCGCTTTGGTGTGAGGACTGTTTCTTCTGATGTTACAGAAGAAAAGAAAAATACTAGCTATTTATTGTATTTTATTTTATTTTATTTTATTTTATTTTATTTTATTTTATTTTATTTTATTTTATTAATAATACAGAGAAGCCATGAAAATCTCAAGTGATTTGACCCACAGGAATGCAAACTGATAAATATTGTATTAGATACAGGTCTAGAACAGTCTCAGGGATGGAGACATCTGGTTTCTGTCCTTGCTTTTGCTTTTCACCTGTTGGGTCACCTTTAGGAAAAGAATTAATTACATTGTGGCCCTTCATCTTCACACACTTTTTCTCAGAACATCTAATTTTTAGACTACTCATTCTTTGGGACAAGAACTGTCTCTTAATTTATGATTATACAGCACTTAGCACAAGTGACTTCAGTCTGGAGTCTCCAGGGGTTTCTGCAGTACAGCTAGTAAATCATAATGGGACATAGCCTCAATATAGGGAAAATGCACATTGGCTCTGAGGTGACTGCCTATGGATGAAAAACATTAATTGTTCCCAGATTTCTAATTTGGGCATTGATCAGGGTATCAGCGTTGATCAGCGCGGCCAGCAGGTCGAGGGAGGGGATTCTGCCCCTCTGCTCTGCTCTGGTGAGACCCCACCTGCAGTGCTGCGTCCAGCTCTGGAGCCCTCAGCATAAGAAAGACACGGACCTGTTGGAGCGGGTCCAGAGGAGGGTCACAAAAATGATCAAGGGGATGGAACAGCTCTCCTGTGAAGAAAGGCTGAGAGAGTTGGGGTTGTTCAGCCTAGAGAAGAGAAGGCTTTGGGGAGACCTTAGTGCAGCCTATCAGTACTTACAGGGGGCTTAGGAAAGAGATGGTGGCAGACTTTTTGGCAGGGCCTGTTGCGACAGGACAAGGGGGAATGGCTTTAAACTAAAGGAGGGCAGATTTAGACTAGATATAAGGAAGAAATTGTTTACGCTGCGGGTGGTGAAGCACTGGCAGAGGTTGCCCAGAGAGGTGGTGGCTGCCCCATCCCTGGAAACATTCCAGGTCAGGTTGGACGGGGCTCTGAGCAACCTGATCTAGTTGAAGATGTCCCTGCCCATGGGAGGGGGGTTGGACTAGATGATCTTTAGAGGTCCCTTCCAACCCAAACTATTCTGTGATTCTATGACATATTTTCGGGCTTCTCCTATAAACAGTTCAGAACAATCATTCAGGTATCTGTCCTTCACATTAGCTTCAAAATAAATAAAGGCTGTTACTGTCAACCAAAGTTTTCTGTAGAATATTGAAATACGGAATATCTGACTTCAAGCATGCTGTAAGCAGCTGCTTAAGGCATCTGAATTGCAAAGTCATTCTTGGCCTATGTTCAGTCCCGGTCCTGAGGTTTTCTCTGTAATGAAGGGATGAAGGAACATTACATGCTAGTTGTATTAATAAAGCATCCACTGTCAAAAAAATCAGCTGAGAAGTTCTTGTGAATAATTCCACAAGCCTTTTCATTTCTAACAGGTACAACAAGCTACTCCCCATTACAGTGTGACTCACTTTTGCAAGAAATCTTCTTTTTCTTAATTTGAAATCAATTTCAAAGAAATCCCACATTTCATAAAATTTATTTTTGAGAAAAATATCACTAGGTAATTATTTTCTTAAAAACTAGTCTAAACAATTTTTTACCATCTGGTAGCATCTGAAGAGCCTGGCCAGAGTTGGTGAGCTTGGCCCTAAACAAGGACTTCAACAAAGACAACAAGGGCAAGCCTGCCCTCAGGAACTTTTAATGCAAGTGGATAAGGCAAAACAAGATGAGGTTGAAAGGAAAGGTGAAGCAAGGTCACTTGGATCCAGATTCAGCCACTTATATTTAAAGATGTAATTCAGCTAAGTGTCTGTGTTTGAGCTAAGTACCCAAGTGGCCGCTATTGCCAATGAAGATCAAGGCCATACAGCCAATGGAGAGAATTAATGGCTGACCAAATGTTGGTCTTTGCTGTAGATTGACCTGAATGGTTCTTTGGATCTCACTGATGGCATCAGTTAGATCTCCACTGCCTGTAATGGGAGATTACTGACCAGGCTCACCTGCAAAAACCCACATGCAGACACTTGCATTTAAATATCTGAATCTGAATTACTTCAATGGCTCCATCTCAAAGCCAGCTGCAGACCTACATGAGATTTCCCAATCTAGAAGATACTCCACTTGATTAACCTGCTTTTTATAAAACATCTTCTCTTTGTCCTACTTTTGCAACCTTTGAGTTAAACAACCCCATTCCTTCACCTTTGCATTAGTATGTCTATGCTTTGTAGAGAGATGAAACAGATGATTCCATGAGTCTTTTCCACCCGCCTACTTCAGACCTAGGGATGCACTTTGCTTGCGTCTTCTGGAATTCTCAGTCTCCAATTTCTTCCTGTTAACATAATTTCTTATTTCATTTTATTTTCAGAGTAATTTCTATGGCATCATAAGCAGAACACAACAGAGTAGCAGGTGTCTATAACAATATTTATATTACGGAAATGATTATTCAGCCAAAAAAATCATTAACATTATGAACATTGCTGGACACAGCAGTGTTTTGAGTGAGCTTTGTATGCAGAGTGACACCATAAAAATAGTTTTTTGTTTCTGTCCATATTACAAGGAAGAAATAAATTTCTAGCTGTGACACATCCTTCTGTGCAATGCTGCTTTGGATTTAATCCCATCAAACCTTCATGTATTTTGACAGGTCTGACATGGTTAAGCACAAGCATGGGTTTGAAGAGTTTCGCACTAAAAAGAAATTTATCTAGAAGCTATTATAGGGTAAGAATACTCTCCCATGATGGATCGAGGTAGTAGGGCTGCCGACAAGTTGACGCGTAAAGATCTCACTTCTATTTTAAAAATAAATGTGTTAACTTCTAAATATAATGTCTTAATCATTTAAAATACACAGCCCTTTGTATGCTTAATAGCATGTAAAACACAATAAAAATGCCACCTAGAGAAAGCAGATGCCTCTCAGCACATTTTAATGACAACATCAGCTGTTTATGGTCCGTGAGTCTTCTGCGGGCAAGTGGCGAAAGATTATTTCTTTAAAATTCATAAAAAGGCTCAATTAAATCTTAATTGAGCCTACTAGGTTCTCCCTTTGGGGGACATAGTTTCACATTCACACTGGAGACAAAGCAAATATATCATGCCTGCCTTTGTTCTCCCCCACTTGCTAATTTATGTACAATAAACTATTTTAGCATTGACACATCTGGTGCTTTTATTCCGTTAACATCTCTTGGTTATATGCTTCTGGGCTGCAGTGATTCTGAAACCTGGCAATAACTACTTCTGCATGAAATGCAGGATATTTGGATTTGCCACAGAAGTTCTTTTTCTTTTTTTTTTGTCTGTAATACACGTCTGAGCATTTGGGTTTGAATAATCCTCTTAGCCTCCAAGCAAAATTCAGGAAAAACGATACAGCTTGTGTGTCTTGGGTCAACATCCAGCTGCAAGTTATCCCAACTCAAGGATTTGTAACTCATTGTACAAGCTCCTGGGTTTCTCCTCACTCTCTTCTTACTTCCTTTCCCATCTCTCCTAGGGTTACAGTCTTGTGTAAATTAAATCAATAGAAAAACCAGCACTGGATAATTTCATTGTCTGCTACTTTCACATCGTCAACAGTTCTAAACTTTCCTGATCATTTAATCTTTAGTAGGACAAAAATATTATCCCTTGTGTTTACTTCCAAGACACCTGGCAAGGTGGATTTATTATCTTCTTTTTCCTTCACAGCCTTCTACCAGCTGTGACCCTATGAAAGACTCAGTCATCTTCCTGGATAGTGTATGGTCTTCAAAGAAGCCTGTAGAAGAGATGTTCTTGTCTAGAGGAGCTCGCATTAAAATGGTGGACATATGAAGTATATGAGAAAAAGCAAAAGCAGAGAAATATTTTGAGCTAAGTCTACTGTTCTGAGCTTAGGTTCTTCAGAAAAAAATATATAACTTGGAAATTCACATATTTGTGTTTCTGCCTCTTTTCTCAAGCAGCACAGTCATGACTGGGTTGAATGAGAACAGAAACCATAAAAAAGTTTTGAAATAATTTGGAAAATGGAAACATTAAGAATAAGGGGTAAATCCAGGCCAAAAGAAAGAAGGGTTTTATTTACAGGCAGTGGGAGAGCAGTTCTCTTCTTTCCTTCCTCTCCTCATTGTCTCTCAATTTAGCAGTTATAAAATGCACTCTTCAACTCAGCCAGTTTCTGAGGTTTCTAGTTCACTGTAGGTGGGATTTATTCGTTCTAATTTAGGAAACTACATATGTTAATATAAGTAGTCACCAAAGGTGACTAGATATTGGATAACTTAGAAACTGGATAACCGGCAAAATGGATTGAATCTCTTTATGAGGTGAAATGACCATGAAAAGAAAACCTGTAGCTATCTTAAGTTTAGGTAATTAAGGTTAGATGAGAGGAATCCCACCCTTACTGTTCAGAGACAGCTCTACTCCTTGAGCCTTGCATTTTCCTGTAGACGTTTATGCAGGAACAAGGTACATCCAGCATGGCTTAGCTTTCAAAACTGGACAAGAGCAGGTACCTTCAACCCAATACAACTGAGGAATTGCAGTCAGGTGAAAAACAGAGTGGCTGTAAGGAGAAAAAAAATAAAAAAAGAAGACCCAGCAATCTCTTCACACAATGACTTGTTAAATCTCTTTCGGGAAGTGTAAAGAAGTGCCATAGTGTAGTATGTTTAAAGTCTATGATTTTAAACATTGGCATATGAAATTCATTGTATCGAATAACCATTCAATGGCTAGACCTGTAACCATTATATACACAGAGAGAAACAGAGCTGCAAAAGCTCTGCATGGAAATCTGCATTTTTTTAAAGGATTTGTTGATGTTAAGGCCAGAAAATATCATCACAATCATCCATTTTGATCTAGAGCAGACTGCATTCACTCACTTACAGCCGAAGTGGAGTTTATATTTTTAAAGAGAAATCTGAGCCTGTTTGAAATATGGCAAGCAGTACAGGAATCCTCCATCTTACTCTTTCCTCTCAATTTCTGCCTCTAGGTTTATGTGCTTTATGTTCTTTCAGACTTTGTGAAGTGCAAGCTTTGCAGTTTTGCTTTTGCTTGGCATAAAATCCAGCATCAGTCTGGTGCCGCTGAGAATTCTGTTCTTCATCAAAGTCCTCAGCTGCTACGGCTTAATACTTATGTATGTAACCTAACATATGCCTGCAAAACATTTGCCATTAATTTTATCTTGATTTTTCTGATAAAAAAGCAAGAACTATCCGAATTACATATTAATGGATCAAAACACCTGGGATCTGTAATACTTATCCCATGTATCAAGTAACACAGTTTTGCTGACTCTATTGCAAGAAATGCCTTCTCATGGAGTTATGTCTATACTAGTGAATTAAACAGAGGCAAGGAATATCGCAAGGAACTGTAACTTTATTGGTATAATTGTAAACTTTTAAGATTGTCCCCAGCGTGAGCAACAGCCCTTCTGGGCCAGCAGCCTCCAGCAGCACTCCCCGAAACAACTCCTGGCCGTGGTTCAGAAGTTATAGCACTACAGGGGTCATTCCCAACAGGCAGTTTGTATTTGGCATTGTTGTTTTGATTCTTGAAAGAGTTCAGTTGTAAAGGCAAGGGCTTCTGCATGGTGCTTGGCCTAAGAACCAGAAAACGGGCCCTGGTCCTGCTTGATTTACTAGGACAGATGTAACCGTAACCATAACCATAATATACTAGATGGGTTGTAACCAGATAGCACTTCTTTCTGGGGTTTTGGGCAATTATGCAACCACGGTGTATTTAAGCCACAAATTGCCTGCCAAGGGTCTTCTTAAGCATGCATGTTGGTAAAGACTTCTCTACGTTCTGCTAAATCATAAATCAGATTCTTATTATTTGCATCCCTGGTACAAAACTTAACAAATCAATGAGGCAAATGGAATAAATCTGCTCCATCTGGAAAATACGTAATCCAGCTTTGCAGGGGCTATCACCTCTACAAACACCATCATTAGTATTGCTTCTTTATGTGTACTGCAGCAATAGTTAGAAAACTGAATCGAGTGCCAGGTCCCTGTTGTGCCAGATGCCATATGCTCATTCCCTGAAGAACTGACCATTCATAGACATTAGAAACAAAATATACTGTACAAAGAAGTTCTTCTGTTTCTAGTTTAAGGAGGAGAAATCAGGCCAATAGGGATTAAATATTAGTCCAGTGGAGCCTGGAACTATAGTTTGTTAGTTTGATTAATTATTGACAATTATTAAGTAATTTTAGTGTAATTTATTGCTTCCTCATGTTGCTGTCAAGGCACAATCACTATAGGGAAACAGACAAGAATCTGCAAAGTGGATTAATGATTAGCCCCGGGTCTCATATAAATTTAGATTTTATTGTTCTTTTATTGCCATATTCACAACAGCTGCTCTGTGCAAGCATGTTAAATGAACCAGTGCCCTTTCTGCATACCTGTGGGGAGCTGCAACGGTACAGTTGGCATCCCTGTAGCTTTTCTCCTATTCCTACTGCCTATTGGCTCCGAACTATGTGTGGGTAGGGTGTGAAAGCAGGAGAGAAAGCAAGAGGCAAATCTGTTCCGAAGCCTTTCCAGCACATTAGTGGCATGGACAGTTTGGGGTCACCATTCAAGCCTGAGTATTGATCCTTGATCTCTTCTTGAGCTGATGAAGCCAAGATCATTTACCCCGTTCTAATATAAGTGTCTATAACAGGGGAGATGACTCCTCCTTTGGAGATGCCATCTGTCTGTGCTGACTGTAAGCTGCACCTAGACATCCAGCTTACATCAGACATGATAATTTTAAATGGCTCCAGTTTGGGTACTTGAATCCTATCCAGTGTACATGGGTTTGCAGTTTGTAGTCCATCCTCTTTCATTCTCTCAGCACTTCATGATCTTTTAATTTTTCCTATACGATAATCTAGTCCTCCTGTGGAGTCGCAGCTGGGAATATTCATCCCAGCTATCTTTGCAGCCCAAGGCAGATGGCTAAACTGCCTGGTCTGTGCAGAAAAAGAGAAGTTCCCTCAGAGATCAAATGAGAAGAGACACCTAATCTAACTCTGGCTTACCTGGAGGAGCCTCTGTCTCTGTTGACTAGAGAGACCAGGAAAAAAACCTGTGCTTAAACCCCGATGTTTAGGAGTGTGAAAAGTGCTTAAATGAATCTGAATTTTGTTGTATCAGAAAACTGTATAAATGTCTTTTAATTATTTGATCCAATGTCACAAATTAACCACAAGACCATCCTATCTTTTTTCTAAATGAGAACATGTATAAAAATTTAATCTTGTGCTGATTTGTTTTTTCTCTCTTTTTTTTTTTTTTGGCACTGTGTTCTTTTGAATTTCATATCGAACAGTATTAAAATACTACTTGTCATACATATACATCATTATAATAATAGAATAAGCAGAGCTTCTTAAAAGAACCCCGAGAAGTAGGAAGGTTGATGCTTTGTTTCCAATAATGTATATAATAACCCTTCTGTAAACTTTCTGCTAGAGATATAATAAGATTAACTGTGAAAAATAAAGTTTTTCAGAAAAGTCCAAACTTATGTGCATGTATTTTTTTCTGGCAGCGAACTATACTAAAACTTTGATTATCCTCTCTTTAGCCTAGCTGCAGTAAAATACTCTTGAGTTGCAGCACGTGAGCTCTGCCATCTTAGATAGCTGCTGGGTTACTGATAGTTCAATGTCAGTGGATGGACCCTTGCCCAAAACTGAGAGAAAAACATGGTCTGCTTCCAAGACAAATACATTCTCACTTTGAGAAGACATACAAAAGGAGACAGTTTTCAGCTTTCATAAGCTAACTCAGGTCAGGTCAGGAACTGACAGAGATAGTGAAAAAGAAACACACCTGTGTTGGAAAAGGATATTGACAATGTGCTGCTCAAAGGACTTGAGATCTAACAAGACAAAAGAGGATTGTCCGCAGCATACCTGTGTGGAAAAGTGCAGTCAAACACCCTACACTGAGCACAGAGAGCTGTCGGCTTCTCAGCTGGGTTTAGCATGGGGCTAAGCCACCCCAGGGCCATGGCCAGAAGGTGGAGTGAAGCTGAAGCTCTGAAGGATGTTTGTATTGTCTAACTTTGGGCAACCAACCGATAGGGACATCTCATTAATTAAAGAGGCTTTATAGGCCCATCCAGGAGGCAGTTCACAGAACCTGAGGGGTTTTTTTTTGCCTTAAATCAATGTCATAAAGTGGTTGGTCTTTCCAGATCCAACGCAGGGAGTCCAGGTTTCTGCTCTAAATCAAGGGCAAGCATGACCTCATCCTGTGTCTCTCATGAGCTTCGGTCTCTTTTCCAGGGCTTCTGTTGGTGCCCCTTGGAAAGTGGCGTTCAGAGAATGGAAGTGTTTCCTGCACTGGGGAGATGGAAGCAGCATTTTCTGTAAGGATTGATTATGAATTTTGCGAATGATGGTGAAATAATGAAGACAGCAGGAACTGCAGCCCCATAACTGTCTCCTAGCTGAGGAGCATAATCACCAGGACATAGACTTAGGTTCACTCCTGGCTATTCTCTTCATACCCTTGAGTTGCTTGTGGCTGCCCAACAGGGCTGGGGCATGCACTTACCTACCGCTGCCCCTGAAGTCTGCTCCTTGGGTGCGCATTTGAATCCTGCATACTGAGGTTGGCCTCTTGCTGAGGTCTGACCCATAGGCTAGGGCACAAAAAGTAGAAAAGCTCGAGACAGATGAAGCTGGAGAAGAGCTGCCTCCTCCTTTGGTGTCTGCAGTGCCTTGGATGCTAAATCAGTTTGGGTGAGCTTTCATTGAACTGTCCTCCTGAATTTAGGGTCATTAGATCCCTTGCTGTAGCATTTAAGGCATCCAAGCAGATTGCTGAATGCTTTCTTCTGTCTATGTGCAGATGGTGATATTTCAGAGCTTTTTATCTTACTCAAACTTTCAGAAGGAAGACAAAAAGCCGTCTCTGATCGAAAAGTTAGTCTTTCTG
The DNA here is from genome assembly GCF_965638725.1 of Aptenodytes patagonicus. NCBI lineage: Eukaryota > Metazoa > Chordata > Aves > Sphenisciformes > Spheniscidae > Aptenodytes > Aptenodytes patagonicus. The sequence goes on along the minus strand of NC_134950.1, from coordinate 168,404,897 downwards.
CCCTTTCATGCCCTCCAGTTTTCAATACCATCTTTTGCAGCAGAGGGGCGAGAGAACAAAGGTGAAAGACTAATTTTTTTAACATGAGCAAAGCAACTAATTTTCTCTTACTGTTGTTCTCAGAGATGGATTAATTTTTATTTTTTAAAAATTAATTTAAAAAGAGATAAATCATCATGAGGCAGAAACCTGGACTGGACCGTTTCAGCCCACAATGGTTAATCTTACAAAGCTATAAGCTATGAAATCTGGACCTGTATAAATGGAAGTATTAGGCTGTTGTAATCATGACCAGCCCCACCTATGATAAAAATACACATAAAAATAAAAAAAATTACCCTCTCCAGCTCCACTAAGAGTTAATCCTCAAGATTGTTAAATGTTTCAAAATACTGAACTAAAAATAGCACAGTTCCTGTCAGTTGTTTTAACTGCTGGAAAACATAAGGCTGTAAGACAAGGGGAAAGTCTCTCACACATGCACAGACTTGCACATGTGCAGCCATTTCTTTGAATTAAAAAAAAAAGAAAAAGAAACCCACTGCTACAATGCTGTTTGCTTAGTTGGGCTCATGTTGACAGTGACTGTTTGGATTAAGCCCTGTGGGTTCCAAGTTGAACAAAAGCAATGTTTATCACAGTGTTCATGAAAATATTTTTTTACAAAGGCTTCTTTTTTGTCACTTCACTTTCAAAAATGTTTTCTTGGGTCCTAGCTAGACGCCTGCCAGCAGGTACTGTGCTGTCTCTTTTCCAGAATGTTATCTCCTTTCATTTAAGGAATAATAGGAGGGCTGCACGGACTTCATGACTGTTGGAGATCTAGGGGTTTGCAGCTGGCATTTTCTTCTACTTTTTCAGCACTTATCTTCCACAGGAAGAAACCTGTTATTTTACTCACAGAAAGAAAAAAAGCAAGCAAGCAAACCAAAAGAAATGCAATTAAAAACCTAGAAAGACAAACAGAACAAACCCCAAAGGCATTAGTAGAGTCATAAAGCAAAAAGAGCTAAGATCTTTAAAACAGTAGAAGTTACACTCTCACAGCAAATGGCCCTTTGGCTGCAATAGAAAAGGATGAAATCATAAAGGTGAAATTCAACACATCTAACATAAACTGTCCAGTCTTTAACATCAGCCATGAGAGACAACCTGTGTGTTTCCAACACCTGTCTATGTTGCAATGATTCCCTTTTAGGAAATGCTTGTATTTCCACAGTGGGCATAGGGTCCGCCTAAGTACTTGAGCATGTAAGAAAAAACTAATTGTTAGATAGCTGAGGTGAACTAAGTTTTGGGTTGAATAAAACCATATGAATGACATGATATCTTTTACCTTTCTTTCCATAATTAAATATGTGGGCCCCAGGGCCCACCAGTGTTACCGGGTGGTTTGTACACTCTTGAATAAGAGACTGGCCTTACCCTGTTTTGGCTGGTCTTTAAAGGCTAACCCCAAGTGCTGGACTAAGTATGAACCTTGTTTTCTCCATCTGTGTCTCTCTTATTACACAGCAGCTTAAAAGCTGCTCTTAGCAGTGTTTTTCATGGTAGCCAATGCCAAGGCTTCTTCCAGCTTTTTCTCTAACAGCTCCAGTGCTGGCCAAGGTTTGTTAAACAGCTCTCTCTTACCAGAGAGCTGGCCTTGAGCACAACCAGTAGTTCTCTTAGGATGGGGATAGAGTACTCCAGGCCCCGGCTTAGGTATTGCTCTGTGCCCTAAGGTGAAGTAACACAGGAATGGTGGCATCAGTGTGCCTCCAATCCTTTTGACCATCTTCCTCCATGACAGACTCTTAAGAATGGCTGTTGGTGCATGCTTGTTCCTCAGCCTGGCCCATGCTTTGTTTGGGACCTGTGCTAGTTATGACCGGTCAAAGCATTGGTGGGACAGGAGATTGCTCAAAGCCATATGATTTCCTCCTCTTGTCCACATCATTAAACAAACAGGAATGAACTTCCAGTGGTCTCACTCATTGTGTTGCACTTGGACAGGGCAGGGCGAGGAAGTAACAGGCTATGGCACTGAGATTGAACTATTTTTCCTTCTTTGGTGTTTTTTACCTGACACCGCACCTTGATCTGTCAGGAGAGGTATAATTTATGTGTCAGCAGTGTTCTGGTCATGTTAAAATATTCATTAGTGTCTTAGGTAAAGGTTTGCCCCATTTCTGTGGCCAGCCTGATGTCATAATTTGGAAGTATCTTTTCAGAGGTTTCATGGTTGAAAATACTAAAGCAGCAGCAATTATGTCTTAAATAAGTGGTGCCAGCGCTTGAATGCTCATCCAAATACAAGAACTACAATAGCAATCCCTGTCTTCAAGACCAAACAACCCAAATCAAGGTCCAAAGATGATAGGTAGTCTTAAAGATCATAATAACAATGGTCTAAGGAGTCAGTTCTGAGTATCATAAGTGTGCATGGCAAAAATAAGAAATATCTAGGCTAAGATGGTAAATATAAAAATTCTGGGAAAAAAATAATCTACTTTCTCAGTTCCTGTCCAAGAAGGTATATGGGCTTATGTCAGAGAACTCAAAAGCATTCCCAGAGATGTCTGTCTCTGAGATACCACACATTGACTCTGTAGACAGGGAGCAGCATAATAAACATGACTTCAAAATCTATAATGCAGACATAGAGGGCTCAGGCACAAGAATCAATCCTATTGACCTTAGTGCATGTGGGAAAGGAAGGGCTGGAAATGGTGATCAATGCCTTTATAGTGTATCATTCAGGGTCAAGGTCTCACTCTTTAGCCTAAGGCTGTCTTTCTGTACCGATTGAGTGGAAACATGTTGAAAAAATATTTTGTTCAGTCTTCACCTGGACTGCTGAACGTGCATAAAAGCATGTCAGTCAAAATGACTGATGGCCCAACTTAGGTGCCAAGAGACTTCTCCTGACAAGTAGTGTAATGACACTTGAGATGAGCTCTCAGTTTAGCAGCACAAATGATTTTTTGTCTCTGTGCTGTGAGCATATTTATACAGCAGCATGAGTCTCTGTTGGGATAAGAATAATCATTCAGCCTGCTCTGCCAGTCTCACAGTTGTCCACCGCTCTGCAAAAGGGCTACTGCTTACTAAAACTTTGATTTTGCATTGTAGATCAGTAAAGCTTTTGGCAGTGGTGTGAGATATCAAAATCAAAGATATTGAAACCAGTTCTTTATGCTCAGACTCTTGGGATATATTTTCCATAGGACAAAATGAGTGATAAAATGCTCAGCAAGGGATTTTGCCTACAGAATAAGTTGCCTGGAGTTGAGTGTCTAGATGGAGGTGTCTAGGTGTTAACTGACTGTTTAAGCGCCCAGTATACCGCCTGACAGTAAACATCCTGCTTTGGCTGCCGACACAAAGGTGTCTAATGTCATCTGAAATACCTTAAAGGTAGGTGTCCTCAGCTGCAGCATTCAAGGAACAAAGGTCTTTCAAATGTCTGGCCCCATATCTGAGAGCCCCCTGCAGATACCTTTAACAGTCTTGTCTCTATTGGTTCTAGGTGCCCTTGTTTGAGCAAAGAACTGAGACCCTAAATCTCCATTGATTAATGACAGTTTAGACAGCTCACATGTGGAACTTACAAAAAGATGTCATAATGTGGGACTTGAGTACCTCCTATACTCAATCCACAAGCATTGTGAATGTTGCTAAAAATGCTGCTTTTTTAAAGAATTGGAAAAAGGGTTGGAGTCACTACATGAGTATGAAAAATTGGTACGGAGCCCACGTACTTCCTGGACCATCAGATTTACTGCATCTGCTGCTGCCTGCACATACAGACCACAATCCCTCACTGTTTTGTGCATAAATATACTTGAGCTCTGATACACTTCAGACAGGATACTTTCCTTTCGAACTCACAACTTCTAACTGTCCCACCCAGTGTCCTCCAACAAGATCTCTTCTCTTCTAGATTCCTCAGGCAATCCCTCCCTCCCAGATAATTTTTAATCTGTCCTGTTTCTATTCTCCTATATAGTTATTCAAGCAGGGGAGTTTTCATTCAGAAATTCCTCTCTGCCTGTGTCCTAATTTTCTTTGGTGTCACACATTTGAATTTCCAGATGAACTTCCACAACCTTTGGTCTATTAATCTATTTTTTTTTTTACTTTACACACAGTTGTGAGAGTCCGACATACCACTGTTAATGAAAGTTAAGCTAGTGTTGCCACAAAAAATATGAAAGATGCCGATAATGGCTACAGAGGTACAACAGGCAACAGTGGGAAACAAGGTTTGAATGAAAAAAAGTGGAAGGGCAGTTAGTCCTGCTATGGTGGGAAAAAAAAAAAAAGACAGAATTGTTGGAAGAACACATTCTAAGTATTTAACATTTGGATTCATTTTAGCTTTGCCTGATTTGATGAACTGACTTTTTCACATTTTGATAGTACAAGGGCAGACATTGATGTTCTCACTTCCATTGGTTCTTGATTCCCAGAGAAAGAAACCAAGAGCAGCTAGGGCCTGCTCTGGAAGGTCCCTGATCTGACCAGTCTAATGTTAAATTTAAGGTAACACTCAAGTGAAAAAAAGAACTAATTAGTTTGTGCTCCTTCCTTTCCTGATCCAAAATCTTTCTGTGGCACTTTCAAGCAGAAAACACATCTCTTGTCGCCAGCCTCGGCTCTGTGCTTGATGAGCCTTTGCCCAGCTTTTGGCATTCAATTAAGCTTTCCACGCAGAACCTTAGAAAACTCCTAGAAAATACATCTACATGTTTGGATCTTAAGTATAGTTTGGGGACACTTGAGTCTGGGAAGGTGTCAAGTGAATGAAGTACAGGAGGTCTGTGATCAAAAGTAATACATGAATTTACCTCCCCCACATAGTCCAAGCTAATCACCTTTAGCTGCCTTTAAATTCAGTGGGGTTTTTGAACTGTTCAGTTTTTATAAAATTTTACTATCTGAAGTTATTCCTGTAGTTTCTAGTGGTGGTTTTATCTGTCACCTGGTAGCAGATATTATGCCAGATTGAGTCTACTTGTTACAAAGTTTTCCTATAGCTTTTGTACTAGACATAGCAGTGTGCTTTCTTCATAAACCGTTTGTAGAGTCATCACTTGTGAAATGAGAGAAAGACGCTGAAATGTCTTGCCTAGACTTTTGGATAACACAGGCAAGGAAATTCCACAAATTTCTCTTCTATTTGGCTAGCTGATATGAGTGTAGCTACAACATAATTTCTACAGTTGTAAAATTTCAAGTGAAGGCATAAGTCTCCAAGAGAAACAAAATCCACCACTTGGTAATTCATTTAAATGACTAAGCAGTCTTACTAACTATTCTCTCATTTTTAATTTTAATTCAATGTGGGTTTGTCTATCAGGATAAGCTTCCAAGTAAAATAATAACCAGACTATCTAGTAATCATTGTTACAGTTTTTTCTAAACTGTTGAAGTTTTCAACAGTTATATAAACTGTGGATAGTGGATGCCAACACAACATGTCAGGAGGTCTAGAAAATGTTGCAAAACAGATTTTCCATGGGATAGTGGAAATGTTCTGACTTTAAGATTTGCATTGAGTTTTGTATGAATGTATTAGCCCAACATATAAAAACCAGGTGGTTAGTATAAATTGTGTGTCTAGGTTGTCTATATAGATAAGAGAGTGAGGCATCTCTAGAAGGTGATTTTTGGCTGTTCTGGATGCCATGTTAGGAGGAGTTAAATTTCTGTCTGAAAATGTTAGTAACGCTCTATTGATTATACAGGGAATTTAGAAAAGCAGATCTGAATAAATGCTCAGCTTTTAGATATGTGAGCCAGGGGATGGGTCTTTGGGTCTGAGAACAGAATTCCTGATGGGTGTCTGTAAGGATAATTTATGATATTTGGAGAATTACAAGACTTAGTATTGCAATCTGGCAAACTATTGAGTTCTATTTCTGTTCAGTATAATTTATTTTTTTTTTTAATTCTCAAAGAAGAGGTACAGTCAGTCATGCAGATAGTTCTTTTTTTCTAATATTCCTCTTATCTACAGATACCACATGCAGTGGTAAAACACTTCAGCTTATTTTTATTTCCTGTGAGTAGAAAGAAGATCAGGTAAATGACTTCAGAACTGGAGGTGTGTAACTCTTATTGGATAAAGGACTTGTATCGTGGAAATAACAATCCACATTTAACATATCTTTAGCAATCCAGGTGCCGTATCAAATGCCTTCCTCATCTTGGAAACAAATTATTGCAAGTGAGTTGATGACCTATCTGAAGTTGGGCATCCTTGTCATTAGCATGGGTTCACTGTAGTGTCAGTTGCAATTTCTGCTGGCATATTGCTGGGCTCTGATCGTCGAAATACCATATGCTCTCAAATATGGAAACAAATTTGATAAGACTGATCTAATCCACGTACCTATTCCTGAATGGCTTCCATCGGAGTTTTCTGCCTGACAAAATGATGGTAGAGAGGCAAACTCCAGTCATTTAGGGCATATTTGTAGGGTCTTTCCTTTGCGTGCTGGAGGAGAGCTGTTTGCGCTGACGCCCATCAATTGCTATTTGCATATGAAAAAACATACTGCTGGGACATGCACAAGTTCTTGCTTGCATCACAAGTGTAAGCAGTGATGCCACAGCAACTCTGAAAACGCAGCCTGTGTTAGGAAATCTGAGAACTTGAGAAAGCTTGAAGTAGGATTTGATGACAGCTGGCTTCTTCTGTTGACTACATAGGAAACCTCTTGCTCAGTTATTTATGTTTCCCTTAACACGTCAAAGAATGTTAAGACCCACCAAGTCAAACACCCTTCTTCTGGTTTCAGGTTTTGTTGGAATCATTATTTTCTGCTACTTCTCTTTGAAACAGCATATAATGGAATAACTTTAAAATATCAAAAATGACATTTCAGCAAAAACATTTCAAATGTTTTTGAGAAAAAAACCTTTTTTTGTCATGTGGTGTAGTAATTTTGCTTTAGTTATAAATGCAGTGATTCTCAGTGGCTGAAAACTAGTGGTTGGGGTATAAAATTAAAAAAAAAAAAGGAAGGAATTAATTTTTTAAGCAAAATACAGAAAATTTTCATCTCTGATTATGATGAGAGCTTAGATCTGAGTCTCTGTTTCTGTTTTTAATGGCAATAAATGGGTAACCTAAGAGATGAGTATGAAACCTAATGAGATACCTGCCCAATCTCAGGTGGGATGCTTGGCTGTCCTTGTGAAAATGCCCCACGATGCTAATGGGAGTGAGGGCACAGGCACCTTTTTCTTAAAACAGAATTAATTCATGCCACACCCGTTATACCCGCACTGGAGTTTCACATTGTTTTTTTGGCTCCACTGAAATCTGAAACACCTCGTGTGTGAATTCAACTGAATGTCAAGTGTTGCAGAATAGCGTGTGACCTTCCTTGGCTTTGTGCAGCTATTAAACTCATTTTTAAAACTACTTTTCCTCCCCAACATTAAGACAGGAGTCACTGAGCCACTGAGGCTCAGACATTCTGATCAGTCTTAAAGCAACACAGAACAAGAACAGCTTCACAGTTTGTAATGAATGGCATATACCATCATGAGAGATGGTATACGTACCTAAAGGAATATTTCCCTATATCTTTGCACAATATTCCTTTTGTTCAGGTGAAATACACATAGTGGTCAAGAAGTTTAACTGGGCAAATATTATTCAGTAAATCCCCATGATCTAGGAATATAACATGTTAGAATAATAGGTGCAACTGAAATGCAAATAGTGCCAAGAATAGTGAGGGGAAAAATGGAATTCTTTGGAATAGGTTACTCTGCTTTCTTGTATATTAAATATTCTGTTCACATTGCTGAGTTTCCATTTTCCATTGTTTATTATCTACAGTATTCAATGACTACAACAGGAAGTTTTACTAACATAAAAGCTTCAAAACTCAGCTCTTCTTCAGAGCATCACTCTGTCAGGAATTTATATTTTATTACATAGTGTATTTTACATAGGTGACAGTACTAAACTAAATAATAACACAACCCTCCTAGTTTTTGTTCAGAAATTGTAAGAATTAAGTCAAGAAAATATTTGGGACAAAGTGGCCCTTTCTGAAAAGGGTGTACGTCAGTGCTAATCTTCACCTGTTGGCAAGATTGACTATGTTGGCTAGATGTATATTGGCTGTAAAGGGATGATGCAAGGACGACAAAAGGGTGATTTTCTCCAGTGCCTCATGTCCTGAGTTTTGTTTGGCTGCTGCCAAGATCAGGATATACATAGGTACGACGTCATTGGGACTGAGAAGAAGGAGAGTGTGTCTGTAGCCAGCTATCCACAGCGCATGGGCAGTTGGGTCAGGGCCCAGTATCTGTCCATGATAGACCATGATGGGGAGAAAAGATGCACGCGAGAAGCTTCTTGCTAGTACGGGGCAAAAGAGAAAGGGTGGCATACTGGGCATGTCCAAGAGCATTATGAAGGCTTGAGATTGGTAGTTGTCCAGGACTGCCTCTGGAAGCATGTATTGCTTGGCAGGAGGCACAGACTGCCCAAAATGCACCTCTCCACACACGGAAAACAAACTGACATTCTGGCATTTCAACTAAATGCAAGTTTCTTCTCTGGAAGGCATTTCAGTATTAATGTCAAAAAATAGTAAAAAAGCATTTGAATATATAAAATTCTTCTAGGAAAAGACAATCAGGTATATTTCATGAAAATATTCAAATAATGCAGGCGTTTCCTTGAATGGAAACAAATGAAGATTGCTGGCCCATACAGCACTCAGACCCCTAGGTGTTATCCCTGTGAATGTATATGCACAAGCTGAACTTTATTAAGTGTCCAGTGGAAATCCAGGGGAATTTCTTGTGGAATAACATTACCTGAAAAATAAGTATGTGCAGATTAGGGTCTAAAAATGAAAATGAAATAAATTATTATTTAAGTAGAGGGATATACAATCAGAAGAATGCCAGATTTAAGGATAAATAGAAATGCAGTTTTCAGATGCTTAAAGGTCAGGGTGATATCATATCTGTTGATTTTGAGTGGGAGATGAATTCTTGGTTGCGCCAGACAACTTTGAAATACTAGCCATGGTGGAAGAAATATATCTAGATATGATGAAATAACTTGGAAATCTCATCCACTAGTTTCTTTTCTTTTGAATAATTTCCCATATGAAATACACATTAGCACAGAAATGCATTAATTTGTGCTATTACAATATTGAAAAAATTCCTGTAGCAATACATTGAAGTAGTCTAAACAAATGGAAGTTAATACATTTTAAAACTTTAACATAAGTATGTATAGTGTCCAATAATATACACACTGCTCAGGAGAATGTAATTAATATTTAATTATTAGAACTTACCATCAATTATTAAACGAGTCCATTTCCACATCTGAGGCATTTAAGGGCCAACTTTCTCTAGAGACTAAGAAATACTAAATGTTTCTAAAAGTTACTGTCTGCCCAAACTAATATCTTCAGAGTGGGTATTTCTAACATATTTAGCCCATAAAACATCAGCATGCAAACAGTTCCTGAAAATACATTTATACCACAAGGAATCAAAGTTTTGTCTTTAAACTCACAATGAACCGTAACACGTCTTATAAAAACAGTTCAGTTGACCATTACACCATCTTTCACAAGGAGAAGATGAAGGATCTCTTGTAAAATTTATTTCTTTCCCCATTAATTATGGGGATTTTTCTTTTCCTAAGTGAATAACTTCTACCTCATGGAGCCAGATTCCCATATAATTTTGCAAGGCGCATCTGATCCAGTTGAGGGAATCAAATAGCAGAGCACAGAAAAGACAAAATCTGTTTCTCAGCACTGCTTTTGAGTTTCCAATGGTGAATTACCTTCCTTCTTACTGTGTCCTGACACAATGCAGTGGTTATTAGCATATGTCTTATTTCTGTCCTTATTTCTGTATCCTTACAAAAAGTACCTGCCCTACTCCTGTCGATTGGGATTCAACTTGGTATTCCTCATCAGCTGGTCATGCCTCATTATATTGCTCACTGCTGGTTTGGCAGCTGGAGGGAAGTGTGGAAGCAACATCTCACCTTCAAACTTTGGTAATGCACTCTTCTACAGCTGAAGCAGTTTTCTCTCGTCCCTTTGTAGTCACTGGAGAGAAATGGGAGATGATGGTCTGATCATCCTATGTTAGAGGTCAGCCTGCTGAAGAGACACACCGCTCTCTAGAAAGCATTATTTATAATGATTTGACCTCTGTTGACGGTAAAGGGGGACCAGGGTGACTATTTCAGTAAACACCCACACTGTAGATGTTACATATGGTCAGGCATATCTCAGTTTGTTTAGTTCACTGCTCTAGCTCCTAAATCTCTTCAAAATTGTTGCAGTATTTTTTTCCCAGCCCTTAATCTGTCTTGTCTACAGAAGAGAGAAGGAACAGTCTTATTTTATACTTTGTTGTGAAACAAACAAAATATAAATAAAGCCACGAAACTGCAGCTGGAGTTCATCCAAAATGAAACACTCAGCTTAAAATGAAATGTTGAAAAGGCACCGTTTAACCCTTTTTTTAAAGACGTGTTTCTAAACAAATAATGGCTTTAAAACCAAAGAGAATTGTTTTGCTCTCAAAATGTCAAAATAAAATATTTGACTTTTAACAAACGTTTTGCATTTCCTTCACTTTTTTAGGCAATTAGGGAAATTGAGTCTCATGCCTCTTCTCCCAACTACATTTTTCAGTCATTCTACTCTCTGCCCCTTTCTAACTATAACACAGGTAAGATAGAAGAGAATGTCTGTAACCCATCAACATGACAGAGACAATACTCAGTAACAAGGAAGAGCCCTAAAATCTTTCTTAGAATCTTTATCAGATCTGAAAAATCCTTTGTCTATTTTGGGCTGACAAATTGGCACCATATAGGGGTTCAGCCTGTATTGTTGTCTTGCTTTCTCCATTGGCCAGATATCTCATCTGTTTGCTGGGAATGAAGAACTAGGTCAACCTGCAAATTGAATGTGCTGCTGGATGTGTCTAGAAGCATTCATCCTACTCTACATTGCCCAATAAGTTGCCAAATTACAGAAAACAGCTGAAGCTAAAGAAGACAAATTAGAGAATCAAAGCCACGCTAACAGCAATGGCATGCAGATGCAGATTCCTAGGTCTGGGAGAACAAAAGATTGATGTATGCTAACTAAAACTGGATGGGGTAATGAGGACAAGTTGGATGGTTAACAAGACTGATACTGGTCAATATCCCATGCTGTACTTAGTCAGAAGTTGCAGAGTACAGAGGCAAAAGTAAGCTCTTTTAAGAAAATGAGGTTTCGAATCACTAGGAACATTGTGGTCCCAAACCACAAGAAAACAGTGGAAGCATTCTAAATACTTCTACAGCAGCTTCTATCTGTTTAATCGTCTATTTAATTACCCAATATCTGGGTAGGGAAATCCCCACCCTCTGTTCCTAGAGGCTGCATGAAGGCAAAAATAATGTGTTGGCTATAAAAGCTGTCATGTACACATATACCAGCAATTACAGTGACATAATCAATGAGTAGGGAAGAACTGTACGCTAAAAATAATTACAAGCCAAGAGACACAAAATGCTAGGGAACTGCAACAGTCCCTGTTTGGCGTTTTCCTTCAGAATGCAAGCTCTTGGAGCAAGTTTTCTGGAGATATTTCTGGATAAAAGGATCAAGAAACTGGAAAACATAACAAAACATATACTTTAACTCAAGACTTGGTCCTTCCAAGTAAAGGAAGGAAATGCAGCGCTCTGCATTCAGGAATATTACTCAATACTTTATATACAAAATAGTGTGAGACTGGATGTGCTTGGAAATACAGTAGCGATATAGATGGCATGGATTCATGTCCTTTCTTTTCTCCTTTCTTCTCTTCACCTCCAGTTTTACACAGCTGATTAAGATCTCTATGATGCCTCTATCAGCAGTGGATGCGTGGTCAGGCATCTCCTTTTCTGGAGGTTTTCTTACCCTCAGGTCTGTTAGCAGGTCTAGTTCTCTGAGTGCTCCTTAACCTGTTTCAGTCAAGAAGAGGTGATTCAGAAAAGACCAGCATTTTGCTCTTCTCATTCTTGCTCAAGTGGATTAGGGAACGGTCACACGCAGAGCTCCACTGGCAGACTAGAGGAGACAGCAGGGTCAGAGTAGTGGCAAACACTGCTGTCAGGGTGGCTGTTTGCAAACGGCAAGTCCGTTTATAACTAGAGAAACTGGTTCAGGTTACCCTGCCCCTTGATTTAAATACAAGACTGAATCACCTTAAAACAGAGAACATTTGGAACATTTATAGGTCTTAAACACCAGAATCAGAGTGCCTAAACAGCACAGACCTGCAGCATTGGCACAGAAAAAAAAAAGGAAATTATGTCAGTGGAAAAAATAAAAGCTCTCATATACCCTTAGAACTACCACTTCTGCACACAGACCAGCATCCCTTAAAATTAGTGGGGAATCTGTCTGCAAGTTTTCGATAACCATAGCAGAATGACAAAGTATTATTGCTCTGAGAATTCATCCTGATGTCCCATTCTCAATAGCTAGAGCCCTGTGATGATAAGGTTCAGGACTAATAAATGTCCTTCACTAGTAAAATCATGCTTAAATACACCATTAAATGTTCTGCTACAGGAATGTGTCTCTTAAAAGCCCTCATTTCATTTGGTCTTAAGGTTTTCAGAAGATTAGTCATTTACTTTCCCAAACACACGCTTATCCATTGGTTACAGCCCACAGCATTCCAAGAAGATCTGGAATATTTTAGAAGTCACTTGAAAAAAAGCCAAACAAATGAAAAAAAACCCACTGCTTTTACAAGTTGATCTCAATTTCAGTCGTCTTCTTACAAGTAGTTACTGCCTTTTTTTTTAACTGCTACACTGCCAGGTGTTTTTTGCCATATTCCCCTTTTTCTTTCCTTCATGCAAAGGATTACCAATGAATAGAAGGATGCTTTGGGTTTTTTTAACATTCCTTGCCCTACTGAAGCTCCCATGTATTTTAAAAAGATCTTTGTACGTAGGCAATGCTCTTGCTGATCACTCAGAAGGGTATGGACTATGTCCTTATCCCTGAAGTCCTGGTGGATCAAAACTATTCCATGCATGGCTGTGTGGTTAACAAGACATAAACAGAAAAGATTTGATGAATAGGAATAGAAGGAGTGGTATCTCTATTGTTAAACATCTGCTTAGGTGATCTTTTGATGTAGTTTAAAAGCTCAATCCTTATATAAAGGACTGTTTTTCTTAGACCTTGCAGCTCATGCTGTCTTTGAAGACAAATTATCTTCCCAGCTGGGTTTTAGAAGGAAGGCTGCATTATGCCTAGGTGGATGGATGGTCTAACTGAAAACAGCAACTATTCTTTTAATGCTACTTTTATTGAGAAAATATGAACTCTTGTCCATTACTTAGACTACACACTGGTCAAAATTTTCTTCAGAGTGGTTGAGTGCTTCAAGTTTTCCATTTCTTCTCCTCATCTTTACATCTTGCAGTGGCAAAGTTGAATTCAGGCTAAAGAAGTTCCCCAGGAGCTTGGGCAAGTGATCGTAATAGTAAAGGAACCACTGTGGAGACATTAGGGCACTGAGTGCCCTACTCTTCTGTTTCATCCTGAGGTTGCCCCCTTCAGCAGCCTGATGCCTTTCCCACCAGAGCAAAGCCAATTCCACAGGAAACATTGGTGTTACCCTTCACCCGATTGCTATCTATACCACCAAATAACCAACCTGAGATAAGTTGAGCTTTATTCTCAGGCTGGATAGTCCTTCAGAAGGAAGGTGGAAATTTGAATGCTGAAGGTGTTTAAGCTATTGGGCAAATTTCAGTGAGGTGTACTCAACGTGTTTGGTAGCCACTGTATGTTCCCACAATTGCTCCCTGGGATCTTGCATGCAAGTTCCTAGCCCTTCACGGTTCTGAAGTTTCTCTAGCTGGTATAACCTGCCTTCTTCATATTTCAGCTCCTGCCCTATCAGGATTGTACCATTTGTAGAATTTATGGAAGTGAATTATGCCTCTAATTAAACCTTTTATGATGAAATGTTGTCTGGGAAAGCATGTGGTTTGTCCACAGCAGGCTGGCTGAAGGTCATCATAAAATAACTTTTGGCTCTGTGGTGTGGTATGAGCGAAGGCTAGCTGAGAGCAAAAGCTCAACATGTCAATCGCAAGGGAACTTAAACCTGTCCAGAGGTGCTATATGTTACTTAAAAGCATACAGGTACAGGATGATGTAGTGGATGAAGAATTGCAGGCCAAGGACTCCGGAGAGCTGATTTCTATCTTTGGTTGTTCTGACAGTCCACAGCATGAACTTGTGCAAATCATTTCATCCCTACATTCTGTTGTAAACATCCTGATAAAATGAGTACATAAGGGTATACTATTATTATCATTGTCCTCTTGCAAGTCTGTCTTTCCGGGCTAAGCATCCTTTTTAGGTGAGTAACCAAAATTGAGTAAATCAAGTTTTTCCCAACTTTCAGCCTTAAAAAGCTATTTCAACTGCAAACAGTTAAAGAGAGGCAATACTATAGTTCTGCCTGGAAGCAATAATCAACACGAAGACCATGAAAAGAATACCAAAAAAAAACCCCAACCCCAATCTCTCCTTATCTAGATTTACTGGAGCTGCATGTGCACTTCAAGAGGGAGAAAGAGGATCTGTGTTACAGCAGATCAGTCATTGAGCCTCTGTTTGCTACAAGCAGTTGCATTTAATGAAGTTTTAATGATCCATTCATCTCTATTCAGCCAAGAGGATTACATGTTACTCTGTACATCTACATTATCTATGTAGTTATTTAAAAGCAGCATGCTGCCTTTATGTACCATCGTTCCCACACCTCTCATTTTTCTTCTGCTTCAGCGCAAGGAAGAAGTACAAAGTGGGAAGAGAGAACTAAACTGTCTCTTGGAGGAAAGATTCTGTGTGTAGGAGGCATCTCCTGTCCACCTGAACTACACCTGAGCTCATTACTGTAATTTTAATTTATCTTTCCTGAAGGTCTACTTAATATATTCAATAGAGTCCAAGATGAAAATCCTCTCATCCTAAAGCAGATATCTGGATCAGGGCAGATGACTCACATTTTAAAATATCTGTCTCTCCAATGACTAAGAAGATTGCATAAGGTTATTTGCTCAGCTGTTGACATCTAAACCATAGAAATCTAAACCTGGGTGAGATGAAGTCTACAGGGCAGAAGGCTATTGTTCAGGCACCCTCTGAAATACTCAGCTGCCTTTGCTGCCAAGGGCAGCCTAGTGTAGAGGTGATGCACATGCCTGGTATATTACAAGGCCTGTTATCTGCTGTAAATGATGTGAATGGTGATGGCACAGCAGAGACAGCATAAAAAACCCCTCAATGAATAAGTAGGGGCACATGAATTGCATCTCATGTGTTATTATTTCTTGAGAAATATGTGTTGTTGCTGGTTTTCCCATCTCAGCATCTTGCATGGGAGGAATCTGAAGAGTTTGAATTTGAACAGTTTCTACTGTTCTGTTTTCCTGAACAACCAGCAACCCTGTCCTGAGTCCATTGTGGGGTGCTCAGAAATTCTGCATGTGTATCCAGCACATGACCTCAATGGCCTCAAGTTGCGCCAGGGGAGGTTTAGATTGGACATGAGGAAAAATGTCTTTACTGAAAGAGTGGTGAAACATTGGACCAGGCTGCCCGGGGAAGTGGTAGAGTCCCCATCCCTGGAGGTATTTAAAAGGCGAGTAGATGAGGCACTTAGGGACATGGTTTAGTGGGCATGGTGGTGTAGGGTCGATGGTTGGACTCGATGATCTCAGAGGTCTTTTCCAACCTCAATGATTCTATGATTCTATGACACTCTACAATACATCTTGTCCTTGATAATAATGAAAAACACTTGCCAATTTAAAAATGGAAAGAGTGTAGTTATGTTCTGAGTATTAGAAGAGGGAATAAGAAGCACAATGTATGAACCATGTTGTTGGCAGTTGTTGGACTGAACAGCTATGCACAGTTAAACACAGGTGTAACCGGCAGCAGGATCAGGACTTTGCCTGGAGCAAGATACAGAAAATAAATATCACGTTCTGGGCAATGAATATGAATATAATATCCTCAAGATTTAGTTACAGAGAAATGTGATAAACCTTGATGGTCCCTCTAGAAGGTGGGAATTTGTATAACATTTATGTTAAAAATACTTTACACACTTAGAGTATCTTTTTGTTGATTTCCTAAGAGAAAAATACCAGAAAGAACTATTGAAAGGGAAATGCCTGTGACCTTTTAAATTAATTCCGAGAGGCTGTTCCATGCACAGAGAGACATATAAAATAAAAAGCAACAAAGAGCAAGGTAAGACATGATAGAAAAAAAGAGCATGGGCAGAATCTGTCATCAATTAATTGCAGTTATATTTATTAAACCTCCTTTGAAGAGGCATAATTTAAGGAGATAAGGAAGAAATTCATCTGACCAAATACAGATGTCTGCGACATAGACAGCTCTCGTGGGACTGTTACTTGGATCTCTTTATTGTGAGCAGAGAGCAAAAGGACCTTGAAGAGCAGAGTTCATCTTGTAGAAAGGTAGATGACCAATGTACGTTAGCTGATTTGCACCTTAATGATAAGCCTATAAGGGGAACTCAGTGTGACTAGTTCAGCTGTAAATGTCATCACTGAAGATATCTGAAATCAATTATGATTAATCCCACCTTTTGCAATTTATCTGAAGCCAAATAGCAAAAATATCTGAGAACTAGAAGAGCACTGAGCTGTGTGAATGCCTTCTTTAACCCTTAGAAAACAGATCCCATTTCTTCAAATTTAAATCTAAATCCATTTTAATAACTAAGCACAGAAATTAAATCTTCTTCTGAAGCCAATCCCTCTGCCCAAATTTCACTATGACGGCTGTCCTTGATCTGCTTAGATTATTTATGCTCTAGGTGAATAACAAAACAAGGTAAGTAGCTCTACACGGAGGCATCAGTTTGGCTTTAATTCTATTAAACACCACATTTAATGATTATCTGTGCAGAAGCTGTGCAAGATGTGGGAGGAATGAACAAGCAAATTCCTGACTGCTAATCAATAAAGTGCAACTTCTGAAATCATGATGTGGCATCTTTTAAAGAGTATCTTCAAATCCTTCTCTTTACTGAGTTTCCCTTTCACCTTTTCTTCATCCAGCCTTCTGTATGATAGACTGCTGTGGGCTTCCTAGTGGGTATGTAGGACTGAAGTGACCTTGCTCTAAGTAAAGCTTTGAGTATTCTTCTCTATTTACAAATGAAATAACTTCTTTCTCTGCTGGTCTGTTCTGGTTATGGTACCTGTGCAAGCTAGAAAGCAGCTTTGGAATATATCTCCCTTCTGCCCTTGACTATCATGTTCATGATGAAGCATGCCTCCAGTCCTTCCTAAATCACCTGACATGGGAGTGGTAGTAGTGGCAGCTGCAATGTGCCTCTGTGCCAGGTGTAAAAGGACAAATTCTTCTTTCTCGACTGCTTTCCCTTCATTGAAAGTTGTTTCCCATGTTCTGCAGGGAAAAAACAAACAAACAAACCCCCAGCATTTGGGTAGAAGCAGCCCATGTTAGAACTGTTAGACAGTGCTGTCTTAGATGGAAGTAAGGTGACAACAGACTTTCTGTAGGTAACAAGACATTTTTCAGGCTGGTGGTTGTGCAGCTGCACACTACCTGTTTTGTGCAGCAGACTGTACAATTTCCCTCTCGTGAATAAACAGTTAAGTGTCAAAGACCTTTGGGTGTATGGCACGGAAAGGAAACATAGAAATTCTGACAAACTTCCATTCCCTCTAGCCACATCTAAAACTTTCTGAGGAAAACCACTTTGATGTCATTTCGATTCCTAATAGAGAAATATTAGCCATTATCCTCTAGTTAAAACACTATTAAAAAAATCACCAGAATCATAAAACAATAGAATAGTGTATATATAATGTTATGCAATTAAAATTATATACATGTACACACAATGACTGTGATTTTTATGTAATCAAAAGATGTTATCTCTTCGTTCCCCCAATTCCAAAAAGCATTTTGTGTAAAAGGAACACCTCTAGCTAGCAACAGGATTGAGCTTGATCTTACCGTGCCTCAGCTGCTAAAGAGCTAACATACACTTTGGTCTATAAAGTTTGCGTAAGTCATAAGTGCTATTATAGAAAACCAACACAATAAATAAGTGCTGTGTTGAACTCTTGGAAAATGATGAAGTTATCAAGCTAAAGTCTACAGAGATCTCCTTGTCAGCATTTCAAAAAAAATTAGCAAATCTTTAATGTCCAGAGTGCAGACGGAGTGTAGTTAGTACCTAACACACTACCTGTGAGAAGTGGAAATGTCTGTGACAGACTGCTGTGAGGAAAGCCCATGGATCTGAATAGTTAAAATGACCCTTTCAAACCAAAATTAAAGCATGTAACGTACAGTCACTGGAGCATGCAGAAAACAGCCTGTTAAAATGTTCGGTTTCTAAAGAATTTAATCAGAAAATGACAGGTACAGTATGATGGTCTGTGCCAGCAGAGGCATTTATTTATTTATTTATTTAAATGTATGTAAGGGGCAAGTATGTTACGTAGATATATACAGAGAGAGGACATGAATGTAGGCAGCTACTATGAAACGTGAGGTAGAACATAGTCCAGAAGAACAGGCAAGTCCCCATGATCCCAACTCTTTGAGAGTTTTTAAGAGGTCTGTGTTTTCGCTGTGTAGAAAAGATCTTCTTCCTTTGTCCACTCAGGTTGTTCAAATGATCTCCTGTGTAACTACTTAATGTCCACGTAGGTTTCTCAAGCAGTTTCCCTGAGGTCTCCATTCCACTATATCCACATGTGTAACACTTGGGGATGGGGACTATTCATATCACCTAACTTTACTCTCATTTCACACTTAATTTAGGAGACTAATCCTCCTTGGCTCTCTCTACTCAGCTAGCAGGTCAGGTTCTGTGAACCACTTTCTAGAGATGATCATCTCTCACACTTGACTACAGAAAACGCCTACAAAGTCATCCAGTGCTATTCCCCACCCAAAAGGATAAAATAAGCACCATTAATTTAAATCATTCCTATCTACAAATTGCTGTATGACTATTTGTTATAATGTGTGAATTTATTGTCATGATAACGGTCAACACTGTAAAGTATATATCTTTGTTATTCATATCTTCAAAATATTAGCTGGCATACATAATTCAGTAGCTATAGCAATCCTGATAAATTTAAAATTAATCATCCTTATTTGATCAGTGCAAAAAGGTCAAGGACTGAACACCATGGAGCACAAATAGGAAGAGCCAGTTTGGAGGATTAACTACTAACTGGCGCTAAAATAGGTGCTGCAGTTGGTAGTGTTAACATTCCCCATCCTAATAGCATTTATCTCTGGACACAAGGGAGCCACCAGGGACTCAAAAGAAAAATTTTTTCTCTTTTGAGTAGCAACTGGGAGGCATGAAATTTCCAATTTCCACGAAATGTCCAATTTCCTCTTATTTTTCTCTCAACCCCTGAACGATTTTATTTTTCTTAAAATCACCCTAATGACCTTAAAACTGTTCCAGAACTGGGATAAAAGTCTATGGTAATGACTAATTTGTCTCTACACATGGACAAATATTGACAGAGAACATGCACGTAGGAACTTGCTATGACCCATGCTATGCCTCCACCCTAATTATTATTACCAATACATGTGGTAGGCTTTTTATCAGGGAATTAAATATCCTAATATTGCCTCATGCTGAGCAAACAGTGACTGAAAGCCCAGGAAAACATATCTGAATGGTTTCAGTTTGGACATTACATGGCTCATATCAGTATCTAAGCTGACTTTAAATCAAAAGAGCTAAGGAGGAGTGAGTGAGGGGGCCTACAACAGTATAACTAGGAAAGACTGCAGGTATCTGGTTTTTTTCCTAGTTAAACAGTAGGTCAGGAACAACTTGCCATGAGAAGTATCTGTCTATGCATGGAAGAATTGCTGAGGGTGCTGAGTAGGAGCAGAAGCGGTCTGAGTTTCAGGAGAGCTTCAGCTGATGCAACAGGACAAAGGGGTAAAGCCCTGAGACAGGCTTTGCCAGGACCTGGCATAATCATAAACCAAGAGGGACAAGGTACTGCCAATTGGCAAACAAATGTGGGATGGGAATGCAACCAGTGCTTCACCTGGACTCAGTCCAGCAGAAACATTATTCACCAAGCAGAAGCTATTAACCCTTCAGACCCAGGATGTGTGAGGGTGTTCACACAGAAATTCAGACTAACGTGGGCACTACAAAGAGTTTCCTGCAGAAAATACTTGATAGATGATTGAGTACAGTATGGGCGAGTAGGTCAGCATCTTCTCCAGACACGCTGGGCAAGAAGCATGAATCACGATTGACTCCACAGAATATTTTGGTAGTATACGTAGGTGCTGTGAAAATCTGGAGGTCCTCTTTTCTGCAGTGGGAGACAACAGGCGAGAGTGTGCTCAGCTGCTTTCTAGGGAAGGCATGATTAATGCAACTGAGGCTTTTTAATCTTTTTTTTTGATTGTAGGGTCTGCAGGATGGGTCTCCTCTCTATGTTTTACTGCATCTGAATATTCCTCTTAGTGGCACTCTGAGCAGAGCAGGGCAATAACTCCAGCTGTTTCCCGCTACCTTTACAGCATACGTACTTTGTAGTACCACGAATGCATTTGAGAAAGAGAAGCAGCTTGTAAATCTCTGACACATCAGACTTTTTCCTCTGCTCCCAAACACACATATACTGGATCATGTGATGGGTGTAGAAATCTGACATGCCAGATAGTGTGAGAGATAACATATGCTATTACGAGCTCTCATTTCCCAGCCTCAGGAAGTGCTGGAACATTTCTTTGAATTGCTGTTATCTCATATGCTTGGCTATTTCAAACGCTGTGTGTATGTAGCACAATCTTTTTACAGATTATCAAATCAAAAAGACCACGGAAGTCATCTAGTCTAATTTTCTGCATATCATATATCATTGGTGTTTCCTAAATTAACTCCTGTTCAATTAGTACTTATTTAGGGGGGGGAGGCTAAATTAATGAAGAAAAAAAAAAAAATCTTGCTTTGTCTGCCTGAAGTCTCTCACATCCCAAAATTAGTTGTTCCAATTGGGATCTAGATCCACTTTGTGCAAAAAAGGCAGCTTCATCCAAAAGGGTGGACTTCAGAAAGTCATTTTAGAAAAAATTGCTATCCTGTTGCTGCTTTAACCTTGATATCCTTGTTAGTTATAGCCTTTTTTTCCCCCTTAATATTCTGATAAAATGACTGCCCATAAAGGTACTTTTTGCATGACCAAGAGAGAAGAGAGATTGTTGATTTGACAACTTTTTGCTTTTAAATTAATACACTAAAGAAATGGTCATTTAAAAATTATTTTTATTTTTTAAATACTCTTGGAGGTTCATTTTTTACTATGTAACTTTTGAATATTATTATAGAATCATAGAATCATTAAGGTTGGAAAAGACCTCTAAGATCATCTAGTCCAACCGTCAACCCAACACCACCATGCTCACTAAACCATGTCCCCAAGTGCCTCATCTACTCGTCTTTTAAATACCTCCAGGGATGGGGACTCCACCACTTCCCTGGGCAGCTTGCTCCAATGTTTAACCACTCTTGCAGTAAAGACATTTTTTCTCATGTCCAATCTAAACCTCCCCTGGCACAACTTGAGGCCGTTTCCTCTCGTCCTATCGCTTGTTACTTGGGAGAAGAGACCGACCCCACCTCGCTACAACCTCCTTTCAGGGAGTTGTAGAGAGCGATGGGGTCTCCCCTCAGCCTCCTTTTCTCCAGGCTAAACAACCCCAGTTCCCTCAGCCGCTCCTCATCAGGCTTGTTCTCCAGACCCCTCACCAGCCTCGTTGCCCTTCTCTGCACACGCTCCAGCACCTCCACGTCCTTCTGGTAGTGAGCGGCCCAAAACTGAACACAGTGTTCGAGGTGCGGCCTCACCAGTGCCGAGTACAGGGGCACGATCACTTCCCTCCTCCTGCTGGCCACACTATTGCTGATACAGGCCAGGATGCCATTGGCCTTCTTGGCCGCCTGGGCACACTGCCGGCTCATGTTCAGCCGGCTGTCAACCAGCACCCCCAGGTCCTTTTCCGACAGGCAGCTTTCCAGCCACTCTTCCCCAAGCCTGTAGCGCTGCATGGGGTTGTTGTGACCCAAGAGCAGGACCCGGCACTTGGCCTTGTTGAACCTCATACAGTTGGCCTCGGCCCATTGATCCAGCCTGTCCGGGTCCCTCTGCAGAGCCAAGATGGTGATCAAAAATGTTTGATCAAATTGTGTTCTGTTGGTTATTATGCTGATTGTATCTTAACGGCACGGTAACTTACCTCAGATTACATTGCTACATTATGGGCTATTGTTAACTGAGAACTGATCCTTAGCTGGCTGAAAGCACAAGGGCATTTTCAAATCCCTCTCTTTTGACTGGGTTCACAAAAGCATGTAGGTGCTTTAAAGTGGGTTGTAGGCGTGATTTATATTTGTAAAAGTATAAATAATCCTTAAAAATTCCCACTCAGGCTCTTACCATCCCACCTAAGTGTTTAGGTCCAAAGGAGCCAGGCTTTTTAGTGTTGTTTTTTCACAGATGTGTAATTTTTTCTACTTAGTGGGCTTGCAAGTGTCCTACTCTTGTGAGACCCAAGCAGATTTGTTTTCCTCACTTCTATTACCAGTGCAGAGCTGCAGGATGGGCTTTCCTCCAAACATCGCTCTTAAGTGATTCATCCAGTATGCATTCTGCAAGGAACTCAGCACAAAATATGGCAAAACAATCTTCCTATTCTATTTAATAATTCAACGAAAAGAGCTCTGTTGATGCACAGTTTCAATAAAAGATCTCAGTCTGAGAAGAAAGGAGTTATTTTGGCTAGGACATTGGTGTGAGATGTTGATTTGATTTTCATTAGTCACAGGAGGTGGGAGATGAAGTTGGTTTCTTTCCTCTGCCTGTAGGTTTCTGAACCCCCACCTTCCATATAAATGTTCCTAATACTTGATAACCTAGGAAGGGAGGTAGCACTCAAGTTTTGACAGTGATATCATTCCTTCCTGTGAAAAATTGTGACAGATTGGCTTGGTGAATGAGCAAGTGAGAGTGAAGACTATGCTCTAGGTCAATAATTTTCAGCTTGTGGTCTACTAGAGGACCCAGCTACTGTACCCCAGGGATCTGAAAAAGCCAACTAAGAAATCCAAGCCTGCTTAAATTCCCCAGGCACCACTTTGTTCTTCCACGAGGTTATTTTTTAAGGATTTGCAAACTGAAAAACATTGACAACTTTCGCTCTAGCCTAAGGATTAGGAAACTGATCTGGTGGGTGAATCCTGTGTTCCAGCTCTTCTTTCATGACTGCTTTGCACCCTTTCAAACTACTGTTTCATACTGAACTTATATGCAGCCCTTGAAGCAGGGAAAATAGGATCCTTTCTCTCTTACACATAACTCCTAAGCCCAAGGGTGAAGAGTATGATTCCCATTCACACGTTGTCAGTAAAAATTAGCGAGAGGGACTGCAGACCCACAAAAAAACCCATATGGTGATTCCTATAAATATCTATATAGTCCTTACTAAGTGAGGAAGGTAGTGAAAGCATGTTGACTGCAGTGAGTAGAAAACATTTGCCTTATGGATACCTATGGATACAAAATGGGAAAGGGGGAGAGGATTGCCAAGGCAAAAATAACATGGTCTTTCTGCTAGTTTGCTGACTGCAGATTTGTAGAAAGCCAATTGCCTGTGGCTTCTTTTGCTCAAGGAAGAATTAGTGGTGGCTACTCTTAAAGGAGTCTACCCAAAGCCAGTCACTGCCTCTGCTCTTCCTATACATACCAAGTCTGATTATTTAATCTGCATTTCTCTCTCAGCTCCTTCCCTTCTATAGGAGGAATAGCCAGGAATGAATGAAATCAGGGCTGACAAAATTCCCTGTGGAAAAGCCTTTTTCAGGATTTAGCTGGAAGGTTTAGCACCTGAGAGATGCAGACTGAGACCACAACAGAGTGCAGAAGTGACAAGTGATTCTTCTTTTACTCTTCCTGAGATGGTGGATAAAGGACTCCTACTTGGGTAGTGACTCAGATTTTTGGGGAGAAATCTGGGAAAGCATGAGCTTAGGAGATCAGAGACAGGAACACAGAGTAGGGCACCTAGCTCCTCAAAGTTCCTAAATCACTTCAAAAATATTGTTACTCTAGAGTCACATTTATCTCCTTGGACAAAGGGAGAAGTAGCATCCTATCTTCCTGCTTCCATACAAAACTAACAGCACATAAGAGGGTTTTGTCGAAAAAGCTGTGTGCATCAACAGCTGTGAATTCTCCCTTTTGCTACCTGAACACATCACTACCTTTTGGCTATGTGTTGCATCCCCCATTCATCAAAAACCAAGAACCTTTCATTGATTTCGGTGGACTTTAAATGTAGCCCATTCTCATTGTTTTAAATGAGTTATGTGAATGCCTTGGGATCTCTGTGCCAGCTCTGAAAAGCTGTCTTAAGAGTACACACAGAAACTCTTAAGCAGTACCTTAGCAGTGAAATAATGAGAAAAATGTCTTTGCTTTTGTTACCATTGCAGGAGTTTATTTATTTAAGGTATTTTAAATAAAGATTTAAGTTCCATTATGAAATAGCAGTCTCTGAACTAACACAAATACATTCTTTCATCCAAAATAAAAGGTCACCTTCTGTTACTCAGAAATTTGATAGATGTTGGTAGAAAGGATTTACTAGGTATTATTTGGACAGACATGAATATCATCTAGAAAAAGAAAATCAGAGAAAATCAACCACAGAATGGCTTGGTAAGAGCTCCATTCATGTTTAGTTTGCAAAGAAATATATCATCAACTTTCCTGTATCTGGTTGAATACATTTGCCACATACCCAAAGACCTCCAAATTCAATCTGTACAGAGGCAGCCTGAGTTCATGACATGATTTATCTCACCCTAAAGTAGACATCTAAAACATGGCAGGTGAAGCAGATTGTAAAAATTTTGTTTGTTAAAACAAAAGGCATTTTGTTCATTGCCTTGAACATAACAGCAGGGTAGGTGGGCTAATTTAGAGATGCATGCCTATACTGCGCGTGTCTATGGATGGATTCATTTGCTTAAAATAGGCATCTTGTTCCATCTGAGATAACCAGGTATATCCCTCTGGGCTCCCATCTGCTTGCTAGAAGGCTCCGAGTCTCCTGTAGGTCCTGTCTCCTACCTGCCAGCCCCATATAGATGCTGAACTTATCCATGGGGATTTTCAGTAACGCTTAGATACTTGTTATAGGCAACTGAATAACAACTTTAGACTGAATTGAGATTAATTCTATGACTGATCCAAAATATTTTGATAGGGTTTTCCTAACTTCTTAAAACCGGAGGAATAGGTCAAAATGGTTTGCACCTCCTCTCTGCGTGGCCCTGTATGCCCCCAACCCGTTGATTGGCATCCATTTTTTGAGGCTTTATGTCCAACCATCTCACTTAAATTTCCACAGTGAAGTCTATTGCCTTCACTACAAGCTGGTCTTCATCACGATGCTGACCATGACTTTATCCCACCCTTGAAGGAACTGGGATACTGTATACTTCCCTATCATTGCTGGGCTAGAAGACCTCTTGATTAAAGTCCCAAGGTGTGGGAGAAGAAGTATGTATCGCAGCCATAGAGTATGATTCTCAGGCACAAAGAGGCTCTGTGATGATATTCTGTCTAACTAAAGTGGTCCTAACCTTGCTGTAGAAGTAATTAAAGTTTTGTGAAGATCCTTTCACCCTGCAAGAGTGGTATTGAGTGATGTCCCTTCAAATGAGATAAGAAATAACTTGCAAACCTTCTATTTATTTATTTATTGTCTGTGAAGGGGAGACAGTTCCCAATATAACGCTATGAAATTCAGTTTCAGTGACTCACCATTTAGTTGTTTCTAGTAGTGTCAGGAAGCATTAATGCTTTTCAAGCTGCTGAAGATAAGAGAGAATGATTTCAGACTATGCCATCTTCTTCCACCTCTCACCAAATTCTTGCTGATATAACATCTACAGTAAGTTCTGAGTTTTGGGGTGGGTTTTCTGGGTTTCTTTTTTTGGAAGAATATGCAGCTTGTTTAGAGCTGGCACTTATCAGATCATAAATGTCATTCTGATTGTTAAATTAATGCTTAATGGTCTTCTGATTTTGAATGCTACTTTAATAAGCTAATTTTCCTCCAACTTCCTTCCCCAAGGAACTCTTGATGAAGAGTGGTATTAGGATGTCCTGGTTTTGGCTGGGATAGAGTTAATTTTCTTCCTAGTAGCTGGTACAGTGCTGTGTTGTGGATTTAGTATGAGAATAATGTGATAACACACCGATGTTTTAGCTGTTGTTAAGCAGTGCTTACACTAGTCAAGGACTTTTCAGCTTCCCATGCCCTGCCAGCGAGAAGCTGGGAGGGGGCACAGCCAGGACAGTCGACCCAAACTGGCCAAAGGGATATTCCATACCATGTGATGTCATGCTCAGTATATAAACTGGGGGGGAGTTGGCTCAGAGAGGGGTGACCGCTGCTCGGGGACTGGCTGGGCATCGGTCGGTGGGTGGTGAGAAATTGCATTGTGCATCACTTGCTTTGTATATTCTTTTATCATTATTATTATTATTTTCCTTTCCTTTTCTGTCCTATTAAACTGTCTTTATCTCAACCCACGAATTTTACTATTTTTTTTCCCGATTCTCTCCCCATCCCACTGAGGGGGGGAGTGAGCGAACGGCTGTGTGGTGTTTAGCTGCCTGCCGGGTTAAACCACAACATAGGACAATCCGAAATTCAGTGGCGATGCACTTAATTCCCTGCTGAAAAGAGGGACGTGAATCCACATTCCCCTGCTAATTTTGCTTTTTGCCATTTGCAAAAAGATGTGCATATGGAAGAGGTAACTTTGCACTCTTGCCCTTCTACTTTTGCTGTTTTTGCTTTTGCCCTTCTACTGCTGCAGGAAAGAGAAGTGGTGCTGGAGACCCTGTTAGTGCCTCCCACAGCAGCATATGCGTCTTGGCCCATTCATTGTACGTGGCAAGCACCCCTCAGCAGGCACCTTGGGTAATTATACCCCTTGTGTCAGATCTTTTGGAGATCTCTACAAATAGGGTTTTTGGTTGCTTCTGTAGAAGTTTAAGCCTTGAAGCATGTAGTTTATCATTATTCTTAAATCTATTATTCATTATTAATACATTATTACTCAACATACACTATGAGAACCCTGAATATTTCTGAAATACATGTATACTTCCAGCTCATTTTTGATTCTTTAAACCTTCCATTTCCCAGTTTCCTGGGGCAATGAGATGTGCTATCTGCTTCATTATGGTATAACAAAATATTCCTGCCTTTCAGAATCTTGCTGGAAGGTGAGGGACTGATGATTAAACTGTCTGACTGTGCAAAAAATGCAAGTGGGAGCCAAGTTTGCGTCACTGATTTATGACAAAGGCTATTTCAGTCAACCGAACTATCAGTGGATACTTGCTCATTTAAAGTGGGGCAGTGGGCAAAGGTGGCTTAAGTATAACATGAGCTGCCTCACTCCGTTAGAGTACTGCTGACTACTGAAACTGGTATGCCTTCTCTTGAACAAACAGTGCTGAGGAGGACTTTTGACCTTTTGATCTGCTGTTATGCCTCTCACATAACATTACTTTAGGCCTTACCTATGTCTGTTCATTTTTTTCTTCTTGACAGATGATCTGATAGAGTCTTTGATTCTTAACAACGAAGGAGCAATATATATTTCGATATCTTTTCTCTTTTTTAAATTTATTTTACAGTACTTCAGAGAGCCAGAAGTATTACTGTAGAATTGGTTTTAATAGTACCTCTGAAATCCCATGAATTGAAGTCAGTTGAAGGAGAACATATGTGATATTTTATCATGACAATGAAGAGTCTCTCCCAGGTTAAGCAGCCTGTTTCACGACTATGCCCCTTCTGAAATGTCATTGTTTTCTGACTCTGATGCAGCTTAACAAGATGATTCTATCTGTCATTTGACTTTTCCAAGATCCTATCTTTCTTTCCATTTTGACATCTAAACATTAATGAACTTTCTGGTGGAATTTGAATAAGATTCTGATCAAATTTTACGATTAGGATTTTAAAAGCTCAAATACCAGCTAGAATTCATTGTCTATAGTATTCCATGTCCACCAGTAACTGAGCAGAAATCTTCAGCTCAATTTATATGGACCACATTGACCAGATTGGCAGCTGAGAACTGGTAATCTAATTTTGGGCTGGAATTTTGCCCCATCCCTGGAAACATTCCAGGTCAGGTTGGACGGGGCTCTGAGCAACCTGATGTAGTTGAAGAGGTCCCTGCCCATGGCAGGGGGGTTGGACTAGATGACCTTTAGAGGTCCCTTCCAACCCAAACTATTCTATCATTCTATGATTCTATACCCCAGCTGGGGTCAAGACAGTATAGTAAGATGTTAATGCATGCCTTGTAGCATCTTTCAGTCTGTTTCCATTGGCACCGAACAGGCTTTTGGGAAGTATGAGTCAGGAGAAATTCTAGTACTATGGTAGCTGAGCTTCTGAAACTTCATGGATGACCATCTCACACACACAGTAACCAGGCTAAGCGGTTTGGTTCAGAACAGTGGTCTGCATCCAGGCATAGGTACCAGCACCTCTTACGATCTGTCCTTGCCCTTGTACTGGTGGGGTCAATGTTCATAGTGATCCTTGTCTCTGATTTTTCCTAGGTGCATTTCTATAACACTGTTCCTCCTTGAGCTGCTTTCTGACTTGGTTAGCTAACTGTTTTAAACCACTCAGAATGCGCTACAATCTTTTTGGATTCTGTTAAAATGAGGACGAGTCTACCACTGATTGCATCTAGCGGGATGAGCACTCAAGTATCAAAATAGGTAAAGCTCTTGTTAGTACTAGAACACATTGTACCATCTATTACTGCAGTTAAAAACACTTGCCATAGTTGGCTCATTCCCTTGAACTATAATAGGAAAGCAATCGAATCAATACATTTGACATATTTTCCATTACCACAGTAAGGTCAAAGTAATTGTCCATCCTCATGAATTCCTATGCTGCCAGACTGATGCAGCAGCAAAATAGGTTGAATAGACATGGTAGGTCTTCAGCTCAGCAAAATGATGTCATCAAGAGGGCAACAGCTAGTGGCTAAAAATGAGCTAAACAAGAAAATAGCCAGTATAACCCCAGCTTTGGATGATGGGCCACAGAAATTCCATTCCCAATTTATATGTGATTCATGTTTTGCTTGAGTGCCTGCATCATAACTGAATACTCCTGAGCCCCTCATGCACTCTGAAGCCAATATTTTTTGGCTTGAGAAACCTTAAATACCCAACAGCTCTTTTCCTTTTCCATGGTGAAAGGCAGAAAACCAGTAATGGTTATGCTATGGAACATAATTTCTGTCAATTTATTTGAACTCTTGTTCTCAGTACCTCTCAGTGCAGCAAAAGGAAAAAAAATGTAATTAATAGTTTAAGGATATATTTAAATTCAAATCACTGCTTTAGAGTAAAGCGTGGGTTTTTTTCATGATAGTGAACTACAGTTCTTTTGGGTCTAAGGGCTGTTGTGCCCATGATCAACACTTGTCTCCTTCAGTGATGGGCTCACTGTGAGACATTCATTTTTTCAAGCAAGCTTCCTGTTCCACTTTTTTTCCTAATGACTTCCCAGTGACATGCCTTGACAGTTTTGATTCTTTAAGAGAGACTTGGAGAGAAGTATTGCATCAAGGACAGGTAGCTTTAGGTACCTCAGCCTACGGCAATAGGATCAAATATTCTCTTCAAACCTTTGAACATCCACAGCTCTGACTTTTTCCTTGTGTCCCAACACCACTGAACCTGACAAATGCTGGTTGCTCTTTGGTTCAAAAAAAAAAAATAAAAGAAAGACTATCTTCAATACCATACCCAGAAAATACTCTTGTCAAACCATGATGATGTTCAGCTACCTACTTCATCCACAACACTGTGTGACCTTCATGTTGTCACCATTTCAGGACTGAAGACCTACACAACGTCAACCTACTTCCTTTTAGGCCTGTGTAGAGGTCTTGAAAGGTAATATATCTAAGTAACTACCTTGTTTGCTTCAGTCTGATACGCTTATACTGCCAAAGGTGTCCAGGCTGCTGTTAGAGGAGATCTAGTCAGCACAATCAACATAGTCTAGGGAACAGTTCAGCTGATCACATGTAGGTTCAGTTGCTTTCACATCTAAGACATCAGTGGAAGGCTGGCAGATGTGACACAGGACCTATGGGAAACAGAAACCTTCTGGAACAACACTGGGATAACCTACAGCACCTGATGTCTATATTTAGGCGACTGAATCCTGTTACAGTTGTCCAGTTGTCTAGTTTTTAGGTGAGGTGAATTGCTTTCTAAACGTCACTAACTCTACTGACTAGATACCTATTAATTATAATGAGAGGTCAGACAACCAACGTGGACACCTGCAAGAAGACACCTAAATTTCTTAATCTGCAAGCTGAGTCTAACCCCTAAGCACTTGGGACCTACACTAGGGCAGATGGTTCTCATCCTAAATACCTTTTCGAATCTGACTGTCTCATAAGAACTCAAGTGTCTTCTGGCAAGAAGTTCATTTCTTTTTCCTTTTGTCCATTTTCCAGAGAGAAAAAAAATGTTTAACTGAAACCAATATAGTCATAAAGAAAATATCACAATAAGCAAACCAATATGAAGTTCGTCTTATTGCCCACAAGGTTATTTCTTCCAAATGATTCAGATTAGATTGTCAGATTGTGTAAAGGAGGAAGATGCATTGCATGCCCAATATTCCCTCAAAATATTGTCACCCAGTTGCCTTCCTTCGGGGTTGGCTGCATCACTCTGTGCATGTTTGGCATGCAGGGAGGCTGCTCTGACTGATGCTCTTTCTTGTTTCAGAGGATGATTCAGTCCATTACTAACCCTTTATTGCATGCTTGTTTGATTTTGGAATCAACACAAAGAAAACAATGGCATTTTGTGGGGAAGGCTGTTCTTCCAATACATTTTCTCATTCCAAATTTTTTGTTGGAACCTTCATGAAAGATTTGTAGCTTGGAATTCATCTGGTAAAATGTAGGAAGATTTA
This sequence comes from Aptenodytes patagonicus, assembly GCF_965638725.1. Taxonomy (NCBI): domain Eukaryota; kingdom Metazoa; phylum Chordata; class Aves; order Sphenisciformes; family Spheniscidae; genus Aptenodytes; species Aptenodytes patagonicus. Next base: position 168,373,686 of record NC_134950.1, on the reverse strand, counting down.
GCTGGTCCTAAAGTAGACATCCAAAACATGTTCAATGAAGTGCATCTTTAAGGTGCTTATTCCTTCCTACTAATACCACGAAGACTGACCAACCTTGCAGTTTTGGTCACTGAAAGTATCTCTGCCACATACATCTACAAGGAGATGAGACAACTCCAGCTCTTACGTATCTTAGAATGACTTTATTCTAAACTACCTTTTTTTTTTTAATCATGGCCTTTGTGTTTTTTCCATGACTTTTAATAGAAAAAGTATAATTTCTTCTTTTTTTCTTTTTTTTTAAATTTTCTGCTTTTTTCTTCTTTGAAGAAAATTGAATCTTGTGAGTCACAGGCACTGACCTTGCTTTTGTGCTATTTCTTCTGTATTCTGCTGGGAGCACTGGAAAGATACTAAGCACAATTTATCCACATAAGTTTCTACTTTCTATTGACCACTCCAGCAGCTGTGCAGAAATGAACCCTTAAACTTGCTTTCCTCAAAGACGACATAGATTCTGGATTCCTTGAACTAAAGTACACTTTTCTGTGTTTGGGCTGAGTTTCTCATGGGTCCCACACGGCTGAGGCAGAGGAGACTGAGGAAGCAGGGATCTCAATCAGACCGAATGAGAGCGTTCGTGATTGAGAAGGGAAATGCAGCTCCCTTTTTCTTTCTAGGTAGTGTGAAACGCCCTGCTGTGATTGCCATGTCTTTTACCTTAGACTGTCTTGGCCTAGTTCTTAAAGATATGAGGTTTTTATAGGTACACCGATCATGAATCTGAATTTGTGATGATGCTGTTAGGGAGGCCAAAATACAATAAGAGGAAGGATAAAAGCAGAGTATAAAGTTATTTAAGTGGCTAATCCTTAGCGAGGGGGAGAAGGGGCTCACTTCCCAACAGAAATGTTGGTTAATGTCACTGAGCATAGCAGATTGCTGTGGTGTTGCTGGTTGTGATACTCCTGTCCAGCTCTCCTGCTGGGTACGCGCTGTGCAGTTGTCCTGGGCTTGTGCAGCAGATCAGACCCATTCAGGGTACAGTTTTACCAGACCTTTATTAGGTTTGATATTGTAGCTCATCTTCAGCTTGCTACAAGCAGAATACCTGCTGCTTTTTAGTGAAAGCTATACCATTTGCAAGGACATTCAGGCACACCTACATCCATCTCAGCACTATATTCTAACAGCTCTGGGTTAGGTCCTGTCTCCTTAAAATTGTCCGTATAATGAGGAATGAACACAAATCACTGCTCTTGACAAGGGAGAGAAACAGCTTCCTCTGAAGGACTTCAGAGTAGAGGGCTTGGATTGCTTTTTTCTTGTACTTACCTTCTTGTCCTAATTTTGAAAAGAAATTGAGGCAAAATCAAGTGGAATCAATATAGTAAATAAATAATGCTTTGTCTTTATATAGCTTTTTCTACACAACAGTTTCACGGAGTCCTTGTGATAGTGTTATTTCAGGCATTTTGCATCTTATGTAACCTAGCTGTCCTACCGCTGACTGAAATTGATTGCTTTTGACCTCCAAATAATCTACTTACAGCGTACGCCGCAGGTCCTCAACTCTTTCTTCCAGTAAGATTTAGTGTTTCCTTGTGGTCCAGTTTTAAATGTGCAAAGGAAAAAGTGGAGTCCTGCTTCCTCCAGGTGAGTATTCAGCTGACAGATGCATCTTAATAGCAGAAAAATGTTGGAATTATAGACTTCCCCCCCCGCATATTATTTTCCTCCCACATCATCAATTATATTTGTATGAAATATCCTGTACAACATGAAGGAAAAGAAATTAAATTCACAACCTCGTGCATATATAGGTTGCTATTTCTTCCTTAGGGGTTGGCTTCATAACACAGGTGTCTGAAATTAGCTGTCCAACTTATCTAGTCACCCCAGCACCCTTTATTGTTGAAGGAGAGAATAAGGCACCTCCAGGGGTACTTTATATTACCCTAAAAGGGGCATCCAAGAGAGGTTGAGTGGAAAACCTTCTGGAGATGAGTCGTTTTATAGGTAATGTGCTGTGTCCATTGCATCTATAAAGTGAAATATTCTTAAGCTTAATTCTATGGAAAATAGCTTTCCTTCCAAATAAAAATGTTAAGTTTTAGACTTAAAGATGTTTCTCAGTCCAAATCTGATCCAAAAGGTGGCATTTTCCTGGTTCTCATTTGTGAAATCTTAAAAAAAGCCTTCATATTAACCTAAATACATTTCTTTGATAATTTCAGTGATATACTTCAACTTCTTTTTTTTCTTTTTTAAAATAAAATAGCTCAGTTTAGTTCTAAATATAAAGGTGACCATAAGTAGTCCAGAAATCTTGAAAGTGCTTGCCTAAGGAGAGATTTGCTTTTACTGCTTCACTTTTTTACATTACGGGGTTTTTTTACATGCCTCAGGAAAGAACATAGTGTTCATCTGAAACCAAGATAGCCTGTGCCTGATTAAATCAAGCTATTTAAATAGTAGTTCTTATTATACTGCAAAATATTGCATGCATTTATTCATTTTTTATTATTATTCTTCCAAGCTGAGATAATCTACTGTACTTACTGATGATGCGTTATAAATCATTCTGCTCTACATCCTAATACGTCAAAAGAAAAATACTGGGTGATAATAAACAAGTATCCATTTAACTCAAGGAGATTTTTATTGATGTGCTTCATAAATACTATATTGTAAATATATAACTATAAAGGAAATTTATCCTAAAAAATAAAAAAACTCTGCAAGGTCATTTCAAGAGTTATTTCAAGACAATTTTTTGTACTTGCAAGCCCACGAGGGACCATTGTAATCATATAGTCTAAACTCTGGTTGAGCCCAAACTGAAGCATCTCATGTAGTAACTCCTGGGGTGGGCAGAATTAGTCTTCTCTGTCATGTGAAAACAAGTACGACTGGGAAATACAGCACAAAACCATTTGTGATCTGGCATAGATTAATTAGGAAACCAATTATAAGTAACATGATTGATGGAGGGAAAAAAGAAATATCTGTATGACACTGGAAATGATTGGTCTGCTCATATTTACACATGGACAGAAGGGTGCACACGGATGGAAATTTATTTACTTATTTATTGTACTAATGCTAAACTAGCAAACTAAATAGGGCTAGGTTTTAGGGTTAGGCTTCAGGGTTAGGCTTGAGCATGGCCATATGATAGCCAATGCTGTTAATTTCTTATCCCTCTTCCTGGGATGGCTCTGTCCCGTACAAACCAGCTTATTCCCAGACTATACCCAGTCATGATCTAAGGAGTAGCACAGTCCTGGAGCTGATCCCAGCAGGCAAGATGGATGATGCGACCACATTCATCTGGGGGGAAAAACTGAATTCAGTTATCTATATGTGAACGGTGATATGTTACTCATTCTCAAGGCCAGAGAAAGGTCTCTGGCCTATTTTATTATTTACTTCTGTAGTTATAGTCCATGGAACCTTCTCTCACATCCAGCTGTGAGTGATTTGGTGTGTTATTGCAAGGTCAGTGTCATGGCGTTGCTAACTAAATCTCACAAAATTTTAGTTGCGCTATTTTTACCCCTTCCTCTAAATGTATTAACTTCAGTTCAAGCTGTGGAGTGTTTGGCATTTATAACTTTGCAGGTGTTCTGGATATTTGTTATGTCCCCAGGCTGTCCAAGAGGCATGTGTTCAGGAAACCTGGCCCTGTCATGATACCTGGACTAAAGAAGTGGATTTGTATAACATTGAATGGTGGAACATATTTCCTGCAGGCATCTGAGACCACAGACAGAAGCAAAGAAAAGCATAATCTCCCATAGTGACCACAGCAACGGTCTGTTGCTTTTGCCAGCGTCATGAAGAGCATCTCATATAATCCGTAAAATAAGTGTGGCAGAATGAAGTAGCTGGCAATGAGAGTGGGAGTGGCTTTGCATTTGTGATTTGGTGTTTCTCAGTGAAAGCCAGCTCTTCCTCAAAAGCTCTCCCCAGTAAAATGACTGCCAGAAGCCCTACTTAGAGAGATGCTCCCTCTACATTGTTATGCCTTTTAAATACCTAAAAATGTGTTCACCATCCCTCAGAAGCTTTCCCCAGAGCAGCCACTGCTCTGATCTGCCCCATAGCTACACCCCTGGCTGCAAGGTGCCAGTTAGGGGAAGAAAAGTCACATTTGCTCACGCACTTCAAAGTTTAGAAAAACTCTCAGCACTGTGGGAGCCATCCAAGAAACATTACATTCAGCTTGTCTGACCTGCTTACCATGAACCGCATCAGTCCGTCTCACTTCTTCAGTAGACGTTATGTGTATGCAGTTAGATTACAACACTGAATTTTTTTTATGAATGCTTTATCAGTTCCTTGCAGCCAGGATCCAAACTACCCCTCTCTGTCTCCCTTTGCTGCGTGTAAAACTGCATTTCCTTTCCCTCTCTGGGTAGAGAAGATAAAGTGATTCAAAACTGGGCAGTGTTCGTTGGGGCTAGCAAAAAGCCCTGTAGAGAGGCTAGCTGCTAAACACGGAGAAATATATGGATTTGATTGCTTTTCTTGTCTTTTAGTCATTAGTTTTAATGAAGAGAAAGCGGTCACCCAGGAACGATCATGGTTCATTACTCCAACAGTGGATTTAAGACTGTTAGCATTACGCGTTGTGCGGCACACTCATACCCTTGAGTTGTAGTTGACTGCTCAATCCCTTTCCTCACCACTTCTCTTTTGCTTTCCAGCTCCATTTCACACCATGCCTGGAGAGGCGTGTGGGCAATGAGAGGGAGAAAGAGGAGAAATGGTGAGAATGGAATCAGAGAAAGGCTGCAAGGCGAGGGGGTGCTGGTGGTGTGCTTTGAATTCAAAGCAGAAGGTGAAAGAAAGAAGCTTGAATGAAATCAAATCCATCACAGTGGTGTTTGATCACCTCCATGGGTGGCTCATCAAGCCAGAGGGTGAGAAACGATACTGCAATGTTTTATTAGAAGTAAAGTTCTCTGACAGTGCTATGAGAGCTGCTGAAATTAAAAAGCATTAAAGCTTGAAACAGCAGTGATGAGGGACAACAAACATCTGCATCTGGGCTTAGTGGGGCTGCAGAGGTGGATGGAATTTAGAAATTTTTGAGGTGATGAAAAGCAACTGGATTTGGCAAGTGTCCCTGTGAAATGCAGATTAATGGAGGAGAGGCTGGTCTTGGCAGAGTCTGGGTGACAAAGTCGAGGACAAAACCAGGAGGGCTTAGACAAGATTATGTTTAACTGTGACAGTCATCCTAAACCACGAAGGAGTTCAGCTTGTCTCAGTTAGCTGAATTTTGAATCCTGATAAACCCATGTGCATACTTCAAGCAGCTTGAAAACCAGCGTAACTGAAACCATATTGGATTGCAAAGTGTTGCAAGGTTATTCCAGTTAAACCACAGAGTTCAGAGCTGGAACACTAATCCATTAACAAAATGGGTCAGAAACAAGAGAAGACATATTTTACCTTTAAAAAGCCTCCCATAGATGGGCGTATTGCAATTGCCACATCAGCCTCATAAAACCGTTGCCAAGGAGGGCGAAGACTGATTTCTCTGTTGTTCAGATAGGGAAGCTGGAGCACAGAGAAGGCAAATAGTCCTGTAAGAAGGCACTGGCAGAAATCAGAAAGGCTAGCTGAACTATTTGTTCTCGCCACTACACCAATTTCTTCCTTATACTCAAGAGCGAACTGAGTATATAAATATATGGACGAGAAGAAATTGTTAGCATGTTTAGTGATACGTTCTTCAGGACAGTTAAGTACCTGCTTTTTCTCTCTCAAAAGTTTTATTTATTCCCCCTTAAAATGAGCTTAATTATATGGTAGCATATCAAATATTATTCTGATGCATTATGTCTCTGTGGCTCTCTTAAGAAGGTCAAGATGTTAATAGGGAACAATGTATAACTAACCAGAACAGTAAATGGAGAACATTTGCTCTGTTTCTTCCCAGCTAGAAAGTTGTGTGTAATTGCTTTCCTTAAATGGGAACGGAGTTTCAAAACTCTGCCAAAAGTCCAAGATAAAGGTAAATATTAGTGTCAGAGTACAAAAAAGGATAATGCTTTTTAGTTTTATAGCACCTTTCATCCAAGTGTTTCAAAACATCTCAGATATTGATCGAGGCGTTCTAAGATATTTTTTATAGCTAAAGCACATCAGTACAATTTTTCCCATCATGATGTAAGTGGTGAAAAGCAGCTAGAATGGAAAGAGTGCTTTCTGCCTTTTGTTTCTAACTGCTGAAAAAAGAGAAATCAAAGTAAAAGAGTTTAATTAAATATTTTTTGAAATAATATGTTCTTTTATGTTTATGTGTGTGTTTAAGGGGGTATTTGGTTAGAGGTACCTAAAGAAAGAGTTCCTGGAACTAGAATGAACATTTTTTATGTGATTCTTTTGAAATAAATTTTTGGGGTTTCACTCATTAATTTAAAGTCTATTTTATAGCTCCTTGGATTAGCAAAAGATTAAATGGTGCTGAAATCAGATGATGAAGCTCATTCATGTTCTTTCCCCATCCTGATTCCAGCTGTTACTCAGCCCCGGTGGCCAAAAGTTTTTGCCCTTTTCACTGCTTGTTCCTTAACCAGTTTTATTCAAATTGATGCCATTAGCATTAATGTTTTCCATAAGACGTCTTTTCCAACCTGATTCCTTTTGATTGTGGAGGGCTGAACATGATTATACAAATAGTTACACTGAAGGCCGTGCAGGTACAGTACTCTCTGGAAAAAACTACAAGTAGAATGTAGGTATGTTCGCAGTTCAGTCAATCAAAACCAACCAGAAATTTAGAAGATGACCTAATGCCATTTGCATGTCCTCGTAATTAGCTATACATTTATATTTTGTTGTATGAGCTCGGTAGGCAAAGGGATTTTTCCAAGTTTTCAGAAACAGAAACCAGATTTAAGGAGAGCAGTATAGAAGCCAAGAGAGCTTTAAACAGAAAGATTTCTTTCCACTGCAAAAATGAAACCAAAACAAAATGCAGGAAGGCAGAAACAAATCTTTATTATCCAGGAATGTAATATAGATAGTGTTATTACTCCTACAATTGGAAGAAGAGTTCCAATAAAGCTTTGAGAGTTAAGACATTTTCTTGCTATATTTCAACTGAATTCTTAGAGAACAAATTATCTTAAGGGAATCATATGCAAATGTGACTTGAAAAGTTGTCCTTTTTTTTTCCCCCCAACAACAGTTTCTAGAAAGCTCTGAAAGCGACACAGGTGTTGTTTAAAGAAACTAAGATATAATTAGCTGAGATTTGGAGAGTTACTAATGATGAGAAGCGATTTGGTCGTGCTATGTTAATGTGTAAAGTGATTTATAAGGGGAGCAGTAATGAATGTTGTCACTTCTAAACAAAATAAAGCACTTGTAAAGAACACTGATCAGGGTTTTTTTTTCTTGTTTTTTTTTTCTTTATTCCCCCCCCCCCCAGGACTGAGGTGGATGAAGATTGCAATATCAGCAAGTTCAACCAAGTTGCGTTAACGCTGTGAGTTGCAAACTCTTCTTCAAAGATATTTCTCTGACTCCTACATAAACTAGCAATTTTCCTCTTTGCTTCATAATCTATTTGAAGTTTGATCCCCCCTCTGTCCCAAAGGCAAGTACACATTCAAGTAAAGCAGAGGAAACTAGGAATTACTAATATTAATACCATCTAGCTCAAGGTGACAATTAGATTCTAATTTTGTTTTATTCCTTCTTTTTATAAAGAACACCATGCCCTTGCTTAAAGGCAAATTAATAGAAGTTTATGATTACAAGCCCTGCAATCTAAACCAAAGTATTCTGCAGTCATTTCTCTGTTACTTGTGGTTATCCAGTTGGTACCTTAATGTGACAAAAACCTGCCCAGGAACTTCTGTAGTGCTTCTCTCAGTGTAACCCACTATTTATTTACTGTTAATGTTTCTTTACCATCCAAAGTAGTTTGAATAATGAAAACAACAGTAATTTTAGTAAATGCGGTATTCTTGACAAAAAAGGTAAAATGAATTCTGGGTATTGCAGCAATAAGCAATGAACAAGTACTCTTCTGAGACAGGGAAGTGAAATTAATTTAGAAAATTAAACATATTAGTATGCAAAATATGTTTACTATTTTGCCTATTAAGGAAGGCAAAACTTAATGACATTTCCATACTAATCTTTCCTTTTTCAATTAAGCAGAGTCAAAATATACTAGAGCAATATCCTACTCTTTATCTCTTGATCTCAGAAAGAAAATAAGTTCTTTGGTTGCTACTAGAATTAGGGGAAAACCAGGCTTGACTTTACCAGGAAAAGGATTCATGTGTCTGGAAAGTCTGAGAGGTTAAAAAAGCAAACAATCTGTCTGCGGCTTGCAATTGAATATAATCAAGTATGTGGGGACACCTAGGCACTTGTTTAATCACCTCCCCTCCACCTCCCTGTGAACAGGATGGTGATACCCAACTGACCATTTGGTCTGGGGCATTGGCGGGCGCAGAAGAGAAGTCACTCCAAGGAGCATGTTAACGTGTAAACGGTGTAGAGTATCACACGCAAGTTCTTGACCCTGTGCCATGGCCCTGTTTGAATAGCTAGGAACTATTCCATTTCCTAAGAACTTCAGAATTTTATCCAGGTAAACAGCAAAACATCTTTCTAGAGAAGAACTGAGTGTCGTCCAGTGTAAAAGTGAACAAACTGCAGTAATTTCTCTAGCTGTCAGAAGGCACTTGACAGAATTGGCCAGAATTAGAGTATACATCTCCAATTCTGAGTAAATGTGGATTTAGTTCTCATTTTGCTTTCATAATTGGATCAAGACATAGTGAAATTGTCTGGATGCTTCCGTGATAGAAACAAATTAGTTCCCCTTCATAGTCTCTTAGGAAGAGGATGGAAAAGGGCCTTACCAAGGCTTCCTGCCATTCCCCAGTTCTTTCTATTTATTTACTGAGGCTCTGCAATTATAACAAGGCAAATACAACTTGCTGAATAGCAAGAATACAAACGTCGAATGAAAACTATGAAGAGCTGCCCTGGGCGCATATAATAATTCTGTTGCACACGCCTATTTATATTTCATCAGGTTAAATCATTAGAGCTCTACCAGGACATAAGCAAATGTGGTTTGGACTGAAACTAGTGCAGCTGCCATGAGGTGACAGTTCCAGTTGAGATCAGTGGAGATGACTTAAATCTGCTCGGTGTCCTCTCTGGGGCAACCACAACAAGCTCCAGATCGACAGAAGTGCTCAGGAATTCTTCTCCAAAGATGGCTGGAAGAGGCCTCAGACTTGATGAAGATTGATTGATAGCAAAGGAAGTGATCAAAACATGGATTAGATGTTGTAATAAGTAGTTTAGTGCTTCAGAGTTGGTTCAAATCCAGATGCAGCAGACTAACTGCCAGCTCTTCAGAGGCATACAAAGGATCAGGGAGTTTTAATCAACTCTACCACCATGTGCTTCTTTCCATCTTTAATCCAAACTTGCCATATCAGATGGGAATGGTCTTTATGGAGACATCCTTCTCTCAACCGGTCCATCTTACCTTACCCAGGTTTTTGACCCTTTTCCTTAAGGTTTCCTTTTCTCTTTTTCTTTCATATTTGTACGCTCATTTCTCTCACCTCAAAATCCTAAGCATAATGTATCTTCTTCTAGCAGCTCCAACATTTTTTTTCCTCTCTCTTCCCTTAACCCCACTGTCCTCTCAGCTCACTCCACTAGGCCTGTCTTGGCCTATTTCCATGCAAATCCATTTACCCTGCATCCCATCCCCCAATTTTTTCCGCTTTTCTAGGGTTCACACCCAAGAAACACCAAAAAGCTATACAACGCTTTACAAATTCCCATCAACATATCTAGCAGCACTATACTCTACCCTGAACTGATAATAAGAAAATGGTATTGTGACATCCAAAGGCATGAAATAAACTTTCTATTCAGGAGCTTTAATTAGGAGCTCGCTATGCTCACCTTGTTTTCCTGAAATACATTTTAATTTATGACCACAAGGTTTACCACCCATGGTGAAACAGGTATATCGCACAGCAAGATTTCCTTATGACTTCTCATACCCTTCAGCATCTTTTTTTGTTTCCAAAAGAACCCAAGTTTTTGTTTGTTTGCTTGCTTGCTTGTTTGATTCGTTCATTTGTCTTTAAGGAAAGGAACAAATAATACTCCTTGCACTGGGAAGGTACTATCTGTTCCAGACAGCCTCTTGAGTATTCATATTTTTCAGATATGAAAATAGTTTTTCATCTAGTTAATAAAAAAAAGGAAATCAGAGGTCAAGAGCCAAGCATCTATTGATGTTTTAACATTCTGTTTCTTTATTGCTTTTGTTTTCAGACAGAACAAAATTACAATGACTGTTTTTTAAATACAGTTTGGTTATAGTGTTGGCAGATGGATGACTCCTGACACTCAAAGTCCTTGAACAAGCCTTCAGAAAATAAATGTTGGGAGAATCATAGAATCATAGAATCATTAATGTTGGAAAAGACCTCTAAGATCATTGAGTCCAACCGTCGACCCAACACCACCATGTCCAAAGGGAGGAGACCCTCTTCTATTAAAATAAAACAAAATTTTACTGATGAATTCACAAGTCCAGAATTTCAGCGTGTATTATAAGTGCTCTTCAAACAGACTTGATGATGCCCTTCAAACCTTGAATTCTACAGAAAGAAAGAAGAGCCTATCTCTTGTCCCTGTTTCCTCTACGACTCCAGAGTTTTTTATGGTGATATGTTTGCTTTATCACTCGTCTTCCCTCAAAATCTGCAGAGTCCAGTCCCAGAAACTCCAGCAAAGTTTTTCTTTTCTTCCTCACTACCTTCCACCATCCCTTTCAATTCATTCTTATAAGACAGTCAGTTCTGCAGTGCTGTGACACTATGTGTGGGAGTCTCATTCAGTAATCACCTGGAGAGATACGGTTTTAACTCCCTTGTTCACTCCTAAACTTACTATATTTTTATCTCAAGGAATTGCTTGAGCATTTGTGCTTGGACTTCTGATTTATGGGGATGGCCTTAAGTTCTCTGAAAATATCTATTCACTTGTACTGGGGTTTTCACTGTGAAGGGGAGAGAAAGGGTACCTTGCTTCCTACAAGTCCTAATTCCTTAACATCTCCACTGGGAGAGACAAAAATAGAAGTTAGCCACCATCATAATGGGGTTAAATTAACATGGACTCTTGCATTTCATAGGTCTTTCTCCAGTGTGTCATTGAAGAGGTCCCCACTGACCTCATGGGTTCTTTTCACAGAATTCACCAAACTAAATCACAGTGTTAGGTCAGATTTGAATTACTTCCTAGAACTTAATTCCTTACCAGTTCCCAGGGAGGCACAGTCATTCAGAGGAACATTCCTCTTCCACACAAAAACTGCCAGGACTTTCCTTTCAAAAATCCAGCATCGCCAGTACAACCCCAAAGGCATTTCCTGAGACTGCTCAGTGATCTGAATTTCCAGGAAAGTCAGTAAACAGGAAAGTTGTGTATAAGTTGCTAATAAATCTTGAGCTCTGCACTTCCATGCCTTGTAAATAAAATCAAAGAGAAATAAGGATCCTCTTGTCATGACTTAATATAGAACACTGTCACACTGCAGTAAATCATTTACATGTGCAGTGATTAGAACTGTGATTTAGAATCATTTCAGACATCTATAGTAAATAATAAGGCTTTTCAGTAGTGATTATGTCAGCCTACATCCTGTAGCCTTCCCATTCAATTCCCTTTTCAGGACTGTTTTTAGGGGACCTACAGGAAATTATGTGGATCAGTTGACACTCTCCCTTTGCCTTACTTCCTTGTGGCTCTGAGTCACAGGCTCATCTACACTGCACACAGGCTCCTGGGCTCCCTGCCTGAACAAGCCAGCAAGTTCCCTTCAGAAACTCCCTCCAGAAGCCGTTGGCAAGATAAACCTGACTCCAGACAATTGGCTCCAAATAGTTATGGATGTGAACCTTGTCTAATTTTGCTCCCCTTCATCTGAAGCAGTCCTTCAGCACTATCCCAGCAAGATTTGTACATTCAAATACTCCTTCTCCCACGCACAAACACGCCTGCCATGATTCAAGGAATGAAATGTGCCCTCATTGCCATGCTATAAAAACGGAGCTCTGGTGAATTACGTCACTATGCTCTGACATGAAGGAAACACCTGCAAAAAGACCCCAGTAATTCCATTTCAGTGCCTCTCCAAACCATCTCTATCCCTGCCTCTCCCCACCTGCGTTCCTCCCCTAAACATCTGATAATGTCTTGCACAATCCCAAGATGCTCTTTCCCTGAATCCCATAACAAGCCCCATACCCCCCCTCCCCCCAGTAGCCCCCTCTCAGTCTGTGGGGTGCTCCAGGGAGCCTCTTGGATGACTCATGGTGATGGGTGTCACTCTGGATCACGGGCTGAGCTTCATCCAACAGCCCTGGTAACAGCCAGGGCAGGGGGTCCCTTGGCTCTGGCTGGGTGATTGATGCTCCTCTGCCTGTCGTTTGCCTCTGTGCTCCTCTGTGATCTTGCGGATGAGCCTTTCATCACACAACCTAATAGCATGAGACGTGGTAGGCATATCAGACTTGAAGGGACCATTAGCTTGTCAGTAACAAACAAGCAAGTGGAAAACATTTAACCTAAGGATGCCGTTTCTTCTGCACACATACGAGTTTGGAGTCAACAAATTCCTTACTATGCTACCACAAACTTCAAAACTTTTGCGTAGAAAACCAAAAGTGACAAGACCAATTCCTCCGAGACTGATTCACTGCTTTGTGACAGCTATACTAATACAGCAGACTTGATGTAAGATGTGATCATGAAAATAAGAAACCTATGTCTATCTAAATGCAAGCTGTGTTTTTTAAAGACATTTTTCTCTTTGTTCTTCATCAACTGTTGAAACAGTACAGGTAGAACTGTGCTTTTTTTTTTTTTTTTTTAATTGCTGCATTCTGGAATGGAAACTATTTAAAAATTTATATTAAATAAGCCAGAGTTTCAACTGCCAAAGTGGTAGGTGGTAGGAAGGGAAAGGGAAAGGTAGGTGTTGAATTAATAACAGAAGAAACATTCTAGTTATATATATTTTTTTAATAAATCCATTTACATTCTAAAAAGAAAGCAAAAAATAGCTTTTGGGAGTTAAATAAGCATAAATCTCTCTGCTTGGCACGTTATACTTTATGAGTGCTTATACCTCCATCCAACACTGCAGACTCTGCCTTGTCATCTGTGACAGCCCAAGTACGTGAGCTGTCCCCTCGCTGTGCTATGGTACGACGCAGCCTGTCGCCCAGGGTCATCACGGACTACCTGATGCTCTTCTTGCCAAAATTGAAGGGAGACAGACTTTTTGCCCTAAACAAAGAAAATAAAATAAGCAACTGAACAAGAGCAGATAAAAACGGGAGTAAAAAATAGGCTTTTTTTTTTTTTTCCAAACAGAAGTTTCTACACTTTGTTCAGCTCTACAAGAAGTCCCTTCTTTTTTAGGAACTAAAAGAAAGCAAGTATCTTAGAGAAAGAAAGATAAGAGTGTGAGGTAGCTACACATATTTTCAGGTTAAAATGTCTTCAGCCTGTCTTCTGTCACCGCTGCTTTTAATGCTTGTTAGGGATGTGGGAATGTCTCTGTGGTTGCTAAAAATAAAGACTACTCCAGCAGTAATGGAATGAAATGCCATGTAATCCATTTTTGTCCGTGTTTTAAAGTGCTCTGTACTTAGCACTCTTAAGTCATAGCTGAGTTTTTACATAAGAACTAGGTGGAAACAGAAACTTCTTCTCTTTGGAATTTCTATGAGCAAAACTTTTTTTGAACAAGAAAAAGAAGACTATTTTAGATTTTAAATACAACAAAAATTCCATAAAATTTTCATCCAGAACTATTGCAATGTTCAAAACATTATTTATATTAATATAAGACATAAAATAATATACAATGTGTATAAAATGTACACAGTATATAAGTTTATATTAAAAAAAAGAACCAAAAGCTGTCCTGGTTTTGGCTGGGATAGAGTTAATTTTCTTCCTAGCAGCTGGTACAGTGCTGTGTTTTGGATTTAGGATGAGAACAATGTTGATAACACGCCGATGGTTTAGTTGTTGCTGAGCAGTGCTTACACTAGTCAAGGACTTTTCAGCTTCCCATGCTCTACCGACTGAGCAGGCTGGAGGTGCACAAGAAGCTGGGAGGGGGCACAGCCAGGACAGCTGACCCCAACTGGCCAAAGGGACATTCCATACCATGGGACATCATGCTCAGTACATAAACTGGGGAAAGCTGGCCGGGGGGGCCGCTGCTCGGGGACTGGCTGGGCATCGGTCGGCGGGTGGTGAGCAATTGCACTGTGCATCACTTGCTTTGTGTATTATTATTATTATTATTATTATTATTATTATTATTATTATTTTACTTTATTTTATTTCAATTATTAAACTGTTCTTGTCTCAACCCACGAGCTTTCTCACTTCTACTCTTCCGATTCTCTCCCCCATCCCACTAGTGGAGGGGGGGTGTGAGCGAGCGGCTGCGTGGTGCTTAGTTGCCGGCTGGGGTTAAACCACGACAAAAGGTAACAGTTAAAATGAAACATAAATATTTTGACATTGTAGAAACAGTTGATCCAAAATGATTGCCTTTACCATTTTGTGCTTGCATTTCACTTTTTGTCAAGTCTGTGTAGTTCCATGAAATGTTTGGATTTGATTCAAATTTTCTCTTCTGATGAAAAGTGTTTTACTGGATGCTTTCCAGGGATGTCAGCACCCCCTTTTGATGGAAAAAGCAAGGATTGTCCATTAGTTGAGTATTTATTTATTCAGGTCCGTATCTGCAGAAAGTTCCACCTGGTCCCTGCTCAGGGATCCCAGTGTCCTTTTTGCCCCTCCCATCATCTGCTCTCTCTTCTCTCACATAACGTACTGTCCTGTCTGTACAGCAGATCACAACTTTTCAGACTAAGTCAGAAAATCATAGATTCAGAGCTTTTGTTATACTTACCCAAATCCCTATGAAGCCTAATTTTCTGAGTAATTGATTAGAAAATTTTAATAACAACTAAAATGGTTAAAAAAGTAACAGAAATTGTTTTGTCCCTGAAAATGGATCACCTTATCTTTGCAAGGGGTGTCTCTTTCTTTTCTCTGGCTACACAGGAAGAGTAGGTGATTTAAAATGGCCAAGGTAGGTAATTTTCAGATGACTGAAGTAAGGTGAAATCAATTTCATCCTTACAGTTCAGTTTCTAAGTATTTCCTCTGCTGCAAGGATGCTAATTTCAATATTGGTTGGGGTTTTTTTTTGGGGGGGGAGTGTGTGTGTTTGGGGTTTTTTTCTCTTTTTTTTTTTTTTTTTTTAAGGTGAGATGCATTTTTTCTTCACTTACGAAGATGCATCTTTTTCTGAATTGTAAAACTTCATGAAAAATGGTGTGGTGGTGTTGACGGACAGCCAAGGGGAACGCAGAGAAGAATACTTTATTTCTTAACTTTCCGGTTTTATGTTGGATTGTTGAAGTTATGAGTATGATTTATTGTAGTATTTCCTGTGTGTTTCCTATGCTGAAAGATTATATTGTGAGCTGTTGAGAGCAAAGGAAAGAAAGTGAATGGCTTTCATCCTACACGAATTGGTGAAATCCAGTTTCAGTGGATGGGAAACAACACCTTTAATTTGATCTGAAGAACATCAGTGACCAAGAAGACCACGTCTGCTGAGCTTTCTAAGAGTTCTTTAAAAATTTCCCATTCTGCTTCTTTACACATTTTCCCCTAGAATATCTCTTTCTGGCATCCTTTTTCTGATGGCGTGAGAAATAACAGGGGTTATGTCAGCAGCCGTGGCTCTGCCCCTGAAGCATGAAGACATAAGGTGACATGTGCTTACCCCGACTTGAGGTGTCTGCAGGGATGATGCTCAGGACTGGAGAGAGTCATCACACTCTGATCCAGATTATGTCAGATCTCTGGATCTACAGCAACTTCTGTTTGAACAATTTGTAAGATTTTAATATAAATTTACGTTAAAGGAACTTTGTTTCATTCTCCCCTGTTTACTTGGGTGGAAAGGGATCAAAACTATCCCAACAGTTTGAATTTTTAATAATCACATATAGTTCTGAAAAATTGGAACAGAAATCTAAAGAAGTCAACTCTGTCAACAAGAATTTATCATTATTGGAGGACAAATTCAATAATTTTGCAAGATACTTTGTTGCGTTTTAAGCTTGTCTCAGTCATTTTGTTTTACTTTTGATTACTTTCTTGACTGAAAATATTAAAGTGAATAACTAAACACATTTTGAACCTTTTTCTTCAGGGAGATGATGATACATGTTTGCTGTAATATAATAAAAACAAGTATCTGCTTATGCATTTTTTATTTTAAAGAAAGCTCATATTCATTGTTGGAATACAGTCATAGGTGACAAAAAAAATACATAAAATACTTGAAAAATTGGTATGTGATAAGCACTGCTTTCCAAACTGGACATGTCCTTCTCACTATTAATTTTGTTTGATAGCGTCCCCCCACTGTGTTTTATCCTTTGTTTAGAAAGCAAGTCCTGTTGGAGGGGATTCTTCTCATTATCGTTGAGTGGGATTCATCTCACTCAGCTATAAAGACCTGAAAGTCTATGGGTGTTGGAAAGTCGGGCTTTTCCAGAGTGGTGGTTCAAGTATAATTTCAAATAGAATCGCACAGAATTGCTGAGTTTGGCAGGCATCTCTGGATATCATTTAGTCCTAACCCCCGGTCTGCTTTGACCAGAGGGTCAACTAGAGCAGAACCATGTCCAGTTCGGTTTTGAACATCTCCAAGGCTGGTTACTCCACAACATCCTTGGGCAACCTGTTCCACTGTTCAACCAGTCATACCACAGAAGATTTTTCTTATGCATAAACTAAATTTCCTGTATTTCAGTTTCTGCCCGTTAGCTCTTGTCCTGTCACTGGGCACCACTGAGAGGACACTTGCTCTGTCTTTACTCCCCCCATCAGGTATTTATACACATTGATAGATCCCCCCGAGACTTCTCTTCTCCAGGCTGAACTGTTCCAGCTCTCTTAGCCTGTCCCTGTAGGTCAGATGTTCCCATCCCTTTATCATCTTTGCGGTCCTTCACTGGACTCGCTCCAGTATGTCCTTGACTCTTGTACTGGGTGCCCAGCACTGGACTCAGCACTCCAGATGTGTCTCACCAGAGCTGAACTGAGGGGAAGGATCACCTCCCTTGACCTGCTGGCCACACTTCTCCTAGTACAGCCCAAGATGCTGTTGGCCTTTTCTTGCCACGAAGGCACATTGCAGGCTCATGGTCAACTCATCATCCACCGGGACTCTGAGGGACTTTTCTGCCAAGCTGCTTTCCAACCTGTTGGACCCTGGCCCATCCTTCTGCATGGAGTTATTTCTCCTCAAGGATTAAAAGGAAATACAGAAAGCTCACTTAGATTTAATGCCGAGATTTTAAAACACTGTTAGATGAATCACTCTGACGACAATGTACCTGCATAGCACCTTAAAACTGGTGCCCTCATTGACACAACTAAATATTCAGGACAAGTTGTTGACAGAGGTTGAATTGCCTCCAAAAGGCCTTGTTCTTTCTTCTTTTTTTTTTTTCTTTTTTTTTTTCCTTAGGAAAATGGAATGTTTCAATTTGCAGGCAAAATTATGTCGGAGAGAAGTGACACCTATTATTTTGTTTCCTCTACAATTCAGTTTGACTCTGAGCCATGTAGAGTGTCTCTATAACACCTATGTTCCTTAAAATATGGCTCATCTTTACCCAGGCAAATGGCATCGAATGGTAAAACATCTGAAATGTTCTTCACTCTAGTCTCTTGTGGGCATGCCAGGGATTTAATTTATCAAGAGTTATAAATTAGCCAGTAGAAGCATATGCTGATTATTTTTTTAAGAAAATTGGGGGTGGGGAGCAGGGTAACACCTACTCAAAAATAACACAAAAGCAAAAAAAAAAAAAACCCTAAAAAACAAAAACCCAACCAACAAGGTACTCTAAACTTCAGAGATATAGGATGTTGCAAATGTAGACTTGCCTAAGGCAAAAAACATGAACATATTCCACTGGTTTTAGAATTTAACCAATTCCTCTCAAGCAAATCTGTAGAATGAAAGGATTATGCAAGGCTGTGTTTATGCAGGTTACATGAGCCAGGCCTGCTATAGACATTGCTTACTTTTAAGACTGAATTCCTGAAATCAAGTTTGTGGATGACAACAAATTGAGGGGGTGCAGTCGAGACGCTTAAGGGCAAGGCTTTCCTTCAAAGGGATATGGACAAGCTAGAGGAATTGATTGACAGGAACCTCCTGAAATTCAAGAGGACAAACTGCATTCAAAAATGCATACATTAAAACAGGAGAAGTTCCAACGGGGTATAGGAAGGAACTTTTCCCCCATGAGGACAGTTGAGAAGGGGAACAGGTTGCCCAGAGAGGTTTTACAGTCTCCAGCCTTGAAGGTTTTTCAGGGCTGGACTGGATAAAACCCTGAGCAGCCTGATCTGACCCTGTAGTCAATATTACCTTGAGCAGGAGGCTGGACTAGAGACTTACAGAGGTCACTTCCCATGAATTATTTTATGATTCTAAATACTGACATTCATACAATTCTTAATGGTGGTATTACAATATTTTAAGTGTGTATAACCCAAAAGCCATCTGTAAGAAAACCTATAATTTAGCAGCAATGTGATTTATATATCGACAACTGCATTCATATATATAAGCACATACACATAATATATGTAAAATTTATACACATACATATAGATATGTATACACACACACACAGACACAAACATACATATATGTGAATATACTGACCTGATTTTCCTTGGCAGCCTGCATCTGCTTCCTTAAAGCTTGACTTCTCTCTTCCAACATCTCTCTGTTTTGTAGATAATCATCTGAGGGTGCTGTATCTGTAAAAATGAGTGCTCTATAAGGACTTCTATTCAAATAAGGGTGCTTTTAAACAATTGTGACTTACCTGAAGAGGAAGGTAACCTCCTTGGAAAAGGGTAGGCCCTCACTGTTGTCTCCAGGCAAAATCTTGAAATAGAAAATACTGATCACACACATACCCTGATGGGCATCCTTTTATCCCTTGAACTTTGTTTTGTGCAATCCATGCATCTTTCTGTATGTCATCTGCCCATTGACCTGGTATTCTGCAAAACCTGGCTCCCCACAAGACCCCAGAGAATCATAGTCTCTGGCACGCCTCAGTGGGGCTGAGAGCTATCATCCTTCTATTCAGGGGCAGAAAAGACCCAGGTCTTCAAGATCACTTCTGCATCTAATTCCTCTTGGCTTTAATGTATTCCAACAGGAAGCAAGCGCATACACACCTTTCAGGGACTGGAACTAACTGGTCTGCTAGAAATCAGAGAGAATATGTATGAAGGTAAAGAAATGATCATTGATCCTCCCCACAGCAACTTGATTATCCCTTTTCTGTTTCTCAGAATTACCTGAGTCTTAAGAGCATCCTGATCCAGTCCATTTTACACAATGTCAGACTCACTTTTGATGCTACCATTTGCTTCAAGCTGTTTTAATCTTTGAAGAAAATTGTTCCAGTCTGCAAATTGAATGGATCATCACTGAATTGAAATCTAAGGAGGGACATGAAGCGCTGGTGCACTGCCTCCCCCTCCCACTGCCTTCATTATTTATGAATTATGCAACATTTAAAAAGTGACTTAAACTTATAAGAACTTACAAGCATCCTCAGTGCATTGAGCAGAAGGAGCTAGGGTACTTTTTTGATCAGAACGATTCATTCCATATAAGCGTGTGTGTGCTTAAACCATTTTGTTTTTCAAAGCGCAGAGACACACCTCTTTATTTTATTCTTCATGCTTGAATGAGTTTCACCTTCAGCAGGAACTTTCATATCTTCTCTCACCTGATTCAAAGAAAAGCAGAGCACTGTTCCTAACAACACATAATGCACCAATGTTGCATAAAAGTAGAAGGTATTGCACAAGACTGGGATGTAGACTGCCAGATAATGCTTCTCCTTGTTTTCAGGTGTTTTCTTTGTAGAGTCTGAGCCAGCATTTGACACCTTTGGCAAACTGAGTGACAACTTACTCCTTGAGTGACCCCACAGAAACCAAAGGAACTCTCTGTGGAAAAAGCTCTGCTCCAAGAGAGCAGAGGCTCTCTTTGACCTATGAAACTGTGCAAGAGCGTATCCTACTGGACAGGATTTGGGTAGACAGGTGGCTTAAGAAGCTCATGGTAGATTGAGGGACAGATCCTTCATCTGCCACTGTTTGGGACTAATTCTCTTCTTTGACAGTTTCTGTGTATTCCCATTCAGTGGCTTTTAGCTGTGACCATGAAATGCTGTATCTGATGGGTCTTCACCCATGTCTGGAGGCGATGCCATTCCCATCTTTCACGTATGAGTGTGCATACCGCTCTGTGCTGCAGACAGGGAAAGGAAATATTTTTCACATTTCAGGCTAGATTGCACCTTTATCTAGTAGGTTAGTTTATTATTAATGTTTTCTCCTACTTTTTGTAGGAAGCCTTCATCCTGGGCCCTGCAAGGAACTGCACTGGGGCCTGACCGTGTTTTGAGTGTGGTGCTGGACCAAATGATCTTCAGAGGTCCCTTTAAGCCTAAATCGGTGTATGTTTATGGCTTGAAGCCAAGTCAGGAATATAAAAGATGTAAATCAAGATAGTAGTTTGTACCAGGCATTCCCAGGATGGTGCTGTGTGGGTGCTAAGGTTCCAATATTTAGACCAAGGAGAGTAATGTGTCTATCCCCCAACATGTAGGACATCACTGCACATAACTGGGTGGAGATAATGGCAGGAAAAGAGGAGAGTGCAAGTTTTCTTGCCTTCCCTAGTAAAGCACCCCTCAGATGAGTTCATTGCTGTGAGACTGGGGCCTAAAGGTAGCACTTGCCATCTGGAAATTCTGCTTATTCGTTGACCACATATATGCTTCACCATGGTTTTGATCACCACAAGACAACACAGATGGTTCAGACTAATTTGCCATTTTGTGCTTACAGCCTGATACTCCAGTAAGCCTTTTGGTATTAAACCCAGCCTGACTTCTTCTCATGTAGGATCCAAGCTAAAACAGATTTATATGATTATACCAGGCCTACCTGGCACCACTGAAATCAAGATAGCAGTTAATACCAAAACAGACTCAGTTTTTAAGGCCTTGTTAGCAATCACCAACAAAATGCTCCCCTCAATATATTCTTGAAAACATCAGAATATGTTCTACATTCATGTCTACTATCCTTAGCAATTTGAAATGCATCACTTGGCACCGATGTCTGTATGTCAGCATCTGTGCATGTACTGACAAAGGTGCACAGAAGAGAGAGAGGAAAGTTTTCTTTCCACAGGAGATGAAGCAAACAAATGTAGAAGAGAAAACACCTTGTTCCTTTCCCTCTCAATAAATTTTGATCCAAGCTGCCCTACTTCATGTATTTAGCATCTTTTCCTGATCCCTGTCAGAACACGATATTGCTTTAAGCGGACTCTCAGTTCTTATGCCCAGAAGAGAATAACTTGATTTACTTTGCCAGATTTCTTGTCAGTTCCTGACCCCCTTAAACTCTACAAATCTAAAGTAACTCCAATTTCTGTGCAGTTACGCTGCACTTAAAGTGGCAAACTCTGTACAAAACCGGCAAAGTGTGTGCTTACTCTTCGGGTCTCAGGTAGGAATCAAAATGGTGCTACCACAAATTCAATCTTCTCTATTGCACCAATTCCTAAATGCCTACTATGAAAGGTAGGTGATATGGTGATAGAAGTGTGAAATAAAAAGGGAAAACCTCAAAGAACTGTATTTGCTCTTCTGTGACCATGATTCTGGCATCCTGTGATTTTCTTCTGGTCTTTGTATCTGATTTATCTTCTTATGAGAAGGGAGTGGGACTGGAGGAAACGATGGTGCACACCAGGACCCAAATCTGAAGAAAGGATGCAGCCGGGGAATGTACCTGAACCCAAGAGATAGGAACCATTTTTGAGTTCCTCAGCTTTAGGTGCTGCCTCTGCAAAGAAAGATAAATTGTCTAATCTGGCTCTGCCTCACTTTACCCACAGCAAAATGGGGAGTGGAATATTAATTTCTCAGGAGTGTGCAAGGCCCTGATTCAGATTGGGGGAAAAAAAATCCATGGCAGAGTTAAAAAAGGGTGCTAAACACCAAGATATTATTTATGATGATAAAAGGGATACTTTCCACATTCTCTGTTTTATCTCTTTGTACACTATATGGCAAATTCACTTGAATCATGACCTTTATTTGGAGTGTAGCCATAAAAATGTGTGAGCAAGAATTGTGGGTGATGACCCTCCGACTAAAACCAGACCTCTGAATGCCCTTGGTCTGACACGGTGCAACAAAGGATGATGCATTTTAAGTTTTAAATGAGGTATATAAGGTTGAAGCGGGGAGCGTAAGAAAAAACAAAACAGTATGTGTGTGTGCATGTGTCTGCTCTTATAAAAGGCTGCAGCAGCCTCAAAGTAAAATGGCACCTCACTCTCCAGAGTTCAGAGCAACTTCAGATGTTTAATATACAGAAAAAAGGTGTTTGACAACTTCGAACTCCATGGATCAGAGCGATAATGACTATTGTTTTACAGTGATATTTTTAGTCTAAATTAAAATAGCTGAAAGTCAATGCTGGCAGCAGAATATTTTCTTGCAGAAGTGATTGATATAGTAGGGATTGTTACTGTCTTTAATTAAAATATATACTCCCACACAACTCCCTCATCTCCCATCAAAACTCCTCTTGAAATTACTATATATTTATTCTTTTTAAATAGCCAGTGGTTTTTATAGTTTATTCTTGGCCTGATCAACAGTAGGTTTGACCTTGACTTTGAAGGAAGCAGGATTTAGTGCTAACAAATTTTATAATTTTCCATCTCAGTTCTTTCCATACAAAAGTTTATTTACTTTTTCTTTTCTATTTTTCTTCAATCTTCCATGCAGTGTCTTGTTTTGTTTTGTTCTATTTATTTTCTTTCTATAGCACTCTCCAATTTTTTCAGCGTCTTCTTTCATTTATTATATTCTCTTTGTCAGTGTTTGCTCTATGGCTGAATATTTTACATTTATCTGAATTAGATCCCATTTCTACCTATAGCATTGATCTTGTATTTAAAATGTTTCTGTTTTTCTTCATCTGGCTACTCCTAATTTCTGAAGCTTTCATCTATTAGCTTGAAATATACAATTTCAATACTGTAGTCATAGTTATTTATAAAAATATCAAAAACCTGCAGACAGAGAACAGATCTTTCCACAAATCAGTGACCCAGATTTGCTCTGAGCTGTTTTCAGATGGAGTACATTTACTGTGACAACCCTTAATTTATATTGGGAAAGATGAAAATATAACAAGAAGTGACATTGGAATAATTTATAATATTTAAGCCTCCTTTCCCTTGTATATAGAGGAGCCTTCCACCCAGAACCAAAAAGAAAAGTCATTTGTAGGACCATACAAAAAGAATCTTCTATTGAAATTATGTACTAGAAACAAAATAAGGACTTCTAATTAAAAAACAAAAAAATCACCACTATTTATATTTTTTTAAATAATTACTTTACACTCAACAAATTTGGAAGGTCTAGATTAATCACTTCAAGATCCCTTTCTCCACTAAATCTTATTATTTTCCTCATTTTTTCTTCCCTTAGTGTATCTTGGCTGTCAAGATTTTCCCTGGATCATGGCCTCTCCAAGACTAAAGACTTTAATGGGTAAGGGAAGGTGCAGTTTGGACTATCAAGAAGAATGGGGACATGGCAATCCCTGGCAGACGCTATTCTAAACTGCAATATTTCCATTTCCTCTAAACAGCAGGGTGTTTCTGATAACTGTATTTGTACTGCAGTTTGGCTACGGGAAGCCAGCTCTCCCTATCTTACCTGCTGCTCATTTGTGAAGTATGAATCGGGAGCCCTGTGGCATGTTCAGCTGGGCATATACTCACGTTGGATTTCGCATCAGCGAGATTTTAGCTGCTCATAGGTTAAAGCTGGACTTGGTAACAGTGCTGTGGTTGAACCTGTCTCATTGCTTTTGTGACTCAGTTTGTATTTAACCAGTATAGACATACACATGAAATCTCGCATTTTAAAAACAGGACAGAAATATTTCCCCACCTCTAAGACATATGGTCAGTCCCAATGAAGTGTCTATAAATGTTCTTCAGTGGTTAGATGAGAGATGTTACATCTAAATACCGTATCACTGTTGTCAAATATTATTATGCAGCAGACAGCTAATATTTCACTAGAAATTTCAGGCTGGAATGTGTCAAAGGATTGTTAAAACATATCTGTCCAAAGGTATCTTGAAGGCTGCATTTAGGACCCTTCTTACCTTAAAATCAGCTTGTTTGTCTTTAATTCATCTCTCTATATATATATTCACAGTTCAATGCCTATTAAAGGTCCCAATGTTTTGCTTTAAAATTGAATAATAGGTCCTTAAAATTCTCCATAATAGAAATAAGGTGGAAATGTAGCCATTATCAGTCCCCTTCTTCTCAGATAATTTTGAAGAAATCTCACTGATTTAGAGCCCCTTTGCTCTCTCTCATCTTTCCGTTTGATATACTGTGAATATTAACTGTAGACTCACATTCACTAGGAAGTACACATAGTGCTCTTATATATGACATGGTTGGGTAGCAGCTTTCATTTCCATAGCGGTTAGGACATTTTCCATTGCTTTTTTTTAATAAGGCATAAGCTAGGCACACTCCATATATACACGTTTATCCCCAAAGTCCAGTGGCTTATTCCCAGTTAAATGATTCTGGGCTGCTCTGACTTGAAGACATGGAAAGATAAGAATAAGAGACTTCTCAATAATCCAGTTCAAGCCCTGTCCGTCAGAGCCTTGATACCATATAATTACCTTCAAAAACTTATTGTGCTGTATTTTGAATGTAGTTGGCCTTTGTTCCTCCTCCTCCTCTTGAGAGGCTGTTAAAAAACCCAATTGCCCTGAAAACCGAAAACCTTGTAATTTCCATCTTACTTGCATTCAATATTCCATTTCTACCTGTTTTATCCTGACCCTCACTGGCTTTTCAGATAAATCGGACTCCTCTCTGCTTTCACCCAGCCTGATCCCTCTCAGTCTTCATTTTGCAAGGCTGAACACACCACGCTGTTACATGCTTTCTCACTCCTGAAGAGCTTCCCATTCCCCTGACCAACCTGGATGTCTCCGCAATCGGTTGTTTCAGCTTGGCCTGCAACTTCAGGCTCAGTTGAAAAGTCCAGAAGAGCAAGTAAATATCCCTGATTACTGGAATTTCATGGCAATGGTTATATTTTGCTGTGGTTTTAGCTATAAATCATGAGTTTACTTTTCATCATCCTGGGAATACTGGGCTAAGAATGCTGGGCTAGATTTAGGGATTGGGTCTGGATTGACAGCTGATGTGTGATGAAGATTAACAATTGCTGAAAAAGGGCATTTATTATTGTTTTGTTATTTTCATGAAATTATTTGGTGAAGTTATGCCAGCCCCATTCTCAATATGAAAGGATTTTAATGAGGGAAAAGACAGTAAATGCTGCCAAACCCAGAGATCCTTCGCCGTAATTTGTTCAAATCTTAGATCCAGGAACATGAACTGGCATTCTCAGTTGCAGAGGCATTCAGGGATACTGCAACTCAGAATCTCTCTTTGTTTGCCTTCTGGACACTTGTATTACATCCATAGTAATTCCAAGAAACATGTTTACTTATTGTAAATATGATACTGGCATGTGCTAAAAGACTTTTCTTATTTAGGCATTTGATCTGTTTACACAAAAGAATCTTTCTATTAAGATGATATTGGGGAAACATTTTGTTGTTGGCCTCTAGAACTGCACATAAAACCTGGAAAACACCCCCCTTAAAAAAAAACAAAACAAAACCAACCAAAAAAACCCAGCAACAACCCATCGCTTAACTTACTGAAAGAATGATTTCTTCCTCTCAACAGACTCAGGTCTGCACAAGCAACATGGTTTGTAATTCAGAGATCATGGAATAAAGGAGGCAGAGAAAACAAAGGGGAAAGAGAAAGTCAGATGGAAAAGCTCCATGTATCTCCCATAAGATGAAACAATTACCAGGGTTTCGGGAAAAAAGTATTACTATTTCAAGCCAAGATGTTAGGGTTCAACTGATGGGCAATAAAGAATTTTCTACCCATGCTGAAGATGTAAAAATTATAGGACTTGTAAACCACAGGCAAATAACCATAGAATCGTACAATCATTTAGGTTGGAAAAGACCCTTAAGATCATCAAGTCCAACCGTTAACCCAGCACTGCCAAGTCCACCAGTGTATATAAATAAAAATTGTAACATACTCTTTTTTTTTTTTTTAATTCTCTTCTTGTCTCTGTCATTATCTGGCATCCAGAATTGGAGAGTGTTAGTACTGAGCAGGCAATGAACTATTAAAAAGTAAGTGTTAAGATGTTTAGTTTTATATGTGACAGTTGTGGTCCGAGAAATTACTATCTAGCAAGCCAGTCTGGGCACAGTTAGAATGTAGGTGGGAGCTGCATACTGAATAATTACATTACTAAATTGGGTGTGACATTTTTCTCATGCAGTGCTAGACAATCCCAGCCTGCGCACCTGGTTGCTCAGGTGTTCCTTTGTAATTAATGGACAAACCCAGGCTTTTTCAGGACAGTTTTAGGCACTGCTTTAGGACAAGATGAATTGGTCCATATGCTTCATTATTGACTGACGGTAATGGGAACCGAGACCGACCAGTTTCATTTACATAATCCACATTGTTTATTTTTCTCCTTGAGCTGAATTCCCATGATAAAGCAAAATTAAATTTTTACACTCATTTAACTTCCTCAGTTGATATTTGCTGATTATTAGACAGGATTTCTTGTTCTGTATCTGTAGCATTCAAGAAGTTGACAGTCTTCTAGCTGGGTGTTACTTGAGCTTAGATTAAGTAGCTTGGGAAAGGTGAACGAGAAGATGTGTTATGTACAGCACAGAACAAATAATATATTTGTGCAGATTTCTAAGTGATATATTTAAGGATATTTTCCCATGTTACAGGACACTGCATACTGCTTGAATTTATGACACGATAAAATGTTAGGTATGTGGTCCAACTTGGATTTTGGGGGTCTGCAGGACAGAAAACATATTCATGCAAAGATTAAAAAAAAAAAATCTCTTTTCCAGTACAATACACCTCAGGGAGATTCCTGGTCTTTGAATAACTATTTTTTTACCCTTTTCTCTTTTTTTTTCCCCCCTAAATAAAGAATCTTAGCAAATCCCGGTTGTATCATGTTAAGTAATACCATTGTATATTGTATAGAGCTCAACGATTGTGATGATGGTACGGTTGAGTGTTTATGGGTAAGGATGAGGGGGAAGGCCAACGAGGCAGATATCCTGCTGGGAGTCTGTTATAGACCACCCAACCAGGAAGAAGGGGCGGATGAAGCGTTCTACAAGCGGCTGGCAGAAGTCTTTCAATCGCTAGCCCTTGTTCTCGTGGGGGACTTCAACTTCCCGGACGTCTGCTGGAAATACAACACGGCAGAGAGGAAGCAGTCTAGGAGGTTCCTGGAGTGTGTGGAAGACAACTTCCTGACACAGCTGGTAAGTGAGCCTACCAGGGGAGGTGCCTCACTCGACCTGCTGTTTACAAGCAGAGAAGAACTGGTAGGAGATGTGGTGGTCGGAGGCCGTCTTGGGCTTAGCGACCATGAAATGATAGAATTCTCGCTTCTTGGTGAAGTAAGGAGGGGGGGCAGCAAAACTGCAACCATGGACTTCCGGAGGGCGGACTTTGGCCTGTTCAGGACGCTGGTTGAGAGAGTCCCTTGGGAGACGGTCCTGAAGGGCAAAGGGGTCCAGGAAGGCTGGACGATCTTCAAGAAGGAAATCTTAAGGCGCAGGAGCAGGCTGTCCCCATGTGCTGTAAGAAGAACGGGCGGGGAAGACGACCGGCCTGGCTGAACAGGGAGCTCTTGCTGGGACTCAGGAAAAAAAGGAGAGTTTACCGCTTGTGGAAGAAGGGGCAGGCGACTCAAGAAGAGTACAGGGATCTCGTTAGGTCATGCAGAGAAGAAATGAGAAAGGCAAAAGCCCAGCTAGAACGCAATCTGGCCGCTGTTGTTAAAGACAACAAAAAAAGTTTTTACAAATATATTAATGACAAGAAGAGAGCCAAGGAGAATCTCCATCCTTTATTGGATGCGGGGGGAAACATTGTCACCGAGGATGAGGAAAAGGCTGAGGTACTTAATGCCTTCTTTGCCTCAGTCTTTAACAGGCAGACCAGTTATCCTCAGGGTACTCGGCCCCCTGAGCTGGAAGGCGGGGACGGCAAGCAGGATGAACCCCCCATAATCCAAGAGGAAGCAGTCAACGACCTGCTACGCCACCTGGATGCTCACAAGTCTATGGGGCCGGATGGGATCCACCCGAGAGTGCTGAGGGAGCTGGCGGAGGAGCTCGCCAAGCCGCTCTCCATCATTTATCAGCAGTCCTGGTTAACAGGGGAGGTCCCAGATGACTGGAGGCTTGCCAATGTGATGCCCATCTACAAGAAGGGCCGGAAGGAGGATCCGGGGAACTACAGGCCTGTCAGCCTGACCTCGGTGCCGGGGAAGATTATGGAGCGGTTCATCTTGAGGGCGCTCACAAGGCATGAGCGGGACAACCAGGGGATCAGGCCTAGCCAGCACGAGTTCATGAGAGGCAGGTCCTCTCATGATGTCCTTCTATGACCAGGTGACCTGCCTAGTGGATGAGGGAAAGGCTGTGGATGTGGTCTACCTGGACTTCAGCAAGGCCTTTGACACTGTCTCCCACAGCATTCTCCTCGAGAAGCTGGTGGCTCACGGCTTAGACAGGTGGACTCTGCGCTGGGTCAAAAACTGGCTGGACGGCCGGGCACAGAGAGTTGTGGTGAATGGAGTTCAATCCAGTTGGCGGCCGGTCACAAGCGGTGTTCCCCAGGGCTCAGTTTTGGGGCTGGTCTTGTTTAATATCTTTATTGATGATCTGGATGAGGGGATTGAGTGCACCCTCAGTAAGTTTGCAAACGACACCAAGTTGGGCGGGAGTGTTGATCTGCTCGAGGGTAGGAAGGCTCTGCAGAGGGACCTGGACAGGCTGGATCGATGGGCCGAGGCCAACTGTATGAGATTCAACAAGGCCAAGTGCCGGGTCCTGCACTTGGGTCACAACAACCCCATGCAGCGCTACAGGCTTGGGGAAGAGTGGCTGGAAAGCTGCCTGGCGGAAAAGGACCTGGGGGTGCTGGTTGACAGCCGGCTGAACGTGAGCCGGCAGTGTGCCCAGGCGGCCAAGAAGGCCAATGGCATCCTGGCCTGTATCAGAAACAGTGTGGCCAGCAGGAGTAGGGAAGTGATCGTGCCCCTGTACTCGGCCCTGGTGAGGCCGCACCTCGAAAACTGTGTTCAGTTTTGGGGCCCCTCACTACAAGAAGGACGTGGAGGTGCTGGAGCGTGTGCAGAGAAGGGCAACGAGGCTGGTGAGGGGTCTGGAGAACAAGTCTGATGAGGAGCGGCTGAGGGAACTGGGGTTGTTCAGCCTGGAGAAGAGGAGGCTGAGGTCTTTAGAGACCTCATCGCTCTCTACAACTACCTGAAAGGAGGTTGTAGCGAGGTGGGGGTCGGTCTCTTCTCCCAAGTAACAAGCGATAGGACGAGAGGAAATGGCCTCAAGTTGCGCCAGGGGAGGTTTAGATTGGATGTAAGGAAAAATTTCTTTACTGAAAGAGTGGTGAAACATTGGACCAGGCTGCCCAGGGAAGTGGTGGAGTCCCCATCCCTGGAGGTATTTAAAAGACGTGTAGATGAGGCACTTAGGGACATGGTTTAGTGGGCATGGTGGTGTTGGGTTGACGGTTGGACTCGATGATCTTAGAGGTCTTTTCCAACCTCAATGATTCTATGATTCTATGATTCTATGATTCTATGTCTGAATCAAAACTTTGTTGAGACTTGAACTAGAGCTGTAATTGCTCTTTTTTAAAGTTTGAATGCATACAGACTTTGGTGTGATAAAAATAAACTAGTTTGAAACACAGTTCTGAATATATAAAATGAATAATAAAGAGTCCAGGAAGACAAGGTTTTTTTAGGTATTACAAAAAATAGTAAAAGCTTTTTGATTTGCTGAAATACAGAGTATATAAATTTAATGCTAGAGTAAGAGTTGTAGCAAAGATGAGAGCACATCTTATAGAATCATAGAATCATAGAATCATTGAGGTTGGAAAAGACCTCTAAGATCATCGAGTCCAACCGTCAACCCAACACCACCAGGCCCACTAAACCATGTCCCTAAGCGCCTCATCTACACGTCTTTTAAATACCTCCAGGGATGGGGACTCCACCACTTCCCTGGGCAGCCTGGTCCAATGTTTCACCACTCTTTCAGTAAAGAAATTTTTCCTTACATCCAATCTAAACCTCCCCTGCCGCAACTTGAGGCCATTTCCTCTCGTCCTATCGCTTGTTACTTCGGAGAAAAGACCAACACCCACCTCGCTACAACCTCCTTTCAGGTAGTTGTAGAGAGCGATGAGGTCTCCCCTCAGCCTCCTTTTCTCCAGGCTGAACAGTCCCAGTTCCCTCAGCCGCTCCTCATAAGACTTGTGCTCCAGACCCCTCACCAGCCTCGTTGCCCTTCTCTGGACACGCTCCAGCACCTCAACGTCCTTCTTGTAGTGAGGGGCCCAAAACTGAACACAGTATTCGAGGTGCGGCCTCACCAGGGCCGAGTACAGGGGCACAATCACTTCCCTACTCCTACTGGCCACACTAGTTCTGATACAGGCCAGGATGCCATTGGCCTTCTTGGCCGCCTGGGCACACTGCCGGCTCATGTTCAGCCGGCTGTCGACCAACACCCCCAGGTCCTTTTCCGCCAGGCAGCTTTCCAGCCACTCTTCCCCAAGCCTGTAGCGCTGCATGGGGTTGTTGTGGCCGACGTGCAGGACCCGGCACTTGGCCTTGTTGAACCTCATACAGTTGGCCTGGGCCCATCCATCCAGCCTGTCCAGGTCCCTCTGCAGAGCCTTCCTACCCTCGAGCAGATCAACACTCCCACCCAACTTGGTGTCGTCTGCAAACTTACTGAGGGTGCACTCAATCCCCTCATCCAGATCATCAATAAAGATATTAAACAAGACCGGCCCCAGTACTGAGCCCTGGGGAACACCGCTCGTGACCGGCCACCAACTGGATTGAACTCCATTCACCACAACTCTCTGGGCCCGGCCGTCCAGCCAGTTTTTGACCCAGCGCAGAGTCCACCTGTCTAAGCCGTGAGCCGCCAGCTTCTCTAGGAGAATGCTGTGGGAGACAGTGTCAAAGGCCTTGCTGAAGTCCAGGTAGACCACATCCACAGCCTTTCCCTCATCCACTAGGCGGGTCACCTGGTCATAGAAGGAGATCAGGTTGGTCAAGCAGGACCTGCCTCTCATGAACCCGTGCTGGCTAGGCCGGATCCCCTGGTTGTCCCGCTCATGCCTTGTGAGCGCCCTCAAGATGAGCCGCTCCATAATCTTCCCCGGCACCGAGGTCAGGCTGACAGGCCTGTAGTTCCCCGGATCCTCCTTCCGGCCCTTCTTGTGGATGGGCGTCACATTGGCAAGCCTCCAGTCGTCCGGGACCTCCCCCGTTAACCAGGACTGCTGATAAATGATGGAGAGCGGCTTGGCGAGCACCTCCGCCAGCTCCCTCAGCACTCTCGGGTGGATCCCATCCGGCCCCATAGACTTGTGAGTGTCCAGGTGGCATAGCAGGTCATTGACTGCTTCCTCCTGGATTACGGGGGGTTCATCCTGCTCGCCGTCCCCGTCTTCCAGCTCGGGGGGCCGAGTACCCTGAGGAGAACTGGTCTGCCTGTTAAAGACTGAGGCAAAGAAGGCATTGAGTACCTCAGCCTTTTCCTCATCCTCAGTGACAATGTTCCCCCTTGCATCCAATAAAGGATGGAGATTCTCCTTGGCTCTCTTCTTGTCATTAATATATTTGTAAAAACTTTTTTTGTTGTCTTTAACGACAGCGGCCAGATTGCGTTCTAGCTGGGCTTTTGCCTTTCTCATTTCTTCTCTGCACGACCTAACGAGATCCCTGTACTCTTCTTGAGTCGCCTGCCCCTTCTTCCACAAGCGGTAAACTCTCCTTTTTTTCCTGAGTCCCAGCAAGAGCTCCCCGTTCAGCCAGGCCGGTCGTCTTCCCCGCCCATTCTTCTTACGGCGTACAGGGACAGCCTGCTCCTGCGCCTTTAAGACTTCCTTCTTGAAGATCATCCAGCCTTCCTGGACCCCTTTGCCCTTCAGGACCGTCTCCCACGGGACTCTCTCAACCAGCGTCCTGAACAGGCCAAAGTCCGCCCTCCGGAAGTCCATGGTTGCAGTTTTGCTGCCCCCCCTCCTTACTTCACCAAGAAGCGAGAATTCTATCATTTCATGGTCGCTAAGCCCAAGACGGCCTCCGACCACCACATCTCCTACCAGTCCTTCTCTGTTAGTAAACAGCAGGTCGAGCGAGGCACCTCCCCTGGTAGGCTCACTTACCAGCTGTGTCAGGAAGTTGTCTTCCACACACTCCAGGAACCTCCTAGACTGCTTCCTCTCTGCCGTGTTGTATTTCCAGCAGACATCCGGGAAGTTGAAGTCCCCCACGAGAACAAGGGCTAGCGATTGAGAGACTTCTGCCAGCCGCTTATAGAACGCTTCATCCGCCCCTTCATCCTGGTTGGGTGGTCTATAACAGACTCCCAGCAGGATATCTGCCTCGTTGGCCTTCCCCCTCATCCTTACCCATAGACACTCAACCGTACCAGCATCACAATCGTTGAGCTCTAGACAATCAAAACACTCCCTAACATACAGGGCCACCCCACCGCCTCTCATCTTAATGTCTGCAAAAAGGAATAATATATGCTGAAGGAATAATATATGCAGCAGGATGGCTGTGAAGTTTGATGACAATCTGACAATGAAATGAAAACTGAGAAATGCCAGTGGATGAGCAGAGGAAAAGAAACTTGGGGGGGGGAGGGGGAAAAATCATTCTGTTACATTAGAATCAAATTTTGATAGGCAGGAAGGAACCCATTGTAAAAGTCATCACATAATTATTCTACAGACACTGGGAACAAATTTGTTGGTATTTTGCAAGATGAGAAAATTAATCAAGAATTGTTAATATTTCTTTTCCGCTCAGAATCAAGGAACCACTGAAGATGAGAAAAAGGCATGATCTTTATCTCCTCTTTTCCTCTTTTTTTTTTTTTGTTTTTTCTTGGACATGGTGCATGCTCATTTGATCAATTTGAGTCCTGTTTCAAAAAGTTCTGACAAACAGGTAAAGAAAATACCTTCCAAAAGGCAACTTGCTCAAATGATGAAGTGAGCTGGCTAAACGCATCCCTTAGGCATCAGTGACTCTGCATGTGGTTGTCTTTGTCATGGAAACAGGCGGTAAGAAATTTTCTTGGGAGAGAAATCACTGACTTCTTAACCAAATATTGAATCAAAATATTTTCTAAGAGCCAAAACAGCATTCAAAGTAGCACTTCTGGCACACTGCAGGAAAAAAATCTGCCTGTTACATATTCCATCATTCTACCTTCTTACAAAGTGGGGATGCAGAAAGACTGTCTCTGACCATGACAAATCAAAGGACGTGGAGTCTCACTATAATGATATTATACACGCTGCTGAGAGACAGCAGATATTAGGTCAGCTGAAGCCCAGCTAACAAGGCTACATGGCTTTAGGACCAAAGTTGGATCAGGTCAGGCTCCCTCAGAGTAAAACTAATTTCTCCTCACTGTTTTGTTTTGCCCAGGAACTACCAAAACCATAAGAGAAACAGCATAGTTTTCAAATTTCTTCTTCTTGGATGAAATGTGAAGTGTTATTACTGAAGGCAGACAGATACTGTATCACTGGGAAAAAAAACAATTTTCCACAGTGCGATTTCAATGAAGGATTTTCATCTAGCTCCAGTCACTTGATATCTCTGTTCCACATCTGGGTAAATATAATCTCCATAAAGAAGGGATGGGCATGATCGGAAGTAGTTTCATTTAACACTTAGAGGATCTTATTTTCCTACAATATGACTTGTCTTTATTATATCACCTTTGTGTTTGCACTGGAAGAGAAATTGTGTATGAGACACCAAGTACATGAGTTTTGTCACTCCCATGGAATGCCAGATGAAAACACACTGACACAATGTACATCATCTTTGCAAGCAAAGGCTAAGTCGTGTTATGGAGGAGGCAAGTCTTATGTCATTCGCTTCACAGAAGTAGCTCACCTCGTGCTGTCTGCTTAAGCAGTTTTAAAACACAAGTTTTCCCAAGTATGTATAATGTAGTACAGAAGTAATATCCTGGAAAGCGGAAAGCTCCCCCCTCTGCCTCAGCTGGCATGGTGGCATCATCTCAGAGTAAAAAATATTGCTACAAAA
The DNA here is from genome assembly GCF_965638725.1 of Aptenodytes patagonicus. NCBI lineage: Eukaryota > Metazoa > Chordata > Aves > Sphenisciformes > Spheniscidae > Aptenodytes > Aptenodytes patagonicus. The sequence goes on along the minus strand of NC_134950.1, from coordinate 168,339,115 downwards.
GCAGAAAAAATGCCCTGTGGTAATGCTTGCCATGATACTGACATTAGAGATGTTGACACTTCTTCTGCTCTGTTTTTTTCACAAGCATTACTCATGATACTGTAGAAATCATTATCCAGTGAAACGTAATGCTCTCAAGTCTTTCTCTTTTTTCTTCCCTTTTTCAAAAATTGGGTGATGAGGAAAAACAAACCCTGCAGTTGCTCTGAGTCAAAAGTGGTAGGAATGCATGAAATACCTGCCTTACATTTCTTGAAGATGCCACTTTTCCTAGGAGGTTCAGAAAATTTTCTGGTAATTCATAGATACAAAATACCTCTTCTACATTTCTTACTTCTAATTTGAATCTTGTTTGATGACTCTAGTTTATGGATGGAACAAACTAAAGAAGAAGAAATCTAAAAAACAAAGAACAAACCAAACACACACACGAAGGTCACCTCATTCATATCTGAGTGACGTTTTTGTTAAAAACAAGAAAGGAAATCCAGGAGTAGAGTTACCGTGAATGTTAGTATCTGGACAGGCTGCAGTGACTGCAGTGAGGACACATAGTCACCCTCAGATGCATTTCCCGTGGCCTTCTTGTAAGGGGCAGTTGTCTGGAAACACCCTGTCTTCCTAATTATCAAGATTCTTTCATACCTCAATAAAAATAAAGCAAGCCAAAACCCAGTGAAGTTCCTCAGTGAGGTCTGAAAACATTGTACCAATAATATGGAAGCCTAGACCCCCAATGATTTGGCACAGAACCGCTTCAGATGTGAATTTAGAGCTCATAAACTACTTGGCGAGAGGGATCCGTCGCCACTCTTTTTAATTTTTCACTTTTAATTGTGTTTGGGTTGGGCTTGAAAGTAACTTTTCTCTCTTTGACCAAGAGGAAAAAACTTCACATTTAATGTCAGGTAAAGAGCGTTTGCACCACCAGTCAGCCTCCAGGCAATGACGTACTGAAAATCCAGGCCTAAATACAGCATATTGGGCTGTATTTATGACATATATTTGATCTTGCATTTCATATCTTCAATGTGTTCCTCCTAGATTGCCTAAATTGCTTTTGAGGTAAGTGACTGTTACCATAGTTGTGTTATTGATAGGTACAAATTCTTCTCTGCTACACTTGGAGAAGCTCTTGAGGTTAGAGACCTTGTGACATTTTCCAGGTAGCAAGCAGTCCATTTTAAGTGTTCTGCACCTGTCACTATTTTTGGATCCTTGGAGAGTTTCCAGTTATCCTCCTTTCTCAGTAACCTTTGGCCAGCTATGTGTTATAAAGGCTAAATTATTTATTAAAATATGTATTCATGCCTAATAAAGGAATTATAAAATGAATCTTAGTAGGAAGAAAAATTGATTTCTCTTTGAAGATACAGTGAGAACCCCGAGAGTTCTTTACTGTTTGAACTAGAAATGAGGTAAAGTTCGGTAGTTTCAACTGGAGTTTGCTTTGAATTTTGGTGTCATACTTAAAACCGGGACATGCAAATCTAGTGGATATGAAATACTTGCACATAATGTGGCTCAAATATTCCTCTAATACCTTCTGGCTGAAACCAAGAAGCATTGACTCTGTTAGTCTCAGGAAGGCGTTGGCGTTGTGGATTAGCCAATTGGGGATCTGAACTGGCAAATCCAGATATAATACATCTAAACATTTTTTCCCTTGACACGAATTAAAATGATAAATGTAACCCCAGAGAGAATGAGATCCTCTAGGTATTTCATTGCCATCATCAAAGACTAAGATTGGACTTTCTTTGATCAGTGCTTTTATGTATCCTTTGTCTTTGTCAAACTTTTGATGCTCTTTAGTCTTCCTCTATAGTTCTGTTTTCCCGTTGGAACCTTAGGGCAAAACAATAAAAGAAAATAATTAAAAAAGAAACAAAAAACGGTAATACAGTAGACCCTTCCTTGGATGTCATGCAACACATGAGTGACAAGGGAGAGAAAAACCGGAGTGTGAGAAAGTGCTTTCCTTCCACTATATTGTAGAAAATTATTTATCATTGATCTCTTTGGGGGGGTGGAAGGATGCCTGGACAGAATCAGAGACAGCAAACATCCATCACGTTAAACCTGTTTTCTAATAACTGAGAACATCAGAACCCTATGAAGACTTTTGATAAAACATTACTTGCACAATAGAGAATTTAAGGGGATAACTCTGTGGGTTTCTCAGTCTAGGACTACTAAAGTTGTTCTATATATTGAATCGTAAACCTTCAGTCATGCCTCTGCCTTCTTTCTTGCTACCTGCTTCATCTCTAGGTATTTCAAGTGCCTTTGTAACTCTGCTTCTTGTAGTGAACTTCTGAACAACAAGTAAGACTATTAGAGACTTTGTTTCCCTTTTTCTTCCTTCTCCTTTCGCAAGACTTCCCCAGTATGGTACTCCCTGAGGTATTCTGCCTTCTCAAATGGAGATTGTATGAAAACTTACTATTTTCTTTTCCTGTCAAAGAACTACATAAGCAAACTAAGCCAAAATTAGGCATGTATTTAAACCAGAAATCTACACTGGATCACTTTGAGACCCTTCAGAAGTTCAGATTTTACCTGATATTTTCAATTTCTGTAACAGAAATAATGAAGTTAAAGAACAGGTTTGCAGTTTATATCAATAGAAAACTGGAAAGGACTGTCAGGGATGGGCCGAGTCTATGCTGGTGTGCTGCAAGTGCCTGAAAAAAAGTCCTTGGGAATCAAGGTCACCTGGCACAGCCATGCTTGTATATATGCTGGTTGATTCCCTTAGCTTCCAAAACAGAATGATTTCTTCCAAACTGCTTTTTGGCAATAGTCACTGGAACTCTACAGCTGGCTCAGACATTTACTTGAGAAGTGAATCTCTTGATCATCTGCATTGCTTGTGCTTTGTTTTATATGGTGGAGTGTTCTTGAAAACTGTGAGCTGTGATCCTTGCAGGTGGAGCTAAATTGGAAGACTCCAAGAGCGCAACTAATGTACTCCCCTCACTAAAGGGCAGCCCCATCCATGGGACCAGACTAGACTTAATGTGATCCAACATGCCTGCCCCCCCGCCCCCCCGCAGTGTAGAGTTTAGCTGTCAAATTCCCATCACAACTATTTCTGTTTACGTAACCACTTCTACAGAGCTAAGCAACTTGCTAATATAGATTTAAACATTGATTCTTGATTCTTGTGCATGGGAATCGTTTGAGAGAGTGCTCTTTGGCCCAGGAGGCAGGCATGCCAAGGATCATTCTAACAGTTTAGCAACACTGATAATCATGTCCCAGCACCTTAAAGTTTTTACTTGGAGCGATGCAATTATCATATTCAGACTCCTACTACATAGGCAACCATACCTTAAAAATTAATAAAAGTTCATCACAGAATAAGAATGGTTATTCAGTCAGCTTTTTAGCTTGCACTGCTCTGATCAGAAAGCTGTTCCAGCAATTTCCTTCTGTGTTTGTTCAAAACTTTCACACTTCCATCTTAATTTCCAGTTGACGTTAGCATATGGTTCAGAGTTGTCATAAGATAACAGTGAGTCATGCCTGAAAGTCACAGTGTCTGGGACTCAAGACTAAGTGGAGACATAAAGAGTGGAAGCAGTTATTCTGGACTCCCTAGAATAAATGGTGAGAAAGAAGCACTTTCTGGACGCAATTCATCTGCCCACGTTTTGGTCATGTGACAAGAGCTATGGGACTTCAGTTATAAATGACTTGTAGGTATGAAAATAAAATTTGTTCTTTAGTTATAGTTGTAGTGTAGCTGAGTATCAGGATTGTGCCTGTTCTTGCACAGCGCATTTAAGCCATTAATTCCCTGGGTGTTTCAGGGACTGCCCAACTAACTGTCTGCACAGATGAGATAATGGACTGTACAGTGGCATTGGGCAGAACTGAAGCTAGGGGACTGACTGAACAATCAACCATTTATCTGAGTGTTACAGGAGCTCCCCAGGTGGGAATTTCATACAGTTCTGGAGATTCCCCCAGGCACATCCTGCTCGGCCCAGTCCAATTTGTACGTTTAAATGTGTTGATTAACATCCTGGGTAAAGTGACTCTATGATTTCCAGGCAGTTCCTTGCTGCAGAAGGTACTGAATTGTACACAGATATTTGTAAACAAACAATACAAACTTTCCGGTAGAAGCAGAAATCATGTAGGACAGTGTGTTATAGGTGGCTAAGAGTTATAGGAGAGGTTTTGTATGTGGTTAATATTATCCATAAAGATGGACCATAGATGAGGTGGAGTGTTCACACAGGACCACAGCTAGATTCTCTTCTAGTGAATAGAAGAGTGGTTTGGGAAGCCTCACCAGATTCAGCTAAAGGTAGTGATGCAAGATCTCTTCCAACAGAGGCCCCTGTGACCATAGGACAGCAGCCAATAGTCCAGTTTGAGCGATTTGATTTCACACATGAACACTGTCCTATGTATTTATGCTCATTTATTGCTGCTATATGTTATTGCTGTTATATGTTATTGCTGCTATATTGCTGTTATATACTGTTACAAGAAGATCATAACAGATTATTTTTTTCCATTTTAACAAGCATTCAGCCTTTGAGCATCTGTGCAAAATATCTACTTTAAGATGAAAGGCATTTCACTGAAGACTCCATTCATTATAGTGGTTAGACCTCTGTTGACCACAAAGGGAGAAGTAGGTGGCAAGCACTACTACTACTACTACACACCAAGACACAGTACTGGCCACATGTGGGCAGATGAATTCCATGCATATGAAAATTTTTAAAAATTGCCATTTCAAGAAGCAGTGAAAGAGATGATGGAGCCGTCTACATGGGCTCCATGGCCATGTAGGACACATAGTGCCAAAAGTTCATCCTTATCTTTTGACTATGCTGTATTTCACTTTTGCTATTTGCTTATCAAGCCTATTTTGGGTTCCTTACACCATAGCATACAAAACATAATTTAGCATGGTCTGGAGGAGTTCTATTAATGTCAATATGCAAACTGAAAAATCACAGTGTGTTCAGTACTATTTAAAACCAAAATGTCTTCATACAGCTATTGGAAGTGCACTTGGTAGTATTGGTCATGTTGATTAACTGATCTTACTAAATGAAAAAGTAGAGGTATACTATAATATTTCAAACACCAAACATTCTATTTTAATACTTTAAGGTCACTGCATCCTTTATTCAGTTGTGAATTTCAATAAAGTAGGATTAAATTGAATTGTAAAAACAATATACAGTTATGCCTTCGGTTCTGAAGTTTCTCGTCCTCTGTACCTAAAATATAGTATAATTAGTATTTACCAAGCTGCTTCTGGTGATGCAAATCTTTCTGCCAATGTTTTTCTGTGCTTTTTCCAATGATACACAGCAGCAATAAATGATCATAAATATATTTCACAGCATCCTAGGTCTGAAAATTTATTTTGCTTCTCCAGGCTCCATAAATACCTGATAAAGGAAGATACCGAGTGCTTGGAAAATCAGCCCTGAACTGTTTGAAGGCCTAACGTGCCAACAGTTATATTTCTTAAATGTGTAAGAAGATTCCCCGTCTGCAGCTTTCCCCTCCACCTACTCATTGAAGCCATAAAGACAGTGAAAGTTCCCTCAAATGTGTTATTATAAACCTAGGGTTTTTGAAGGTTTCAGAACTTTATTTAGTAAAGAAGCTCTCATAAAAATACACCCATGTTAGGTTGCAGGGTTTGCATCATTTAATTCTCTATTCTTTTAGCAGGATATCCGGTGATACTGGAAAAGCATTATGCAGAGGGCTAGGAGCTTCCCTTGCAGCGGAGTGAACTGATGTTTCCACAGCATCATGCTTCAACACAGTGATTAATGATAGTTGAAGTTGAACTGTGAAAGAAGCTGCAGAACTGGATTTGGTCTGTGGCTCCATACTGGAAGATGAGTTAAATTGGGAAGGGACCGTTGTGCTGTGTGAACAGCGACTGATACCACGGAGGGTCCCCTGAAGCCCAGGGTCAAGGGAAGTCCACGTGACATCCCTGAATCACTTATCTGCTGCAAACCCATGCTGTGAACCACTGGACTAGGCTTTGCATCACTGACATCTGCCTCTCCCTTCTTTAGGGGTCTTTGTTCTTTTTCTGGGTGTTGTGAAGCAAGGTCTGCAATCCTGGAACTGTGAAACTGAAGACACCACAAGACAGCAAGTAGAGCAGAGCACGACACATTTCTGCTTTTGTGATGAAATCAAAAGATTTCCTCAAGGCTTGAGAGCTATTGTGTTTCTTGAAGCATCAGTTTCTGAAATAATGAAATAAGATGAAATGGTAACTTTTCCATGGGAAAAAAAAACCCAAACAAACAAACAACAATACTTTCAGCTTTTACTATTGTAGAGACAAGCTTGATAAGTATTAGAGAGTAATAAAAATAATAACCAGTAATAACAAGGGAGTATTAAGTACAAAGATCCCATGATTTATTTACAAAAGCTCCTCAAAAATCATTGTTCTTCAAACTTGATACATTTTTAGTGGTTGTGACTGACATAATGGAAGCTGCTGATAATGAAGTAATGTTTCTGAAGCTGATACGGTGCTTCCTATAACTCAGTGATTTATGAACATTTTGTGCACAGATAAACTTCAAATTGATTCTTGTTCTCCTTGGACAGATGGGCTTGAAGGTAGTACTTGGCTGCTGTGATTCAGCAGTGTTGAAACATAGCTAAAAGTGTAATTCTTTGTATCCTGGTGGCATGATATTACTCACAACATGAAAATATGAACAGAAATAAAACACAATTTTGAGAAGCCTGTCAATCAAAAAGCTCAAATTATTCAGCTTAATAGATTTGGTTTGAATATATAAAACAGGGTAACAGTCCAAAGTGGAATGTAGGAAGATGCAACGTTTATGACCCTCTGCTTTTAGCTTTGATTACAGACTACTTATTTTAGGGTAGCTTCCAAGACTCCACCTCAGAGCAGGGTAGAGGTTAGTGCTGCTGAATGAGCCCCAGTGTGCAGATAACAACTGGATCCATTCCTACATCCTCCTCCTGTACCCTGTGCAGATTTTTATGCCTGGGTGAGCTATGGTAAATAGGAGATCTGGGATTGTACATTCCAGATGAAGGTCCAGATCATCATGCCAGCTTACATGAGTTAAACCTGTGAATTTGGTGTAATGAGGTGCAAGTCTACCACTTTGGCATCTGTTTTTCAGCTGAGAAGTTATTTCAGTCATTTGGTACAAGAACTGCAATCATAAATCTCTTAAGAATGAGGAAAATAGTCTAACCTCTTAGTCTCTCTGTGTCTCCATAGTGGATGCATAGAGGATAATATCAAAACTGGGAAATCATGCAGTGGTACATTCCCAGAATATTCCTCTAGCCTCCAGCAATTTGTGACTCAGACTTACTGAGCCAGGGCAGCAACTCTGTATTTAATAGCCTTTGCAGAACTTTTTGTCCATGAGATCATGTAATCACTTTTTGAGCCCACATAAAATTTTATTATCCATTACATCTCATGGAAAGGATTTTGACAGCTTAACTATGTTTGAAACAGTTTTGAATGTTCTTGGACACCTAGCCCTGATATATCTAAATACCTTTGAGAACCTGAACTTTTGTTTCTAAAACCCTGGTGATCAAAGGTAAAGTCATGCAGAACTTGGATAGGGAAGCCAAAACATGGACCATCCTATCAAAAATCTCTCATGTTCCTGTCCTTATTTAATCTTTAGATTGAAAACTCATTAGCTTGAGTATTGTTGATTTATTGTATTCTAGGATATTTGGCACTTAACATGGAAAGTAATCCCTATGGCCTGGTATTTAGCCTGTAAATCATTACAGACGCAGTGGAGAAGGTGGCTAATTTCTCCTGTGCCCGAATAACTCAATGTATACTCAGAAGTAAGCATGTTTGAGGGCATTGCCCGCCCTCCCTTGGAAATAGTTGCCTTGAGCTGCAGCACAGTAACTGTGTGTACAGTATTGTCACGCATTGCAAACAACAACAGTCTTGTTGACCCTCCCACCGCAAGTGTTTTCAATAAACCCAGTTTGCTTAGCTTTATGATAGCCTAAGGGCTCATCCACAGCCAGTTACTGAATGTTGGCTGAAAGATGCTGACACCCAGCTGGAAGGAGAGCTAACCTGATGAGCTGCAGTTATCTGACTGTCCTGACTACAAAACTTCGTTTTGTTGAGGAAGAGGGGAAAAAAAGCAAAAAAAAAAAAAGCAACTGGGCAATCAGCAAGCTCAACAGAAAGCAAAGAATGGCCTCACTGTGATCATAATATCTCTTTCACGCTAATGATTAGAGAACACTATTGCAAAGTAAGCTGAACTTGCAAAGGATTGGTTTTGGTATGGAGAGGGCGAAGCTCATCACATTACCCTCTAAAAGTCACCCTTATTTTCAAATAGGTTAGGTTAGAGCCTGGGTAGGTCACACTACTGGGGAGCTGTAAAAAAGGGTGGTTTTTTTACATATCACTTCCCTCCTAGTAAATCAGCAGTCATCCATGCATTTCTCCCCATTAGTGATGGGTAATGTTTTTATATCAATGAATATTGATATATAGATCATATATACATATGATTCTGATTAACTTGTTAAAAAAAGAAGGCCATCAAACACTTACACTGCCTTTGTTAAAAAAAAAATAATTGCACTGACTGGACCCAAAGTCTCCTAGGTACTGCTAGAAAAAGCAAACCTCCCAAAACTCTCTCTTCTTTCGTCATGACAGCTAGGCTGCTTGCTGAGAACCCATCTTTCATTTCTTACTTCTGTTTTGGCTTCAACACGACACCTGTTTCAATGAGAGAGTATTATTGTGATGTTTGCAAGTTATACATTGCAACTGTGCATGCAAGCAGGAGAAAATGGGAGTTCTAGCCACAGTTAGCAGTAGTAACAAGCAAAATTTGTGAATATCCTGTGTAAGAACAGTCTCCAAGAAGCCTCTGTAGCTGCCATTTTAGCACTCCTGCTTTCATTCTTGCTAACTTTAGAAACCTTAACGTTTCTGAAGTAAAAGTGAACCATGATCCCGAATGATTTTTCTCCCCTTAGCCTCTTTCATATTGATGCTTAGTGCAGACCCTCACACCAACCCCAAGCACTGAGCTCTAACACCACCTTGAGGTCTTTGGCTTCTTGAGCCAACGTCAAAGGAGCTTGCTCCGGTTGGTATCTGAACTCTGAAGTAATTTAGTTTTCATTTTCTACAGGGTCTTTTTGACTGCTACCACACATCTCTGATGAAGTGTTGTTATTATCTAAGCTAATTGGGCACTATACACTGAACTGTGAAATAATTTTCCTGACTTTTGTTCCTAATTGACTTCTGGGACAAAGAGGGACATGTTAGTGCTGCCAGTTCAGGCTTGGGGCTCTGCCCTCCTCCAGTAGCATTCCCCTAATCTTGCCTTCATATACTCTCACATGCCCTCAGCACAACAATATTTACTCCCTAACTCTACAGCAGTATTATGAATTTAATTAGCTGCAAGAATTGCCAAGTGCTTTGAAAATGAATAGTGCAATATAAATTCCATGCTTTATTAATATTTCAATTCTTTCTTTGCTGTGTTGTAGGATTCACATAAAATCTTGCTGCCCCTGTGTGTTTCTAGAAAAAAAAAATCCCCCTACACGTGCACGTATCCCTAACTGTTTTTATATGGTTTATTAGAAACTGATTAGGCTTGGAGAGAAATTAGTCCTCCAGTCAAGCAATTCAGCTGAAAACAGTTTTGGAAAGAGCTCTTTGAAAAGAAAGAGATTTGACAACACAGACATGTAAGTACTATATATAGTATTATAGTCATCAAAATTTAATATTCTAACCTGTGGATGATATGGAATCAATTAAAGCAAACAAGAAACTAACATGCATGAAACTGTAGAATACAAAGTATGCATCTTCATGGCAATTAAACACTGTTATTAAACGTGCATCTTTTTAACAGGATTCATTCTCCTTTATCCCCAGAGCTGGAAAACCTGTTTCAAAAACTGAAGACTCCCGGGACTAGAAATTTATCTGCCTGCAAGAATATCTCAATAGAATTGAACTGCCAGCCAGTATGACCATATTGAAAGTCTACCTTCCTTTCTTTTAGGGTATAGACAGCATCCTCATCTACAGCTTAAAACAAATAAACCAGTGAGAGAATTTCCTCAGCAAAAATACCCATAGCATAGTGGATAGTTTTGCAGGCAATGGCAACACTGTTATTACATTTCTCAACATTAAAAACCACAACAGATGATTCCAATGTTTGCCGAAGTGTAGAAGGTGTGGTGGGCCATATCTGTGCTCAGACAGAGGATCTGGAAATTTCAGACTCTCAAAGTCCCACTGAAATACCAAGGAAGTTGTATTCTTTATTTAGGGTCCTTTGAAACTCCCAGACTTAGCCAACTCAGGCTTGACCCTTTGAACCTAATTGATTCAAATTCACTTGGTCTCTTAACTGTCGTCCTTTGAAAGTGTATGACAGAATCACAGAAATGAAGTAAAATGGCTTGGTAATGCATTGCAGGAGGAGAAAGCAGTGTGTGTTTGCATTGATCCTTTCTAGTGCATTACTGAAGGATGTAGACTGAAGTACCAGCTCAGCAGAGACCCAGAGTAATTTACAAATAGGAACCGTGCTGAGCAGCAAAGCTCAACTATATGAAATACACCCAACTTCTGTGATCAGTACATATCACCACCACGGGTCCAAAATCTGCTCTTCTCTGCTGTTTAGCTCTCAAGGTAAGCTAATTTCAATAAAACTCAAAAGCTGGAACAGAAGGGCTCACCTGACTCAGTTTGGGTGTAGGTAACAGTGTTGACCTTTCCATGATCTGGACAAGCCAATTGCTGGGGAAGTACTCTTGCCACTTTATTACTAAGTAAAAATTAAAGCTTGTTTTGACACAAACTTTTTGTTCTTTTTAATGCAGAGAGGTCTGCCTCCCAAGATCCCTCTTGGACATCTTTCAGACTCATTTCATTCTTTCCTTCTTACATACAAAAATCCTATGAATATCAATGTGATGTCTTTGGTCTCCTTACTAGAGCAGAGGCATGAAAGGTTTAAGCAAAGGGTTGCCTCACACAGGTTATCTTGATCTTCCCCACGTCTCTTGGCACTGCTAGTACAATGTATTAGTTTTCTCATTGTAGAGAATCTTTTTCTTTCTTTTCTTCTTCCTACAAGTAACCCATAGCCACAACAAAGCAATACCTAATGAAGGTGTATTAGGTGTATTCTAAGACCTCAAGTTGATTTTCTACCATACGGAGGTACAAACTGAGAACCTTTGAAGTTCCTCTGCTTCTCCAGTTACTTATACACAGGGTTTCTCAGCAAAGGCTGCTCAAGTGGTGTTTGTTCCTCTCACCCATCTGAGTCCTCAGATACTTGTTAGGAGAGAGAGCAACTAGTGGGGACAATTTCTCTTACAAAAGAAGTTGCAGGCTTGTCTAATGCTTTTAGCATATGTGACAATCAGGTCATCAGCAATATGTAGCAAAAAGTACTTGGAGATAATCAACATCTTTCATGGTCCGGGACATCAATTTTATGCCTCCAGTGCAAATGTTTGAATCCAATGCATGGCAAAGGGTTTGCCTTCTGGCAGAACAGGAATGTAACAGAGGGGATCACCCGCATACAGAAATTAACACCTTGGCTATATCTCCTCAGAAGTAAAAAATTCAGCAGTCAAGGATTAGGTACATGATAGCATCTGTCACAAAAAATACTACTGGGACTAAAAACTTGTGTAGACCAAAAAGCATCAGCTACACTGTACGATAACGGCTGGGGGGAAAAACGCTTAGAAACAGTGCAGTGCAGAAAGAACGATGAACTGATATAAGCCTAACGGTATGACACAGAATGATAAAAAAGAGCAGTCCCCACCTCCCTACACACAGGTGGAAGTCCCTGTGTTGGCATTTTGAAGACTAAGGTGGAGAGTTCACAGGAATGGACTCAAACTAAAACATATTGGTCCCTATTTTTTCAATACCTTCCAACATTTCTGTAAGGAAGATCTTGTGCAAATATGAGGAAACCCTAACAAATACAGCCACATTTGTTACACGGACAAAACATCTCAGCCCTGCATGAGGTAGTAATCACCATTTGAAGTTGGAGATTCTGCTTTTGGGGTGAAAAGTCATAGGAAAAGTAAGTTCTGAGGGTTTTATTTTTATTTATGTATTTATTTATTTTTAGAGGAAAGGAGAGATTCTGCTCAGGGAGTTTTCCACCGTAGACAGATCTCCACATGAATGTCTCTGTATCCTTCCTAGGGAACCTGAAAAAGAGTCAAAAAGCAGGCATGGCAGAAGGTGACCAGTAGTGAACTGAGCTAGGACAACTTCTCTGCTTTATGTCACCAACTCCAGTGGTGCTGTCCTGGCCAACAGCAGAACAGGGGCCGCAAAGAGCACAGGAGCTCAGAAAACATGTGGAAACATTCACCTACTTTAGGAGGCAATAGAACAGGCTTCACAGTAGACCCTGATGGTTACTGCGACAGTCCTCAAAATCTGAAGAAGGAAGCTTGATGGAGTCCTCAGCACAGGAAAGACACGGACCTGTTGGAGAGGGTCCAGAGGAGAGCCACAGAAATGATCAGAGGGATGGAACACCTCTGCTATGAAGAAAGGCTGAGAGAGTTGGGGTTGTTCAGCCTGGAGAAGAAAAGGCTCCGAGGAGACCTTATTGAGGCCTTTAAATACTTAAAAGTGGCCTATAAGAAAGATGGGGAAAAATTTTTTCGTAGGACCTGTTGTGATAGGATAAGGGGGAATGGTTTTAAACTAAAAGAGGGTAAATTCAGACTAGATATAAGAAAGAATTTTTTTACACTGAGGGTGGTGAAGCACTGGCACAGGTTGCCCAGAGAGGTGGTGGATGCCCCATCCCTGGAAACATTCCAGGTCAGGTTGGACAGGGCTCTGAGCAACCTGATCTAGTTGAAGATGTCCCTGCCCACGGCAGGGGGGTTGGACTAGATGAGCTTTAGAGGTCCCTTCCAACCCAAACTATTCCATGATTTGATGATTCTATGAAGACTACTGTCAACCAACAAGCTGGGACTTAAACTTTGTTGATACTTTCCACGAGTGTTACTAAAACCCAGTATTTACATGGGAATCCCCTACTGAATAGACTGGATTATGGGGAATTTGTTTTAAAACTTTTGCTGAATTCAGTAGTAGAAATACTGTTTTGGAAACTGTAGACTAGGTTTCTGTGTCTCAGTTCACCAGCTTATAACCACATTATTCATCTTATAGCAATATAAGTACTTTCAAGGAGTGCACGTGTGAAGGAAAATTACTTCTGAAACACAGGGAATAAACCACATTTACTGTGCATAAACCTGTAAATGTTTCCTCTAGCTCAAATTGTAAATGCCTGTGATCTCTTACTGCTAAAAAAAGTAATAATAATAAAAGGTCTCTCATCATGGTTCCTGGTCCCTAGTTCCCATATGGTTTATAGATTTATTGCCTCTTGCTTTCTGAAGCATCTGAATTTTGCTACATTGTGCAAGAATACTCTCATCTAGGAGTTTGCCACTTGTGCAGCTTCTCTTCCTCTTCTTTCAGTGAAGTGCAAATTAATGCAGACCTGCACTACATGTTATAAAGGGGTGGATTTGAGAAGATGATTGAAAAGTGCTTCCCTGGACCGCCAGTTGTTTGCCTTTGTTAGTACAACTCGCATTTACAATTATATTGCAGATCCAAATGGGACACATTGTCCCCAAACTGGTGATCACAACAGTATTCAAACCATACAAAATCTCTTCTAATATTAATTTTCATTCTGGCTTTCTATGAGTCTATTTGGCTTTTGCCAGAACTAATTTAGAAAAGGTAATTCATTTTGGAGCAATCACACCAGGGTTGTTTAGATGGGGACAGTTTAATGAAAATGATAATAATAATTATGAAATGACCTTTTGCTATTTATTGGAACATGAATATTATGAGTGTTTCCCCAAGAAAAAAGTACCAGGTGGCACAGAAGAAGGGTAGAAGAATATATTAAGGCCTCATTTACATTTCTACTTCTTTCAGTGTTCATACCCCTCAAATTTAATATTCTGATCCAGCTTCAAACTTCCTACTGCCTGCTATGCCTTGCTATTATATGTAACAGACTCCTGTGGACCACTCCAGAAATACAATTGACCACAACTGTATTGCCTGCCAGGAAGCTGCTAAATCTGGCAGCTCATAGAGGTGAAGCTGCTGCAGTCCCATGCCCCCAGGTCCGGCCGGTAGCAAAGCCGGGCGTGTATTTCCAATAGGCACACACACGTACAAACCATGGGGAATCCATACAGATCAACACGGAGAGAAAACACAGCACTCATGCAAGCACAAACCGTACCAATAGCCTCATCTTGCTCCCTTCTCTGGCTGATCAAGGGGAAGGTCGGTTAGTGGGAAATACATACTTATATAGACTATGGACCCTTCCAGTAACTAGCCTTAGGCATTCGGTCTGTCCAAAACCAACCCCTGGATCCTTGGACTGCCCAGATGCTGGCACTTGGGTGTACGAGTCCTCAAAGTCTACAGACCCACTCCAGTTGCTGGACCCCCTTGTACGTACACACACACGCTATGGATCCCTCCAGTAACTGGCCCTAGACACTCAGTCGTCCTAGTATCTGGCCCTGGATCCCCATCTCTCCTCACACCCACGTGCAGGTGGGCTCAGATGACCCTCAAACCCCATGGTCTCTCCCTCAGCTGACTTGGACACCCTCGTCTCTCCAGCAGCCAACTCACCAGCCTCACATCTCTCCAGTATTTGGCCCAGACTTCTGTCCATCCCAATACCTGGCTCCCCAGCCTTGTATGTCCCTTACCAGGTAGTCTGGCTTGATGTTCAGTAGTGATCATACACAGACATACACACCCACACAACCTGCACACGCTCCGGTCTCTCCAGCTGCTGGCACCATGGACACACGGGCCCTCCACCCTGTGGTGTGACTCTGGTTGCTGCACTCAGAGCTGCACAGATGAATGTGCACACAAAATAGGGAGCCCCTCACCCAAGAAAATGATTATAAATGGAGTTTAATGAGGAGACAGGACAGACTGCATTAATCAGGCATAGGGCATGGCCAGACAAGCATACTGACCATCCACTGTTTGCATGTGACTGGCCAATTTTATCCCCTTATCTCTCTATTTTCCCATGCTTGCTCCTCCCCTAGCCACCTCAATCCCTCCCTTTCGTCTTTCCCCTAACCATCTCATAGTAAGTTTTGTACCATCCCAGGATGCTTTTCCCCTGCATCCCTTCCCGTGCCCCATACCCCAAAGGAGTAAACCCCCCTTCAGCCTGTAAGGCAATCCAGGGCCCTCTCCCATTAACTCATGGTGATGGGTCTCACCCCAAGCCCATGGATCCAAGGCTGTCCTGGGACAACCCTGGGAACAGCTGAGGCTCATTTCTCTGATCAGGTTATTGGGGTGCCTCTGCCTGCCATTGTTCCTCTGCATTTGTAGAAATGAACCTTTTTTCTCAAAACTGACCACCACCTACATTGCAGAAAATCCTTCAGCCATCAGCTGGTGATGCTGCCACACTGAAAAGGCTCCTTAGCCACTGCTAAGGTGTAGCATGACAGAGGCACTGTCTCTACAGGCAAGGAAGGCTCTGCCTTAGAAGAAACATAAGCATGGTCTAAATCTGTCTGTCTCAAAGCAAGGAGAGACTTGAGCTTTTATCTTTCCCATTCTTAATAATTTCTGCTAGTCATTAAGCTGTAGGCACTTACGTTAGCCTGAGTGCATTTAAAAATAAAATGGCCATAAATTAGTTTGCAGGCAGTCCAGTTTTGAAAGATATGTTTTAGATATGCTTTACGCATAGCGAGATTAGGCTATTGCTGCAGTGAGACCCAGGGACAAGTGGCTTTGGAAGCCCCTTGTATTCAGGTAGGAGTGGTGCAAGCACTGGGAGGTTCACCTGGAAGCAGAGCTCTAGATACACGGGAATTTTTAGAGTCAGTCAAGGTGTCTGGTAGGTTTAGAAGTGTCCAGTGTGATAAGTGGTGTTCCTTTTGGATTACTGCCTTGGTATCTTCTGCTTCTCTTTTGCTATGGTAGACCACTAATTTTTGCATAAACATTAGAAAGGTGACATTCTTTAATGACATTTATGAAGTGCCATGGCCTGAGAAGGCTCTCCAGAACAGCTGTTTCCATGTTCCCTCTGTCCATGTAAGCAGGGCAAGGGGTAAATAGAAGTGCGTTGTCTATTGGTGAAAAGGATTACAGCAGTAACAAAAATTACAGCTGGGAACTGGGAAGTGGAATTAACAGAGCAAAACTGCAGTAGTCATTCTAACAGCAACAATTCATAAATGGCAAGGTGACTTGGAAGATTCTGTCCTTCAAGGAGGGAAAATAAAGCATCCAGTGTAACAGCAACTGTGAAGAAGAGAGAGGGATTCATGCCTTTACTGCAAGTTGGAGAGCATGTCTGGTTGTTGTAATTTAATAATGCACATTTTTCTCAACTCCACTATTAGGATATTTTTAGTTGCCGACCATGAATGTTTGTTTCACTAGCTAAGATGACACAATACTGGGGTCTCAATGAGGAAAAGTGATTCATTATGTACGTGTATACGCATGTGTGCGTGAAATGAAACATTGAAAAGGAACCAACTTTCAGGGTAATATTTATCAATTAGCTGAATTAATCTGGTTTATTCCTGTGACTTAAGAATCCATTTTGGAAGCTGAGGGACAGTGGAGGTCTCAATGCAATGCCACACCATATGTGCATATCTGGGAAGCCCGGATGATGGCAACCACCATCCTACGAGGTGCTGAAGCTTCACAACTGCCCTCTAGTAGTGTATCCTGAACCAGCCAAACGTCAAGGTACATACTCACCCTTTTGGGACCAGTTAAAAAGACACAGTCTGCCGGCGTTCTTTATTGACTTCTATGAATTGGATGGAGCTTTGTCGTGGTTTAATCTCAGTCGGCAACTAAGCACCACTCAGCCGCTCGCTCACTCCCCCCCACCCGGTGGGATGGGGGAGAGAATTGGAAGAGCACAAGTGAGAAAAACTCGTGGGTTGAGATAAAAACAGTTTAATAATTGAAATAAAATGATAATAATAATAATAATAATAATAATAATAATAATAATAATAATAATAATAATATAATGATAATACACAAAGCAAGTGATGCACAGTACAATTGCTCACCACCCACCGACCGATGCCCAGCCAGTCCCCGAGCAGCGGCCCCCCCCCGGCCAGCTTTCCCCAGTTTATGTACTGAGCATGACATCCCATGGTATGGAATGTCCCTTTGGCCAGTTGGGGTCAGCTGTCCTGGCTGTGCCCCCTCCCAGCTTCTCGTGCACCTCCAGCCTGCTCAGTCGGTAGAGCATGGGAAGCTGAAAAGTCCTTGGCTCGTGTAAGCATTACCTAGCAACAACTAAAACATCGGTGCGTTATCAACTTTGTTCTCATCCTAAATCCAAAACACTGTACCAGCTACTAGAAAGAAAATTAACTCTATCCCTGCCGAAACCAGGACAAGCTTGTCTGACAAAAGATTAGAAGGCTATCAAGGCTGAAGAACAAAGTCCAAAAGCAATTTCTTGTCTTGCTCTATTTGATCCCAAATGCTTATTATTCTCTTCAAACATTTTCAGTGAGTCAGGTATCTCTATTGTCTTAGAGTGGATGCCAAAAATGGGAGAGTGAGGCTGAAAGTTTAATGCCAAGGAAGCTGAAACATGTAGTTTGAATTACTCAGGTTGGTGACATTATTTTAATAAATTCTTGTAGATTGTGGAAAGTATAGAAATCTGAATAAAAGCGGTTGTAGCAGATAAGGAATATGCAGAAAAGTTACAGAGTCCTTCAGTGCCATGGGCACACAGTAAATAGCTTGCAGTCATTTTTATATTGAAGAAATACAGAATTAATTCATGATGATCTATTTCTCTAAGTAAAATAATTCGCATGAAAGTAGGTTACATTGATTACTGCATGTTAAAATGATTAACTAAAATTTTTATGGGTTTTCAGTTTGATTTTAGTGTCACAACGTTGTAAATCAGGCACAACTCCATTAACACTGATAGACTGGCACTGGTTTAAATTGGCATGATGAGGGGGGACAGAAATGTAAAGGCTCAGAAGAAAATTAGTCACATCCTTAACTGACACAAATCTGGAGTCCTGTTTACTGGAGTGACTCTGTATTGATTTGCACCAGCAGGGAACTGCAATTCCAGTTTGGAAATATGACCAAAAATGGAATAAAATAGTACCCCAGGAAAAGGGCTACACTCTGTCCATCTGGAGATGCAAAAAACATCTGCAGTGTTTTTGCTGACTGTACAAATAAAAAGAATTTGGGTCAGTTGCATGCAAAATTAAACACTTGTCTAGGCTGGGGTCATCAGACTAGGAGTCTTCATCTGAACCAGTCACCTTAACCTGTGCTCTGCATAATATTGAATTACACACTCTAGACAATCTATAGTATTTCTACAGAATCAAACTGAAGTCATGGGATCAAGTGTTAAAAGTTTAATTTTAATTTTTTAAACCTTTAATCAGACTACTAAACCCAACATTTATTAAAGTAATAGTCTATCCGTAATAATTCTTGCCCCAAAATAAAGTCCCAAGAAGCTATTTTAAAATAGCATTGCACTGGGGGCATTGCTCACATAAGCCCCTCCCCACCTTCACAGACCACTACTAATAAATCTTACTCCCTTTCTTCCTGCACACAGCCCTTGCTGGCTCCTAATGAGCTCCCAGCCATGCTTCTTCCTCCATCCGCTATTCTCTAAGCCTTTCACCAGTTTTGGGGACCAAGTGTTACAGTCAAGGCAGTTTTACACATCAGACATAAAAAAGAGAAGCCAGATTTTCCTGTGGCCTTCTTGTGTTGGAGGCTGACTCAACAGCAGTTCTAACGTAGGTATTTTTTGGAGCGGAGAGCAGTCTGGAAGCCTAAAGGCAGCGCAAACCATAAGAGCTACACGTGGGGAGCTTAGAGAGAGTTATATTCTGTTATCTGGTGTAATGAATGAGAAACAAGTAGGGGAAAAAACAATGGCCAGGCCTAACATATGTTTGTCTATATGTGCAGTGTTACTAGTTTTGAAAAGTATTTCTGTTAAAATGAGTTAATCATTATACAATTACAATAACATTTAGAAGTTCAGAGCAGTTATCACCATCTACATGTGCATGAGATGACAAGTTACTAATGCCTTGTAAGGCATAGAGATGTAAAGGTTAGATTCAAAGTTTATAAGATATGGAATTAAAACAGATCGATTTGTGTGAGCAGCTTTTTCAAGGTAAGTAGGACAGGAAAAAGTGGTTTAAGAGTTTCCTGGGACCTGAGAGAGAGTTTAATTCTTTTTCTATTACCTGAAATATTAACAGTTAGCAAAGTTTCTGAATTTACAGTAGCTATAACCACCACGGAGAGAGGTCCATCTAAGAGATGTTGAGCAGAAAAAGGAAACGACATGAAATAGAGGTAAGTGGGAGCAAGGAGTAACGTGAGGCATGGCCAACAAGAACAGCCAGAGGAGTGGGGAAAACCTTATGGAAATAAATAACACCAACAGATCTGCACAACTTACATTCTTGCCATTCAGCAAGTTTTAAAATCCTAAACTGTGAGTTTAGGTTCCTGCAAGAGGAAGTAGAAAATAATTTTCTGAGGTCAGGGTGTGAGGGCTAGAACCTGTATTTAAAGTTGGAATCCAATTCCTGCTGCTGCATTCCTAACAGAAAGGTCACATTTGGAACCACTGGAGAAGAACAATGCGTTTAGCTACAGCAGAGCCTGCCTTTACAACTGCAGAAGGAAGCTGAAAACCCAACCTGGTTGTGTTTTGCTAGGTCAGTGGGAGTTCTGCAGTGGGAAGCCTGGCAGCAGCCCAAGAGTAAATATAATCCCTCCAGGTCCTTGCTGGAGTGACAAGTTTATAATGCAGACACTAGCCAGTGGTGAAAGGGATAATAGTGTGTAGGCTGATAAAGTAAGAGCTCTGCAAGGATTAAATTGGCTACACAGCTTCATTCCCACATCCCATAAGTGAGGGTGTTTCATTGTTTAGAAAATGATGCTGTCTTTTCCCTGACAGCACTGACTCTAGCAATCTGGCTTTAATGTGAAGCAATTTCCAAGTTTGTTTCTATCATGGGGCAGCTGGGAGAAAACAGGAGGTAGCTTATCCCTAATGGACTTTTTTCTCTCCAGGTTGATTGTGCGGCAGAATGGAAATGGTTCATCTGACACACTGTGAGCACATGACCAAAGGAGCCAAGAGACCTGACATCCTCTCTAACGTGGTTTTAAGCCACTTTCCCTCAAATGGGCAGGCGAGTTGAATAGCTGTAGATCGAACCTTCAATTCTTAAGAAAAATGACCACTGGTTGGGATTGCCAGGTATGGGGTGTGTTATTGCCTCAGACTCTTGAGGACTTCTGGGAGACAGAGTTAATTATAGCTTACAGCCATTTGGCCATGTTGGCTTAGGCAGAGCTGTGGACCCCTTGGGCTGTCTCAGGACATCCTATTTCCTTTTTGCTCTGGGCAGTATGGTGGCAGCGGTTATAGTCAGCTGCCTGTAGGGATGAAGATGAAGAGGTAAATGCACAACTCGAGCCTTTTTCGCTCCAGTATACATATACATGCAGCGTGTGAAAAGTGACGGTCCCTGTGCTTATTCATTATGACACATCCTATAAGATTGGTAAACACGGTGACGATATAGGTCACGGCTCATTACATACAATTACAGCACAGATACACCTTATAAGCAGTTGGGTTAAATTTTTGACCAAGTTTCCAGAAACCTCTGTTCTATTTTTGATATCAGTAATGAGGCAAAAACCGTATCAGATGGCGCCGTGCATCTTTTCTTTAAGATTACTGTCATCATAACTTCTGGGAAAACTTTCTAGTCCCAGCTACTCAGAAACATGTCATTCTTAAGTTTCTAATATCTAGTACTCACTTTAGAGCAGAAACTGGAAACAGATGGATTGCCACATCCTACTCTGATCAGGAAAATTAGGCTGTAAGCTTGATAAGGAATAACAAATGCCTTATATCCTCTGGCCCCTTGTCTTTCTCTTCTAAAACACTGAATTATTAGTTATCAGGTTTGTTTGGATCATCAAAAGAGTCTACCTGCTATTGATTAAATTACTTATAGGAATTAATCTGGGGTTTCAGTTAGCTGACTGGACAGTTATCGCCTGAGATCTAGGAACACAACATTTTCAAAGGCGCTTAAGGAATAAACAGATTTTTGTATCATGGTCTATCACATTTGTAGGAATTAATTTGGCTTTCCAGGGAAACACAGACACATCTCCTGGGACGAATTTTTCTAAGGCAGGTTAGGTGGATGAAACATGTGATGGAGAAGAGACCACATGGGGCTGTTTTTATGTCTTTAAATATGTAAAATATCACTATGAAAAAACCAAGAAAAACTTCTGTTAAGCAAACAATCCAGATATAAATGAAGCCTGGTTGCCTCAGTGATGCTAAGAAAACATTGGTTTAAGCAGTAACTGATGTAGAAAAGAATCAATTAACACTAGACCAGATTCAGTCATCATGTCAATTTGCAAAGAGAAATAAGAATGAAATGGAGATATGTTGATTTGTACTTACTAAAGGTCTGGCTCTAAGCTTCCTATAGAGCAACTATCAGCTAAACAAATATCAACAAGTTATAACTGGGGGTTTCTATCGGTCATTTAGACTTCATTGGAATTTTCCATAGGTGAACTAGAATAAGATGTTGCAACGTAGATCAAAAGAAAGATGCAAGCATCATAGTAGAAACTGATAGGCTCAGATGAGTATATTTACCCTTTGCAAACATTCATTATTTCTGTGCTATAAAAGAATAAACACCAACCCCTCTAATAGCTCATAGTCTGAGTCACTTCCAAGACTGAAGTAAAATAAAAATCTTGACTGGATCAACTACGGGATTTTTTTTGCCTATTTTGCCCAAATATATACCAGTGTTAATGCATAGATATATACTCAGAATATCTGTATCAGGCACTTTATAAAAGTGACTACTGAGCAAGACAACTAGGGTCCCCCCATCCCCTTCATAGACATCTATTTGTTAAAGGAAGACTTATATGGAACTACTTATATGCCAAATAACTTTTTTGCAAAGATAGTTTTTGAGATGGAGGATGGATTTTTCCCTTCAAAAGCTTTCAGCCTAGTAATCATAGCATTCAACTGTGAGGCAAAACTAAAGTCAAATTCTGAGTGAAACAAGCTAAAATTGGGTTCCCTGAATTCAGAAGTGATTGAAACAGCATGACCATGAACACTGAAACAGTAACATCTTCCCTTCCCCTGCGTACGTTCTACTTTTTAGTAGATATGAAAAATTAAAAGGTAAAAGCATTTGACTAAACACAAATACCTATGTGGATATAAAGTTAATTTTTGGCCCTGGGCTGTCTTCATGGGAGATCTAATCAACCCCATCAGTGAAGTCTATGGCACAATTCATTTGACTCTATCACACACATCTAAAAAGGCATGATGAATCACTCTGGAAGTGCTCATTTCTTTCTGCTGACTGTGAGTTTCCCAGGGGGAACAGCTGAGCTATCAACCGCAGATGTCTAAAGCTAAATGAGATGAATCTTACCCACAACATTTAAATCTTATAATTTATTTTATCAAAGAGCATTCCTGACTAGATCTATACATAATGGGCATTTATATAGCACATTACAGTCTCCAACTACCACATCCTAAAATGCCTAGAACATGAAGAACAGGGTTGCCGGGGGGAATTAAGCAGCTCATGAATGTTTTCTGGGATTTACTGAGGGCAACATATCTCAAGGAGAAGTGAGAACCTTAATTCTGACTCCACTTAGGGTAAACTTAGAGAAAAATAGAGCTTTCCTCACTCATGCATGGAATTAGCTTCCACTGACATTGATCCTGGGAAGCAAAAAGAGGTTTACCATGAGTCAGTTCCCAATGCAGATTTGTAACCTCCTAGTCCATTTGGAGGCACCTGCATGCTCTGTGGTGGAGGTAATCATACAGTTTTTCTTGAAATGGCTCATTTGGCCCATTCAAGTCATATGCAGTTTGCTATCGCATAATAGCAACTACATTATTTGAATCTTGGATTTGTACTCTACAAAGAAGATTGTCAGATAAATTGGTATCATGAAATGATTTCTCTGCCGGGGCCAGTTTTCTGTGAACGCAGATGGGTGGGAATTATTGGACAACCCATATCTGTTTACATGCTGTGTAATAAAAATGACTGTGGAAAAAAATCCTTTGTCACTAGCTTAATTTTCAAATTTTATCTTTATGTTATCAGGCTGTCAACTGTGTCAGATACCTTGATTAAGCTTTGTTGTTTTAAGTTGTACTTGCACTTTCTTTCTAAGTGGTGTAATGTCCTCAGGCTAGACTTTGGATAGGCCTTAACAGGCAGGAGCAGAGGTATGTGAGCTCCTCTGCTTTTACCTCTGAGCTGGTCAGGCATGAACCAGGTCTATCCTGGAAGCTGGAAAGCTACATCATAGCCCAATAGCCAGTTTAATATACTCTCCTGATCATGAAGTCTCACTAGCTTGGGCATAGCAACAGGCCACCAAAGTCCAGAAGGCAAAGCAGATTGTTGCCTAAGAGTAGACAGCGTCATTAAACTCCTCGGGACCCCATTACCGGCTTTGCTTATGGGAAGGCAAAATGAGGTGACTGCCATTGCCGAGATATGCATCAGGGCGGATGGAGTGGCAATCACTCCCAACAGCCGGCCATCACTCTTAGCTGTCCCAACTTTGAGACAGTGTTTAAATGGACACCATTTCAGCCAAGCTAAGCAAGATGCCACATTCAGTCCCCGCTGACTGGTTACCAAGAAGAGGTGTAAACCATCTGTGTTGGACAGCATGCTTCCTGCTTAGATCTTGCTTGGTTCCACCTTTATAGAAAACTCTCCTACAATAAGAATCACTTTTCTTCTTATTCGTTCTTTGCAATAATAGCTTGTGTTTCAGGACTCCAACAGATGTCCACACAAGAGCAACAGGGGAGACTATATGCATCGCTACTTACAAGTTTCAGTGAATAATCCAGCCTGAATATCTTGCCTTTATGGGTGCCCCCAGAGATCAGAAGTGTATATGCATATATGATAAGAGACACATGTTCTTCTGCCTTAATTAAACCTTCCCAATCATTTATCCTGATCTACAGCGGGATGTGCAATGGGATGGAGATCTTTATGAAACTCTTGGGTGCATTTCTTATGAAGCTGGTATACTTGTTAAGGTAGCATAGAGGAACTGAAGTGGTCTGTGTTAAAAGGCTTTCCTGATGAAGAAGGTGGTACAAGAATAGAAGGAAAACAGTGACTCAGGCTTACAATGTTGGTAATATGTCAAGTGTCACAGGACATAAACTACTGTAAGCTGAGAAAAATTGATCTGAAACTCCTTAAGAGTCCTGTACTATTACTTTAAGGATAAACATTCCTCTCTCCACAGAAACAGGGCCCCCAAATTTTGCTTTTTAGAAGCATCTGGCTTTTTGTCTGATTGACTGAATTTGAGATTAAAGTGAAATTCAGTTTTCTCTCAGATTTGTCATGCTGTACCATTCCAAATATTAATTGTAAGCAGGAGCACTACATTTTCACATTTTTTTCTTGGACCAAGAAGCAAAAGGTTCTTCATACAAAATGACTGTGACATTTATTTACATCAGGACTCAGTGTAATGTTACCAAAACAAAATCAAAGCTGAGCTATTCTTCTTTTACACCTTTAAGGTTTCAAGAAGGGTTACATGCCATTACATAGTCACAAAGTAAGTGAAAAAGCAAACAGAAGAGATCAGATAGAGACAACAGATAGTACAATGGGAAGTCTCATGAGAAGTTTCAGAGCTCTCATACCTTGTGGTTCAAAAAAAAGATGCCATGAAATTGATTGATACAACATTGGATTTTGAATTCAATGCTTCGGCACTTAGCAGGAATTTCAAAAGGAGCAACCTAAGGAAATTTTAAACAGGTGGCGAACATCTGAAAAGGGCACAGGAATAATGCAATTACCTATAAGCTATTACATGTGGAGATGACTAATAACTGCAGTGTAAGGTTGAACCCAACAACCCAACAACAGTTTTGCAAGAATTTTCCTTTCACAGGATTTGTTGATGAATTGCCTTCACTCTGGTGGTCTGGGATACAGTGTTGTGTATGTTTTATAACAATGATATTAGAGATCTAGAAGGAATAGAATATTTTAGCCTGTCTCTAAATTGAATGCACGGTCTCAGAGACTCCTTTTAAGAAACGTAGGTGTCCTAATTTTTTTCAAATCCAAACTAAGGAATTTTTTGAATGAAGCAGCTAACCTGTTATCTTTAAAGAAACACCTTCCTAAAAGTCTATGGCTCCGATTCCAAACCGAAGGCAGCATCAAGGACAGTAATCCCACTTACTTCCCAAATAGTATTGAGAAACAAACTTTGGGTGCAATTTGTGTTATCCAACCAACTACAGGTCCTCAGTAGGGAGTTAGACACACCACTACAGCATCACTGGTGGGTCCCTTCCAACTCTCATGTCTGAGCTATAAAGCTTTGCATGTGTGGTTTCTCTCATCCTAGTGTAGAAGTATGAAATAAGTCAAGCAAACCATGGCCTAAAAGTGCCCATTTCTCTCCATTGACTATGAAGTCAACATGACTAGTCTTGGTGGAGATACTTGTGATTGTCTAAAGGCAGGAGAAAGGAATCCTGCCCCTTAAATACCTCAAGTCCTAACATTTCTTATCTTTCCTTGAGATCTGTTGCGACTGTGTTGAGGTACTGTATTTTAGACTATGGGGCTCCATCCGTACTGTATCTAAAATGGGGCAAGGACTGTTCTCCTTCAACATGCTGGCACAGCATGGCTCACAGCCATTCAGCTAAATCCTTTCCCTCCCCCTCAGGGCAAATGGCCTCATCCAAACTGCTTCTTGAAAATAACCAATGGCTTGTGCTAATTAATGTGAACAAATCTAGGAATTGATTCAAATGCATGGCCAAAAGCGTAATAACAATTCAGCTGCATGCGTAATCAAATCTGCCAGTGCTTGGGCCCTACCCTGACCCTGGATAGTTTGCTAGGCAGAAACTGTGACATCTGATTTAAAAACTATAGGATGTTTCTGATCCTACACTCAATAAAAACAAAGGAAGCTCAATTAAATCATAAGGCATTGGATCAAGCGCTGTGCATTTATCTCAGAATACTATCAGTTACAGAAATTCAGACTGGAAATCACAAAAGGCTGTTGGTGAGGGGGGGAAACAAAGCAAGAAACCAAAAGAGCTTCTAAATAGTTTCAGGGTGGCAAAAGGACATTGCAGCTTTCTGAATCTTTATTTAGTGCAGCCACCCGAACACTCAGGTGTGTTAAGATGTTAAGAGGCATGTTTATTCAATTACCAGATTGCTTAATGAAAAAACTACAATGGTTCCAACCTGTAATTAAACACTGATCTTTCTCCAGAAAGGACAACTTTCTTTAGAAAGTGCTGCCTGAACGTAACCATTTCATCCATCATTGCAAATGACAACTCCTAGTGACATGTCAAAAAAAAAAAAAGACAGGATGGATCCAGGCTCAGCATGTTCTGTAACAACATAATTGACATAACCCCAAAGGAAAAGTATTTGTCAGACACTGTCAGTTCCAGCAGCTGCATAGTCTCAATTTTCTCAAAATTATAAGGTTGGGTTTAAGTACTTTTTGTAACACAGTGAAAAAAGTAACATGTAGAAAACAAAGTTTCTTATCGGGAATAAAAGATCCGATCAAACCTCCACTATTAACCCCACAATGATGATGATTTGCAGGAGGCATCTAAATTTGATTTGAACTCCACCGTGCAAGTACTGCAAACTTGCAGTAAGAAGTGTTTCTTACAGCAGAATTTTGCAGCCTAGATACACTAGTTGAGGCAATAAAGTAGATAAAATAAGCGTACTGACCATGGTCAGGTCAACCGTAAACAGGTTTAAATAGTTAATAGCTACTGTTTCAGTGAGACAGTCAGATGTAGGTGGTAAACCCTAATCTTGTTTTATCAATGGACTGAGCAGCCACAGTTGCACGTGAGTGTAACATGGCACAGAGAAGAGGGTTCGATATCCACATCTCAAGATAGAAATAGTAATGAAGGCTTTCTTCTGAGTCATGTTTCTCACTCTTTTCATTGCTGCTTTCCACAAAATCACACAGCTTAGGAGAACAAGTCATATTTTATTTAAATAGTTTGTTTGTTCAGGAGAGCGCATCCAATCACTATATTTCTGGTGTTTTGATAATTTAGTATAATTTTTATGGAACAAAAATTGAAGTTTCAGCAGAAGTTGTGAGATAAAAACATCTACACCCCTACCAGTATGGACTGTTTTAACTACTGCAGATGTCCGTGCACCATATTTGTCTCGTTTTTCTAATTAGGGCAGGATTTAGGATGTCACCTAAAAGATAAAGGCTAAACCAGTTGTCTAGAATCAAGGTAGGGAGACATTCACCTACCTTTTTTTGAGCCTTCTTACCTGGGATCAATCACCCTCTGGAGTTCTCCATCAAAACTGGAGGGAGCCTCAATAACCAGCTTAGAATAGAAACCTAGACTCTGAATGAGCAAGACATAAGCTCTTGGAGCAAAAGCTGCCTTTTTCTTTGATCCTGACACAACATTAAGTTCAACAGAATTCAACTTAATTACTGTTGTTGTTTTTTTTTAAGGAATACTCTTGTATTGCTGTCCCCACGGCCCGACCAGTTGCAAAGGAGGGTAATGGTCTTCAAAAGCCTGTGATACCAACTTGCCAAGAAGACTCCTATGGAAAAGAATGGCTCGTCTTCTGTGTGGAGGGGGTTAGAAAACCTACAAGTTGAAGAGCAAAAATGACTGGGAATAGTCCGTGTTCCCAAACTGCATCACTTCTTTGCATGACAAGCCAGACCTGGAGGCACAAGGACAGGAGTGAAAGTTTTTCAAGCCTGTGCAAGTTCCTAAAGGAGGAAGTGAATAGCTGCGACCAGGAAAACTCCTCCCGATGACATGAACTGGGAACTAGGAGAGCTTGATATGTTTCTCTATATTCCCTGTTTTTAAAGTGGGACAGTTGTAATGTGTTGGTGCGGTGTCTAAAATTCATCACCCAGGGCAATTTAATAAGTGCATGTGAGTAGAGGCTGGGACAGTGGTTAGTCTGAAAGTTTAGATTCAGTTGCTTTTAATGAAATTACCAACATTATTCTGCGCAAGCCACTTGGGACCAGGTTCTTAAGGGAATATACAGTTCTTCCTCATGCAGTATTATAAGACCTGAGTAATCAAAATGCTCAAATATATTTCCCAAATACACTTGGCTTTTTTTTTTTTTTTAAACAGGGTTAAGGTTTAGAGCCTTATTTCCAATAAATTCTATGTAAATTTTTCACTATTGTATCTTTTGCAAATCTACTTACCTTTAAGAATCTGCTTCTTAATTGGGCTGTGGTCCTTAAATGAGTGAATAGCTGAGTCAGAGAAACAGTCAATTGAACATTACTTAGAAGAAATTAATAAATCCGGGCCTTATCTTATGGGTTTCAGCCAACTGTAAAAGAGAGACTATATTATGTCCTTATCTCTTAAGAAAGCTGTCAAGATGAAAAAAGACTGAAATGCTCAGATGTCTCAATAAGGGGGTCATGCAAGTGTCAGAATTAGATAAGAAGAACTGACAATGTTGATAAACCATATAAAGATTGTATAGCTATTCCAGCATGTCCCTACAAATCCATTTAAGCTATACAAATACTTTCCTAGTGTTGCTCCCAGTAAATAGAAAAAATCAATCTAGCAAGATCAAACTGAGTTTAGATTAATTGGATAAACGCCAATACCAGTAACAATATTAAAATGAAAGACAAAACAGAATAGAAAAAGGACATGCGACTTCAGTTCTTTAACATTAAAAAGTTCATGAAC
This sequence comes from Aptenodytes patagonicus, assembly GCF_965638725.1. Taxonomy (NCBI): domain Eukaryota; kingdom Metazoa; phylum Chordata; class Aves; order Sphenisciformes; family Spheniscidae; genus Aptenodytes; species Aptenodytes patagonicus. Next base: position 168,310,022 of record NC_134950.1, on the reverse strand, counting down.
AAAACAAGCAACCAAATTTTGTTAAAAAAGCCAGGCCTGAAGGTCTGACAACTTACGGTTCCTTACTTTTTGCAAGGCAAAGTGGATCTGAAACAGAAGTAACACATTTCAAGCCTAATAGATGCTGAGAAGCGTGCAATTGTGCAATCTATGTGCAATTTCACTATGCTAACTGGTTGCTTCAAAAGAAAAAGTGACACCTGTGGGGGTGTAGTAATATAAGAAACTCTTGAGGCTGTTAGATCCAGTGGAGGGAGCAGGGAATGGCAGCGATGGCAATAAATGAAGTCCTGCAAGAACAAGAACCGCACTCAGATTTCTAAGCCTTTTGTTCTGTCAAGTTCATTCAATTCATCTTCACCGACAGCAGCCTCACCTGGGACAATCAGTGTTGTCACTTACAATGCCAAAAAACCCCAACAATATGTAAATATTTCTGTCAACTTCCAGAAGAAAAAAAAAAAATTATACCAGCTGTACTGTAGTAATGTTAACAGTTGTACCAGCTGTATCTAAGAGCCTTGGTTTATAAGCTAGACTGAAACCCCCAAATTCCTTTCTGAAGTGGCAGTGGAAACCAGTAATACCTTTCCCAAAAACTCTTTTAGACCATATCAGCTTCTACATGCCTCAACCAACATCCAAAAGGGCAACGTACAGCTTGTTACACAGAAGCTATAAAGGTCAGAGTACATCTTTTAGACTAACAATTATTACAACCCACACTCAGAAACCTGTAATAATACACTGCCACTTCTCAAGCACCACTAAATCCGCTTAGTGAACACTCATAAAACTTACCTTATTGTAGTCTTAGAGATAAGAAGAAAATCTGAGAAAAGAATAAAGAATCAAACCCACCCCTTACAGCACAAGAAAAAGAATCTCCCTGTGAGATCTGCTGTTAGTTATTTCACTTGATCTAATCAACTAATTTGCAAGTGCTAGCAATCCAACCAACGCATATGTAACTTGCAATTTACCATCACACAGGTTGTGCTTTCCTAGTATTTAGCAAGTAGAGGCTGGGAGGTATGGATACAGGATTACAGTGAGGAGAAGTAGGTATTATTGCAGCTGCAGATAGGGTTAAGAGACAGAATCATGATAATTAGCTCCATTGCATCATTGGCTCCATTGTTTCATTAGCTCCATTGTTTAGGGAGAAAATTATTTTAGGCAAACAGGGAGAGTGCCTTGAAAGACATGCAGAGTCAAAAAGGTTATTAAAAGAAGAAACAAATTTCTTATTCAGGATTTAGCCTCATGGCCAAACAGGGGTGTCCCTTAAAGTAAAAAGCAGAGGAACCACAAGTTATGGGGCTGTAGCCCAAGATATTTCAGGGATGAAACCTTTGGCTTATATTAAGGCTCTTTGAAAGCTTCACTCCAGGTTTGCATAGAGTGGCAGAGCCACACAGCAATACACTCGTGTCCTTACTACTAGAGAAAAATGTGAAAGGGATTTACATAGCAAAACAACACAAGCTTCTTCAGCTCCTGTCCTCATGGCTGCAGCATTTGCCACAGAGATGGAAGAGCAGATTTACCAAGGCACAGTAGGGCACCAGCCACACCATGCCCCTATGATCTCTTCCATATTGAAGGGAGAAAAAGGGACATTTGTGTAGTTATAGCCCTATTTTAGAAGAACGCGAAACTGGCACACCATTTCACATGGCAGAAAAATCTAGGAAGCATCTGATAAGTGTTTCCAGCAAGTGCTTATTAGATGAAGCCTGTCAGGAGGAAAAGGGAGGTATAAGACAGCCACTATTCTCCTTAGCACTGTCAAGACTGAGATGCTCAGAGATCGATAGCCCATAAGTGTAGGTGCCTGAGGCATTTCAGCATTGAAAAGTAGATTAAGGGTAAGTGGCAGATGTGCAGATGTTTTCAGAGTGGCAGTTTTAAACCTAGGCACCCAGGTGCTGCTCAGGTCCCATTTCGGAGCCGTCCCTTGGGTCCTAATTTTGCCAAAAGGCTAAAGCACATTAGTAGTCCTCAAGGATTAATCATGGGTATCATCCACACGACCACAAACGATTTATGTTCCGCTTGATTTCTGTCAGGACTGAACCCTCCATGGAAGTGGCCTTTCTTACTTTTCATAGAAGAAAGTGCACAGCAGTGTTTTTATAGAGACGACAATTATTTAGCTGTCTCTGTCTCCTCTCTCTCTAAGTCTCCCTTGGGTGATATCCCTCTGCCCCTCAGATGTCAACCACTCTCTCCTTTCAAAATGTCTCATTGACCAAGCTACTTGATTTAAACTCAGAGCAATTGCTCTTAGTTTGAAGTGTGCTGCTCCTCAGACCCAGAGAAAGGCAGGAGTGTCAAACACCTTATCTGTACTCTCCAGCTATCTCAGATGGTCTGATAAAAAGCTAATACATCTCCATCCAAACCTTACCTTGCATAAGACAGCGTAATGTTCCTCCTGTGAATGCGGCTGGAACGGCAGTACTGGATTTATTCAAGGCAGGCAGCACAAGTTTCTGAAAGGTCCTTTGATCTTTACGGGTATGTCTAGGAACACAATCAATCCTGTTGTCTTTAATTTGCATCAGTCAGGGGCTGAAGCGGCTCCCTCGCGGAGATGTTCAGTTTTTTGCTATGCTCCTTCTGACAGGGGCAGGAAAACTATATATGCACAAGGCTGCTGGTGTTTTCTAGGAAGCACTAATTAGGGATGACTGACTAGATATAAATCACCAGCGGGAAGGAATATAATCGTCTTACAGATTCTGAGGGCTGCTTAGAGGCAAACAAATCAAAAGGCATGTTAATTGCTCATACCACAGATTCTTTCACACAAGTAAGGTTTCTTTTTTCTCTTACTTTACCTTTCAGGCCCAGTTTTCTGACAGCCTTACTATGCTTGGTTTAAATCCCATCTTTGTGCCTTCACCAATACAAGAAAGAAGATGTTTAATAAATATTTCTAAACATAATGAAATCAATAAGACTTGGGAAATTGGATCAAATTTAGAGCTAGTGTTCTTGCTGCATAACCCTTACACTCCTTCCTACTTGGATTCAGTGGGAGAGGAGAGGCCCCACGCAAAATTCCTGAGCGCACGGAGACTCAAGTAAGTCTTCTGGGTCAGAGCCCGTCAGCGTGGGGGAAAAAGTGAACCCCTGTGTCCCAGTTCCTAAGCTGGTGCATAAAATGCTTTCACACCTGTAATCATGCAGAAGATGTCCTCTTCCAGTCTTTCTTTGATGTCATAACACAGTTAGACATTGGATAATAATAAGGGAAGGGAAGGGAAGGGAAGGGAAGGGAAGGGAAGGGAAGGGAAGGGAAGGGAAGGGAAGGGAAGGGAAGGGAAGGGAAGGGAAGGGAAGGGAAGGGAAGGGAAGGGAAGGGAAGGGAAGGGAAGGGAAGGGAAGGGAAGGGAAGGGAAGGGAAGGGAAGGGAAGGGAAGGGAAGGGAAGGGAAGGGAAGGGAAGGGAAGGGAAGGGAGAGAAGAGAAGGGAAGGGAGAGAAGAGAGGAGAAGAGAGGAGAAGAGAAGAGAAGAGAAGAGAAGAGAAGAGAAGAGAAGAGAAGAGAAGAGAAGAGAAGAGAAGAGAAGAGAAGAGAAGAGAAGAGAAGAGAAGAGAAGAGAAGAGAAGAGAAGAGAAGAGAAGAGAAGAGAAGAGAAGAGAAGAATCATCTTTTCATGATTAAGGCAAAGAGGCAGAAATAATGACTTGTAATGCAAGAAAAGTTTGTTGATAAAGCTAATATTTTTTATTAGAGCAAAGCATACTGAATTCCTGAAAAGCTTCTCTATTTTTCCTTATTTTACTATCCAGCCTAATAAAATTTTACTGCTACCAAAAATAACCCCTTTTCCTACAAACCTTCTACTGCTTCTCTCTGTAGAACACCACAGCTATAAGATGTTACCACTATGACTTCTTAACGTGTTTTCCATCTTTTCTGTTCATTGATGATGTGATTTTGAAACTGGTCACTGAAAACCAGATTTTCAAAAGCATTTACGTGCCCAGTCATGCACATAACATGTAGTGAAGTCATCATTAGGTAGATCTCAGACTTACATACACACCTAATGTTTGGCTCCCGTTGATTCCCAGAGTGCTTAGCCACCTAAATCCTTTAGGTTTTGTAAAATTATCTTGTATTTTTAAATGTGTAAGTGTCAGATTTGAAATGTGATTCTTTGCAGATCAGCAGGTAAAGATTGGCATTGTCACTATCCATTTTTGCGCTCTTGTATGAATCACCCAAGAGAGATCAATGTTTCTAAACAAAACAAAAAAAAATTAAATGTCTGATTATTAAAATGTTAAAATCCTCTAAATTTTGCCATTAATGAAATATAGGGAATATGTGCTTTGACTTTGTCAAGTGGAAGCCACTGGAGAAGGGCAAAGAAGGAGTAAGGATGTGTTATAATTGGTTTTTAAGCCCATTGTACATCACTCCACTTGACTCTCTCCATCTTCTTTCTCCCTCCTTCCACGCAACACGCCACAGATAAAGAACTCTATCTTCACCTTGCTCAGAATTTGCTTGCATCTTGTTTGTGTTTGGACAAGGGTGAAAGCAGTCTGCTGGGACATTATCACAGAATAGTAGGCACTCAATTCTATTGCCATATTCATTGATAATTAGTGGATTTTCTGTCAACATTTGCTTTCCAGTGTAATTAAACAGTCCGTCAAGGTATAAGTACATGCAACAATGGTTTTCAACCTGTGGTCCACATATCTGTGAAAACCTTAAACTATTTCTAAAGCCTGCAAAAGAAGCCAAGCATATATCAAGCTAGTTCAAATTCACTAATTAAAGTGAATTCTAAGGGACAGCAAATCAGAAGCAAACAAAAAAAAATTGCTGAACAGAGACTTGTGACACTTTCCCAGGCAGGTCACCATCTCAGCAGAGGAAAAGAAGGCGTAGAATAAAATTCAGATAAATTAAATAAAAAAATAGCAGACATATAAAGAAACAAAATAAATAAAATTCAGAGGAGCTGTTTTAGAGGCAAGCCACAAAGACTAGCAGGCCAAGTAAGGCCATCACTTAGGGGCCAAATTAGAGTGCAAGGAAAGACATTTAATGTGCCAATGGGCAAGAAAATGTGCCTACCATTCCAGTGAATGTAATGCTAGCTCTATACCCCTTATTAATTGGTCTCAGCTTCAGAAAAACTTGCTTCAGGCTTGTTTTTCTCTACAGAAGCTGACAGGACAACACCATTTGCTGAAAATAGCACATTGCTCAGTCTTTCTTCTGTGTGCCCTATGACACTGGCTAGAACATCTAATCTGGAGCAGCTTTCATTATCAACATTTAAGTCCTGCAGTTACTATCATTTTTATTCCAGAAAAGTAAGTGCTTTCCTCCAAGAGGACAAAAAAATCTTGGATTCGGTAACTTAACATTGTGCTGTGAACTTACCAGGTACCTGGACCAAGAAAAGTCCTTTAAGAGGGATGCCAAAGTAAAGTCAAAGCCGTAGACTGGTTCCTCTTACTCTTACCTGGCCAAGGTCAGAGTCCTCTGTATCCTTAGGGATCTTCCTGAGACTCATACGGGGTTTTGCCCTCATATTCACTATTCATAATGGCAGAGAGTCGGGGGGGGGAGGAGGAGAGGAAAGAAAAAAAAAAAAGGCAGCAAACACAAAAAAGCCTGACTGCAGCAAATGTTTGCCTGTAAACAAGCACTTCATATCTTTATACTGTTCTTCAGGGATAAGGGGAAAATACAATAATTAATTCATTATTGTGTCTGTAATGTGCTAAGCAGCTATGAACCATGTCCAAATCTGGAAGGAAACTAGCTTAACCTCTGGCTAGGGCAGAATATAAACTTTTGCGATCAGAAAGGAGAGCTGCAAGTGGAAGATTCCTGGGTCAGAGATGCGAATACAACTTGTAACTGAGGAAGGAAAAAATCATAAAGAGCTGGAAATTGAGCAAGTTAATGAAGGAAAAAAAAAAAAAAAAGACCAGATATTAAATGTTATTAAGGTCCCCTGGACGACAAAGACCACTTCACTGGCTAAACGAGCTAGCTGAAGAACTCATGATTATGACAATATGTAGCTGATGGGTCCTCCTCCTCTCCTGCCCACCCTAAAACCCTCAGGAAAGATTTTGTATGTGGATAGCCATAATTAGAGCTGTCTCCTAGCTCAGCGTGTGCCTCCTCTCCTTAAAATATTGAGTGCCTTAAACCAGTATGACCAAAAGCCTGGAGACAATTCACTAAGCAGAGCAGATCCTGTAGCTGAGGGAGCTTCACTAAGAGAAGCTTAATGACCTGATAAATCAGCCCCTCTCTCCCCCCCGTAGCCAAAACTCCCATTAGCATCTGCAAGCAGATGGCCAGTAGGCGGCAAGAAGAATGGTGGAGTTAGAGAAATATTAATGGCAGCACACAGCAGGAGCAGGCTGGGATCTAAATGCCAGAGATGGATGTGGGGGGTTGAATTTCAGCAGGAAATGAAATAGTGGATGTCTGCTTAAGGCTACTTGTTTTGAAGCCATCTACTGAATTAAAGAGAGAGTGTCCACATTGCAATGGTAAGGTGTAAATCATTACTGTCCTCCCCTCAGTCTCACTAGGAGACAGGCACAAACTATCAGGCCTAATCGTTCCTTAATATCATTATTTATATTCTAAATATACTGTGGACATTAGCGCCAAACACTTTTCCTGCACTGACATACTGCAAGGAGCTTCAACCAGTCCTGGGAAACCTTTATTTCTTCCTTTAGTGGCTCCTCTACAGGATTCCTTGTTGATTTTGTCTCAGGGGCCATAAGGCTCTAAACGTACCACGCTGCTTCTTTTCTTGTGTGTCTCTGACAGCTCCCAAGCAACCTGGGCTAGAAGGCTGGCTGTGCTAACCCATCCCTGCACCCAGGGATTGAGAGTCCCATGGGCATCTTCTTAAAGCGCTAGTAGGTTAACAGATTAATAACAGGCCATTTACAGTTTTTTTCATGCTGGTACGTTTGATTTTGAGGGAGACATTTAGCTTTTAGCATAGATTCAGCCAGTGACCCAGCTGAGACAGATACATACATTTTTTTACACCAGAACTAAATATAAGTGAAGTGGTACACAAGTGTAGAGTCTTCTTGCATCAATTGCATCCCTGATGGTTATTCCTCATTTTTTACTGCCCCTGGTTAGATAGAAAGGATTATTCTGAAAAGTGCTGCTGGATTTAATCTGGGGAAAAAAAATGTGGCTAGTCCTAGAAAGTTACTGCAGCCCTCAGCAAAAGTCTACTCTTCGTGTTTGGAAGAAGAGACAATGCCCTTAACATAACCGGATATTTTAGGCAAGTGAGGCAGAAGCGAGATAAGCCTGGGAGAAAGCCAGAAATCTGGGTCACCAGATGGGATGCTGTAAAGCAAAAGGCACAGTAGCAGGAACTATCTGAATGAGAGCAAAACAAAAGGACGTAGACATTATCAGTAGCTCTAATGTTTTTTTAACTAACGGGGATGGCAACAGAAAAATCTGTAGTAGACTTGTGTGTGCTTTTAAAGCAACAGATGTTTAAGAGAACAACATTGTACAAAACAGAAACAGCGTAGGCTATTTATTATTGAGGCAATAGTAACTAGACAGGAATATTTAGTTATTAAAAGTTGTAAGCCAGAAAAAACAGCCTCTGCTCTTTAAAGGATCTTGTAATTTTCTCCTACATGTGCCTTTTGACACTCAGGCCAAGATGACATATGTCCATCTCTGCAACTTTGGGGGTAGCCAGTAAAATCCCCACTGTGGATTTCTGTGCATGCAGACAGCATGAGGACTCTAATGAATCTGCTGAACACCTTTTTCAGCCCAGAAAGTTCTTACTCAACTTTGTCTTCAAAATGAGGTTTGAAGGCACACATTTAAACAATAAATTCTGCTCTCATCTCATGAACAGGTGATGGGGCTTGGGACCTTCTGACTTCCTTCTAAGGTGCTTCAACTTTCATGCTCAGTCTGAGCTGTTGCAAGCCTGTCTTTGAGGCTTTGGGGATAGCCAGGAAAATCCCTCCATGATGGCTACCAAGCAGTCACAGGATACATCCAGTTCTGGTGTGCTGAGTTACTGGTCTTGGCTGGAGGAAGCGTGCTGTCTGGGCTAGTGCAAGAGGAAATCAGCACTCAGAAAGATTTTACTGAGTGGTTATATAGATTTGACAGAAGATGGACCTCATCATCCTCCAGCAAAGACAGAATGACTGCTGCATCAATCCTCTCCAGACACTTGTGCTTGGATTTGACATAGCAGTGAGAAGAATCTCAACACCTAGGTTTCAAAATGGAGATATGCAATTGTGTTCAGCACATGGTAGCATTGGAGTTTATTGGGAACACACTGGTCTAACCGGTTATCTTAAGACATATGCATGCGTTCAAGGATGCCTGGATTTGTCCATCTGCATATATAAAATAAGAAGTGCAGGGAGGACCATAAGAACATAAATATTCAGACCAAGCGTTCATTTAACACAGTAGTCTGTTTCCAATACGTCGGGAAAAAGACACAAGAATTAGACAAGATTTCTTCCAGCATTCAGTATCTGCAGCTGATACAGCTGGAAAAAATGGACAAGCTTCCATCTATCTTCATCACAGCTGGGATAATAAATACTACTACTTTTCCCTAAAGACTTTGCATCCAGATATTATCCTTGCTATTATTGCTATCCTTGTTATTATTGTGTAAAAGAAAGAGCTGAAATATGTCCTTCAATATTTCTGATTCATTCCATTCATGTGAGAGGATGACATTTATCCCTAGTAATTTTTGGATGGAAAATGTCTCTTTTTCCCCCAACTCTAATTTTCAAAAATAACATGTAAACAGATCAAAATCTTCCAAAAATAATCTTAAAAAAAAGGCATTGATCGGGCCTGATTTCCCCCACCCCTGCCCAGTTTTACTGTGCGGGAGGTATCTGTGTTATTTTAATAACAAATCTGATGTAGCTTTCTGTCTTTCTTTGACGGTCACTCTCCAGGATTGAAAAAATTCATATCTTGCTTTGGAACAGCAGCGAACAGCTGCTTAATGGTCACTTCACATGATGGACTCAAGGTCTGCTCACATCTGAATCATGTTAAGCTGGAGATAATATAACTATCAACAACAGAGACAGCACACGGGAAAGTAGCATCAAAGCACTGAGAAAGACAAATATACTGCCTGGGGCTAAGGAGAAGATGAACCGCCACGCCTGTCAGCAAGGGCTGCCATATACATTAATTCTGCTTTTCCATTCTACTACTCAGAGTCCAAAAATATGTAGGCTTGTTTTGGGAAAAAAAAAAAACCCAAACCCAAAACCAATTATGGGCTGGTTGGATAGATTTAGGTTTCTTTGGCTTCAGTTCAGTGAGAAATAAAGATGTAGAAGACTGTGGAAGACAAGACTGGACTTGGGACTCTCCCTTCCATGTCAATGGGAACCTAAGGTCTGGCAATATATAGGCAACACCTTGAAGGGGACTTCACTAAGGAAGGAAATATACTGTGACAATCCATTTTTGTAGTATAATGTTGTAGCTATGATGGTGTTGGGATATGACAGAAGGGCCTTTTTCCTTCTATGTCAACTTATACAGTAAAAAATGTTACGTCTCTATAAAAATATCAGCTTCCTGAAAACACAGGGCACATGTGAAGGGGAAAAAAAAAAATCAGCAAGATTGCAAAAGTACTTGCACTTAAAAAAATTCATAAAAATAATAATGGCTGAATAGAAATGTTTCATAGCAAGTTCTAGAAAATTAGAAAACAAAAAAATAATCAAGGCCTCAAAGGCCTTGTATTAATCAACTGTGCTAGTTTATGGATTTAGCTCATCAGCCTGATCTCTTTCTCAGTCTTTTCTTCTGCCAATTTGCCCTTAATCATCAGCAGGCTAACTGAAAACATAAATGATCTCTGAGACACTTGCTTGCAAGCAAAATCAGTGCCTGCCACAGCATGGGATTCTTGTAATTAGGGCCTTAATTCCACTCCTTCTGCTATCAGTGGTCATCGTAGATTAAAGCATAAATGATTTTTTAATGCAAGGAAAGACTCTTAAAACAAGATACTTTCCTACTTCACCAGCAAGCAGGTATATAAAAGATATTCAAAGCGATCAGAAAGAAGGTCTAAAAGAGAGAGTCAGTTCACACAGCACTCAGGGCAGAAATGTACCCATTAGAGTTATATCAAACCAAGACATGTTCCCTGATGCATAACCTCTTTGATGGACTCTTCTCCCCAAAGTCTCTAACATCCTTGTGTTTTGAGCATATCCCGTGTAAGCTTATTAAATTGTTCCTCTAATTAACTTGATAGCATGAACTCACAGTTGGACTTACTGGTCAGAGTTGGATTTTGTTGTTTAATGTTCAGACAGTTACAAGAAAAATACTGCTCACCGGGGAAAAAAGTTCCCTGATGTTTCAGGAAGATCAAACAGTCTCCAAATATTAGCCAAGCTTATTATGTAAAAGGCATAGGCGAAGTGTCCCGATGACAAACATCATCCCTATACACACACACACACACACACAAATAAAACCTGAGGCTCTGCTATCTGCTTAGCCTCAGGAAGGCAGAAGCTGGAGGCACAGGACCAGCCCTACTGCAGGGAGACAACAGGTTTCAGTAGTCCTTGCTACATCACCTCAGAAACACCTTTCCTATTCTCCAGGAGCAGTAGGAATACAAAACCCTGGTTTTCTGAATCTCCCCCACCCTGTTTCTTGGGTCTTTCATGCCACATTCCCTTTGCAGGAGTTATCAGGCTTCAGTACCTCAGGAACGGGACAAACCACCCGATTTTGGTTGTACTGCTGAGGTGCCTTCAGCAACACACGCGGCTTTTTAATGACTCACTAGAGCGGTAGAGAAGTTAAAGCCAGTAAACCAGCCTGGTAGCTAGTTAGAGTCCCTGCTAAAAGGCACTTCCCTCTTTTCTTTTCTTTTTTTTTCTTTTCCCTTTTTCTACAGAAACTTTGTTTCTATGACTCATTGTTTCCTTGTCCAAAGGACTTTACGTAACGGAAAGGTAAATATGACTTGGGTTGGTACAAACCAGCCCTGCTGGCCTGGCCTGGAGACCAAAGTTGGATTGATTTAAAAAGATTAATGACGTCATCTTTTCCAAATAGAAAACAAAAATGAACACACTTCAGGAAAAAAACTTTCCAGGCATCTAATTTACCAGCAAATGAATAAAGGAATGCCTAGAGATTTACACAGAGAATCATGATTTTTCCCTTTTTCCAGGGCCTCCTTCTGCTTACGTTAAGGCTGATGAGCACAACTAAGTTAAACATGGAACAACTGTCCCCAAACTCTGTTTAGGCTGAACGTTGTTGCTACTGCTGTTTCAGACTTGATGAAAAGAGAGCGTGCTCAAAATCTCTGCTTTTTCCCATTGTGTCTGCCATTCTAATGAAAGATATCACCTCTGTTTCCAGGCTTTGCTTCATTAAAGCTGGAAGCAATCTTGCTGTTGAACAAGGTCAGATTTTTAATGTTGCCATCAAACGCAAAGCAGATAATGGACGTGTGAGCCAAAGCTACTCACAAATATGCCCTTTTCAAAGTGAGGCCTATTGGATGTCATTAAGGCAGAGACCTGTTGCATATGAAGTCAGTGGAAAAAAAATGTCCTGAGTGCTACAAAAGGAGGATTCCTACACATTATTCCAAAAATTAAATTGGAATCATATTGAAAAAAAGAGCAAAAGAAAAAACAAAAGTCTTCCCCAACAGCTGTCATATTTGCCTAGCTTTATTACCATGTTAGAGAAGAGTCAATTCATTCTCTTCCACAAACATACCCTCTAATTAGTGACTGCTGTTTCTAGACTGAATAGGCAGTAAACATGGCAAAGTTTATCTTCAGTGGAAGGTAAATATGTACAAACTTGTGTATATACTTGGATAAAAACACTCAGAGATATATATTTTATATAGCTTATATACTAGATAACTATTTACACAACAACGTGTATGGCTTAGTAGGGTCATCTGCCATGAAATCTTTTCATGGTGCTTTTGTCATCTGATAAGGAGAAAGTGCATCTGCCTAATTTACCTTGGAGATGGGAAATAAACTTTAAACATTGCTGTAGAATTGCCATTTTGTATATTATTATCACCATGCAGGATGTTATTAGGACAGTACCTGGAAGCTTTGATCACCTTGCGGTTCCCTTCTTGAAGCTGCTCCATCTTTTATCAAGTTCCCTTAACTACATTGTAGGAAGACTAGAAATGGAGCTGAGTGATAAGCAGCCATGGTCAGGTAAACACCTTTCCTTTTGCAAAGGGGCAGTTCTGAGGTGGCTCAGTATTTGTCTGGGATTTCTGGAGAACTTGCACACAGGTGAAGGAGCTGAGGGTGAACGTTAGACCACAGAGTTGCATGAGTTGGCTCTGTACTTTGGTGAAAAGTGGCAAAGAAAAGAGAGAGGATGGAATATCAGAGGCATCAGGATGGCAATTCGGGGCTGTCCCCCCAGCCATCTTGGTGGCGGGAAGCAAGGAGGAGGGATCCGTCTGCCTCCCGTGCTTCTGCAAAGTTGCAGCTTCTCAAAAGCCCTGCTTTTAGCAATCCTGTCTTTGCTTTCCCGTCTTGCATTCTTAAGCTTGGGAAAGCATCCCAAAGCCATGCTTATTCCAAACACATTACATTCACAAACTCTTCGCTGTGCACCTTTTGACTGTCCCCATCTCTGCCTACTTCCAAAAATCCAGATTGCTCAAGACCCGGTTTAAAAAATTCCTCCCGAGACCATCGTCATTCAGAGGGACTGACTCAAACTTGCTGCCTGTCCGACCTCTCCAAATCCCTGACTAATATGTCACAGGGCTGAATTTACCTTTTCTTCATCCCCCGGTAGGACGGGATGACCAGACCTGATGACCAGACCTGCGAAGAGCTTGGGTGCCCTCTGCGGGCAGAAGGAGAGGTGGATCCCGGTGCCTTCAGCAGATCCGCAGCTCCATCTAGTGTCACACAGCCAAACAGCGAGGGAGTGAGCAAACAGCCAGAAGGCAGGGGAAATACCAGAAGCCACACTTTGGGGTGCGAGGCACGTCTTAGCAAGAATAGAAAGGGGTCCGCTCTTTCCGAAAGGGTTGTCTTCTTAACGTGTTGCAGTTACAGGTCTTCCCCCCCCCCCCCCCAGCTTTGCAAGGGATCATTGGTGTCTCCAAGGGCTGGAGATACTGAGTGGCTCGCAGGAGCACTGTACGGTTGGGGCTGAGCTTTCGGAGCAGAGGGCAGAGCTTTGGTCCTTTAATGGAAAGCACAACATGAGAAGTCAATGGGAGCAAGGCTGAGTACTTGAGTTCCCCTCTCCAGAGCTGAGTACCTCAGGTATGTTCCATAGAGTTATATTTCAAAGAAAAACTATAAACATGTAAGTACCAAAGTCCAAATTACGGTTCTAAAAATCTCTGCACAGAACGGGTCAGAACTCCATAAACAAATGATTTTTTTTTTTCCCTGCTTTTAATTATTCTTTTGGTTCCTAGAAGCACTTAGCCTTCCTGTGTTGAGGGAGTTTTAGCCTTCCTCATAGCAATGTCCAATCCAGACCTCCAAACTTGACAACTCTTTGACATTGGAATTTCTTTGACATCCTTCTCAGAGGCTTCTAGTGGGCTTGCACATGTTCTCTGAGGTCACTTGATGATGCGGAATGCAGAGGGCTTGTGGGGATGCAGTTCTCCCTTCAAAGAAATAGATATATATTTAGAGCACTCGCACATCTTGGGAGATAACCCAGAGTAGCCACCTCCTCGGTCTGTCTGGACTCAAATTGACCTTTCCCAGTGAAGCAGGTGTGCCCCTGGCTGTGTGCTGCCCTGTGTTGGGGGCACTTTCCCTCCATTCTCCTCCGAAGCAGTGCCATTATGCAGAGAAGAACAAGCCACTGAGCTCAATGTGAGCCAAACCATTCCCAAATCTGTGGTTACTTCCAGTGATCACGAAGATGTACAAGAATTTCTGTGTGCGATCCATACAGGCAGGCAGAGGTCGGACGTACCGTACTTAGGACTTGAGAAGAAAAATTGATTTTATGCCCAGTGGTATTTGTTCAGTGTGTGCAAATACAGCCATGTAAATAACTGACTTTGTGTTTAGTTTTCATTACTGAGAAATTAGGAAAAGTGTTGGGTTTAAAGTCAAAGGCAAATGTGAATGTACCTGATATTTTTTTCCACATTTGAAAGGTTGTATAATGTTTCATTTAGATTTGAAGCTGTTCTTGATCTCTTCAAATCTAAAGGTTTGAGAGACCTCAAAGATTACAAAAGACAAAGCAAAACAAAAATTTTTGAAGTAATTACTCAATTAAAAAAAAAAAAGCTTTTTGATTTTAGAATGTTGGAGCCCTCTATTCTTCACTTTTAATTTGTATGTTTATTCAGCTGAAAGAAAATTATGAAATTAGCATTATTTCACCAAATGGTTCAGTCAAGCCAAATCTTCATTTTTCAAAGAATGACCATTCATCTCAAAGAATACCACGCATTAGTATAAAGACAGCGGTACCTTTTTTTTCCCCTAATTAATGGCTTAAAAATTATTTATTTGGTCTATTCCTCTATTCTCCCCTCAACCGCCCCCAACAAACTGGGTAGAGAAACAACAGTGCCTCAGTGCAAACACAAATAAAATAATTTCCACTATTTTGAAGTAACTAAATATTGCATGAATAACAAAGGTGTCTTTACAGACAAAGCTTTATTTGCTGACATATATGATACTGCTATGCGATCTTTTTCTATGTCAGCAGTGCTTCCGTGCCAAAAAAAATCACCCTTTACTTAGTGTTTAGATCTTTTAGATCCTAAATAACGCAGGTAGTTCTGTGACTAGTGGAAACAGTGAAGGATTTTTTTTTTTTTTTAATGAAAATGAGGAATTGGTTAGATGGTCACATCCAGAGGGTAGTGGTCAACGGCTCAATGTCCAGATGGAGATTGGTGACGAGTGGTGTCCCGCACGGGTCTGTATTGGGACTGGTACTGTTTAATATCTTCATCAGTGACATAGCGGGATCGAGTGCACCCTCAGCAAGTTTGCAGATGACACCAAGCTGAGTGGTGCGGTCGACACGCCAGAGGGACGGGATGCCATCCAGAGGGACCTGGACAAGCTGGAGAAGTGGGACTGTGTGAACCTCATGAGGTTTAACAAGGCCAAGGGCAAGGTCCTGCACCTGGGTTGGGGCAACCCCCGGTATCAATACAGGCTGGGGGATGAAGGGATGGAGAGCAGTCCTGCCCAGAAGGACTTGGGGGTACTGGTGGGTGAAAAGCTGGACATGAGCCAGCAATGTGCGCTCGCAGCCCAGAAGGCCAATCGTATCCTGGGCTGCATCCAAAGCAGCGTGGCCAGCAGGTCGAGGGAGGGGATTCCGCCCCTCTACTCTGCTCTGGGGAGACCCCACCTGCAGTACTGCGTCCAGCTCTGGAGCCCTCAGCATAAGAAAGACATGGACCTGTTGGAGCAGGTCCAGAGGAGGGTCACAAAAATGATCAGGGGGATGGAACACCTCTGCTATGAAGAAAGGCTGAGAGAGTTGGGGTTGTTCAGCCTGGAGAAGAGAAGGCTTTGGGGAGACCTTAGTGCAGCCTATCAGTACTTCAAGGGGGCTTAGAGAAAAGATGGTGATTAACTTTTTAGCAGGGCCTGTTGCGACAGGACAAGGGGGAATGGCTTTAAACTAAAGGGGGGTAGATTTAGACTAGATAGAAGGAAGACATTTTTTACGCTGAGGGTGGTGAAACACTGGCCCCGGTTGCCCAGAGAGGTGGTGGATGCCCCATCCCTGGAAACATTCCAGGTCAGGTTGGACGGGGCTCTGAGCAACCTGATCTAGTTGAAGATGTCCCTGCCCATGGGAGGGGGGTTGGACTAGATGACCTTTAGAGGTCCCTTCCAACCCAAACTATTCTATGATTCCATGATTCTATGAGCCTGAAAATTTGAACTGTCATGTGATTTCTGTGATTTCCAAGTTTTGGTCTCATGCACTGTTCTTTCCCTCAATAGGGAGTGCTAAAGAGGTCATGCTCCACTACATGTTTCCTTATTTTCATTGAACTGGTAAAAAGTAATGCTATCCAGCCTCTGTTGCTTTGTCAAGAGTGGCTGGAATGGGACATTGGATTTCAAAATTTTTTGGGGAAAACAGGTCAGAGCACAGAAGTAGACAGGGATCATGCAAATCATCTTCCATGAAACCACTGAAGAAGCTACAGGGCAGTTTCATTTAAGATGCTCCATACCACTAATTTCAGCACTGTATTTTGCTGTCACCTCATGGATTTTGTTTCGACGCCTGGAAGTTATTAGAAGGCCTGATCTCTACTTCCCCAAAGATAGATTTTTTTTTTTTCCTCAATTATTGCTAATCAAAAGCATTTTTCTTGACATTTCTTTTCAGAGTATGGGCATGAAAAAGTGGATATCTAATCTCACTGCCAACATCAAGGGGTATCTCAGAGGTCTCCTCAATGCAGATGGATACAGCACCACAGTTAAGAGATTGTACTGGGGGAAGAAGAAGGAAGGGGGAACCTTTGGAGCGATGGCATTTGTCTCCCCAAGTCACCGTTACGCGTGACGGAGCCCTGCTTTCCTGGAGATGGCTGAACACCTGCCTGCCGATGGGAAGAAGTGAATGAATTCCTTGTTTTGCTTTACTTGTGTATGGCTTTTGCTTTCCCTATTAAACTGTCATTATCTCAACCCACGAGTTTTCTGCACTTTTACCCTTCCGATTCTCTTCCCCATCCCACAGGAGGTGTGTGGGGGGAAAGGTTAGTGAGCAGCTGTGTGGGGCTGAGCTCCCCACTGGGTTAAACCTCAACAGAGATTTTGTGTCCTTCTGGAGCAGCAGTTGGAGGCCAGGCAGAATGTCCTCGAGTGTCTCAAATGGGGCCAGATGTCCATCCTTAGGCACTTGAATTACTCTTTAAGTAGTTGCCTGGGAAAATAAAAAACCCAAAATATTATTTTGTTAGATTTGTTGTGGGAATACTTCCCTTTTTTTTTGACTTGGAGGGTTTCAGTGAAACATTTAAACTTTTTCCTAAGAAAAAAACTCACAAAAACCACATGCACAAAAATGTTACAGTATTTTGGGGAGAAAAAAAAGGTTGTATCTAGTTGGAAAATTTATAATCTAATTTTAAAGCACAGTTCTTGGATTAAGGTTGTTTTGGAAGTGGGGTGAGGATGAAAGGGCACTTAATTTAGGTTATAGACTGCCTTCCTTTGGTGGCATTCTGCTGGATTCAATGAAAAAATAACCAATTTCCACTGCCTTCAGATCTAGCTTTGGATACTGCATTAGAACGAAGTTCATACTTTGAGGTATAGTTATGAGCAAGACATAGTCCATAGAGTGTCTCCCCAAAAATCACCTTGCTGGTCTGGTTGCAAATGTAGGATTCAAAGTGTGAGTGAACACTTTCCATGGATGGGATACCTACACCCTTTCTCAAAAGCCCAGACAACAATAAAATCTGATGATTATTTTTTGTTATCAGGCTGATTGGTTCTGCTCCAAAAAAAACATTGTCTAGGATTCTTTTATCTATGACTTAATTTTGTCTGCTCTTTTTTCCTTTGTCACGGGATTGTCATTAATATTTATGCACCAGCAGATCTTACACAGATGTTTCTTGTTGTGCCTACATTTCTGTAATGGGTTCCATAATAAAGATGATTGCTTATCGGTTTTAAAATTAGTCCATGTGATTTCTGTTAGCAAGTGCATGCTAATAAACCATCTAACTATCTTCTTGCACCTTTCTGAGCTCAAAACACCTTTCCAAGTGCTTGACTTGTCTCAGTTTTGCACATACATGTAGCATTTACGTTCTAACACTTTGCAGTATTTGGCCCCTACTTTCTTGTTCTAGTTTTGCAGAGATGAGGAGATAAACTGAGGTGATAAATATATCAAAGAGGATAGAGGATTTTTGTATGGTTTTTCATTTACAGTGTGTTGATATTTATGATGCAACATTTGGTATGTTGTGATTTTCCATGAACTTTACTTAAAAAATAGAAAATTAATAAAACCTAAGCAAACTATTCCTACTTGTTATGACCTGTATTTTTTTTTTTTTTGGTTCACTGGTATACTTGAAGGGGAAAAAAAAAAAAAAACAGGTCAGCCTGAACATCTTTTCCACTTATAAGAATTAACAACAAGCTGAAAAATCAATTATTCCTGCTCCTCCACTTCAAAAGTCTCAGTTCAGTAGTGCCCCGAGTTGCACACTCTTTTTCCTTTCCTCCCTAACCAACAGCACTTGCTCACTCCTAGCATGAAATTCAGGTGTCAGTGCCCTGTCAGAGGTAAGACCTTTGTCTCCGCACAGGCAGATGAGTGCAAAACAGCACAAAGCTGTTAACGAGGGGTGATGCCAACCCACCTGCTTGTCAGGTCTCACTGCAGAAGACAATGTACGGGGGAGAAGGTACCTTGAGTAGCATCGAGGGAATCTGCACGGGTTGCCTGCATTACCAGCGTCTTTAAAGGTCACCAGCTATGTTTGCCTTCTTTTTCTCACTAGGTCCTTGAGTCCCCTGCTGCATAAATCTCTTTTTGTTTAATTCACCATTGCAGCTAGTACACCACCGCAAACAACACTTGAGCACATACCACCAGCCCCTCAGACTCTTCAGACCGCTAAGTAGTTTCACATTTAACCAACACAAAAGAGGACAGTCTTCCTTTTGCTGCTTCGTGTTTCATGAAATGTCCTTTTAATTATGGTGATTCTACCTCGGTAGCTTTTCCACTATAATAAGCCCTTCAGTGTCAGGAGGAGAAACAATAATAACAACAAACCCTGCATTAGGAGGAAACATTTCAGTCCTTGATACAAAGCTCACTGCCATCTATTAATTAACAGAGGCCACCGGAGCTGTTTTTGTTGTTCTCAGAAGAGAATTGTACTTGCAACTGATAGTTATATTCCTTGTAATAGGAGGCTGCAGAAATAGCCTACTGATCACCTGATCATTTCAACATGGATTAAGGTGGTGATGTTTCCAAGAAAAGATCTGAGGATGTGTACCCAGGCCAGAGCTGTACTCAAGGATGTAATCATGTACCTTTTCGGGATCCATATGTCCGTCTGAAAAGCAGTTCTAAGAATAAACTAGCAATGCAGAAAAGCCAGCGCTGCTTTGTGTATTTACCTGCACCTACCTTCTATTTCTATTATTTCATTTCATTTGCTGGTTAATATTTGCATCAAGAGTTGCAGATTTAGCAGCAAGTGTAAATGGGAGTGCTGTTGTTTTATTATTTCCTTAATAATATCTCAGAGAAAATTCAGGGCCTCTTAATGACAAACATTATAATAAAACATCATTGCTCAAAGAGCTTTTATTTAATAGCGGGATCAACCTTCCAGTCCTGAAATATTTAAAATGAGAAAATACATTAGCTTGTTGGGTTTTTTTTGGTTTTTTTCTTTCTGTTTTTAAAGCTTAAGAACATGAAAAACAGTGGTACAGTTCAGCGCAAAGACATTAATAGCCGATTCTTTTCTCTGACAGTGGCTGTAGCAGAAAGCTCAGTAAAGGTATAAGAGCACAACAACTATGCAGTGATTCTTCCAGGAATACTTGGCTGACTTCCAGCAATCTGCAGCACAGCAACTTCTGAAAAATGTTCTGGGCCAAATTGGTCAATGGATTAATTATTTGTTACACGAGTCAATCACTTTAAACACAATGTATTAGGCTCAGCTGGTCACAACTGAATGTCTGTTGACCCATTTGGCCCTATGAATTGACGATTGACTGCTATTAAAAGTAAGTATTTGTTAAGGATGATGTGTGATTTCTGTTTTTTTCATCTGTTTGCATCTTCATCACCTCCTCTGGTATTTTAGCTGGCCTGTGTGTAAATCTTGACTCTGCTTACAGATTAGAGCAACATTAGAGAATTTTTTCACCAACTCTATTGTAAGGATTTTGTGATGGACTTGTTTTCTAGTTTCATTTTTCACAATTATTTTCCTTGGGAGAGAAAGAAAAAGTAGGGAAGACTTTCACGGTCTCTTCAGGTGAGTATTGCATATTACAGACACACACAAAAAAAGCCCAAATATTGAAATAATCACTGTAATTTCTGCATCAGGAAATTAAGACAAGAAGCTAAGTCGATGTGATCAGAGAATGTAAAGGTGCCATGTGCCTGAAGCCTCAAGTCAGAGTTATTTTGTCAGTATGCAAGAATTATTCACCAGTTTTCCAAATAATTAATCTGGGAGAATTAAAACCCGTTTATAAAAAATTAAGTAACAAGAAAAGGGGTTCAGTGAATATGTATAAACTACGAACTCTTCACCATGTTCAGCACAGAAAACTAGCTATTATAAGTATAAAAGGAATTATCCCTGTTTAAGAGGAACTTTATGGGTTTATGTTCTCTGGCCTGACTACCGTAAGTCCAGAGGTTTTTTACTAGTTTTGAAATATTGTTGGAGAAAGCAGAGGAAGGCAATCACACCTGTCTTTTAAAAGAAAGGAAATTTTGGACAAATAAGCGAGTTCATACAATAGGATCTTTGAAACGGTAAAACCCCACAATTCCAAACTGTAAGCTTGTTCCCTCTCTGTCCTTCGTGGCACACTTACGCTGCTTCTTATTCCTGCTCTCCTGGGTGTAAATCAATTGTAATGCCGAGTTAGTTTTTATGTAGTTTCTATTAATGAGTTCCTGGGTATAGAGCAATCCTAACGCTGACTTGGTTTTCATACAGCTATTTTTCATGGGTATTTACAATAAGAATTCTCTCACATTATTCAACTAATGCTGTAGGAAACAGCTTAATTCTCTGTATATAATTGTGCAATACACTCCCTATTGCACAGTTGTCTCAAAAAACCCCCAAACCACCTTATGGTTGGATTACATGAATTTTTTTAATGGAAATAAAATGGTTTTGATGCCTTTTCTCACACAGTTTTATTTTTTGTTATTTGTAATGGCCCCTAGAAAAAGAAGAGTAACAATGGGCAAGCCCTACATAAAAACATAACTAGAAAACAGCATCTTCTCCACATACTTATAGTAAAACAATGTAGTCAGCTTTTGATCATCTAGAATTACTAAATCAAGCAACAGTTGATTTGTTAGACAGGATTCAAATAACGTCACTTGAGTTGCAGAATTAGCTCATGTGGCATTCTGCTTCCGTTACTACTATTTTCTTAAAATATGGATGTTCAGGTAGCACTCAGAATTGCATCCACTTACCCTTAATACGTCATATTGTTGAGTTACTACAGAAAATGTTTAATGACAAAAAATGTAGCAGATACAGCAATAAAACATACAATCTGTTCTTCTGAAATGTTAAGTTTGCTCAAAACAGAATCTCACTTAAGCAATGACTACAGCCTTAATTTTGACCCCAGGTGGTCTTTTGACCTACTGATTTGCCAAAAGTTTAAACAATATTCTTACTTTGAGTCAAATCAAGATTTCTTGAGTTGTAAATGCCACAACAGTGACAAATGTAATTTTTTAGTTTTCCTGCAGATTAGTTAAACTGTTACAGATCAGTTAAACACTTGCAAGTTCACAAATTTTGCAGGATGAAACCTCTTCTTTGTTTCATTGGTCTATTCCTGGGGGAGGTTCATGGATTTTTCTTCCTGCACGTAGGAATCAGAGGCAGGGTGATAATTATCTGGTGCCACCACACTTGTGTTAATATGAAACAAAAGCCTAGCTCTAAAAAAAATAGGTTTCCATATTATTTTTGTAATGGATTTTTCATGAAGAGATATTCTGCCACTAATAAAGGGGCCTGTTCATTGATAATTAGTTTGGATTTTGATTTTAGCTAGATATGTTTTTTGAAATACAGTTTTCATCAAATCTAAAAGCAGTCATTTGAAAACCCATTGAGAGCCATAAGATTTTTTTTTATGTATTTAATCTCTTCTTGGGGGCGGGGGGGGAACTCATACTAGAAAAGGAAAGAGAAAGAAAGGTAGGGAGGGAAGTGGGAATAAAGAAGAGAATAAAAGAGAAAAAGGTCTCCCTGTAGTAGTTTTCATAACCAAAGTTGATGGTCGTTTTTAATATATTTTATATTTGATTCTTTCTCATTATTAGCCTGTCAGACACTATTTGTGAACCAGGAAACACTTCAGCTCCTAAGAGCCTGAAGGGATTGCTGTATCTGAGATGTGTGGTAGCTTAGATTGTGCAGTTACTTACGCGTGTTCCTGAGGGTAGCATTTAGGGAACACACTTTGCAGCATCCACTTTGTCGAACTTTAGGTACGTTACGTGAGGGGAGGGTCCCCCTAGGAACCCTGTAATCAGTAGAAAAGGAGAGAGATGCCCTTCCGCAAAGTAGTTCAGAGCAGAAGCCTAACTTTGGCATTCCTGGGGACTAAGTCGTTTTAGAGGAAATGAATATAAGTCTTTCATCCCAGATTAATGTAAATGGAGGTATTCCGCAGTTCTCCTTCCATAGGCCAAATACGTATGTTGAAGGGAGTAGGGTGGTGTTGGTATGTTTTACATAGATACCAAAACAATTTTCTGTTTAATCCTAGAGATTGATGACCCTCCTGTTTTCCTGAGGTAGTTACTTTTTAGGGCAAATACTAGTGCTCTGATGGCTACAACTTTAGCTGGATGACCTACAAGACAGTTTGATCCCTGTAAGACTTGATTCTGTCCCATTTGAGGGTTGCGACTCAGAAATCTTTAGCTACAGTATTTTGCACTCCCAGAAATTGAGTCAACTAATTTCCCCCTACGCATAGCTTGCAGTGCTTGGCCTTGAGCACACAAAGTTTCCCTCACAGGAAAGCTTGTGGTTCCTGTTATGATTTAATTTTTCTTGAGTTTTCCTTTTCCAGAATGCCAGCACTCAGAATAATGAGCCCCCATGGGGTAGACCACATAAAGGATTTATGTGTTGGATTCTTTTAATCAATATAGCCAATGGCACACAGGAGCCAATGGCACACAGGATCCAATCGGTCTAATGTTAAAATAAAAATATAGGAAAAAAAAATTGAAAAAAGACACATCAGCATGTCTGCTTGTCTTCTTTCATTACAAATAAAGCTATGACATGACTATCTCAGCTGTACATATCTACAACATAAAAACTTAAAGAAGGTGAGAAGAACTTCATACTTTTTAAGATCACGGATGAATTCATCATCTGGGAATGGTGGCTGAATATATATCAGAGTTGGGTCTGTGTATTTACTGCTCTTTAGATATTTTGCATTATTTTTCTAACAACCAGTCATTAAAAAAAATCAATGTGTTTACATACCATGATCTTGTTCTGTGTGTAATTCTTAGCTAATCAAAAGGCAATCAATTCTTAGCTCATCATCCTCCTAGAGGGTTCTTCTTTACACTGTCCTCTGACTATTAAGAAATTGGCCAGCTCATCAAACTCATACATAAGGTCTGCATCACACCCATGTATCGCCTTCTTTACACTGTTCCTCCCATAAGTGATGCTTCTTCTAGACATTAAAATCTTCTGTGAATATATTTGCACCCTTATCATCTCCTGAAAACACACGGCTGTGTTTGTCTCAGTTAATTGGCTGGGTAGTAACAGCACACACATTTGCTGTAGTGCTCACTGTGTTCCTCTGTCTTCATCCACGGGCTTTGAAGGATGTAATATTCCTGCGTCTGGTTCAGTCTCACTTTATTGACTCTTTGCACTCACTTCTGCCAATGTCAGATTAAGAAGTCATTTTCTTCAGAGCAGGGCTATCTGCATGGCATGAAAACAAGAAAACAAGGAGGGCCAGGGATAGACAGAAGCATTGGTGCGGTTGTGGCATCTGCGTTGTTTCATTGTTAGCATCCTACCTGGCATGGTTTGGCCTAGCACTCTTTTAGATCATGCCTGGGCACAACTCGGGTGATAGCACAGTCCAGAGATTGTTTCCAGTGGATGGTAAGGATGAGGCTGGGCTCTTTCTGGGGGAAAGAGAAGCTAACCATACGGACAGGAACTGTCTCTAACATTTGCTCTTGCAGCCACAGAATGGGCCCTTGCCCATTTTGATCTGCTAGGGCAAATGTAAGCTTTGGCCCTGATCCCATTCTCAGAAAGCCCATCCTGTTGGTTTGGGTTTTGGGTTGAACTGAATGCGAAACGATACTTCCACAAAGCTGAGAGACTAGAAAGAAACGCTAAGAAGATCATGTTGAATAACAGGAGGAACTGGAACACATCGAGAACTTTGTTGTTGTTTCAAAAAAACACTGGTAGAAAGACAGTCTTCTATTCATTTCTCAGAGGAAGGTTTGTCTCGTGGTGTATATCTGTAACAGAGCTGACCATATTTCCTTAAGTTTAATGTGAAGAGTAACACAGGAGGGCACAGCAAAAACCATACCACCACAATTTTTGACAGCAGAGCACTCTGGCTTGCCACTCCCAGAAAAGTTCCGTAGATCCCACGGATCTTCTGCTACGGCTCCTGTGACGTGGCTGCTCTCCTTATCATCTACCCTTCCAAAGCTTGATTCCAATAGCCTTAATGCATTGTGTTAGCACTGGGATCATTAGAAGTATGCAATAATATCTTCCATTGAAATAACAGAAATGAATGACATCAACAACACTCATTCAGCTGCTAGTGTTTGTATTAACATCCATGCATCTTTAAAATCATCACGGAAACTACATTCTGCTATGAGAGATTATTTTACCACACCTAGGAAGCTGAAGAAGAAAATGAACTTTGAGATCCTTTACGTGTTCTCAGCTCTTTAGTATATATGGAGGGACTAACAGTGTGCTCGTAAAGTAAGTCATGGACCTCATTCCTTTCTTATTTGGAGTCCAGCTGTGAATAGTACAACATTTAGTTATGTGGTTCCTTGCAATATGCAGAAATACAACCACCAACAACCAAAAATCAATTATAATGTCCCTTCAGCAAAAGACTATATATATATTTTTAAGTGAGATTTAGGCTGCTTTAAATGAAGGAAATAAAATCATCAATGAAGTGTACTATAACCAGATGATACAACCATGCAAGAAGCTTAACATCCTAGGGAAAAACAGTTTGTGATGGCATAAAAACAGGTTTAGCTAAAGGAGTGCAGTCAGGCCTTGTTGTAACTCAAATCATCTTTGAGAAACACATAGCATGGGATTCATCTCACCACAGATGAATGTTAAAGGTCAACCTAAATCAGATGTCTAATCTAGCTAGGATTTATCTTATTTGATTTCAGGGTTTGATTCATTTGCTCACACACAGGAATCTAGGTCCATTTACCTGGGTAGCCTCAACCTGCCATGCCTTCAGTGCCCATGTTTCATATCTGCCAGCCTCCTGTGAATGTTAAATATACTAAGGCATCTCAGTTGGCACTGGTGACCTATCATTGGGCAACTTAATTGAGCCTTGAGTTGTATGAAGTTATACGGAATCTTAGCCTATACAGTCAATGCAGTCTAAAGAACCATTCAATGGACTAAATGAAGGTGCCTTTTTAGATGATTATTGACCCAAATGGAAGTTTAAACATCCAATCTGCATCTAGACACCTACATGTTGATATCTCAATTTCTTAATGTCTTTAACAAACTCCACTTCTCATCTCCCTTTGAAGTCACTTAAAAGAGAGAGAATGGCTTAGGACTCAGTACCTCCCACCACAATATAGTACAAATGAGTTTCTAACAGGAACTTTGTATCTCATTCCCATAACTGTAAAGGAAGCCCAGCTAATTAGTTTAGATGGCTATTACCCACAGCAGGAGCTCACTTTTCCAGCTTACACATCCAGATAGATGCCTACATTAGGTGTCCATACCAGTGTGTGGAAATTCACCCCTAAAGTAAACATCTACATCTGAGCGATCATCCTATCCTTCTTTTAGAGACGGTGGTGATGAGTATGCCCTGAGGAACTGATTATCTTGTCCTCTGTAGACATCTAAATTATGTCAGGCAAATTCCATTCAACGGTGTCTGTGACTGTGAAAATAACCTGAAATAATCAGTTTACATCTACACTTTTAATGTCTGAAATTAGATGAGAAAAGTGCTACTGTAGGAGTGTGAGATGAGCTAGCTGTCTGAGCCCCCTCTACACTCAGTGGAGAAATCGGTATAATCAAAGAGAAAAGTCTGGACAAAAGTCACCCTTCTTTCTGTTAAACATAAAAGAAGCAGTGACCAGTATACACTAGTTACTGAATTTCTGTGTTGTTAAAAATAGCTTACTCATGTTTACCCATCTTTTATTTTGTAGACTTAACCTACGCCTAGGAGAAACAGGGATCTTTTCTTGGCCCTTATGAGGGGAGCAAGCCTAGTCTTAAAACCACATTTTAGTGAGTAAAAATCAGTGTTGTTCTACTCATCTTGAAAAACAAACAGAAATTAATTTGAGTTGAGATAGCCAGAGGACAGCAAGAAAACAAATGAATAATATAATGCATAAAACTATTTTTGAGGACAGGAACAGCTGGTTTGACAACTCTTTAGAGACTATTAATGGGAATGAAGATTGCGTTGTGTATCACTGGAAAAAGTAACTTCCCTTAGGTTTGAAAAAACGACTTTCTTATTCAACAAATAAGATACAATAGAAATAGAGAGGGATCACTGACAGATTTTTTTTTTAAGTAGAAATACTGAAAAGATGAAAGGAATTTATTTTTAAAAGAATCTAAATAGTATGTTTGTGGTAGATAAGTACAGATAAGATATATTTTTCAAATTCAGAAAGCATCTTAGATGCTTGGGTGGAATTAAGTTTATAGATTAAAACATGTGGGATAGAATCTACATGAGCCAAGTGTCCACGACTGCATGACAAAATTCTGCCTATATTTCTCTGGTGTCCCTGGAGTCAGGCCAGGTAGCAGTATCAGAATATGGGTACATATGGAGTCAGAGCCCCAGGACACAGCAGGAGCCAAGAAAAGCAGTAAGTAAATAACACAGCTAGTGTATACAAAGAAAATGAATTGGACAAATTATCCTTATGCAGCTCTAAGTACTTGTTTTCTGATATTTAGTGCCTGACCTCTTTAGTACCTCAACCACAACCCATTTCTTCAGTTGTTGTATCTCCCTGCTTTCACCCCTGCTTTCCCTCAAACATCACACAGAGATCACTCTCACGAATAAAACTTCCATCCTTTTTATATATCCTCCATTTTTTGGTTACAGTGAAGCTTTGTTTTTAATTATAGTTGCAATATGTTACTCAGTAATGTCATGTTCTGTCTAACCACTGGATTACATGCTTTCAGTAATTACAGACTTCTTCCCATACTTTCCAGGGCGTTTTGTTTTGCATCTTTAGTCAGATTTATCAAAATATTGTTTAGAAATGTCAATAGATTCACCTTTATTCTCTGGCTGATGGCTCATATTGCAATGTGGTGCTGGTGCACTATACTTCTGCTGTCTAAGGAGGTACTTGTATATGCACACAGAGGAAACGCAGTTGCATTTCAGAAAGATTTTTGTTATAGAAAAGCCTTATTCAGGTGGCATATGGTATCGAAAAAACATTCTCCAGTTTCTACAAAGGTTCTAAGCAGCTCAGTAAATGTCAAGTCATTTTCATTAAATGGCATCAATTGATTCAGAATATCCTTGGTGGGGATTAGGAAGAATCTCAGGTCTATTGCTTCATTGATTTAGTTTCATACCATCATGATGGCTAGATCGCTTGTTGATGCTAACAAGAGGACATTTTTATGCACATCAGAGTTATGTTCTGAGCCCAGATCGGTGTTGTAGAGCAGTAGAAAAACAGAGCTGGTCCTTATCTTAGATTAGTTATCCTATAATTGCTGAAGAGAAAAAAAAAAAATTGCTTAGTTATAGCCAGCTTATCAGGCAAGGAACCATCTTGTGATAAAAAGTAGAAAAATACGTCAGAGCATCCAAGACATTATGAGAAGTATGGGTACTTCCCTGTGTTATTTCATTATTGGATCTTCTTTGGGTACATACAGAGAAATAACAAAGAGTAGAATGAAGAAAATAAATGAATATGATAAACAGAAATTAGGTTTTAGCCTAAATAAGGTTTTAGCCTACAAAAGGATCTGTTTAAAGTAATGAAGGGATATAAGTAGACTAAGGAACTTAGAGACTTTAATGTAGGCGAGGTTTATAACATTAACTACAGTGAGTTGTTACAAAAACCCAACAAGAGTGGGCTTTGTTTTCTTTATTAGCATGGACAACAACTCTTACAAGAGGAGTTTCCAGCTAATTAATTTAAAGCTCAAGGATTGGAATGTGGCCTGGTTTTTAGATCAGCTGGAGATCAGATAGGAAAAGCAGATGGAGGGGAGAAAATATATAGAAGGAAGGAAGCACTGAGAGACCATGTCTTCT
The DNA here is from genome assembly GCF_965638725.1 of Aptenodytes patagonicus. Taxonomy (NCBI): domain Eukaryota; kingdom Metazoa; phylum Chordata; class Aves; order Sphenisciformes; family Spheniscidae; genus Aptenodytes; species Aptenodytes patagonicus. The sequence goes on along the minus strand of NC_134950.1, from coordinate 168,281,596 downwards.
CGAAGAAGCAATGCCTTCTCCTAAGGACCGCTTATGAACACGCATGTCAAGAAACTACACAAAAAAATACTAAAAAAATGGTTCTCACTTGGTTTTATTCCAAACTAGAAGACTGGTTATGATGACCTAAAAGACTTCCTCAAAGTGACCTGCGAGGCCTTAAATAATGGAATCCAGTTGAAATGTTGTGGACTGGAATGCCGTGCTGATATTCATTTAATTGCATCTTTGTGTTTACAGTGTGACTCCTGAGAGTGAGAGCAATTTTTTTTTTTTGAAACACAGCAACCAAATGCCTGAGCAAGGTGACCTGACTTGGAAATTTGACCTGTTTTGTGGGTTGGGGCTAGATCTCCATAGGTCCCTTCTGACCTAAATTTTTCTGTTATTCTATGATCTCGTATACTCAAGTTGGTTGAATACTGTTCAGCAGAAATTATAATCTGTTCCTGTCCTGGGGGTATTTGATAGGCCTCTACTTTGCATTTCCCTTTGCATTAGAATTAGGAACTGCATGATACCATGTGGTGCCTGCCTTGTAGTGGGATCCTAAAAATTATTCTAGTGTGTTGAGAACCACCTTATTGACTAGTGAGAGTTGGCTACAGCTTTAACTCATCTATTATAGATGGGGAAAAACAGTCAAAACCAGACTTCAAATTATTTTTTGGGGTTATAATCTCTTTATTTTATAACAAACTTGATTTTTGGAGTAGCATTTGAGGCTTATTTGTGCAGGTAAGTGATGAGATGCCATTACACACTAATGAAAGACAAACATATAGAAAAGGGAAGGTATATGAGAATTAGGTTATGAATGTTATCCCACAAATCTATGCCTTTGTCCCCCTCTTTATTCTGCACAGGTTGTAGAACTGACTGCCTCTCTAGCATGAGCCTGGGGATACTAATTGATTTTAGACCCAATTTCCCTTGATTTGCAAGACTAAGGTGGGGTACATCCTGATAAAAAAACACCCGCATTTCAGCATTTTAATACAGCTGTCCACATATGTACGAGTTGTCTAGATTCCCATTACAACAGAGTGATTTGGTCAGGACTATCAGGGTACAAAGAGAGAAATTAATTGATACCACTGACACGACTCAGTTTCTTAAACATAAGTAGGGAATGCCACTCAAGGTGCCCTTGTATATCTGAAATATCTAGGTGGAGCTGACAAACATGATATAGGACTTATAGGAGAGCTATACACTTACAAAAAAAGCTGAAAAAATATATATTTCCTCAAATGGCATTAGTTGCCTATTTTGGAGTAACTTAGGTGAGCCCTGGATCTCCGCTGACTATACAGTACTCCTGTGTTTAACACCATTGGGAAATAATGACTGATAAACAGGATATGAAATAGCACTTAAATCTTACCAAGAAAAAATGCTGTTGTCATGCCCACAATTCCTGCTCTCCCAGGCCCTGAAAATAACTTGGTGCAATATTACTGTGGCAAAACCCAGAACTGGTGCCTAGGTCCTACGAACCCTGACATTTAAAAAATTACTGTCGTTTTTTTGCCTCTTTTTTTTTTCCCCACAAAATCCAAGCTGTAGGCAAGAAAAGCTTTAGCTTTTACCTATTGCATCAAGAAATAAAGCTACATTCGAGGCGTCTTTGTAACACAAAGGCCAGAAAGACCTTACGCAGCTTGTGGAGCAAGTCCTCTTGTCACTGCTCAAAATTTTCCATCCGAGAGACCGGGGGGTGCCAAAACCCAGAAACTCCATCTCTGAGAGCCCCTAGGGAATACCACACTGTCAGACCCGCTGAAAACCCGGGTTCTTTGAAAACCCGCTGCCACTGGCCACAAGCATGGGCTCGTTAGCAGAAGAAGGGGTGAATCCAGCATCTCTTTTTGCGCGGAGAACGTTTGCCACCACACACCCCCTAAAAGACCAGTCGGTGCTCCAGCTCCCCGCAGTTTTGCGGGTGGGCGACCAGGGGACGGGTTCACAGAGGTGGCTCCAAAATCCCGGGGGGGGGGGGGATGCTGGCGAATCTTCTTCCCTCCGCTGCAAGCCCGGTCCTGCAGGGCGTGAAGTTGCCGGGCTCCCCCAGGAGTGAGCCGGGTGTCCGGGAAGGGAGGTGCGAGGCGCTCCGGGGCGGGTCTTGGGCAGGTGGAGGCGGGCTGAGCCTCGGCTTTTGGCAGCTTCACAACAGGCAGAGGGAGCGGGGAGGACCCGGCGGCTGCTGCGGAGGATGTTAAGTTTGTGCTGGCTGCTGCTCCCGCTGGTGAGTGCCCGGCGTTGGTGCCTCTGGGTTTCCCGGGGTTGGGGGAGATGGGGCACCGCACATCTGGCTCCTGACACTGTTGCCCGCAGCTGGATGGCTCTGCAGCTGCCCCGCAGGATCCGGGGCGGGGGTGGGGGGGTGGGGGGGGGATATGTCCGCAGAGGCAGGGTAACTTTTCTCGTAACAGGGAGTAGGTAGAAAGAAAGAAAAATAAGGAAAGGATTGAAAAAAGGGGATGGGGATGTAGGAGGGGAGGAAAGAAAAAAATATTCCTGGGTTAGAGGTTTGATCCAGCTCTTTTCTTTAACATTTTCCAGCCCTAAGATGCTATTAATAAATGTCTTTTCATTTCCATTCGTTAGAATTGCAGTTTCCAAAGGACAGAAAAGCATCCCTGAATCAGAATAGCTGTAGCATGGCTTTAGAGGGACAGAAGGGGTCAGCTTGCTGTCCCAGCCGTCCTGAGAAAGGCAACTTTGCTGAAGAAGGAGGATAACTAAAAAGGAATAGTTCCTCCTGATGGATTTGGGACATTTACCTCTTTGAGAGGGCACTGATATTTTTACTGCTGAAGGCATCTGCTTATAATATCACCAAGCAGGAGCATGAACCGTCGTCTTATGTCTGCTATGGACTGGAGGCAGCAGGTGAGATTGTAACATTAAACATCAGGGAAGATGTATGAGCACAGAGACACAATTCAAGCATGAAGATCCCTCCCTAAGCCCCATGCTCTACTGCTGGCATTGCCTGGGCTGGTTAGCAAAAGCTAGTGTAAGTACAGGTACAGTCATATATCCTGTTTCCTCCTCAATCTTCAGCCTCAGAGGAGTGTTTGGAAACCTTCCTATGGGTGTGATTCCCAGGGAGTCATTAATTCTAACTTTAGCCGTTTCACAGTTAAATGTTTAGTGTAGGCTGGGATTCAGACTCCCGCTGTAGTCAAGGGGGAGACAGCCACCTTACCGGGAGGCTTTTCATCTTGTGAGATGTTCCTCTAGGGCCTGTTTTCTTCCGCTGATAACAGTGAGAGCCTAGACGGTTACAGACTGGTCTTGACCCTTCGGTTTTAAAAGGTGAAAGATGGGATGTAAATTTTCACACCTGCACCTCACATCCTCTGGAACTTGTTTTTTCCTCTGTATTTACACAGCTTTATGTACAAGTGATAGGATATAGGTCCTTGCTACATAAACCTTGTCACGTATAGTTATTATCATGTGCAATACCCTTCTTTCAGGGAAAACTAGTCAGCCTAAAGTGTTACACTGCTACAGGTAGAGAGACTTTGGCATCTGGACTAGCCTTTTTACACATAACAGAGGGACAACTTACTCTTGCAGCTGTCAGCAGAGTGGAGCTAACCTGAAGTGATGTATCATGCCCATCTGTGGGCTGCCACGCATCATTTTAACGTTTTAGCATATTGCAGCAGACTGTGCCCATAATAAAAGAAATTCTACAAACTGCATGCTCTACGTAGCTTTTGGCCTCAAAGTATAGCTCATATGTTAACATCAACTACATGTCTGGTAAGAGTCAGTGCTTTAAATATCAGTGGTTTTTGTGTCTCAAACTAGGTCTCGTGGGAAGCTTTGCACCCTAAGTTAGACAGCGAAGGCCAGAGACCCATAGGATGTATCGAGTAAACAGTGCTTTCATATTTCAAAGGATCATGTCAGAGCAGAGAAATAATTGTAGTGTGAATTCTGCAAATAATTCATTATTCAGTTAGGAAAATAAACCAGAAGGTTAATCCTGAAAACCTCCCCTGTGAAACTGTGTACTTTCACCTCCTATCAGCTCCACAGGGAGCTGTATGTTGCAGGATATACTTTGTGCCTTGTAGAATAAAGTCCTTGACATTAAAAATTACCATTTGCTTGTAAGTGACAAGGAACAGAGAGCAGTGGGTGCTGAAATGCATAAAAATGACTTTTCCCGTCTTAAAGAGTTCAGAGTCTCAGGAAACAGAGGATGGGGAACAGAAAAGGCTCTGCATCACTGTCCTCCCTGCTGAGCTAAACTGCTTTCTTCTTCAACCACGTAACAGCTTTTCACATTTCTGGGGAAGGGGTTCAGGAGGTGAGAATGGAAACATAGATGGGTTATCGTTGAGCTATACATTTGCTTTAAAAAAGCATTTCTTGCAGTAATAGGCATATGGATCCAAATCCATGGCAAGATGCTGAGCTCCCAATAAAACAGAGCTGGGTGCCTAAATTTCTGATATAGCTACTATTGGCTAATTTCCATTGGAGGAACATACATGCTTCTTCTAGGGATCCGGTCCCAGCAGACCTTAAATTCCTCTCCATAGGGAACTGGAGGTGTGGAAGAATCAATCTGTTTAGGTATTTCGTTAGCCTGGAGGGAGTTAATGGAGGGAGACAGGCTCCTGTACAGTGAGTCACTCTGTCCTCAAATAGGTGTCTGAGTGGTAGGAGGAATCCTTCCCTGGAACTGCATCTCTGCCTTCATTGATCATTAAGGGAGGCTTGATGGAGGAGTTTAGATTAATCATCTAAAATTATCTACCTAAAATTTGGACTCTTGTCTAAAGCTACTCATTTAGCCTCCCTCAGTACTACTGGGAGGAGGTGGAAACACTCTAAGAACAACGGCTATGGCTTCAGTTGAGTGAACCTTCTGATGGACTTTGACATCTAGGATTCTGTTCTTTGGGATTAGGTGACATGAACCCCACCTTTAGGCAAACATGCTACATATGCAGAAAGGGAGAAATTTCTCTTTAATTTGGAGGAATACTTGCAATAGAAGAAAATGAGGATCCTCAGCTATTAGTGTTCTGTTACTCTTTAAGTGTTAGTGGTAATGAAATGCTCTACCAAATTAGCATAGAGCTAATAAATTCATTTTCATTTTTCTCAAGCTAATACTAATTACATAAAGTTTATAAACAGAATAAATTACTGTGGCTGTATTGTCACATACAGAATACCTATGAGTAAATACATCTATTGATATACATGGATACATATGTATAGCAAGTACTGTTCTGTATAAGGCTATGCAGTTAAATACAGTCAGATAAATACAATACAATACACAGAGGAGCACTCAAGCATTACTCCAGTGTCTTAAAAACAATCTTGAAAAGATATTCCTCTAAATGACTGTAAGGCAATCAGTGTCTCAGCTTCTCTTGTTCCATAGGTAATCGAGTTAGAAAGAGAAAACAAACACTGAAAATGTCCTCTAGGTAGTCATTTTCAGTGAAAAAGACTCCTGAAATAATCTGTTTAACTGGCTGAAGAGAAAGATTGGAAATAGGTCTTTACCTTTGGGGTTGAAAGCTTCTGGGATCAGGACTGTGTCAGAGCTTGCAAGTTGAGGGCAGGACTTTCTGTGATAACTAAATATGTTGCTGGTGACCGGAGTCATGTCGCTGCTGTGGTGACCTCATGCTTTACAGTCAGTCAAAATCAAGAGCGGTAAACGTGGCTTGGGTATGGTAGAAACAAAGTGGATGCTCATCTATACTTACAAGCGCATTTGAGTGGTGGACTTTTTTGCTGCATAAGAAACCTTTGATTATTTTTTATAGTTTCTTGTAGTTTTCTGACAGGACATAACACTGCATATATTACATTATAAATATCCCAGAATTACTTACAGGCCACAGTGGATAGGAAGATCCTTGCTGTGGTAATTGTGAATGTAGTTGTACTGAAATGGACAAGAGCTTATGGAGCTTGAGGTTGGTCCCAGCTCCCTTCAAAACACATGTGAAAATTGGCCCTGACTTCAGTGACCTGTGCTTCCCAGTCTCAAAGCTTTCTAATTAACACTTGCCTTTTCGAGAAAGGAGTTAAGCAGATGGAAAGAGACAGACCTCATGGAAGATTTTGATGAGATATATTCAACAGTCTGAGAAGTTTGTGAAAAAGGCTGAGGAGTTCTTTGTCTTCTTCAGTTATTCGACCTGTGTTCAACATTTTTCATCAGCCTCCTTCCATCCTATAAGCCTTTTCTGTTTATCAAAATTTCAGCTGAAAAAAATCTATGCATTTCAGAGCATATCCTGGTTCTCCAGGATGTGCCTTTGGCATTGCTGGCCAACTTTCAGGACTGAGTGAATGCTTCGTTCCACAGTTAAAAATGGGTAGGGAATGTGAAAGTTTTGAATGTATTTTCTGTGCCTTTCTGTACCCTAAAATACCAGGTGAGTTTTAATCCTCCAACCTGGGAGTCAGTGTGTGACGTGAATGGCAGACAACTCTGGTTTTGTATAAGGGAAAGCTAAAATATTCAGGCATCAGAGTCATGTCAGAAAAACTGAACAGGAGAAGCACAGACAGAGAGAACAGGGAGTATAGAAATTATTTCAGAGAAGAACTGAGATGAGATCTGAGACATGAATGCAAGCTGTAGAGACAGAGGCAAAAAGAACAGCCTTGGTAAATTATTTATGCACTTGACGCAAAACCTATTCGTGAGGTTTTAGGATTGCACTGCATTGGAAACTAAACCGGATCACTGGAAAGACCCTTCAAGTTTTTGAAGCCTTCCCATCTTGCCAATGAATTCAGCCGCTTCTTCAATTTTTGATTAATTTTCCAAAAGAGTAAGTGTTACCAATTTATTTCTTGTTCTTTGATCCCATTGAATTGCTCTTTCAAAAATGACTAATATATTCGGTGCCCAGCTTTGAAGCACTTCCCTTATTTTCAGAGAGCATAGAAAATGTCCCTACTTTTCCCCAAGTGTGCTAATGGACTTCTTAATGAGTGAAGATCTGTCTTTTATGTGACATCTAAATTACAGTTTTTCTACCACCACAACAGTCTAGGGGCACCATCTTTGGATGGGCTCTCAGGAAAGATTGCTTTTAACCAATTTGCACTAAGTATGGCATGAGGATGTTGCTAGAAAAACGCTCTTCCCAGTGCTTGCTAAGTCTGATGTTGTCCAACATGAACAAATCAAAGCCCAAAGCGCCATTAGATTGATTTTTCTGTTCAGATTTGGGCAAATAAATAAACTGTCATGTGACAGAGGAAATACAAAACAATGTTATACTTACTATCAGTGAGCATACCACTTAAGGTTTCAACGCAATAACCTTACAGATGTTAAGAAAAGGAAGTCTAAAAGTAAGGACAAGCCCAAAATCTGGCTCTCTAAACTGTCTCAGGTTTTTAGCATGCCTACCCTGTCATAGGTAACTTTTTAAAGTTCACTGTGTGATTGCTTTGTTCCAGGCAAGATTGTTTCAGTGGTTAGGACTTAGAGTTAAGATGCCCCTGTGAATTTTGGCTGGTCGCTAATGCTCAAGCCAGCAAAAAGGTCTTCGTGTCGTGATGCTCAGCAATGCAAAACCCCATTCCTTGAGTGCTGTCTACAGCACTGCACGAAACCTCAAAGTTTGCTGTATAAGCCTTGGGGTGAAGGCACTCCATTGTAATTTTCAGTAAGGTTCATGCCAGGTTACTGCCTAGCTACTAGGAAATGTTGATCCAAGAAGTAGCATTTTAAATCAGCTTATTACTGTGGTAGGGAAAACTGTGTCAGATTGGACATCCCTGCCTCAGAAACCTCTGTTTTGTTTTGATTCTTAAATTACCCTTTTCTAAGGTGAACAGGAGCTACTCTTTCCCTACAGGAGCTCAGTCATTACAGCAGATGCCTCCCAAATTGCACTATGTCCCTGCAACAAATGCAGAGCCCCTGCTTTCTAGAAAGCCCCATCACCTAACCATTGTAGGCAGATTAGAGCAACAACATGCACTTTTCTCTCAAGGCACTGTGGGATTAATAACAAAAAATAAGTAAGCCATATCCAACAAATCACAAGCAATGCTCTACTCAGAAGGCTTTTCTTTAACTGTAAAATGGTTTAATGTCTTTCTTTTTCTCAAAGCCTGAGGAAAACCAACAAATTGAAGCATCATCACTGTTCTCAGTTTCTTATATGTGTCATTTTTTTCTTTTTTTTTTTCTTTCTTTTTTTTTTTTTTCTTTCTTTGTAACAGTGGGAATACTTCCAGTAAGGTTACAAGATTATTAGTTAACACCACCAGCCTCACTTTTGCTTCTTACGGGATGATCTGTAGGTTACATCTACAATTGCACTTGATGTTGATTTTCAAACACTGAAGTGTCAGTAATATTTAACCTATGCACTGGCCTGTAACAAAACCTCTGGGCTCTGGTGGCTATAGCCACCCGCACCCCAAATCCAGTAACCCAGAAGCAAACAAAATGTAAGCATGCTGATTAATTGCTTAGCTAGCAGTGGTAGTGGGGTTGCCTACAATTTCACCATTGGTGAGTATCATCAGCAATAGGTCAGGATTTCTAGAAGAAAATGTAAAATCATGTTTTCTGGTGATTCATCATTGCTCTCAGAGGCGGGAGTCTGGAGTATATGAACCAGGGATCTGATCTGTTATGGCAATTCCTCTGTCATGTAAAACCAAGGCAATACAACTTCCCTGCAGGTAGGGTATGGGCTTCCCCAGCAACTGTAAATGAATAGCACTCCACTGATTTCAGTGCAGCTCTGCTGAATTATGGTGAGTGAGGGTCTGGTTCAACAGGTCTAGATCTACCAAAGGAGAGAAAAAAGGACATGCAGCGTACTTCGAGCAGCAGGCAGTCTGGCACACATATTCAATGTTCAACGTACCATTTGGGAGAGCTCAGCCGCTTAGTCCCTCATTTATGTTCCACCTGCACCTGCTGCATGTGTTGCTTAAGTTGGCCTTTGGAGAAAGATAACCCTTCCTCCTCTGAAACTTTTCATAACTACTTATGTGCCTGTTTCCACCATTCCCAGCACCTCTGGCATGAGGAGGGAGTTAAGTTAACCCACCTCTCCCAAGTCCTTGTTTCTCAAAGGCATTTCAAATTTCCTTTCATGGTTTTGATTTCATTTTGGGTTATGACTGGCCATCGCTTTCAAGCCTTTTGCCAGAGGACTCAGTATAGATGGTAAGTTGTATAGCATCTTGTCAAGTTGTCATGACTTTTAAATGTCAAGCCTAAGAATATTCCAAATACAAAGTTTCTCAGCAGTAACAGAGTCCAGAAATTCCAGAAAGTAGAGAAATTACTTCTTTTCTGTCCAGCTGAATCTATCTTTATAAACTGAAATAGTGAGAGATTTATGTAGCAATCATTTTGTTACTACTACTCAAATAATTCATTTGTTATGTAGGCCGAATGCGAAGTGAAATGTATGTTAAAAGATAAAGCAATGAGCAGAGATCCTATTAATACCTGAAAAAATTCATTTCAGAACTGTATTACTGTAGCTGAACAGCAAGAAGTACTATTTTAAGAGTCACTCATGCTGATTTATAAAATGTATTTTGAATTACCCACTGGAGGAATATAATGCATGAAAAAAGCCATGTCTTAATTTTCTCTTCAAACAGTGTCCTTAATCCTTTTTCTGTTCTAATATTAGGATGTATGAACCATCTCTAGGGCCGCATAATTAAATGCAGTCTGTCTATGCTACTTTAAAACCCAAATGCAGGCGGAATTTTTAAAGGTTTTTAAAGATAAAGTTGTGTTCTATTTTTTTTCCCCTAGGCAGATATTATTGCTAAAATGTAATAGTCTACATGACTTCCACTAAAGTTTCTGTGGAGGCTAAAGGAAGTCCTGGTTGCACTGCTCACTGAAAACATTCTGAAGGCCAATAAATCAACTTTCTGAGACTGAAAAGGCAATATAGCAGTGATGTTTTCATCTGTACTGTGTTTTCAAAGTCATTAGGGGTTTAGAATGGCCTACAGTCTTCCTCAGAAATGTCTCAGAAAGCCTTCAATCCATCATTTCAATTAAAATCACTACCCCCATGAGCTCCCCTGGCTTTGCCTTGAATAGCACAGCTTGTAAAGGAGTAAACCCTCTGCTCTATTCCATGTAAGACTCCCTATGTCTTGAAGATCCCAATATCCCAAAGGAGGCTTTGGTGCAATGTTTAGTTGTCTGAATACAGTTCAGTTGCTTTCTAGACTCTATTGACTCTATTGGCTCTGGATTTAATTCAGTTACCTAAACATGGGTGTGTAGAATTATTTGAGACATCAAATAATGCATTTGAGAATTCTACATGGAGCTGGCAAAATTAATGCAGAATGGACACAAGAGGGCTGAGATACCCTATAGCATCCCAAATGGCACTCACCGTTCCGGGGCGAGTGAGACATCCATGGATCCATCCAAATTTCCATGGACTGCAAAAGAAGCTCAGATAACAAGGTCACATGTAGACATTGACACTGTAGATTCTTTCTCAGAACTTAATTGTCTTTCCAGAGGCAATCATTTTGGGATGTTCTAGGGTGTTAAGAACATCTTCACAATCACAGCAGATATGATGCAGGACTACAGGGGACATGAAACTTTCTGGAGTGGGAGATGGAGGCCAAGCAAAATACATGAGAGCACCTAAATGACTCTAGGTATCTGCACTTAAGAAGATGAATCCAGACCCTGTTCAACAACTGATGTCTAGAAATCTATTTATCTGTTTAAATGTAGGTATCTTAATCTGTGAGATAAATATCATTCCGTAAGCTCCAAAACAAGTCACTATTTTTTTCTCATTTCTTCATCTGGTAAAATAGAAACAGTGCCTTTGTCTAAGGAGTGTGTAGCAACTCAGCATCCTCAGACAAGATGTTGATAAAATTTTGTAATCACTCAGATTAAACTATGACCAAAAGTACCATTTTTCTAATTTCTCTAAATTCTTGGACTTCAGTATTTCTTATTTAAACCCCAATGGACATAAAACTTCTGCTCCTATTTATTGCTTCTATTATTATAGTTATACCAACTGCATTCAGAATGGAAGAGCTTACACCATGCTCTGTCAGTAGAGTGATTTGTATGGCACTATAATCTCAAGGTTTCAAAGACCAGGAGCCCATTCTATTAGTAGCAGCATCAAAGCAGAGTAGGCACACCCTCCTGAAGAGTAATTAAGACTTTATTGTCACACTTAGGGCTAATTCCTCCAATAAAGAAAACGTGATTCTTGGGAGCTCCCAAGAATCAAAATAGGAATATTTTGCCAATAGGTAGCTCTGAACACCCAAAATAGTTAACTAAAAAAACCCCCAAAACCCAACAACATGTATATTTAAAGAAATTTATTTATTTTTATTTGTTTTACGGGGTCAGACTGCATGTATGTTTGGGGGTCTCAGTGTGAATATTCCCATAGCTGATGGATTCATTCAATTTTGGCCAGTTGACAAAGAGGTGGAGAACCAAAGACTGTGAAATCCATTTAAGTTTTGTGAAAAACATAGGTGTAATGGAGAGGTGGTATAAATGTCCAGATTGGAGAAGAGGTGCTATGCGAGCTTGACTATTATGATACGCTGAAGAATCCATACGGGTATGCCTATCCAGATGCGTATACAAATCGATAAATGTACAAGATCACAACCTCCTTCTGCCGTTTACCTGTCCTTTTTGCAGAAAAACCTTCAGCTGGAGTTTTCACATTCTTAGACGTCAAAGTATCAGCCACAAGGTACAAACTGGAAAGAAACCTGGCTCTTCTATTTCTGATAATCACAGAACTTCTTTGTTTGTTTTGTCTTTCTCTCACCGAGGTTGTGGGAATCCATCCAGAATGCAAGATATTCCAGCAGGTGGTCAAAGAGGAGGCGCTTTGCTTAGAAAAGAATGAATCTGTTTCACCTGATCTTAAAGGTAATGGTCCTGATTGTCAAGCTCTGGCACGAATATCCCTTGTATATCACTTCAAGGACACAATGTCAAGATACCATTTGTTCTCCTGAGTCAAGATTTGATTCCTCTTATATTTGGTTTCTTAACAGTTTGAAGTGCTTTTTCTATAGGCTGGGACTTTACCTCATCTCTTAGACATCTTTAAAAGCTCAATGTCTAAGTCAGGATTTGTCTTCTTAGATTCCCTTAAAGTAAATGGAGGAAGATAGGTGTCCCTAGAACATGTTTCATTGCCTCTGGTTTAGATGCTTACTTTAGGATGAGATGAATCATCTGGAGTCATATTTCTCTTTACTAACTACAAAATGAGACTAAGATGATTAGTTCAGTCCCTGACAAGTTTAGATGCTTGGTTAGGGCAGGAAAACCCTACTTGGAATTTCTTGCATTCCTAAAGTATTTGCTGTGTTCTTTACTTATATCTTCCACAGAAGACACTGAAAAGCCTGCTGAAATTATATCATGTTGGGAATCATTCCAATCTGGTGAAAATATTCTTTGCGAAAAAATGAAAGGAAAAAATAATCCCAACTTCTTCAAAATATTCTATTTTTACACTTTTGGAGGTTCTGTGTTTCGTTTGAAAAGATTTATTACGGTGGTGTTTTGAAATCTATTACAGGCTCAGATATAAATTTTGACAATTAAAATGAACATTTCAGAGAGCCTGTAAAATATTTTTTAAAATGCTGTGTAGGGGGTTCTCTTTGCTGGGGTTTTGGCAGTGTGGAGACATGTTTTGAATTGATTCAAAGTGAAATTTCAAAATGTTCAAACTCTTTCAAAAGTTCAGTCATATTTTTTCTGTCCAACTTTGCTTAGAAAAGTATGAATCCACCTCAGTGAGATTTTTCACTTGGCATGAATTATCAGATGTTCATTTTCTACAGAGAAGTTATGACACAAAGATGCCACATGCGCTTGGTATGAATAGAAGTATTGCAACCACCTGGAAATCTGCCTTTAGCAGCCTACCGAAATTTAGAGACTAACCCCCAGGATATTTCCTTTATCTTCTTATTTATTTTTCTGCAACCTTTCCAATCACTAATGTCTGATATCCTTCTTGTACTTGCCTACTCTATTTTAGTGGTATTCCCCCCCACACCTTTTAATCAAGTCCAGAATACCTCCTAGACACATTTTGCACTTGGAACACCCAGTAATCCACCCAAAAAAGTTCTGGCAAAAAACAGGTGTTTTCGATAATGATTTATTACATGCATTACCGTATGACATTCCAAGTATTTTTCTCTTTACCAGAAAAATAATTACATGATTTGGGAATCCTCTTTGTAGCAAAGGCTGCTCAAAGAAATAAAAACTGCTCAAACTTCTGTTAAACTATTTAAAAACCTTGAATTTTGTCAACTCTGATCTTCTCAAAGCTCCCCTTTCCACCTTTTATTCCCTAGAGATGGAAAAAACTTTATGAAAATCTGTTCTGGTATTTACAGCCTTTCTCAATATAGTTTAAAATGAAACATTAGATCTGGAAAAACAATTAATCCCCAATATTTTATCTGGGATATTTTAAAATTAGACTAGGATTGGTGAAAGTCCCTGGCTTGCATTTCAGTTTTCAGGAATTGCTCATGAGAGAAACTGAAGGATCACAATTTGCACAGAGTTACTTCTCAGCACTCACAGAGAATCTGAGCTGGAATTAGTCTATGTTGCAGACTTTTTTGTCTAAAGTATTTCCACTTTATTTTTGTTGTACAAAGCGGTGTCTAATGAGTGTCATCAGTAGAGTCCAGGGTGCAATTCCTCTCATCTTGAAGTGGATGTGTAAAATAGGTCAGTTGAATCAAGCTTTAAAAATGCTTATTTTCCTCCATTGTCTAAAAAGGAAAGAGCCCTGGGTTACTGAAGAAGACTTAAATATCTATGATGTCAGCATTACTTGATTCAATTCCTACTGCAGTTGTCTTGATGGAGTCTCAGGTGACTTGGACAATCATTAGTCTCTTGAAAATCTTGGCATGTAAAATGCTCTTGCTGTCTCTGCACTCAGCGGTTTCTCTGATATAAACTGTAGAAGTCACTGGAAATGAAGCCAGATCTAAGACTTAAAACATACAGGTTCCACTCTTACATAAGGTCACATGATTCTGGTTTTTAACCCCACATTGTCAAATACGATAGATTTTTAGACCCAGCTCCTCAAAGGTACTATAGTCCCTCTAAGAGGGACCCTTTGACTCCCTAAGTCTAAGTGTGTGGGCCACTGCATGTCTAAGTGGGACTCATATTACCTGACTTTACTAATTTGAAAATTAGCAGCCTAGTTTAGGCTATAATCATCAGAGAGACCTAGGTATTTGCAGCGAGTGATTCATCCCGTCCTCAGAAAGGAGCCGCCAATATATGGGATGAATCACGTGCTGGAAGTCCCTGTCTCTTTCTACTGATTACAGAGGGACCACAGCTAAGATTAGCTAACGTATTTTAGACAATTAAAATTAGAGATAATGAATCAGGGCTTTTATTTTCCCATCTGGCAAATAGGGGATACCAGGAATTTCATCCTCCTAAGGGTGATGTGAGGATAATGCTGTGGGAGATTCTTAGGACTATCCTTTTGGAAGCCAGAGAGTAACTTTGCTTAGCTACAGGCAAGTAATATTGCTTCCACATTTCAGCTCTTGACAATTTTAGATTCTCCTTGTCATCAGTCACAGAGGAAACAGAAAAGTACCAGTGAAAGAAAATAACACCTCCCAAATGAAACTCATGCACTGCTTTATATCCACCTTACGACTATCTAGAGATTAGTCTCAGTTACAATGCGGTGCTTTTTTTATTGGTTCAGGCACCTTTACACGCTGATAATTTTTCTGTGCTGTACCCACACCTACTTGCCAACAGACACTGTGAGACCACAGCTTGGGTCTCAATGTGATGCATCCGCGACAAAACTGTGATTAACTAAAACTTCTGAAAACCCTTTTTATCGGACTCATGGCTAGTAGCACGCCCTGCATCACCAGCTAGCAATCTCTGGTTTAGGGAACCTTGTGAATGCCAACCAGTCAGACCTACTCCTGATGATGGTTATTGTATATGATGCTGAGGGATGTTCTAGTTTGGGATGAACCTAATCCCTGTTGAAGTTCATTGTAAAAATGCCATTGATTGCCTAAGACCAGGACTTCAGCCCTTATTTCCTTTAAGTCAGGTGAAACTGGTAGACTTTAATCATGGAATCAAGAGACTAAGGCTCTTAAGTCTGAAGTTTTTCAGTTAGACTCTGAAAAAAGTAATGAGAAATCTCAAGTGCTAGTAATTATTCAATATTTTAATTTTGGTGACTTTTGTTTTGACAATAGAAAGAGCTCCAGTTGATTTGACTTTCAGATTGTGTCTGCTTGAATTTCAGGTACATTCTCTCATGAGATAAGGTGGGGAAGGTCCAGCTGGAATGCCAAGTGCATATGTGAGTGACGATGCATTCAAGGAGAAGAGGAAAACAATACAATCATTCATTTGCAGAGCTGCATGTCCTGTTGTGCCTCTTCTTCATGCATGTGAATTAGTGGGAAAGCCACAGACAATCTCATTACGGAAGATCAACTGTGTGATGTTCTGTGTGTGTTTCTTTATTTAGAGACACTTTTTTTTCAGGGTGCACCAGAGATTGGGATGGTCTAACCTGCTGGCCCAGAGCCACTTTTGGGGAAGTGGTTAAAGTTCCCTGTCCAAGATTTTTTGAAGAAATTACCAATATCCACGGCAAGACTTTTTTCCTATTCTTTTTATCCCTAGATATTTTGAAAATAAATTCTAACAGTTAAAGATTCAGTAACTTGCCTATTTTCCTGATTCGCAATGCTATTTTATGTCAGTTGACATAGAGTAATTATCCAGATACACATCTTGGCTTATGATCAATATTTGGCACTCTTCTGTTTTGTGTTATGCTGTACTAATTGTCTAATCTCTTTGGTGGTCTAAAAAATATGGGTAATTGCACTACGTTGCTAAGGTTACAAAGGAATATAAGTATGTCATAGAAACACTGATTTATAAAGTCACAGAATAATTAGTGTTAGAAAGGTCACCTAGTCCAATCCTCCAGTCAGAGCAGGACCAAGTTCAAAAATTGTATCTAACTTCAAAGCTAGATCAGGTGGCTCAGGACGTTGTCCGCAAACACAAATTATGTTGTAAATGCAGGATAGGCTGCATAATTTGATTTCCTCTGTGTAAAGATTGGATTTGCAGAATGAATTTCCTATATGAAATGTAAAAGTTCCACTGCATCTTGAAATGAATGGGAACATCTGTCTCAACTTTTCAAATGATAGATATATAGAATATTATAAGTCTGTAGCTAATCTTGCTGAACATGACTAGACCTGTAAGTGCCTAACTTAAGAATCAAAGTAGGAATAAAAATTTGTTTTTTCTTGTCAAAACTTAAAGAAGACCCTCCTCTGTAATTCATTCTCTGATATATTTTACCATTAAAGGCTTCCTTCAGAGAAACTGTACACAGGAGGCATACTGGTCAGAACCATTCCCACCATACACCATTGCCTGTGGATTCGATGAAGGTTCCAGTAAAGGGCCTGAGGATCAGGTGAGTTTTTGATTTCCTGCTTGTGGGTGTCTCCAGAGCACCCTCTTTTGAGTGTGCTGAGAAGTTGTACGCTCCCGCACATATGAGCCTTGTCAGAATCCAGTAATTACCCGTCTTCAGTGCTAAGCTCAAACCTTTTAGGTATAGTTAGAGACTGTTTAACAAATTAAGCTTAATATAAAGCAAAGGAGTAGCAGGTAGCACTTTTTTCTCGATCCGATTGTCTCCTCTTGGTGTTAATCAGTAGACTCATGATTAGTTCACTTGTCCTGCCTAACAAAGACTTTGGTTCTCTGACAGAGGTGATTTGAATCCACATCATGCACCCATCTCCCGGGGAAGCCCTACCAACCAGTCTGTGGGGAATTTTTCAGGGAAAATTCCTTTTGTTCCCTCCTGTTGTTTGTTTGTCCAGATTTTCTTTGAGTCAGAGAAAAAGATTCCATAACTTCATAGCATGGTGGCTAATGCACTTCTCTAAGAGGGAACTCTTGGATGCCATTGAATATTTTCACACTTTATCTTAGGTGTTCAGTGGAGTAGGAAATTAACCTCTATTTTTCCTACCTAAAGAGCATCATTAGGAGCTCAGTTAGGCTCCAGGAGTGTTTCTTTTTCACCCACATCTTCATATGATTTAAATTTCCATGTTCCTCATCATCAGCTTGGCCCCAGGACAGGAATGCCTCAGTGGTGTTACTGCCTCAGTGGTGAGCTTTGCCTCATGGCTGAAGGTTGTTGATTAACAGAGATGTGCTTGCTGCTTCTGCCTCTTGAGTTCTGACCTGTGCTAAATGGGACAGTTCCAGCATGAAAGAATAGGGGTGTCTCCATCCCCTCATCTCCTGTCTGTATGGGGCAAGGTTCATAGATCTTGTATAAATGCACTAGCTCCTGGGGTACATCGCTGCCTCCTCCTCCTATTGTATTTTGATAGAAGTGATAGACTACCTCCAATCTGTGAAAGAACAGGCTGACTCATATAACTCCTTGTGAGTGTTTTTGGTTCTCCAGGGATGAAAGCTCAAACACGGCAGTACTAGTTCAGGTAACTGAATCTTTAGGAAGTGTAGACACAGTTGGTGTCAGCTATTTGGCTCCATGAGCTTAGAAACTCAAGCACAGCTGTAATAGGCAGTACAGATATCTGGAGCTCAGTTCCCCACCTGTAAACTGAGAATATTTGTGCTTCTTTACCCCATGGGGAAGCTAGAAAGATAAATGCTTAAAAAACTTCTGGAAAGTTGCTGGAAACCATGCAAAGAGTTAAGAAGGGTTCAGTCTCAGGTGTGAGACTGGTAAGGTGCCACGTATTCTGGTACACAGTTCTCCAGCCATGGGGCCAGCTGCCATGGCACGGCTCTCACCCACAGACCTGAACTCTCTTACTCTCCAGACCAGGGTGGCTTTCTCCAAGCAGTCTCTGGCTTGTGCTAAGCCAGGCATAGTCTGTAGCTGGACTCGGCTGCAATCAAGCAAGGGACTATATTTACATTTTAACATTATGGAAGATTTCAGGGCAGAGCTCATGTCTGTGCTGTGGCTGTGTTTAGTTTGTTATTGCAGACAAACCCACAAAGTCTATAAAAGGAAGATATGATCAGTGAGCTCTACTGCATTGTAAGCACAAGGAAGCAGGTGAGAAGAATCCCACTTATATTCTAAGAGAACTACTTGTTTTGTATTTTGTATCTGCAGTGAGGACTTACGATGTCTTCTGCATATAGTGTTGGTTTTTTAGCTACCCTACAAAAGCAGATAAAATGCATCAAAATACTTCATTGTTCAACTGAAGAACCTATTTTCTAATTTTCACCTGTGTTTTGAAAATACTGTATAAAAGATTAGAACTATTTCAGAAACACCAGTATGATTCCTAGGTTGTCAGGGTTGCATGATTTATTTATGGGTCTACTTAAAATTGTTAATCGGTTGTCTCAACCTAGAATTGCTGCCTTTTGGATAAACAGAGTTTGGATCAATTAGAGAACAAAGTGCCCATTGCATTTGCAAGGAGGAAATTTGCCTGGATTCAGATAATTTAGTTTCTTAGGATTTTGAATAATTAGGTGATCTTGTAGTGAATCAGAATAAAATGTGCATAGCTAAAGCAATGTAAACATGCTTCATTTTTCTTGGGACATAGGATATTTGAATGCAAAACAAACAAGCAAACAAACTATAAAGAATTTACAGTGTTACAGTATGCGGCTGCTGAATGAACTGTTTGTCCAAAGAATTAAAGGCTGAGAGGTTATTTTCTTGGCTTTAACTTTCCTACCTCTAAAGTGTGATGTGACTGTTTCCCAGTGGTTCGGTTTCCTCACCTGTAAAGGGCAAGTTTTATTTCTCTTTTAACTGTAGCTGTTTATGAAAATTAACACTTATCAAATCAGTGGGAAACATCCTTTGAGATAAACAGAGTAGAATCTGGCCCAAGTTTAAAGTGATGGATTCACAAATCACCCATCAGCAAGCTTCAGTGCCCTAGAGTCTTTAGGCACCTGTAGGAGAAAATGCAGTTACTTAACAAAAGTAACATTTTCCTGTTGAACATGCTCAAAGACGTCACTATTTCATATGAGCCTGTGGGCTGTGGAACCTGTCTCCTGTGTAAGGTTATGCAGGATTCAAAAGAAAAAAGGTGTGTTGGCAATGGAGGGGAAAACCTGAATCAGATCTTAAGCACGCAAAGCAGCACATAGGTGATGGGAATGACTAGGAAGGGAAAATGTATCTTAGTGAAATAAGCACACAAGCATGCATGCTGCATAACCACCAGCATTGGTCTGTGTTCTCTTTTTCTCATAGAAATCATATTATTCTGCATTTTGGCGTGTCTACACTGCTGGCTATGCAGCATCAGTGACTTCACTCATTACAGCTCTAATTGTCTTTGCTGCCTTCAGGTAAAAAAAAAATGGTCTTTTTTTCAGGATGTCTTAAGATAGCTTCATCCTAATTCCTCTCCAACCCTCTGTGTTTTTGTTTTGTGGGATTTTTTTATTATTTTCAAATCCTTCTCAGACATAACACTGTTGATGGCAATGGGTCCTTCTCTATTCATGTTGTGGCATTTCCCTGCGGATGTTAAAACAATAAAGCTGGCTGAGCGGTCTATCTTAGTCTCTTTAATGATGCCATACAGTGGAAATGCTCCAGCCTGTTATCACTATTAACATAAGATAACTATTCCTCCAGTGCATAGCAGGACATACTCTGCAGAAACTGAGTGTCTCGCGTCACTGGACCAGTAGTAATTCTAACCTGTCCATTCCCTCTGTGAAGGACCATATGGGAGCTATAGAAAGAGATTTAAAGAAATTTAAATGTCGTGTTTGATGATGTTGGATATTAGGAAATGGATCCTGTGTTTGATTGGTTCCAATGCACTTAGACAAAAGCCTTAAGCTTACTCTGCAGGCAGGAGGGCAGAGCACAGAAGCAGCTTCCTAACTGGAGTGGATTTGCAGTCTCAAAGGTCATATCACTTACAGAGAGACCCCCAACCAAGAGGCTGATCTATCCAAACCTTGAAGGAGATTTCTTCAGCTCAAGGTCAAACTGTGGACAGGGCAATCTAGGGAAATGCAGTCTAGGGTAAGGCAGCTACTTCTCTGGCAGCCATCCCACAACGTGCGACTGACACCTATTCAATACTCTGTTCTCCTATGGCCAGAAAGGGGCTGAAGAGCCTGTTGCAAGCTTATTCAACAAAACATGCTATTTAGAATAATTAAAAGGTGTTATTGCAATACAGCCCAAGAGTCCCAGAGTTACTTTCTGCTTCTGGCATCTTCTTTAAATGTGTGGTGATTCAAGGACAATTATACTAGCACTTTTATTAGCTTAAACAGATAATAACTGCTCTGCTCCCTTGTGTCTAGCTCCCTCTTAAATAGTGACAGATCATTTATTTGTTTTGGAAGGTGTCTGAAGTCACTCTGTATTCCTGTCTGAGTTTTGATGAGAGCATGAGAAATTTCTCTTGAAGAATAATTTTTATTTTCTCTTTCCATGTCAGAAAATTCCACTGTACACGGAATTACATCCATATGCACCTGTTTGTCTCCTTTATCCTGAGAGCAATTGCTGTTTTCACCAAAGATGCTGTTTTGTTTGCAGATGAAACTATGGACCACTGCCTAATGTCAACGGTACTAAACTTCCCCTCTCTCTTATCCTTGATTTAACATTTAATTCTTGGCCTGAAGAGAACATGGAGATTTCTTAATCCCATTTCTCTTTAGGTTGCTAGAATTGAAATCTTAAACCAAACAATACTACAAAGAAACAAAGACCAAGTGCTATGGCTGCATTCAGCTTTGATATATAAGGTACAGGTCTGTTGACACTAATGAAGCTGTAACAATTTCTATCAGTAAAGAATTTCATCTATAAGAGAGGGTCAATGTTTCCCTTTCAAAAAACTGAAGTAAAGTCAATTGAAATGATGGAATCCCAAACCTATTGAAATCTTGTAATAATTTCTTCATTCTTGTGTGGTAACATTGAATTTTGCCTAAACTTGTAGAGAAAACAGGCACAATGGAGAGCAGACCTAATAGGTTTTTCTTCCTCTGCATTCCAGGTTGCTTGCAAGGCTGCTGTGGCATTCTTCCAGTTCAGCATTTTAGCCAATTTCTTCTGGCTTCTTATAGAAGGGATATACCTGCAAACGCTGCTTTTGCTGACCTTTGTTTCAGACAAGCAGTATGTATGGTGGTTCATATTTACTGGCTGGGGTTAGTACTCTGTTCCTCTTTGTGTTATTTAGTATTTCCATTTACTTTCAGATCTAGATAAAATATTTGTTCTGAGATAAAAGGTGCCTATCAAAGGTGCCACCTTTCTGATGAAAGTTGCCTATTCATCCAGTACTACTACATCAAAACCATACCATTATTCTGTCTTTCTTCTTATCTTGTTAGATATTCTACCGTTCAAAACTTTGAGGGAGAGGATAGGATGGATTACTAGAAATGTTATGATATGTCTACTCAAAAGACTACAGCATTCATCTTTATGATTGGAATTAATTTCATGCAACTATAGTAATTTGAAAGTTAGCCAGCTAATCTAAACTGTCTCTCCAGGTTTCTCCTGCAGTCAGTAGAGTGAGGTATGCATGCCGTGGTGGTGATTAATCCAGTCCTCAAGAAGATGAGTAATGTGGCTGGGTAACATCCTGGAAACATGTTGCCTTCCTCCACTGACTAAAGAAGTTTGGGTGACTAACTTTAAGTTGACATTTTGCTTTTAGTAAGCAGAATTAGATAGATTAATCTTAAATCATGTTGAGTTCAGGCCTAGGAATCAAAAAATTCTACTTTTTTCAGAGATCTTCTGGCTTTAGGGAATCCTTTGAGTTTATACAGCAATTAAAATTATCTCTGATTTTTAGAATATGTGCATATAATACATAAAATTTCTTTCACTGCAGAGAATTGTTTATTGTGACTCTCAGATATTCTTTTACCTCAT
This sequence comes from Aptenodytes patagonicus, assembly GCF_965638725.1. NCBI lineage: Eukaryota > Metazoa > Chordata > Aves > Sphenisciformes > Spheniscidae > Aptenodytes > Aptenodytes patagonicus. The sequence goes on along the minus strand of NC_134950.1, from coordinate 168,259,535 downwards.
CTTGGCTATTCTAAAACGGAGGAACCCAAATTGAGTGGTTACATGACATTTTTGGCTTAGGAATGAAAATCAGATTCTCCTGAAGTAAATAGTAATTTATCCTTCATCTTCAGATTCTCAGACTTTTTAAATGTAATTAAATTTTAAAAGCCTGAATTTTATAAAGGGGATGTTAACTTGGAGCTATTCCAATTATGATATCCTGAAACTAGATGCTTAGACCTTGATTAATCACAGCTAACTTGAGATAACAAAGGAAACACCTCAATTAATAGTATAGTAATCCTCATCTCCTTATAATCAATGGAAAGTGAGAGACATCTCAGGGGCAATTTAGATCGTAGGTGATATGGATGTAAATATTTCTCTTGATTAATTAAAAAGGCAACTTGAACTGAATATGGTCCCAGCTTAAAGGTCTTGAACAAAGGACAACTTCTGGGCCTTTCCTACAGATCTCTAATGATACTTAGAAAGATATTACCTATATTTCTATAGATTTATCAGTGAAAATGTCACCTGCTTCAGACTAGAGTCCCTTTTGTGGCAGCTTTGAAAGTCACTTAGTCTTTGGAAATTCAATTCCACAGAATGAGAGCAAAAGCAATTGCCAGGGGGGAAAAAAAAAGAAAAAGAAATAACTATTCAATCATAAATGCAGAAGGATAAGAAGTGACAAAGGGAGGCTGGAAATCACCAACTCGTGGATTTAGCTAAATTTTCATGGAATGCTCATCAATTGATGGGTCTAGAGTGATTAGTAGAGGCTCCTTAGGACAAAAATGTGAACTCTTCTAGCTAGTGTACAAAGAGTTCTATGCTGGCCACAATTCAAAAGATAAGAGAGCTTTAGCTAAATAAGTGATTCCTCCAGCTTCACAAGTGCTCGTAATTCATATCCAAACCTTCAAGTAATTCTTAGCTGTTATTTTTTAAGAGATAGTTTCACAGCATCCCCTATTCTCCTTTGTTTTGATTTCATTCTTCTGCTCTTTTTTTTTGCTTTTTTTTTTTTCTTTCCCTGAAAAGCAAGTTAAGTTCTTTCATAAAGTTATTTAAAATTGTCTGGCCCATTGCTTGACCTTTAATGTACCTCCAATCTGCTGCACCGTGAACCTTCTTGGAATCAAGTTTCCATGGGACATGGTATTCAAAACAATTATATTGTGTGTTCCATGTTGATTTGCCCAGGAGCTCCCACTGCTGTGATATTTGCTTGGGTCCTCACAAGAATCCACCGACAAAATACCGGGTAAGTCAGAGCTTGGATAAAGAAGGCAAGGACATCCTATTTTGTATTGTATTTTGATTTGTTGGTGGGGAAAAATAGATATAAAGAACCAGAAAAACAAAAAAGTTGTTCCAAAGTTGTGCCTCTAATCTTTAAACTTCATACACAAGTAAGTGAGAAAATAGTTTTAAGTCTTCTGATTTTGATGTGTATATATGGAGTAATGAAACCTGGAAATATCATAGTAAGTATTGAAATTTCATTTAGTTTCCTAATGCCTAGTCTTTGAAATAATTATATTTTAAGAAAATCACTGCTTCTGTATAAAATCAGCCATAAATTAGTAACCTTAATCTCTTCAAATAAGTACCTCCCAAACAAACATATTATGTCTTGATAAGTAGTTTCTTCTTTCATTTCCATTCAGTTCTTTGATTCTTTTTTTATTTTATTTTATTTATTTTTATCTTTTAATATAAGAGCCAGGTATAAAGCAGATGGTTGTTTACTAAAAGCTGCCCTGGAGGCCTTCAGGTCATTTCACATGGATGATCAGTTGCAAAAGATATAATTTTACACCTACCTCCTCAGGACTCAGATTAATGATGTAGAAGCAGTAAGTGCTATGGTCCACATCTGGCACATCCTATTTTCCTTTCTTTATATTACTGCAGTGCATCCGCAGAAGTTGTTCTCCGCTGTAATGTTTCATAAGTGGAAGTGGTCTACCTTTCCACATCATGTGCTTCCTTTTTGTAGCCAGGAGGGGTGCAAGGAAGATTTCATTTTTCCTTCTTTCCCGCTGCTCCTCTTCCAAAGAATTGCTGGGTTTGTCTGTTGGTTCTGTAGCAGAAGAATCTGGCACAAGATACTCCAGTTACAGAAAGAGTTCAGAAAATGGTAGAGAGCAGGAATAAGAGCTCTCAGGCTTAGTTCTCACAGGCTTAAAGAGGGGGCTGAAAAGTGTCTGAACCTCGGGTGCTCTTCCAGCAAAGTGCCTACCTGCTCAGTTTACTTCTCTGATGTATTTTATATGTCCACTTTAAGATGAGATTAATTGTGTCCTGCTCTATTGAGATCTATTGATCTCCTTTGACTGCAAGGGAAATGTAGTTGAATAGATGAAGACATCTACACAGGCAGACGAATCTCATTGCAGATCTTCCATTCATTTGGTTGCTCTTCTAATATTAGATATAAAAACAAACTACAGTATCAGAACCCCTCATCTTTTACCTAATAGCCTAGTAAATGGGAAACCCAAGTTCTTCAGACACAGCTGATCTGAACTCACGTTGCTCATGTTGCAGATACACCTTACACTCAGACATGCTGGGAGAAGCCACCATCTGTAAGCCTTATCGTTATGCAGCGAAATATCTTGTATCACAAAACTGGAAGGGAAAATACAGGGAGAGGGAGCATGATATAACCTAGCATGTATGGCACTTGACTAGAGGGAGTTAAGCTGGACTGTTATTGATGTTAAATACATGAAAGCCTCAAAATAAGGACCAAAAGCCCATTCTGCTCTCTCTCTTCAGAGTACCTTTACTAGGGCTCTCGATTTTTCTTGGCTATTTCCTCATGACCCCAAAGTCATTACATTTGTGGATACACAGTAGTTTAGTCTCTGATCTGTACCCTGTAAAACAGTCACTTTTTCAACAGAAGAGGAGGAAAGAAGCCTGAAAATACAAAAGTGCATTTCTTGACTTTGCTCTGGTTCTTCAACACTTGCCTCTCACTGTACAAACTTCCTTTAGATTGGGCTGCACAGAAACTTTTAGAGAGGTATCAGGGTACGAGTACTGGCAGGGGCCTTTAAACAGTGAATTAAAACTTAGTGTCCATCACTTTCCTATTCTGTGTCAGAAATACTTTCATGTGTTATGAAAAGCTCACATGGGATAGATGACATGACTGGTTTTGTTTGCTGTTTCAGATGTTGGGATGATGATGAAAATGGAGTCGTGTTATGGATCATCAAAGGCCCCATTCTGCTAACCGTCTTAGTATGTTTTTTCATTTTGTCTTGAGTATCTTTTGAAATGTGAAAGCTAAGTTAGCCTCTCCTTTCAGTAAGCTGGCAGAAAAGCAATAGCACATGCTATGGTATTGAATTTAAATTAGTTGGAAATTATTGTATAACATATGGTTTTGTTGTTGTTTTTGCTGTTTTTGTTGGTTCTCCCCCCTGCCCCCAAATCACCCTAAGTCAGAACCTAAAGGGTAAAGCCTATGTTTTCTAGAGTCATACTAGGACGTAATAGAATCATCTTGACACCTCCATTCCACATACCACAGTTGTGTCTGTGTCTCTGTAAGTCATTTCTGAAGAAAGGCAATCCATACTGGCAAGACTCTTAGATAATATGAAGCTGGTTTAATACAAGAAATACATATAGATCATTTTATTTAGTATATTTTTAAAATTAGTTCTTAGGCTGTAAACTTAAGACAAAAAATCTCTCTTATGCACACATTCATTCCATCTAAATTCAGGGAGGAAACAGTATGTCATTTAGGACTGTATCTGTTATAATCCCTGTCATAAACAATGAAGGGAACAGAGGGGACTATTTAGACCTTGTAAGATCTGCTAGGTGCTGACAGAGAATATTAGGACTTAATATCAGACATAAAATGATATTGAGATATATAGGTCTATATTCATTCAACATAACTTTCAGCATATCATTATGTATCACTATATATTGGTGGGAAAAATAATACTCTTTCTAATGCTATTGATTTGATCTGTGAGCAGATCTTCACTGGTTTATACCAGTGCAATTCCTATAACTGGGAATTTTCAGTTAATTTGTACCAATTGAAGATATGTCTTGATTTGTAGTAAGTTTACAGATTTTGTCTTGTCTTTTCAGATTAACTTCATTATATTTGTTAATGTGATCAGAATTCTAGTCCATAAATTGAAATCTCAAGAGCGAGGAGGGAGCCATTCGAGCCACTTTTTGTAAGTATTTATGGGTCTCTTGATATTGACCTGTTCTAGCTGCTATAAGAGATATTTCATGGTCAGGAGCACAAAATGTTCTACTCTGTACTAATAGAAAGAGTAATCCCCAGAAGAAATAACAATGTAAACTTTCCTTTTCATCCCAAATATCACATCTCTCTTTTTCTTTGGGAGGAGGGTGGGGTGGATGTGTTGGGGACAATGAGAAAAATAAAATATAAAGTATTACAACTCCAACAGGAGCCAGCCTGAAAGTGTAAACACTAAATGTCAGGTAATGCATCCATCTTGCTTCCAGTCCTTTCCACACAAATGGCCACATAGAGAAAGATGCAGACAATTTCCTTTAAATTCTTAGCAGTAACCTGGCTGATGTTCTGGTAACTGAACCTAGTCCTTCCTGTTTACGATCCCCTTCACAATCAATGGGGATCTCATCAATGCAGTCAGAGGACTCTAGCAAGCTATTTGACTCATCCTAAGATATGTAGGTACAGCTGTTAGTTATGGCACAGGATCTAGCATAAACCTGTGCCCTTCTGGAGTGACCTGAAGGCCAAGCAGAATACCCTAGGACATCAGCAGTGGCTCTCACACCACTGTTTAAGCAACTGAATCGAGTCCTGTGGACAGTAGTGGTTAGATCTCCATTGACAGTTTTGGAAGTTGAGACACTTATATGGGGGATACGTACATGTGATTGAGATTAGTCTCAGGAGAGTAGATCAGAGTATTTAGTTTGGTGTCCCTGTTTTGGCAAAGAACCCTTAAAGGTCAATCCAGAAAACTTGCATGCTGATTTGTTCATCTTTGTTCACCAGGTATTGATGGTGGGAGTGACGGAAAGTAATCTTTCTGTAACTTCGCTGGATGTAGTTGCCTCCATTCTGGAGCTGTCCTCTGTATTAAAATTTGTTCCAACGTATAATTGCTATCACTAATTCCATATTTCTAACAGTGCATTATTCTTTAATTCTTGATCTGCCAGGAGACTTGCTAAATCCACGTTACTCTTGATTCCCCTCTTTGGAGTGCACTACATTGTATTTGCATTTTTCCCAGAAAGCATTGGTCTGGAAGCTCGCCTTTATATTGAGCTGGGCTTGGGTTCTTTCCAGGTAAGCTAGACAAAATGTTTATCAGTCCTAAGAGGTTTGGGCTGAACCACCACACTCTCAGGAGTTTTACATTTCAGGTTGGTTATTAGAGCAGGTGTTAATAATGTGTCTAAATTCAACACACTCATTCCATCTTACTCCTTCGCAAGCTCTTTCTGTTGTTTGTTCCCTTATTATTTGAAATCTCACACTAGTTTTGAGTTCTGACTCACACTTCATATTAATAATCACAAAAAAATTTACATCTACCTTTATTGAATAACAATGACTGAGTGCCATGAAGACCAGTCTATGGATTAAGGTGAACTGATTTAAACTAATTCCACATATAATAAAGGTGATGATAAGAGGATTAAAAAAATAAGGATAATGTGTAACAACCTGGTCTGCCCTTACCCTTTAGCAGAAATGAATCCATCATGTTAATACTTCTTCATTTCCTTTACTTTGCTGTACCACTGTTCAGAACAGTATCTTGGATCTGAGAGGGCCAGGGCCTGGTGCACTTGTAATAAATAGCCGAGATCTTTTTCCTTCCCCTTTCTGCTGTACCCCACAACAGCTTGTCCATGTTCATATGTGTTGAAAGACATCCCTCTTCATAGGATCATAGAATCACAGAATGATTTGGGTTGGAAGGGACCTTAAAGATCAAGTAGTTTCAACCGCCCCTGCCACGGGCAGGGACACCTTCCACTAGTGCTCAAAGCCCCATCCAACCTGACCTTGAACACTTCCAGGGATGGGGCATCCACAGCTTCTCTGGGCAACCTGTGCCGGTGCCTCACCACCCTCATAGTGAAGAATTTCTTCCTTATATCTAATCTAAATCTACCCTCTTTCAGTTTAAAGCTATTACCCCTTGTCCTATCACTACATGCCCTTGTAAAAAGTCCTTCTCCAGCTTTCCTATAGGCCCCCTTCAGGCACTGGAAGGCTGCTATAAGGTCTCCCTGGACCCTTCTCTTCTCCAGGCTGAACAACCCCAACTCTCTCAGCCTGTCTTCATAGGAGAGGTGCTCTAGCCCTCTGATCATCTTTGTGGCCCTCCTCTGGACCCGCTCCAACAGGTCCATGTCCTTCTCATGTTGGGGGCCCCAGAGTTGAACACAGTACTCCAGGTGGGGTCTCACCAGAGCAGAGTAGAGGGGCAGAATCACCTCCCTCGACCTGCTGGCCACGCTGCTTTGGATGCAGCCCAGGATACGGTTGGCTTTCTGGGCTGCAAGCGCACGTTGCCGGGTCATGTTGAGCTTCTCATTAACCAACACCCCCAGGTCCTTCTCCTCAGGGCTGCTCTCAATCCATTCTCCACCCAGCCTGTATTTGTACTTGGGATTGCCCTGACCCATGTGCAGTACCTTGCACTTGGCCTTGTTGCACTTCATGAGGTTCACATGGGCCCACCTCTCAAGCCTGTCAAGGTCCCTCTGGATGGCATCCCTTCCCTCCAGCATGTCAACTGCACCACACAGCTTGGTGTCATCTGCAAACTTGCTGAGGGTGCGCTCAATCCCACTGTCCATGTTGCCAACAAAGATGTTAAACAATGCCGGTCCCAATACCGACCCCTGAGGAACGCCACTCGTCACTGGTCTCCACTTGGACATTGAGCCGTTGACCACAACTCTTTGAGTGCAACCATCCAGTCAATTCCTTATCCACCGAGTGGTCCATCCATCAAATCCATGTGTCTCCAAGTTAGAGAGAAGGATGTCATGTGGGACAGTGTCAAATGCTTTGCACAAGTCCAGGTAGATGACGTCAGTTGCTCTTCCCTTATCCACCAATGCTGTAACCCCATCGTAGAAGGCCACCAAATTTGTCAGGCACAATTTGCCCTTAGTGAAGCCATGCTGGCTGTCAACCAATCACCTCCTTATTTTCCGTGTGCCTTAGCATAGTTTCCAGGAGGATCTGCTTTATGATCTTGCCAGGCACAGAGGTGAGACTGACTAGCTCATAGTTCCCCGGGTCTTCCTTTTTTCCCTTTTTAAAAATGGGGGTTATGTTTCCCCTTTTCCAGTCGGTGGGAACTTCACCAGACTGCCACAACTTCTCAAATACGATGGATAGTGGCTTAGCAACTTCATCTGCCAGTTTCCTCAGGACCCAGAGATGCATCTCTTCAGGTCCCATGGACTTGTGCGCCTTCAGGTGCCTTAGATGGTCTCGAACCTGATCTTCTCTTACAGTGGGCGGTTCTTCATTCTCCCAGTCCCCACCTTTGCCTTCTGTGACCTGGTCAGTGTGGCTCGAGCACTTGTCAGTGAAGACTGAGGCAAAAAAGTCGTTGAGTACCTCAGCCTTCCCCATATCCCAAGTAACCAGCTCTCCTGTTTCCTTCCAGAGAGGGCCCACATTTTTCCTAGTCTTCCTTTTATCCTTGATGTACCTATAGAATCTTTTCTTGTTGCCCTGGACGTCCCTGGCCAGATTTAATTCTACCAGGGCTTTAGCTTTCCTAACCTGATCCCTGGCTGCTCGGACAATTTCTCTGTATTCCTCCCAGGCTACCTGTCCTTGCTTCCACCCTCTGTAGGCTGCTTTGGTTACCTCTCAACCATGGCTGGACACCGTTTGGGTAAATACTTGTTAGCCCAAAACAAAGCTGTGTCATGGACAATGTTAACATTTTAACAATATGTAGAAGCAAAGGTCAGTGTTCAGAGCTGTGCCTTGTTCAGTTTACTAATACAGAGGTAGTCTAGCACTGTCCAGTGTTTGTCTGTGTTTGCACAGCCTGTGAAATGGCTGGCTCCCAGCTGACTAACGCTCTCCCAAACAATGCCTGACTGTAGTTCTGGGTGAATGTGAACCCAAGTCCTTTCCCAATAGGTTGGTTGAACACAGCCATAGTTCTTGTGCGTGAAATAAGATAGCTTAGCAGTAAAGATGCAGAACAAGAACAGGTCCTCACCCAGTTTATTCACTACTGTAAATATAGACTAGAACAAGACAGAGGTCCTTACTACCTTATCTGAGGAAGGACTTGTTTGTAGGATACAGTAAACATTAAGTTAGTCCTTAGTGTCTCCATACAAGGGCAATAATATACATATAATGTCTCCAGTCCATTGAGGAATTTAATCCTATGATGAAAATCCAATAAATAGTGCCACATCACATAAATTCCAATGGAACAATGGTATTTTTTTTGTCTTACTCAAATTTTGAATGAAATCTAATGTCTTTCTCTGATCCTATGCTTTAAATCCTGATGGTTGGCTTTTTTCTCCTTACCCTCCCTGTCCTAGGGTTTTGTTGTCGCTCTTCTATATTGCTTCTCAAATGCAGAGGTGAGTAGCAAGTACATAAGATTATCAAAACCTTTTAAACTCACGGGCCTCTTTTGTTTTTCTTTTTTTTTTTTTTTCCTATTTCCAGAACAGATCTGTGCTTTCATCTGTTCCTGGAAGCATGAAATACCCATATCTCTTTTTTCCCTGGTACCTTTGTTATTGACTTTATTTGTATTCATACAGTTCTGACAGAAGGACACAAAATAAGCTTTGAAGCAATGACCCTTTACAAATGGTTGGTGACTTTCCTGTCAGGGGATTTTTTTTTTCTGCTTTATGTCCGATAGCTATCATGATGATGTCTCAATGGAAAGCTTGTAACACTTCTTACTTTCTTTAGGTTTATTTTCTCCTAGTGAGTTTCTTCCCTTTCCCTTTCCCTTTCCCTTTCCCTTTCCCTTTCCCTTTCCCTTTCCCTTTCCTTTTCCCTTTCCCTTTCCCTTTCCTTTTCCCTTCTCCAGGGCAGCCTGTGTGTTTTCAGTCGTTCTGTTCAAACACTTTCTTTCCTTTTTTTTGTAATATTGTTAGAATTTGAATAAATTCCCTGTAGTACATTTTGGAGAGCATGTAATTTTAAAAACTAACAGCTTCCCACAGAAAGGAGGAGAGTTATCTGGATTTCCTTGTGTAAACACTGTATGGATTGCCAGAATACGCTTGCACTTTCCCAAAAGCCATGAAACAAGAGCCATGAGAAAATGTAAAAACACATCTCATCCTTAGAAAAGTGTGTAGATTAGATGAGAAGAATGACCCACTAATGGTGCCTCAGTCTCCCCACTAGCTTACACTGAACACTTTCATAGAGATGGCTAAATGGAGGTGAAATTAATCCTACCCAAGGATGAATGATGCCTAAAATATGTTTGTTACTTAGGAAAACAATTTATAATGGCCATTCTAGTGCTGTTCTCAGAGAGTGGCTTCAGGACCAACTGTAAATACAGAATGCTCTACTTCCCACCTGCCTTCTGTCTGCATAGACTGCTTGCCAACAGCCTTTAAATAGCTTGCATATTGTATCTTGCAACACACAAATCTACTAGGTGTTGAAAAAGGGTCAGGCAGAGTGTGATCTCTGGCCCCATGATTAAGTGCTATGGGTTGGCTTGCGTTCACGCTGCTTAGGGATAACTGCTTCTGGAGCAGATTGGCCACTCATTATAACTTGGCAGTGGATCCTTCCTGCATCTGTTATGGTTCCCTGCAACCATAAAAACTAATATTTTCTCTGTGTGTGTTCTTTCAGTTTTAAGTATCTGTAATAATGTGAGAGATTGCGCTGCTGCCAAGCAGGGTGGTATCTGTATGGGATGGAACAGGTATTGTGTGTCCTGTTTTTTGGAATAAGGTACACAGGAGTGTTGAAGGGCCTTGAGCTTTCTGGGATAGTACTGGAGTACTGGCTTGGTGGAGGAAGCCCCCTTTTATTTACTAGAGTCTTGAAAGCTCCAGCGGGCATGTTCTGTCCATACTTGAAGCTGCACACAGGAGCTGGCATGTCTGTGTGGTTAGCAGAGAGACTAAAGGCAGAATAGGGGCCACCTCGATGATAAACATTGCCAGTGACTTTCAGGGAGCCCTGATATCCAAGATGTGCTTCTGCATGTCACACCCTCCTTTCTGTACGTCGCTGTAGAGCCCGTACCTAGTAGGGGATTAGACAACAGAATTACTACATGAATTCCTAAGTTCAGAGAACTTAAATCACATTTGTCCATACATACATCCCCTGTAAGAATTAATAGTTTCACTTAACAGTTTATTTCTGCATTTAATGTGGAGTGGGTTTGTGCTAATGGTGCTACAGCTATAACACTGAAATAGATTTCCAGTACTAATGAGAGCCACAGAAGATGGCAGCTATGTGGTTAGAAGCATTTGACATATCTTCTTAGTTTAGGATGGCATTTGTAAATTACTTTGTAGACATTCAGGAGAGCCACCCCCCCTTGAAGGAGAACTAGATGGAGATGAAGCTGAATGTGAATGTAACAGGGCACAGCGAGCAATTAATCCACAGGAGCAGACTGCTCATGTGAAGAGTGGCAAGGACTAGGTGTTTCCTGCACCTAGTTGCTCTCCCTCTGCTACAGCTTTGACTGTGAGCTGCTTTATGTAGGGCAACAGGACCTCCTTTCCCACTGTCACCTCACCCCGGTCCCCATAGTGTCAATAGCAGGCCGTTGACCTCCAGGGTTGTTCAACCTAGTTGTTAGTTGTATGTCAGGTGGTAAAAAAAACAGTTTTGCCTATGCTTTTGAGGATCTCCGAGACCTCTCTCAATTGTAATATGTATTCAAGTTGATTCAGTATCTTTCAGAGTCAGTAAGGAGTCTTTAAGAGGGATTTCAATCTGGATAAACTGAAAGCCTGGAGAAGGACCCCTATTGTACATAGCAGGTCACAGCAAGGAGCCACAGAAGATTCAGTATGAGGAAAAATAGAAATTATACAAAAAGGTAGAAATATTTATGAAGCAGACCTACAACAATAAGCAAAGAAACTGCAGTCAAAAACTTCCCCGTCATCCTCTGAATTTTGGAAATTAAGTCTGTTTATTTTCAAAAGTGAATAGGGACATAGTTTAAGTTCTAAAAATGTGTTAAGGCTTAATCCTGATTGATTTGGGTGCCCTTGTGCATCTGGGCTGAGTAGTCAGGCAGACATTTTGGCATATTTTACCTTCAAGGTCCACTAAGTCTTAATTTTCTGATTTTCTGTTTTTAAATTCCTTTTCTATAGGTTCAAAGTGAACTGAAGAAACAACTGTGCAAATGGCAGTACCAAGAATACCTGAACTTCACACACAAACACGGGGCTTTGTCCAGAGAAAACAGTCCAGTCAACTATGTCACTCAGTTATCACTGCTTGAAAAAATCAGTCCAAAAAGGAAAACATCTGTGTACCAGAATGGTGTAACTTCTGTCTGAGCTTTTCTAGCAGGATGAGTTGCTGTGACGTTGTAACAGCTAAGAAATGCCCAGCTTGGATCCTTTATGGCTTTCCATAGTGTCAAGAGCCTTCTGCGAGTTTCTTGTCCTGAATGTGAGCTGCTTTTGTCACCCGGTACAGATCAGTCTCACAACCCTGGTTCTCTCTCTCCGTAAGCACATAAAATCCACTTGTTTTGTTATGAAAAGCCAGACCTTTAGCTAGTGTGAATCAACATGTTAGCACCCAAAAAAAGGGAACTACATTAATTCCTCCCAGGCCCAGCATGTTTGTTACGTCTTTGTTAGTGTTTCCCTAAATTTCCAGTTTTCAAGAGCACTATTCCTAATCTTCTTTTGAAACAGTTATGGGGTGGCAAAGGTTTGCCATAAAGATTAGTGATGTTTTACTAGTTGTTTTGAGACTTGAGCCGAGTTAATGGGAATTATACACAGAAACTTGCTAAGCACCTACCTATGGAGCAGCAACCTCCTTTAAAAGGAATCTCAAGGTGTCTCAAGAGTGACACAAAAAGGAATGAGTAACATTATCTACTTGGGTTTTTTTCTTCCATGTCTGTTGAACAGAGACATTAAATTAGGCCAGAGGACCCCAAGCCCTTTCTTGTCCGTGGGAAAACATGGAGTAGCTGAAAATTAGGCAGATTATGTGTGTATGAAGGAAGAACATCGAGCAAACCCAATGCAGTGTGCCAGCTGGGCTACCTTGAGCTCAGAATAACTTGCAGACCTAGTCTTAATGCCCAGATGATGGTCCTTGTGTAGCTGGAACAGACCTTCTGCCACCATAACCTTGAAAGCTGGCTGGATCCTTCAATGAAATACACAATTAAACTGTGGTTTTGTGGTTTTTTTGGGACCTCCCTTTGAGGACTAATCTGCTGTGATTGCTGTGATTATCTTGGTCCTGCCCATCATTTCTGGGCTCATTATCACTCCACTCAATGAAGTTTCTGGGGTCAGAATTATCAACACAGCAGCGTGGTCTAGTGAAGCAAAGTATGGTCTAGTAAAACAGAGCGAACCAATGTTGTGCCTGCATCACTTCTTCGGGTGGCCTTCCTCTTTCTTCAGGATTGAGTTGGACTCTACCTCAGACTGTCCAAAAGTAAAGAAAGGGCACACAAGGTACGCTAGACACAGCTATAGTTCCTTTCAAGATAGGCCCATTGCCAGGACAACCTGCATTCAGACTTGAAAGCACTGCTAGAGACCGTGGCCATTCAAGTACATGTTGGCTTTCTGTGAACTGCAATATCAGTTTAACTTTAAAAAGTACTGCTCCAGTCCCTCATTTTGCTCTACTCTTTGTTAATTATTTAGGCCAGGAGACATTTGATTTTGTGGAAACCTCTTTGCTGATTTTAGGTGTTTCATCTCTAGTTCCATTATCAGAGCAGAGATGAATTGTCCAGATTTCTATAAATATGATTCAGATCAGTCCTTTATTAATTAGACTTTTAACCAATCTGTCCCAATGAATCAGATGTCCTCTATAAGGTGTCATTTTGTCTATTCTGACCCCACCTTATCAGTTTTCCTTGTAAAAGTAACCTTTGCTCCTGTGTTGTTTGTTGCCTAGCATAGTGATGTGAACACCTTTGTATGATGTACATCTATAAAAGACAAGTGATAATTACAGCTGTGGTGAGTTTGTAAATTTTAATTATGTCAGTTTGGATATTTCATTTGAGACTATAAAAAAAAAGACAGTCTTATAATTGTGTTTACTATGGATACAGTTTTGAAGCCAATGAATATGTACAATTTTGACCTTTTCATCCAAAAAAAGATTTACATTACATGATCCTGCAGCCTGAGTTAATGCCCCACTCCCCTTCCAAGACACCATCACTAAGACACAGGTCTGTGGTACCCTGCTTCTATCCATTTTGAGAGAAGACTGTTAGTTCAGGTATCTGACTACTTCTGAAGATTTTCTTGAGGAAATAGTAGTGGTAAACATTGAGTTGTCTGTATGAAGGAATTGACCCATATTTCTTCATCTGCCTTTGGGGAGGAACAAAGTTGGAATGAATTATGCTTCTGCTTTTGGCTGACCTGGGAATGTTTCTTCCAAAAAAAACCCTGGCCTGAGGCTTTATGTTATGGAGACTTCTTCTCCCAGTACAATCTCCCCTTTACTTTCTCTCCCACCTAACTTCATCATTTATTTGGTGCATGTATCAGCCATCTCGTGTCACACAGCAATTCCCACTTCCCAGCTGAGCTCCCAGGATGGCCTGCATTTGACTTTAAGACCTGCCACCTCATTATATGTCTTCTTCCTTTATTACTGGGAAGATTCTTTAACGGACCAAGGATCCAGAGGGAGGAGAAATGATGGCAAAGAAAGGTGATAGGTCCCAGTACACCATGAAGGATCTTTCCATCAGTCATTCAGTGTTCAGCCTCCTCATAAAAATTCAACAGCTCTAGCAACCCCACCATTCCTACCAGACCCCGCAACCTAGTTTGTACCCATGTACCATCACCGTGCACATTCAGCTTGCATTAACTCCCCAGATATCCCCTTTTGCCTCAAGCTCTTTCCAGTAACCCTCACAACTCCTCTCACAGAGATCCAACCCAATGCCTCAAAAGTTCTCCAGTGACCTCAGCAGTACACCAGCTACCTGCCCTGCCTGTCCTTTGTCCAAAATGTCCCTGCATCCCTCCCAATGCTATTTACATTTCCAAGCCTTTTACTTTTCATTTTGGATCAGGATGTGTAAGCCATAAGCTGGAATCGAGGGCTATATGAAGATATTCTGCATATATACAAAGCCACTATTTACCTAATTTATATAAAGGGCACACTTGAAACAACCTGGTGATGAGGTTTATAATCTTGGGGAGTGCAAAAGTTTCTTGGATAAAGGTTTTGTCTGGGCTGTGAAAAGGCTGCTCAGCCCTTCTCGATGGCACATCTGAGGACATGATGGTGTCTGTAGGAGTAGGGAAGGTTTCAGAGATATGTTGCTTGACAGCAGGCCTGCGCAGGCAGCAAAGGGATTGTCACAAACGGTGTCTAGAAGTGCTGTGCGGTCTGCATGGAGGCACTGCCATCTCGTGGTGTGCGCTGTGAGCCGGGCACGCTGCTGGCCTGTCTGGATGCGTGCAGTCCGGAAAGCTAGGCAGTGCACCAAAACATTGCCCCCTGCTCACAGCCAGTAGGAAGCTGAGATATGCCCTCTCCCACGTGAGATTTACATGATCGCCAAAGAACAGCTGCAATATATCATTAAGTTATATGAGCTAGGAAAAGCTGCTTTCTCTTCCTCTAATCCCCTGGCATCTTTTACACAGTTTAACTCTTCAAGTATTATTTTTAAATCCCTTTACAAACTACATGACAACCTGGAACGATTAAAAACAACTGTTCCAGCTGTTTTTCTTGGTGTTGCAGCAAAGACAGGTTGTTAAGGTAACTGAAATTTCTCACCAAAAGTAGATTTTTAAATCTTACAGTGTCAGCACATTTTTTCAGAAAGCTTGATTGTGTGGACTCCATATTAAAATAAATCCTTCCAGCAGGCAGTTTTACCTGCTTTGCCAATGCTGAGCTTCCCCAAGGTTGCTTAATTCACCCAGAGCTGGATCGATTTTCAGATCAGTGCAGAGGGACGGTAGAAGGTATTGCAAAAAAACAGGCCTGAAAAACATGAAGGTTTCAGTGCATCTCAAACTAAGAGAAAAAATAATTAATCAATTTAAAAGTCCATTGTGTGACAGAGAATGTTCTTCAGGAAAAATTAAATGCTGTGATAAGAAATACCCAATGTGATACTCTGTGTGTAAAGCAAAGGTGGTGTTTAGCTCACAGGTTATGATAGCTAAATTTAGGCATCTGTATGTTGCAGCCTATATATGATTTGGATGTCTAAGCCAGTGGAAGTATTAGCAATACAGTTAGTGAAATCCATGAGCCACTCAACTCTCCCTAAAGTAAGCACCTACATTTGGTCAACTGTATAGCTGTCTAGACATCACTGGCTATTGGAGTTGGATTCTGTTGCATACACATAGCTACCAAATGCCATTTGAGATGTCTTGGGGCATCCAAGACATCTGTGCTGTCCTGGAGATATGATTCAGATTTTTGGACACTTATACTTTTCTGGAAGAGCAGCTGGACGCCAGGGAGGACACCACACAGCTTTCAAAATCACACTAGCTACTTGCATTTAAGCATCCAATCCCTGCTCTTGGTGTCTATTGTCTGTAATGAAAGCTTGGGCACCTAGTCCGTGTGTACATGCCTTCCTATTCCTTCAGTCCTACTCCATGAGATAAACTCTACCCTATAGCTAAAGCGTATTAAAGGATGGTCATAGTTTGATTTCTTTGTATTCAGGCTACCTGTGTGGTTGCATCACAAGCATGTTATGATTTTCTTATCATCTACTAAACTGCTGTGCAAAAATGACTCCTCTCCAGCAAACCCAATCTCAAGTCAAGTTGAGTTGAGTGGGCAAAGTTGATTGAATCCACACCCAAGATTAAAACCAGACTTTAAAAGAGCCTAGCCCAGCAATGGATGAGTGACTAAATCATGGAATGCAGAGATGGGTCCAACTTTTTTGGAAATCCAGTGGTTACTGTTTGCTCAACTATTGGAATAGGCTACAGAAACTGCCAGATACAGTTTGACGGCTGTGCCCCACTAGATAGAAGTTGCCAGAAATAGTCCTTTGGTAAAGTCAGAGACCTAACCTATAAGTCTTGATGATGTAGGGTTAAAAAGTGCTTTAAAATCAATTTAAACTAGAGATAAGGAGAAATTAAAAAAATATATTAAAGAATTTTTTTAGTATCTGAGTGAGAATTTTTCAATTTCAGAAGAGACAGCTGGATTCGAGGCAATACTCTCCTTGGTGTGTTGACAGACCTCGTAAATGAGGTTTTCCCGGTGTCTGGTTCTTGGAGCAAAAGTGCTATAGTGTGGTATTGTTTCTTTAAAATTGTGGATATTTACCATAGGACTTTTAGAGTGGGCTGAAATACTTTTGGAGGTGCCTTTTCTTTTTCTGCCTCTTAAAAAGGAGACTAAAAAAAATTGCTTAGACTAGATGTAACCTTTAGAAATAAGGCTTTTTCCAGATTCCTTGTTCCACATTTGCTAATCTCCCTGTTTAGTAAGATGGTGACTGATGCAACCCTTCTGCAAATGGTGGAAAGGGGAGACACGTCCTGTGCTGCGTCATCCAGCAGTCAAAGAAGAGGCTGAGGCTGCCTCAGCTCACCCAGTAAATCCATGCAAATGTATTAACATAGGGTATTTACAATGATTTGAAATATAGCAAAAATGAAAATCCATATATCTGCCCTGTCCCCCTCCGCTCCCATCCTGCCCATGGGCCCAAGACCCATTTCAGCCCAGGCTGTGCCTCAGAAATGCTGTAGGATGCTGATCTCCAGCTTTGCAACAGCCCTGCCCCACCAAGGGCTCCACTGGTCTGGGACGGATACATAGGCTGACGTCCTGGCCTGGCCTTGGACCTGCCTTGGACCTGCCTTGCCACCATGAACTTGCCTGATGATCTGGACTCTTGGTTGAACTGTCTCCAGACCTTCCTTGCTTCCTCACCGGGGCTGCGACTGACCCTACTGCCCATGCGATGCCCCTTGTCTCCCAGCCCCCATTCCTCAGGATCAGCTGGCCCTGGCTGCTCCCTGACACATCTCTAACCTCAGTTTCAATGTCTATACGTCCACTTCCCCATCAAGGACGAGGCTCCAAATATCTGTACTTTGGCTAAACAATGAGGGAGAATAGCCATTGAAAGATGTAGCCTTTGTGGAGGGTTCACAGATCCATGAGGGTTAGACAAAGACTTATGGTAGCTGAAGCTGAGGAAAAAGATGGGAGAAATATCAGGAATAGGTCATCTGCTGTGGAGTCCTCTGTTTCAGTAGGGTGAACGTACCTGATCTTTTGAAAATGAACCCGATGATAAAACTCTTGAGGTTTGCTTTGACTACAAAAGAAATGAAGCCTTGAAGCATATCAGATGTTATATAGACCAATCTTTTTCCACCTTTGCCAACTGGCAGTGCCTTTGTTTGAGGACAACAGATTTTCTTTTCCTGTTTAGACCCCTTAGAAATAATATGTAGACCCCAAAGGACCTGTGGATCAAAGCTCAGAGCCACAGGGCCTATTAGTTGCAATGGAGAGTGTGTTGCATTTGTATTAGCAGTATCAGACCATAGTCATGCTTGATACTGATGCGGTGTGCTAAACAACTTCCTCATGTAACTCCACTGATTGATGGTGAAGAAAGAGCGTGCATGGCCCACTAATGGCGAAGACTTCATGCCTGGTTGGTCCAGGACTGACTTGGCCCAGCAGAATCCAGGGACTCCTTCCCATGAGGCAGGAAGCTCATGGAAAGCTTTTAGCTCCCTTTTAGCCCAAACAACTCCATCCTGCTGCTTCAGGAAGAAATACGCTACTCTGTAACTTCACAGACAAAAATTTCTCTTTGGTGCAATTTTATATCAGAACGGACTTATACAAAATGATAATACATTTATTGTGTCATCTACAGCAGTATACATGTTAAAAACAATTTCTCAAAACACAAAAAAGGTTAGAAAGCAGCAATTGATATCTGTGTTTCCACCTCATAACAAAGCTGAATAACCCCAGATCCCATTACCAATTAAACCCATTTTGACCAAAAAAGGTCAGTATTAGACCCAACAGGCCAGTAAGTTTGTACCTTGACACAGTCAAAAGCCAAAATACAGCTTTCCATCCAATAACTTGGTACTTCTCTTCTCAGAGCTACAGCATGTTACATTGCCACTAAATGGACAAGAAGAAGGGAAAGAGAATGAACACCCCAAATATTTATTTTTACAGATTATACCGGTACACAAAGGCCTCTTGAGACTTCTCTGCAAGCACAAAGTCCATCGGAAAAGATATATCTGGAAGCCTAAGTCATTTCAGACACTGAAGAGTGTCACGTCACACAGTGTCATATCACACAGTAATTCCTTACATGGATGAATTCCCCAAAAGAAAGCCAATGGGAAATTGCAATTTTAATCATAAGAAGGTGAAAGACCACGAGGTTCAAAACATTGTTCAAGCTCTGCTGGTGTGTTTTCATACACAAAGTACAATGTGTATTTAGCTGAACTTAGCTCTTTAGTACAGGTATGCATGGAGCTTAACATCAGAGCATCATTAACTACTACTGCACACTCCATATCTTCCTAATGTTACTCTTACATGCAATTCTGAACTGGTTGCACGTGCCTGACTGCTAAAAGAAGAGGGTAAAATCCTAACTTTTTTTCACTGCATGTGCACTATACACCATGGCTTGTTTCTGGACACAGAAGTGCTGGTCATATGGACACAATCTGACAGAGAGAACAAGACTTCCTGAAAACTACTCTCGGTGAGAGCTACTAAGCCTTTATCAGGCATTCACCTCCCCCAAATCTGGTTGGTAATACCCAACAGAAGCCACCCCTAAGCTTTTCAAGACCATTATTTCTCAGCATGCATGAAACAGAACAATAGTGACTGGGCAAAGTTGCCAGGGGAAAAGTCATCTACATGTAGACTTCCACAGTGTCAACATCTGTCTCTGATCTGGCCAGCTAGACTTCCTGGTGGAAAGAAACAGATACTTGCAAATTATGAATCATCCCACCCTGGAGTAGACAGCAAAAATATGTTTGATGCTTATACTTTAAAATTGCTCACTTCTCTCTTGTGACTACAAAGGCAAAGTGGAGAAACTAGATCAAAGGAAGATCTTCACTATTGAGGTCTAAAGTTAAGTGATGTGGGTATCTCCTCAGCTGCCTGCTTAGTGACACAGGATCTTTTCCAGGACTTTGCCTATGAGCCAGAATGCCTAATGCTGAAAGTGCCAGATGTTGAAAGGGACACATATTTAATATAGCCCTTGATATTTAACTCCCTAAGAAAGAAAATCAGGTAAACCCAGATATTTAATTGTATCTTTGCATTATGTACATTTCTACAGTTGTAGACTCAGGAGTCCAACAGACACTGCCTTCACATAGATACCAAAGTGTAGCTATCTGAGTTTGGAGCTGAATCCCATCCAGTGAGTTTATCTCAGTTTCCTAGATATCCACACAGAGCTCATAGATATGACATAGGAACTGTAGGAGACACTAATCTTGTCTGGCAGCTGGAGGCTAAGCGGGATCCCATGTGGTGTCCCATATATGCTGCTCTATCTGTTCTTACTACCTTGTCTTGCGTCCCTTTAGACCTTCCATGCTATAATAGCTCTGCTGAGGTCATATTTATTGCAGTGTCATGGAGCAGTTGATTTTAAGCAGCCTACATTTCTCTGGAAGCCTTGCCCACATGAGAAAACCTCAGAACAAAAAAGAAAGTCTTACTATCATGAAATCACATAATCAGACCAAGGAGGAAAAGCTTAATTTGTTGAACTTTCTAGATACATCCACCGAATGTAGAAACTATGAGGATTACCTTTGGCATTTGGATCCTGTACTTTGTCATGTAAGGAGGTTTCATAGGGTTCATGGCAGCTGTGAAATCACAGCTTGCATGTTTCTGTAGATGTTGAGGATACAGAGGGGTAAGTACCGTAGCTTCGTCCAGGGTGCAGCATCTGTTCTACCTGTATCTTCTCAAACCAGCCGCTCACTGTGAAAAGCCTACAGAGACCTGGTTACACTGCTCTTTCATCCTGGCCCTTCTGTAATATTGGGATATAGATACTCCTTGTGATTATAGCTGACTAACAGTGGTCGTGCTTTCCTCACCATCTCCTCTCTATCATTTTTTGTCAAAGTGGATGTTGGATGGGAGGCATTGAGAGGTTCATCAAAGACTGGATGACGCTATGTGCAGAAAGCTGAAAAACCAGTCATCTAGATTGTCCTAGGAAAATAGCTTGTAGTAACTCATCCTCAGCTCTTTGCAGCTGTACTTTTCAAGCTTTTTTTGATCTGTGAGAGCCTTCACATAATTACAGGTAAGACAAAAGCCCTTCAGAAGACTTACAAGCATATATTACTACATACAAAGGATGAACTTATTTTCCTTGATCATCTTCCATGATGATCTTCTTCAGAAATAGTCTATGGGCTCTGAAGTCTCCACGGACCACAGGTTGAAAACCTCTGCCATAAGCAATTGTTTCTGAAACAGTACTGAAAAACAATTTCAAATAACAAGGCAAATAAAGCTGATGAGATTAATGGGTTTTGCATTTCTTTTATTGCCACTGTTTACTAAAGTCACTCTGGACATTCTTTTTTTGCTATACCCTCTGAAATTTTTATATCTGATTTCTGACAGGGCTGGGCTGGAAAGATAACGTGAAGTTAGGTATCTGCATGGTTCACAGGCCAGATTTAGTAGGGATTTAGTAGCACTGTCAGACACATGAGCACTGAAACCTCACAAGCTGACACAATCAGTATATTTTTGCCCATCTGAATGTTGATTTCCTGCAGTATGTTGACTGAATGAGCGTCCTATCCCTTTGATTGGAAACAGCAGCAATACAGCTTCTCTTGCAAGATTATAACTGAAACCAGAAAAGGAGAAGATTGAGATCATTTCTGCCTTTAGATCTGACTGAATAAAAGCTGCTCAAAAAGTAAATCTCATTTATACACTTTCAAGAACTGGAAATCCTTCTCTTAGTTTTTATTGTTACTTTTTTTTTTCCCAGGGTGCTTGGCATGCTGCTTCCAGTTAATTTTTCTGCTGTTCTCAATGGATTTGCATATGTCTGTATTTGCTGCTTTGCATTGTTTTTGCTGCCCAAATTGAGATTAGAGCTGAAACAAATGCACCTTAACTGTGTGATTATTTTTAGTCTTATCTTTCAGCTGCATGATCAAAGATAAACTGTAGACTTTATCTGAAATAAAGCTGTTCATATTTCAGGAAGAGAGAAAAGAGCTGGAGGCAAGATTAGTAAGACAAGGAGCATAAGCGAGCCAGGAGTTATTTTAATGTGGAATTCAGAAACAGGTTTCTAACTGCCAGAAGAGTGAAGTTTTACAATAACTTTCCAGTGGGAAGAGAAGGTGAGAAAAAGAAAAGCCTACTGAATTTTAAAAGGGGAGTTGATCAGTTTAGGAGTGGGAGTAATATGCTGTGAAAACAATGGCAATTACAGAGTTTCCTTCAGATTAAGTGTCCTTATGGCACTGTGCTGCTCTGGAACACCTGAGGATCAGAGACCAACAGCTCTAACTCTGCTAAATACGTTTTGTTCTTTTTTTAGTTACTGATTTCTTTTGTCCATGGGATTTATGAAAAGAAGCTGAATCTTTGAGCTAACCAGAGGTCTTACATAGCCCTTCACGTGCAAGCACAGAAGCTATCATGTTATGCAGTAGCAGAATTCCATCCATCGATATGACAATATTATGAAAAGCCACAATTTTACAAAATGACATGGACAAGGCAAATTATGGCAACTAGTCCTTTCATCACTGCTGAAGAGGATCAATTCTCCCAGGTCAGGTTTTGAGCAGGACTCTAACAAACACTATATTGTGTCTGGTTCTGGTCCCCACAATTCAAGAAAGATGTGGTCAAACTGGGGAGGGTCAAAAGGAGGGCCATGAAGATGACCAAAGGGATGGACAACCTGCTCGACAAGGAAAGACTGAAGGAGTTAGGTCTTTTCTCCCTGGAGAAGAGAAGGCTCAGGGGGGACCTCATCACAGTATTCCAGTACTAAAAGGGTGGCTACAAAGAGAATGGAGGCTGTCTCTTCACAAGGACCCACATAGAGAAGACAAGGGGAACAGGTACAAGTTGCACCAGGAGAGGTTTCACCTTGATATAAGAAAGACATTTTTACAGTGAGAACAATCATTCACTGGAACAACCTCCCCAGGGATGTGGTAGAGTCCCCATCACTGGAGGTTTTCAAGATGTGATTGGTCAGGGTGCTAGACATTCTCATCTAGGCTCCCTTTCTCATGAAACATTGGACCAGATGATTGTTTGAGGTCCCTTCCAATGTGAGCTGTTGATTCTATGATTCTATGAACTGTTCTGCATTTCCTTCTGGAAGGTATCTCACACTTGTCATTGACAACGAAGAGAGTCTAGGGAGAGTCATCTTTGCAAAGGTAATCTCAAATTATCAGGTCAGTTCCTGCCCACTTCTGGTTGTTCTTTAGCCTTGTAATTGAAAGACACAGTTCTTTAATTGCAATGATGGAAGCTGCTGAAAAGGAGGAGCTAGACACCAAATAGAGTGTCTGAATTTAACTTCCAAACTGCACCTTTTTTGCATTTCACTCTGGACTCACCTGGCTTCATCTCTCTCCCTTCCCTCACCACCCCACTTTAACACCCGGTTTTCAAATACAAATACTTAAATGAGGCAGAGGAACTTGGGTGTTTTTCCTCTATGAAATAAAACTCCCACAACTAAACATTTAAATTTCATTACCTGGGCTCTGAGTCTCAGGTATACTAAATGTAGATGAAGGTAAAAGGAGGTGAGGTCACCATGCAGCAATGAAACAAGCCTTGTCCTTTGAAATATAGGTTGTAGTTTTCATCTTGGGATGTTAATTGTCCTCTAGTACCAGCACTCCACAACAAAAAGTCAATAATCAAACAGTGGTTAGATACAGTAAATAGTCACAAAAGCTGCAGCACATAAACTTTTTGTATATTTACAAAAGCAAAATAAGAAAATTAGACAAGAAAAACTTTATGGACATGGTAGAAAAAATGGCTCAAGGAGCACTGCACACTTGTTTTTCTTTTAATTATGTATTGTTTTTAATAACATAGCCTTTCTAGCTGCAAAATATATTTCACAGTGAAAAATCAAACAAAGCACTGTTACACGCAATTGATATTTACACACGCTTGGAAGCAAACGACCTGTTGGTTTCTTCCATCCTGAAACAAATAGAAATGACAGCCACTGTGAATGGTGGCCATGGATGTCCAGCATCTTCAGCTTACATTCAACATAAAGATTTCTTGAGACCTAATTTGTGCGATGGCGTCAGAGTCTGGTTTAGATAACTACATACACCTGAAGTATGATCTTTCCAGTAACACTGAGAAAGTTCAAGTGACTGAGGAAAGCCACATTTGCAAGTGCATCAACACTGCCAATAAAAAAAAATTATAGTAGAAGGGGGTTGCTTGTATAATACATTGTGTATTAAATTTGTCGAGAGATACCATTTCTTCTAGTAAATCCAGTGCTGGTGAAAGGTACTGAAGACTTCAATTTGTTCACTGAACAAGAAACACAGGGACTGCAACAGCAGAAATTTCCCCTCCACTGCCCTCCCATTTGTCTTGCTCCTGAGCATTGGCTCTAGGAATTTAAGGGGCAAGTCCAAATTTTCATGACTATTCAGTCCTTGGCCTCTCTTGCTGAGACCACCAAAAAATAATAGTAATAGTAATGTGCTGAGGCCAAATCCCAAGCCAAAGTGAAGTGGCTTTGTTCTCACACTAACAGTTTTCTGTACTGATTTTAATTTAGCTGAGGACCTGGTCTCCAGCGTGCATGATTGGAGGGTGGTTTTGGTGATGTGGACATTTGCCCACGAGGCACTGGACTGAGATCCACCAACTCAAATTGCAGAGCGTTGTAGGACAGCCAGGAAAACAATAGAATCCAAAAGTAAACCTAGAAAAAGCCTCAAAAAAAAAAAAAAATTAAAAAAAGTTCCAAACACCTTCTTGCTCTGGACTGAAACATGGCAAAAAGTCTCCAGCTAGAGGCAGTTATTCAACACCTTTTTCTCAAAAGTTCTAACTTATTAATGCTTGAATATTGGCTACTAGCCATTCATGCAAAATATACTTTTTGATTTTTTTAAATAATACTTACAGCATTGTCAATATAATACCTCGTGAAAGCCCATACTACAGAAAATACAAAACTAAATGTTTTCTGTTCATCTAACATTAGATAGTCTCATTTAAAAAATGTCTAAGTATGCATTTACCCGATAGATCTGATTTTCCCCATCTGCCAGGTCTTTCTGGCCTCCAAAGCACATGGTTCCTTGGGAAACTTTCTAAAATAGCTTTTAGCAGCATCTAATGAGAGAGG